>NC_132924.1:27864169-28489169 GCF_047675955.1 Chlorocebus sabaeus | reverse complement strand
CAGGTTTGTCAAAGATCAGATGGTTGTAGATGTGTGGTGTTATTTCTGAGGGCTCTGTTCTGTTCCATTTGTCTATATCTCTGTTTTGGCACCAGTACCATGCTGTTTTGGTTACTGTAGCCTTGTTGTATACTTTGAAGTCATGTAGCATGATGCCTCCAGCTTTGTTCTTTGGCTTAGGATTGTCTTGACAATGAGGGCTCTTTTTGGTTCCGTCTGGTCCTGGACTTTTTTTGGTTGGTAGGCTATTAATTATTGCCTCAATTTCAGAGCCTGCTATTGGCCTATTCAGGTATTTAACTTCTTCCTGGTTTAGTCTTGGGAGAGAGTAAGTGTCCAGGAAATTATCCATTTCTTCTAGGTTTTCTAGTTTATTTGTGTAGAGGTGTTTATAGTATTCTCTGATGGTAGTTTGTATTTCTGTGGGGTCGGTGGTGATATCCCCTTTACATTTTTTATTGCATCTATTTGATTCTTCTCTCCTTTATTAGTCTTGCTAGCGGTCTATCAATTTTGTTGATCTTTTCAAAAAACCAGCTCCTGGATTCATTGATTTTTTGGAGGGTTCTTTCTGTCTCTATCTCTTTTAGTTCTGCTCTGATCTTAGTTATTTCTTGCCTTCTGCTAGCTTTTGAATGTGTTTGCTCTTGCTTCTCTAGTTATTTTAATTGTGATGCTAGGGTGTCAATTTTAGATCTTTCCTGCTTTCTCTTGTGGGCATTTAGTGCTATAAATTTCCCTCTACACACTGCTTTAAATGTGTCCCAGAGATTCTAGTATGTTGTTATCTTTGTTCTTATTGATTTCCAAGAACATCTTTATTTCTGCCTTCATTTTGTTATGTACCCAGTAGTCATTCAGGAGCAGGTTGTTCAGTTTCCATGTAGTTGAGTGGTTTTGATTGAGTTTCTTGGTCCTGAGTTCTAGTTTAATTGCACTGTGGTCTGAGAGACAGTTTGTTATAATTTCTGTTCTTTTGCATTTGCTGAGGACTGCTTTACTTCCAACTATGTGGTCATTTTTGGAATAAGTGTGATGTGGTGCTGAGAAGAATGTATATTCTGTTGATTTGGGGTGGAGAGTTCTGTAGATGTCTATTAGTTCTGCTTGGCGCAGAGTTGAGTTCAATTCCTGGATATCCTTGTTAACTTTCTGTCTCGTTGATCTGTCTAATGTTGACAGTGGGGTGTTAAAGTCTCCCATTATTGTATGGGAGTCTAAGTCTCTTTGTAAGTCTCTAAGGACTTGCTGTATGAACCTGGGTGCTCCTGTATTGGGTGCATATATATTTAGGATAGTTAACTCTTCCTGATGAACTGATCCCTTTACCATTATGTAATGGCCTTCTTTGTCTCTTTTGATCTTTGATGGTTTAAAGTCTGTTTTATCAGAGACTAGGATTGCAACCCCTGCTTATTTTTGTTTTCCATTTGCTTGGTAGATCTTCCTCCATCCCTTTATTTTGAGCCTATGTGTGTCTCTGCATGTGAGATGGGTCTCCTGAATACAGCAAACTGATGGGTCTTGACTCTTTATCCAATTTGCCAGGCTGTGTCTTTTAATTGGACCATTTAGTCCATTTACATTTAAGGTTAATATTGTTATGTGTGAACTTGATCCTGTCATTATGATATTAGCTGGTTATTTTGCTCGCTAGTTGATGCAGTTTCTTCCTAGCATCGATAGACTTTACATTTTGACATGTTTTTGCAGTGGCTGGTAACTATTGTTCCTTTCCATATTTAGTGCTTTCTTCAGTATCTCTTGTAGGGCAGGCCTGGTGGTGACAAAATGTCTCAGTATTTGCTTATCTGTAAAGGATTTTATTTCTCCTTCACTTATGAAACTTAGTTTGGATGGATATGAAATTCTGGGTTGAAAATTCTTTTCTTTAAGAATCTTGAATATTGGCCCCCACTCTCTTCTGGCTTGGAGAGTTTCTGCCAAGAGATCTGCTGTTAGTCTGATGGTCTTCCCTTTGTGGGTAACTCGACTTTTCTCTCTGGCTGCCCTTAACATTTTTTCCTTCATTTCCACTTTGGTGAATCTGACAATTTTGTGTCTTGGAGTTGCTCTTCTCGAGGAGTATCTTTGTGGCATTCTCTGTGTTTCCTGAATTTGGATGTTGACCTGTCTTAGTAGCTTGGGGAAGTTCTCCTGGATGATATCCTGCCGAGTCTTTTCCAACTGGGTTCCATTTTCCCCATCACTCTCAGGCATACCAATCAGACGTAGATTTGGTCTTTTCACATAATCCCGTATTTCTTGGAGGCTTTGTTCATTTCTTTTTACTTTTTTTTTCTCCACACTTCTCTTCTCGCTTCATTTCATTCATTTGATCTTCAATCGCTGATACTCTTTCTTCCAGTTGATCGAGTCGGTTACTGAAGCTTGTGCATTTGTCACGTAGTTCTCGTTTTATGGTTTTCATCTCTATCAGTTCTTTTAAGGTCTTCTCTGCATTGATTATTCTAGCCATCCATTCATCCATTCTTTTTTCAAGGTTTTTTGTTTCTTTGAGCTGGTTACATACTTCCTCCTTTAGCTTTGAGAAGTTTGATCGACTGAAGCCTTCTTCTCTCATCTCATCAAAGTCATTCTCGTCCAGCTTTGTTCCGTTGCTGGTGATGAGCTGTGTTCCTTTGGAGGGGGAGATGCTCTCTGATTTTTTGAATTTCCAGCTTTTCTGCACTGCTTTTTCCCCATCTTTGTGGTTTTATCTGCCTTTGGTCTTTGATGATGGTGACGTACTGATGGGGTTTTGGTGTGGGTGTCCTTTCTGTTTGTTAGTTTTCCTTCTAACAGTCAGGACCCTCAGATGTAAGTCTATTGGAGTTTGCTTGAGGTCCACTCCAGACCCTGTTTGCCTGGGTATCAGCAGCGGAGGCTGCAGAAGATTGAATATTGCTGCACAGTGAGGGCTGCTGTCTGATTCTTGCTCTGGAACCTTTGTCTCAGGGGTGTACCCCACTGTGTGAGGTGTGAGATGTCAGTCTGTACCTAGTGGGAGATGTCTCCCAGTTAGGCTACTCAGGGGTCAGGAACCCACTTGAGCAGGCAGTCTGTCTGTTCTCAGATCTTAACCTCCATGTTGGGAGATCCACTGCTCTCTTCAAAGCTATCAGACAGGGGCATTTACCTCTGCCGAGGTTTTTGCTGCTTTTTGTTTAGCTATGCCCTGTCCCCAGAGGAGGAGTCTACAGAGGCAGGCCAGCCTCCTTGAGCTGCAGTGGGCTCCACCCAACTCGAGCTTCCCGGTGGCTTTGTTCACCCACTTAAGCCTCAGCAATGGTGGGCACCCCTTCCCCAGCCTCGCTGCCGCCTTGCAGTTAGATCTCAGACTGTTGTGCTAGCAATGAGGGAGGCTCTGTGGGCGTGGGACCCTCTGGGCCAAGTGTGGGATATAATCACCTGGTGTGCCGTTTACTAAGACCCTTGGTAAAGCGCAGTATTAGGGTGGGAGTTACCCGATTTTCCAGGTGTTGTGTGTCTCAGTTTCCCTTGGCTAGGAAAAGGGATTCCCTTCCCCCTTGCACTTCCCAGGTGAGGTGATGCCTCGCCCTGCTTCACCTCTTGCTGGTTGGGCTGCACCAGCTGACCAGCACCGATTGTCTGGCACTCCCCAGTGAGATGAACCTGGTACCTCAGTTGAAAATGCAGAAATCACACGTCTTCTGTGTCACTCATGCTGGGAGCTGGAGGCTGGAGCTGTTCCTAATCAGGAAATAATCAAGATCTGTTTTTTATCGGCTATTGTTAAGTTTGTCATCAGCTTCTGTCTTGCAAAATCTTAAACCGTAGTCATTCTGCATTCAACTGAAGTTACAGTTTTTTATAAGTGAATTATTCTTGATTGAGATAGGATATTTTCGGAGTTGGTATATGACATTTGAAGACCATTGTACATTTCAGTGCTCATTTAGATATGCTGCATTGCCTTCATTCAAGTCCCTGATTTTTATACTCTCAGATATCTGTCTCTTAGAAAATATGAGTTTTGATTCAATAGGAGGGAAAGGCATATATGAGTCTGTAGTTGCTTTATGTCGAGTAAGCTTGTTATTCTAACAATATGTCATTAATTAATGAGAAATATAGACATTTCAACTTTATTAGATAAATTAATCATTTCTAGATTGAATAATATTTATAAATTGTTTTTAAGAATAATTTGAGCTAAATGTCACTATTGAAATGGAAGCTGTAAAATACTTATAGATTACAATGTCCATTACTGAGAACTCGCTACCTACCAGCTACAAACTACTATGTGATTGATCTCTATCTCTATATAAATCTGTCTGTTTGTCAACCCATCAATCAATAATTGTATACCTACTATATACCAAATACTAGGTACTTTATAATTTATTTTTTAATCCTTTTAACAATGATTGTGTTAGAGACTCTATTATTATTTCTGTTTTATGGATGAGGAAGCCAGACACAGAGTGATTATTTGCCAAAAATGTACTTACCTAGTAAGTGGTTAAACTGGGGTTAAACTCAGTTCTTTTTGGTTCCACAGATTATGTATTGATAATTTCTACTCCATCTGACTGCTTTGCATATTTACATTTTTTCTGTCTATTTGGTATTTAGGTGTTAGATCTTTCTTGAGTATTGTTATTTGTCACATAAAATTCTAATGAAAGTGCTTTGATAGTTGGTAGGGCTGTTTTCCCAATACTGAATAATGGATATATGGTTATAATTTCTTTATCATGACATTTTGCACAGTCTTATGTCACAATATCACTCAATAAGAATTCAGTCTTAAATTTTACAGTTTTTAAAGACAAGGAAAAAGTGTTTTATAGTGTTTATAGATTATTGTATACTTTTAAAGCTTAAAATAATTTATAACTTTTAATTATAAACTCATTTACAATTTTTTTATTTCTTTCATACAGGTACCAAGTACTTGCTTTTGCAACAGATGCAGATAAAAGGCAAGAGACTGAACAGCAAAAACTTGGTTCTGGAAAAAGACTAGTTGTAAGGCCTTTTTTTTTTAATATATAAAAATTTCAATAATGCTGTATTTAATCACATATGTTTGTTAAGAATAAGAATTCATGGGAAGAAAATGTTAAAAAAAAGTCAGCCATTCCCTTTCCTGTGTTATGATTGTATTAATGACCTAAGAATTGAGTTGGTTGTTGTTGAGCAGTGGAAACACACGCCTGGTCATGGTTGTAATATAACAGATTGTAGAGTTGTACCACTAGAACCATGGATATCCAGATGGAGTCACGTTAACAAATAAAAACGGAAACATTTTAAAAATCTCTCCTTAATAGGCAAAATTTTGTAGATTATATTCTTCTGTTTGAAGTGTCTTTTCTCTAGCTGCTTTCTAGATTTTCTCTTATCACTTGTTTGGAGCATTGGGATTATAATGTGTACTTTTCTTTCTCTCTTTTTGAGCTTAAGATTTGTTAAGCTTCTTGCATCTGCGAATATTTAGTTTGCATAAAATTTAGAAATGTTTTGGCCATTAATTCTTTAAATATTTTGTAACTAATAGGCATACGACCAAATATATGAGTAAAAGAGAACAGTTCACAGCTCGCAAAGGTAGTTAGCTCACAGACAAAGGTGAAGTTTGATAATTTGAAAAGTAGTTTGAAGAAAAATTGTAAATGATGAATTCTGCATTTAATGTAAATTGCGGAATAGATGGCGATTATGAACTCTTCCTTATCTTGAGAACTTCTATAGACAGCAAGGCAAAAAATAGAAGGAACTAAAATTATGGTGGAAACATTGAAGTAAATCTGAGGATACACATGAAGGAAGCTGAATGGAGAAATAATATAGAATTTTGAATACTAACATAATAATATTGGAGAAGATTATGCAGAATTTTCTGTATTAGGATACAGAAGTTCAGACGGTGGTAGAACAGAAGGGTAACTTGGAAAGAGTCAAGAATCAGATGAAGATATATATTTTTTTCATTGGTGGTAAAAAGTAAAAGAGCACAATGAATATAAATATGATATAATTTTGCACAGAATTTAGAAGCCCCATAGTGATAATAGTTAAAGCACAGATTGAAGTCGAACAGGTCTTGAGAGCTTTACTTTTTTTTTGAGCAAGTTACAGCAAGTTTGCTAGCCTTACTAAATCTCAGTTTCCTCATTTGTAAAATGATGATAATATCTATTTTAAAATGTTGTTATTAGGCTGGGCATGGTGGCTCATGCCTGTAATCCCAGCACTTTGGCAGGCTGAGGCAGGTGGATCACCTGAGGTCAGGAGTTCGAGAGCAACCTGGCCAAAATGAAGAAACCCTGTCTCCACTAAAATACAAAATTACCTGGGCATGGTAGTGCATGCCTGTAGTTCTAGCTACTTGGGAGGCTGAGGCAGGAGAATCGCTTGAACAACCCGGGGGGCAGAGGTTGCAGTAAGCCGAGATCACGCCACCATATTCCAGGGTGACAGAGCAAGACTCTGTCTCAAAATTTGTTGTTATTAGATAAATTATATATCTTATATATAAATATACGATTTGTGTAATATATAAAGCACATAGTAAAATGTCTAGATGAACTTATATGATAATGGTGATTAAATTGTCCTTTGACCTCCTCAATAGTGGTGTTCTTCCATTTGTTTCTTGTAGTCTGCACTTCAGCCTTATAGGGCCTCTCATTGTTCCAAATATTCCATGGCTCTTCTTCATTCTAGGCATATGGTTTTTCTTCTGTCTGGAATAGCTTTTCCTTATCATTTGCAGTTTTTATTGATTACTTCATGCCTCACACTGAGAATGTATTCTGAAGGCAATTGCAGTTGAGTAGTTTCTCCATTCCATTGGTGAATAAAGTGAGAAATAGCAGTAAACTTCATTTTGTTACATGATAGTCGCTTTGCAGGACTGTGATACCATGGGAGCAGTATTCAGTCTGTTGCTGAAACACAACTTATCCAATGGAATGCTTTTAATAAGATAGTTGTGGGAAGACATTTAATAGCTTCCTTTGTTACTCACAGCTACCTTTTTATTGATTTCTATTTAAGTCTTTTGTGTGTTCAGAAAAATAATTTGTATACTTGAATTCTCTTAGATTCATTGAGATTTGTCTTATGGCGTAGAATATGATCTATCTTGGTAAATGTTCAGTGTGCACCTGAAAAGAATGTGTATTTTTTGCTGTTGTTAGAGTGTTTCATATATGTCAATTAGATTATGTTGGATGATAGTGTTGTTCAACTCTTCTGTATCCTTATTCAGTTTTTTTTTTTTTTTTTTTTTTTTTTTTTTTACTAGTTATTCGTTTTTTACTAGTTATTATTAGTTTTTGAGAGGGGGGTATTGAAATCTCTGACTGTAATTGTGGATTTTTCTGTATCTCCTTGGAAATATATCTATCTTTCTCTATTTATTTATTTATTTATTTATTTTTGATACGGAGCCTTGGTCTGTCGCCCAGGCTGGACTGATCTTGGTTCACTGAAACCTCCGCCTCCCGGGTTCAAGTGATTCTCCTGCCTCAGCCTTCTGAGTAGCTGGGACTATAGGCGTGTACCACTATGTCCAGCTAATTTTTTGTATTTTTAGGAGAGATGGGGTTTTGCCATGTTGGCCAGGCTGGTCTCGATCTCCTGACCTTGTGATCTGCCCTCCTCCGCCTCCCGAAGTACTGGGGTTACAGGCATGAGCCACTGTGCCCGGCATATGTCTGTATTTATTTGTGTATTTTTTGCTTCAGATATTTTGGAATTCTGTTATTAGGTGCATAAACATTTAAGACTGTTCTGTTTCATGATGAACCCGTTCTGTTTCATGATGAACCCATCCCCTTTATATTATGAAATGACCTTTATCCTTTTGTTTGATAATCTTCTTTTTTCTGAGACCTACTTACTCTGTTGTTAAAATACTCAGTTTTCTTTTGATCAGTGTTATTCTGATACCTTTTCCTATCTTTTCACTTTGAACCTGTTTCTGCCTGTGTACTTCTAGTGCATAATTTATAAGCAGTATGTAGTTGGTTGGGATTTGCTTTTTAAAATCAGTATGATATATACTCTGCCATTTAATTTTGTTTTATTTATCTATATGCCTGTCTAGTTTTTTTTATTTCCTTTTCCTCTTTTTCTGCTTTTCTTTGGCTTTATCCAGTTTTTTTTTTATTCTATTTTATCTTTGTTGGTTTATTAGCTGTAACTCTTTGTTTTGTTATTTTAGTGTTTGCTTTAGGGTTTCCATTATTTGTCTTTGGCTTAACTCTATTTTCAGGTGATATATTACCTTATATATAATATAAGAACTATGCTTATGTTTCCTACCTTCCAGCCTTTGTGCTATTGTCCTATATTTTATTTTTACATAGGCTGTGAACCCCATATTACATTGTAATTATTTTTACATAAATAATCAATTACATTTTAATGAGATTCAAATTACAAGAAAAATATGTATTTACCCACGTAGGTATAATTTCTGTTGTTCTTTTTAATTTCTATAACTCCATCTTTCCATCTGGTTTCATTTTCCTTCAAACTAAAGGAATTCCTTTCACATTTCTTTTAGTGTGGGTCTGCTGGTGATGAATTTTTCATTTTTTTATGTGTATACTGTTCTTGAGGTTATCACTGGGACACAGTCAAGTTACTTGGAAACAGTTTGATTTTGGGGGCCCTTGTTCTCAAGACTTGTTAAGTGGGACCAGGGCAATGCTCATTTTAGGGCTACTTTTTCTTTACTCCTCAGGCAAGATCCTTCTTAGTACTGTACCCAATTCACTCAGAATTATGAGGTTTTGCAGGCTGGCTGGTAGGCACAGGAAATATCTTTTACCCTGTGTGAATGCTGGGCACTGTTATCTCTAATCTTTTGGGTGGTTCTTTCCCTGGCCTTGTGTAGTTTCCTTACAAGAATATGCCAGTAAGTACTCAGCTGAGTATTCGAGGGCACTCTCTGCAGATCTCCACAGTTCTGTCTGTATGCAGCTATTTGGTGTGCTGTCTTGTTAACTCCAACTGCTGTGGTTTCTCCAGACTCTGAGTATCCATCTCCACAATTCACAGAGTCTGCTGGGCTCTGCCTAAGTTCTTCTTCCCTGCGCTATGGCCTAGAAACTCTTTTAAGGCTGGAGCAATCATGCCACTCACCTCATTTGTTTTCTGTCTTTAAAGGATTGCTGTGCTTTGTTGTCTGGTGTCCAGTGCCTTGCAAACTGTTGTTTCATTTATTTTGTCCATTTTGTGGTTGTTTTAGGTGGGATGCTAAATCATTTCCCTATTACTCCATCTTGGCTGGAACTGGAAGAATTTTTTTTTATCATCGTTCTTAGCAAATTTCTGTGTTTTATGAGACTCATTAATTCAGAATGTAGTGTACTTCCCTAAGCGGAGGTCACAGAGAGTGGCATTCAGTACCTGGTAAATTGAAAGTATTTATTGGCTGGATCTCAGACTATGGCCTCAGAAACATGATTTGCCTGTTCACTTTGAATATATCACCTCTCAGAGTGAGGCCCACATCAGTCTGAGTTACAGACACTGATGTACAAAGCCGAATGCTAGCCTGTTACAACATAATGAGAAATATAACTGTCATGGGACTGATATTCATGTCTTGTCCAGTGGAATCATTTTATATAGGTAAGCAATACTTGAGCCAAATAGTAATCAAATAATTTCTTAGTGTTAAATTCTAGTTGAGCTTAAGATAGTCTGATGTACCTACCTATGTTCACTAGGCTGTCTCCCTTCTACAGATTGTTCTTGTATATATACTGGCAATATCTGCCTTTCTGGCCAGCCCCATTTGGATTTTATATCTTCTTCAAATATTTTAGTATCTAAAGTAGATGAATACCTAAGATCATGTCTTGATGGCCAAAAATTCATCTTGTCTTTAATGTGATTTTTCATGATCTTTTCTTGGATCCATTGTTTGTTGATTATACCCTAACTTTCACAGCAGTCCCCAGTTCCTCTTTGTGCAGATTTTTCTTTGTGAAACCATTCACTGTTACTTTCGTATACAATACATGCCTGTCAGGGACCCCAGCTTGGGCCCAGAGTGAAGCCTTCCCTTTTTGGGCCGATTAATGGATTGATTGCAGCTTTGCATCTTTCTCGGGTGAAGCACCAGGAGACAAGACCCTTGGTTCCAGCCACTGCTAAGGTCCCTTCCTCTGCTGCCTCTAAGCTGGGGAGGGAATGTAAAGCCTGAGATCTCCCCAGAGAGGCAGAGTACAGCCTGGGAGTGCCAAGCTGTGATCTACAGCCAGCACAGAAGTGGGAGAAAAGCCCACACTTTCAGAGCATTGATAGGGGGCATGATGGCAGCTACTGCAGTGAGCTGAGATTGTGCCACCACATTCCAGCCTGGGCAACAGAGTGAAACTCCAATTGGAATAAAAAAAGGCCAGGCGCGGTGGCTCACGCCTGTAATCCCAGCACTTTGGGAGGCCGAGGCAGGTGGATCATGAGGTCAGGAGATCGAGACCATTCTGGCCAACATGGTGAAACCCCATCTCTACTAAAAACACAAAAGTTAGCTGGGCGTGGTGGCATGTGCCTGTAGTCCCAGCTACTTGGGAGTCTGAGGCAGGAGAATCGTTTGAACCCAGGAGTCGGAGGTTGCAGTGAGCCGAGATCGCACCACTGCACTCCAGCCTGGCAACAGAGCGTGACTCTGTCTCAAAAGAAAAAAAAAAAAAGAAAATAGAGAGGAGCCACATAAGTGAGAAAGAGCCTACCTACTGACCAATACACTTGCTAACATACCCCACTTTGAAACCAAAGGCAAGAATTTAGCTATAAATAAAAACCTTGCAGAAAGCTTCAGCCCTCTGAAAACATCCAGAAAAGAAGTCTACTGACTGTACTCAATTTACACCTCACGAAAAGGAATACTCATGCACACAGATAAAAAAGAACCAGTGCAAGAGCTCTGGCAACTCAAAAGGCCACAGTGTTTTCCTTCCTCTAAATTATCACACTAATTCTACAGCAAAGGTTGTTAACTGGGCTGAGATGGCTAAAGTGACAGAAATAGAATTCAGAATATGGATAGGAAAGGAAGACCATTGAGATTCAGGAGAATGTCAAAATCCCATCCAAGAAATCTAAGAATCACAATAAAATGACACAAGAGCTGGCAGACGAAATAGCCAGTATAGAAAAGAACTTAACTGGACCTGATAAAGCTGTAAAACACACTACAAGAATTCATAATGTAATCACAAGTATTAATGGCAGAAGAGACCACACTGTGGAAAGAATCTCAGAGCTTGAAGACAGGCTTTCTGAAATAAGACAGTCAGACAAAAATAAAGAAAAAAGATAAGAATGAACAAAACCTCCAAGAAATTTGGTGTTATGTAAAGAGACCAACTCTATGACTCATTGGCATCCCTGAAAGAGATGGGGAGAAAGCAAGCAAGTTGGAAAACTTCTTTCAGGATATCATTCATGAAAAATTCCGCAACCTCACTAGAGAGACTGATATTCAAATTTAGGAAATGCAGAGAACCCCTGCAAGATACTATACAAAAAAATCATCCCCAAGACACATAATCATCTGATTCTGTAAGGTCAAAATGGAGAAAAAATGTTACAGGCATCTAGAGAGAAAGGTCAGGTTACCTCCAAAGGGAGCTCCATCAGGCTAATAGTGGACCTTTCAGCAGAAACCTTACAAGCCAGAAGAGATTCGAGGCCTGTATTCAACATTCATAAAGAAAAATATTCAACCAAGAATGTCATATCCAGTCAAACCAAGCTTCGTATGTGAAGGAGAAATAAGAATCTTTTCAGACAAGCAAATGAGAAGGGAAATTGTTACCACCAGACCTGCCTTACTAGAGCTCCTGAAAGAAGTACTAAATATGGAAAAGAAAGACTGTTACTAACCAATACAAAAAACACTTAAGTACATGAACTAATGGCATTATAAAGCAGCCACATAAACAAGTCTGCATAATAACCAGTTAACAACACAATGACAGTATCAAATCCACACATAACAATACTAACCTTGAATGTAAACAGGCTAAATGCCCCATTTAAAAGACACAGAGTGGCAAGCTGGATCAAAAAGCAAGACACAATGGTATGCTGCCTTCAAGAGACCCATCTCACATGCTGTACACCTGTAGGCTTAAAATAAAGAGATGAAGAAAACTCTATGAAGCAATTGGAAAAAAGCAGGAGTTGCAATCCTAATTTCAGGCAAAACAGACTTTAAACCAACAAAGATAAAAAAAGACAAGGGCATTACATAATAGTAAAGGGTTCAATTCAACATGAAAATCTAACTATCCTAAATATATATACACCCAACACAGAAGCATCCATATTCATAAAGCAATTTCTTTTTTTTTAATTTAATTTTATTTTTTTTTTTGAGACGGAGTCTCGCTCTGTCGCCCAGGCTGGAGTGCAGTGGCGCAATCTCGGCTCACTGCAAGCTCCGCCTCCCGGGTTCACGCCATTCTCCTGCCTCAGCCTCCCGAGTAGCTGGGACTACAGGCGCCCGCCACTGCGCCCGGCTAATTTTTTTCTATTTTTAGTAGAGACAGGGTTTCACCATGGTCTCGATCTCCTGACCTTGTGATCCGCCCGCCTCGGCCTCCCAAAGTGCTGGGATTACAGGCGTGAGCCACCGCGCCCGGCCTCATAAAGCAATTTCTTAGAGACCTACTAAGAGATTTAGACTGCCACACAATAATAGTGGGAGACTTCAACACCCCACTGACCCTATGAGACAGATCATTGAGGCAGAAAATTAACAAAGAGATTCAAGGTCTGAACGTAATACTTGACCAAATGGACCTAATAGACATCTATAAAACTCTCCATCCCAAAACAACAGAATATTCATTCTTCTCATCACCACATGGCACATACTCTAAAATCAACTACACAACTGGATATAAAACAATCCTCAGCAAATTCAAAAATATCAAAATACCCATCAACAGTAGACTGGATAAAGAAAATGTGGTACATATGCACCATGGAATACTATGCAGCCATAAAAAAGAATGAGATTATGTCATTTGCAGAAACATGGATGGAACTGGAGGCCTTTATCTTTAGTAAACTAATGCAGGAACAGAAAAACCAAATATCACATGTTCTCACATCAGTATCACATGTTCTTACTTTCACTTGAGGGTGAAAGGCAGGAGGAGGAAGAGGATCAGAAAAAATAACTATCACATACTACGCTTAGTACGTGAGTAATACAACAATCTATACACCAAGCCTCTGTGAAATGAATTTATCTATGTAACAAACCTTCTTATGTATCCCTGAACCTAAAGTAAAAGTTAGAAAAACTGAAAACTATATGCCTGTCTGCCAATATTTTTCAAAATGGTATGTCTTTGCTCTTTTGCATTTTCCTGACTTAGAAATATTGTATAGGAGATGAATCCTGAAAAGCGCTCATTTTACATTCATTCTTTCATTACTTTAAGAAGCATTTATTGAACATTAACCATATCCCAGCAATATGGAGATATCCTGGAGTAGCTCTTATGTATAGAATATTCTGCTATACTCTCTAGTGGCTTGGTGACTACTCTGTATATGCATATTGATATATTTTTAGTTGTCCTATAAAAACACATGTACAATCATAATGACAATTTTTATGGATTATTAAATTTGATTTGCAAATTAAGCACAATATTGTTTTCATGGAAGTTTTTTAGGGAAGCAGGTAAGTTTTTTAGTGATTTTGAACTGCAGAATAGCTAATATCACTTTTTTGGTCCATGGTAAGACATGGAACAAAACTTTGATTAGAGTCTTGTAAAATACCAGAAAAATGGTCACAGCGGGAAAAAAAAAAAAAAAAGAAGAAAGAAATGAAAGAGATTAGTCCATCTTTATATTTCTGCTTTGTTGTAAAGCAGTTTCTTAATTTGTATTGATATGAAAATAACAGAAATTTTCTGAGGTTAGCAACTAAATTGATCTTGAGTTTTGCTTTTTAGGTGGATTGGACTTTAAATATTGGAGAGCAGGCCCTTGATATATGTATTGTCTCTTTCAATCAGTCGGCATCCTCTGTTTTTGTTCTTGGTGAGAGAAACTTCTTTTGCCTTAAGGATAATGGACAAATTCGGTTCATGAAGAAGCTTGACTGGAGCCCAAGTTGTTTTCTGCCGTATTGCTCAGGTGTGTAGAAAGATTTTCTTTTATCTCTTCTGTATGTCAAGGCTATGTGATATACACCGGAAAAAAGCCACACTCATACACATATTTTAAACATATATGAAAACAGTTTAATACTGAATATGTAATGGATATTTTAACTTTAAAAGTTTGAATAGAAGTTTGATATAAAGCATACATTTGGTTTCGTCAGTCATTTTACTTTGTACAAAATGACTTGTAAAATTGGCCTCCGGCATACGTTCATACTTTCCATTATGTGTCTGTTCAAGATGCTTTCAAGAGAACATCAGACTCTTTTATAAGCACAATAGTAATGTCTAATAGAATGAATTATCTGTAGTGAATGCCTAGTAAATCATTAGCTTAAATGTGTTACATATTAATGAAATTCATGCTTTCTAGATGAAATGCAAAAATGTTGGCGATTATCTAGTTATAGCTTCCAAGACTGTAAAATGATTCCTTTCTTTTTTATACTGGTAGATTAAACTTACAAAATAATGTTTTATTACATAAAACCTTTATGTATTAAAATCAAGGTGTTAGAATTAGTTTGTGTTATCAGTTTCCTAAAAGAGATATACTGTTTCAAATGACTGTTTTCTTAGTGTCTCTTTTCTGTATCTTCAACTTACAGTTTCTGAAGGAACAATAAATACTTTGATTGCAAATCACAATAACATGTTGCATATTTATCAAGATGTGACACTGAAGTGGGCCACCCAACTTCCCCACATTCCTGTAGCAGTAAGAGTGGGCTGTTTGCAGTAAGTGATTTAATTTAACACACTTTTAAAAGAGGATGTTAGTCAAGAAATTTTCTAGAAGTTCTATGAAATAATGACAAGTGATTTTATTAAAAAATTACAAGTGACATTGTAGTATGAATGTCAATAATGAAAGTAATTTAAAATATAATTTTATTGGAAAGAGAGGATAATTAGTGCTATTACTCATTTTCATTTAATATTTCTAGCAAGATATCCTTAGTAAATTAAAGGTAAAAGCTGATGAAGATATCAAGAAAATTGTTTACTTGATAGATTATTCTTTAGAATACAAAAAGATTTCTTTTAGCATTTGATGAGTCCCTTTTAGAGAACATTCACCGATAGACTGTGATGATATTACACTGTTCATCATAATAAGGTCTCACCTTGTTTCAGCCGTTTCATTAAGGCAAGTGATGCAGAATTGTTGATGATCATGTGTTTACACAGTTTAGATTTTAAGTGGGGCTACTTTGCATTTAAACTGAAAAACAGCATTCATACTTTAACATTAAATTTACAAAATTTATCAAAACTGACAGAAATGGTCCATATAAGTGAGTAATTTTTCTAGGTCGTCAGTATAAAAAGTGAGATGCCGATGAACTTTTTAGCATCTTAGATTATGTTTAGGAATTGAAAATACCAGCAAACGTATAGAAACACAACTTTCCATAAAGCTTCATAGATTATCAGGTGTATTCAGTCCTACTTATGTATAATATTTTATTGAGCATTTAAAGGCCATACGGGGTGGGGCGCAGTGGCTCACGCCTGTAATCCCAGCTGTTTGGGAGGCTGAGGTGGTTGGATCACCTGAGGTCAGGAGTTCAAGACCAGCCTGGCCAACAGGGTGAAACCCCATCTCTACTAAAATACAAAATATTAGCCGGGTGTGGTGGTGTGTGCATGTAGTCCCAGCTGCTTGGGAGGCTGAGGCAGGAGAATTCCTTGAACTCGGGAGGCGGAGGTTGCAGTGAGCCTAGATCACGCGACTGCACTGCAGCCTGGGTGACAGAGCAAAAACTGTGAGCTTGAAACTGTGTCTCAAAAAAATAAAAAAAATAAATAAAAGCCATATGTAGTTGAATTCTTCAGTGACACCTATAGTTTCTGATCAGGATGGAGTTGTTCTCTCCTATTAAGGGCTTGAGTGTAATATTATTGTTGAAGCTCAACAAAGGGTGTTCATATTTGCATCAATGTTTAATCTAAAGCCTGAATTTTGGAAAAATGGAAACAGTGTTTTGAAAACATTGAATATTTAAAAAGAAGTTGCTTTCTTACGTTTTATGAGAAAAAATATAATTTTAATTGCTATGCACTTAAGTTATAGTTATTTTCTGTCTGAAAAATAATTTAAAAATTTTGAGATTGGCTTTTGCAATGTCCATCACATAGTCTTCTTAAATTTGACAGAATATTCATACTCACCAGACATTTTGTATCAGATTTACTTAGAAGGATTTAGAACAGGAAAAACATCTTGCCAGCAGGGCAACATCAAATATTTCACTTCTGGAAGAGTAATTCTTTCAGGAGTCTATGTATCCATCCAAAGCTGTTCTCTTTGGTCTCTTAAGTGACAGTTCAGTTGCAAAAAGACAGATCCACACTGGTGGGTATGGGCCTCATTTTGGCTTACAATCTTCATGCCCTTCAGGAGCCAATATCTTGAAATACTTAAAAATTATTGGGGTTTTGGTGTGTATTTTGAGCACAGGAGAATGATAGGTAGAACGACCTTATTGAGAACATTTAGTTGAAATAAATATATTTTTACACATACATTATGTACGAGGGATGTACCCATTTCAAGAGTCACCATACTGAGGGAAGTGCAAAGATATGACTTCTCAGCAGATATTTTTTGTTAATTTATAGTTTTTGGTCTAGATACAACTTACGAGTTAAGGGTCAGTAATAACCGAAATATTATTAGTAGTAAAAAACCAAATTTTCATATAGTGTGCATCATGATGCTTATATTCATAAGTAGCCTGTCATTTTATTTTAGGTACCTGTGAGTGAACCTTCCTATTTCTCATAGCTTTTGCAAGATGACCGTTACAAACAATTAAATCCAAATATTACCATTAGTATTTTCCACAAATAATATATAAAAATAAATTCTAATTGTTCAATTGAAGATTTTTCCTATTCTTACATATAATTTAACACAAAGTGCAGGATTAGACTGTTTGAAAGAATTCCATTGTAATTTCTATTAGAGTTTTTTTCTTCTTCAGTAAACTTTAATTAATGCATGAAAAAGAAAATAAAGATTGTAAAACACTAGACTCAATTAACATAAAGTTTAGGAAAGTTTTCTGCCCTCACCACAATTGTAAGCTATATGCTACAGTTATTTAAATACATTTTATAATAGTCACATCTTAAATCTTATTACTTATCTAAACTGAAGCAGTAAATGGATAATTTCAAAAATGATCATATGTATGGAACCACAACTATATTTTAATCACTTGCAAAAAACGCCGTGGACCATGGGGAGAGCACTCAGCTCTTAGCTCACGCTAAGGTTTTGGTTATTAACCACAAAAGGTAAGGGAGCTTCCAGTTTTGCTCTTTGGCTGTCAGATCATTTACAGGGGTGATGTTGGAGTAGTAGCTGGTGTTACAGATACCCTACGCAGTGCAAAGCTAGTGAACACCAATATCTAGTCATCTGGCAAAAAAAGAAAAAAATACACCATAAACTAGCAAGAGCATCTGCAGCCAACTGCAGGCTAATGCCACATCTTTTCTCAAGGCTCTATCCTGGGCATGTGAAAGAAAAGCCCTGCTTTTGTCCTGATCAACAACAGCCTTCCTGTGAGGAAGATACTTCCTTGCCACGTGAGCACTGGTGGGCTTCTCACTTTTGCAAGCCCAAAATGTGACTCTTGCCATTCTCCATGCTGCCCTCACTCCCTCACCTCATGGGCCATAAGACGGTGGAAGAGCCAGGCAGATCTAAGGTGATGTCCCACAAGGGGTCTATGGTGGTGGAGACTCCATGGCGGACTTGGCAGGTGACATCCAACTGCAGGCCACCTGTGAAGATCTGTTCTATGATGTAGTTGCAGTAGTTGTGGTAGTTGGCCTTCTTCCCATTGTCATCACCTGGGGACAGACTGTGGCTCTGGGATTGGTGTCTATGAGCCACAAAGACTGCGAATCTGTAAGGGAAGAGTATGTTTACCCTGCAGAGGCCCGAGGAAGCCAGTGCTGACACTTTACAAGGCCATGTGAGGACGCTCATCATTTCATTAGAGGGTCTTGCTGTTATTTAATGTGACGAGAAATCACAGCACTTGGATTTTCATTGCTCCTCTTTTTCTCATTCCCTAAGAAGAGCTCCACATTTTTTATCTTGCCAACAAAACACATCTAATGCCCAATGACTGAGTAGGTAATTGGTTCCCTTTTTATATGAGGAACAATTGAATAAATATTTCCTGGAGACAGCTGAAAATATTGTGGGCCAGATACTGTAACCCTGGACAGGTTCTTTCTGCCTGTTGCACAAACAAAATCAATTCACTGAATTTCAGTGGAGAAAGAGTTTAATTGATGCAAGGCCAGTCACACCACACTGAAGATTATTAAGACTTATTACTTAAATCAATCTTATTGAAGGCTCATAGGTTAGGGGTTTTTCAAAAGTTGTTTGGGGGAAGAGTTAGGGGTGGCTAGGCAATGGGTGCTTGCTGCTAATTGTTTGGAAGGTGCAATCATAGGGATGTGGGAAATGATCCTCTTGCATGGTGAATCACTTCTGGGAGCAGCTGGTGGTTCCAGGTGGAACCATCATGGTTTCAGAAATGCAAAAAACCTGTAAAGATCTCTTATAAGGCCACTGTTAGATTCTACAATAGTGATGTTATCTGCAGGAGTATTGGGGAAGTTGCATATCTTGTGACCTCTGGAATAATGGCTGTTTTTGTCTACATCTTAGCAAAATTCAGCCTCCTCTATCTTCCTAGCCTGGTGTTCTCTCACTAGCTTTACAAAGACAGTTGAGTTTTGGGGAAGGGCTAGTTTTACTTAAACTATAAACTAAACGTCTCCCACAGCTAGCCTGGCTTAAGCCTAGGAGTAATTAAGGGAACTTGAATGTTAGAGGCTAGAGGGTTGTAGGCTAGATCATGCCTCCCCCACTGCCATAATTTTCACACTGCAATACTTTTTGCAACGGCTGTTTCACTTTCATCCTTTGAGTTTCAACATGCCTCAATCCTGAGGTGTAAGCTATGAGATGGGAAAAGGGTGAGAACTGCTCCAACTTCTTCCTACTGACAGGGGGCGTAGTTGGGGTATGGGTTGCCCCTAGGGTAAGAGGAGTGGAACTGCTTTGCATGCACTCATAGGTGCCTGATTGGGGTTCCAAGCCTTATATGACAAAGACGTTAATATTCTCATCCACAGTTTTAGCATGGCACTTAAGTGAACCGCAGACTATAGGATAATGAGTAGATTATTAGACATACAGATTCACATAAACAGGAAAGAGCAAATTTAAATATACCATCCCATATCCCATATCTTTTTAGTTCCTAGTCCCAAGACTAAATGAGTTCAGCTGAATAGCTGTTTCCCATATCAGGAGGTGGCATTGCAGATGGGCTAATCGTTTGTATGTGATGAAGGCAAACAGATTTTTTAATAAGAGGCATTTCAGACAGGTTCCAGGACTATTTCTTCGGTGTAATTAGATCTCTGCCCTGTGGGTTGACAGTGCCTCACCAGCAGGTACATTGCCACAGATGACCCTCAGAAGAAATAAGCAGTTGCCAGAGCTCACCTCTAGGTCTGTTGTACTGGTAGAAGGCTTACGAACCACAGGCAGATATTTGCAAGGGTGGATCCTGGATAAGCCCCCAAATTTGTAACTGCCTGATGAGTTCTTCCTGCTCACTGTACAAACAAAATTCATTCATGACATTGCAGTAGAGAGAGCATTTAATTGACGCAAGTCTAGCCATACCATGTGGGAGAGTTATTACTCAAATCAATATCATAATCTGTTAGAATTTTAAAGGTAATTATTACTAACTTAGCTATAGCTTATCTGTTTATTTATTTTTAGAGACAGGGTCTTGCTCTTTTGCTCAGGCTGGAATTCTTTGGCATGATTATAGCTCACTTCAGCCTTGAACTTCTGCCTTCTGCCTCAGCCTCCTGAGTAGCTACAACTAAAGGCACATGCTACCATTCCTGGCTAATTTTTTCATATTTTATAGAGATGAGGTCTCACAATGTTGCCCAGGCTGGTCTTGAACTTATGGCCTCAAGTGATCCTCCCACCTTGGCCTCCCCAAGTGCTGGGATTATGGGTATGAGCCGCAGTGCTCAGCTCACATATTTATATTAGGAAGTTGTTTGAAATTGAGAGTACTGAAATAATTTTTCTCTTGCTTTTTATTACCTTTAGGGTTAAAGCTTTTTTGGTAGAAGCTTCCTTGGCTGAATGTGTTTATTTATGAAGGAAATTGCTGCTTTTTAAATATGTTTCTTTTCAGTGAATAAGAAATGTTGGATTTGGGTCAACTTGATGCAATTATACTTAGTAACAGCATTTTGCTCAGAGTCTAAGATGCTTTTTTTCTTTGCACTCTCACCTACTTGGCAGATTTAGTCCTCTCTACCTTGTCTATTACATAACAGTTCCAATTCTGTCTGTGTTTTCTTCTTCCTTTTCAGATAAAATCTCATTCTTGATTAAATTGTTTTTTATTTAATTATTTTTAATTTTTGTAGGTCACACTATGGGAAGTTGAAATCAATACACAGATTACAGAATCAGAAGAGCCTGACTGTGATAATCTTCTTTAAATTCTTAGCTATTACTGTTGACCTCTCATTGCATGAAGTAGCTATGGAAACCTGGCCCAGCATCTTCTGCGGTGGTCATTTTCTCCAGTGGCAAATAAAGATCATCATTTATCAGTGATGTTAATGTCTCTGGAGATATCAAATATATCTACAAGTGGAAGTCCATTTGAATGAAACTTCACAGAGATGAGAACCATTCTAAACTTTGCTGGCAGCTCACAGCAGGCTTTAAAATCTTATTGCAGTACTTATTGCAACTCATTTTTGAACAGTTTGGTCTAGTACTTCAATGTTTTTCTTCCTAGGCTAGGTCCGCAATAGTCACTTATTTTAAGTTTGTTACTTAACAGTTTCTTCTTTTTAAAAAAATTTCCTAGCTTATTTAATTTTTTAAAAACATTTATTTTAGATACAGCCGGTACAAGTGCAAGTTTGTTACATGAGTGTATTGCATGATGCTAAGGTTTGGGGTACAGATTCTGTCACCCAGGTAGTCAGCATAGTACCCAATAGGTAGGTGTTCCACCCACAGCCACTCCCTCCCTCCCCACTCTGGTAGTCCACAGTGTCTGTTGTTCCCATGTTTATGTCCATGTGTGCTCAATAATGTTTTGTTCTTTAGCTTTCATTGATATAATATTGTTGACCAGAATGTTTCCCCCATATCTTTTCTGGATTTTCATATTTCTATTTCAAGACATAGCTCAAGTCACATAAATAAGCCTTTCCTGCTTATCATGGTCTCCCTCTTTTCTGAATTTCTATCACATTTATAATTATGTTGGTGAACTACTATTTGATTTTCCTAACTCTCCAACTAGAGAATACATTCCATTTTACTTTTGCATATCAATGAGAAAGATCAACATATGGTATATACTTCCTAAATACTTAAAAGTCATTGTGGTTTTTATGTGTCAGGGGAAGAGGTGTGGCTCTAAAAGATCTATAAGATCTTTTAGTTGAAAAACCTTTTTAAAATATGAAAAAACAGACTCATAGAGGGAAGAAGGATATTTTACTTGAAACCGAATTTATTAACAAAATATTTTTAGTTCCAAAGTGACATTTTCTTTTTTTGGTTTAAGTTTTGCTGTTAATTTGTCAGTTTTTTTTTGTTTTTTTTTTTTTTTTTTTGCATTATAGAAAGAGAATGTGAGCCTATATACTTTTTGCTATCCTGTATTTTAAGGATTTTCTTTGTGAATTCTTACATTCCACAGAAAATTCATAAATATTCCTGGAATTTGTGTAAGGTATACGTTCTGATATTTGGCACATCTGCATTTTTATTGATATTTTCCTCTATTTGTTATAGTTGCAAGAGTAGAATATTAGTATTTCGTTACTATATTTTTCTGTCAGTTTTCTGTTGAATAAGCATTTTTGGTTTAGATATTCTTATTCTGTGTTAGTCAGCTTATATTTCTGATAGCTGTTTTTTTGGTTAGTTAAAAAATTTTATCACTATAAAATGACCTCTTTTGGGTTTCCATTTAATATGTTTTTGTTTGCTTATTTTTTCATTGGTTTGCTTTGAGTTCACTTAGATATTAGCTTTTGGTATGCCGTGGTCTATGCCTTTTTTTTTTTTTTTTTTTTTTTTTGAGACAGAGTCTCACTCTCTCTCCCAGGCTGGAGTGCAGTGTTATGTTCATAGCTTATTGCAGCCTTGAACGCCTCGCCTCAAGCAATCCTCTCACTTCAGCCCCACAAGTGGCTGGGACTGCAGGCATGTGTCACCACACCCAGTTAATTAAAATTTTTTTTTTTTTTTTTTGTATAGATAGGATCTTACTATGTTGTCCAGGCTGGTCTCAAACTCCTAGCCTCAAGTCATTCTCCTGCCTCAACCTCTCAAAGTGCTGGGATTACAGGTGTGAGCCACTGTGTCTGGCCAATGCTTCATCTCTCAATAGGTTCATTTAATTTTCACTGGAATGATATAGGGTGTTATTATATTCTGTGGTAAGAATGTATTGTTATATTTCACCTTCAGACTTTATTGATGTTGCTTCCTTATTTTTTTAATTTTAAAATTATTATTATTATTTTTGAGACAGGGTCTTGCTTTGTTGACCAGGCTGGAGTGCAGTGGTGTGAACATGGTTCACGGCTGCCTTGACCTCTTGGGCTCAAGCAATCCTCCCACCTCAGCCCCATAAGTAGCTGGGACTATAAGTGCATGCCATCACATCTGGTAGATTAAAAAAACAATTTGTAGAGATAGGATCTCCCTGTGTTGCCCAGATTGGTCTGGAACTCCTAGCTTCAAGAGATCCTCCTGCCTCAGCCTCTCAAAGTGCTGGGATTACAGGCATGAGCTACCATGCCTGGCCTCTTATTTGTTTTTAAAATAGCTTTTAGAGAAAATAATAACCTTTGTGATTTTTGTAAGAAGTGTAGAACTGCATTTTTTAAAACTATTACTTGAAGGTACAAAGAAAAATAAAATAGCTTTTTATTAAAGTTACTTGAGTCTTATCAAATAGAATGAACATTTGTTAGCACTTTTAAATATCAACCCTGATATTATTCTCTACACACATGCAAATTTAGGCATATAATAAAATTTACAAAACAGGACCACATGAATTTTTTTTTTTTTTTTTTAAGATGGAATCTTGCTCTGTTGCCCAGACTGGAGTGCAGTGGCATGATCTCAGCTCACTGAAACCTCCGCCTCCTGGGTTCAAGCAATTCTCTGCCTCAGCCTCCTGAGTAGCTGGGATTACAAGTGCCTGCCACCATGCCCGGCTAATTTTTTTGTATTCTTAGTAGAGACAGGGTTTCACTATCTTGGCCAGGCTGGTCTTGAACTCCTGACCTCGTGGTCCACCCACCTTGTCCTCCCAAAGTGCTGGGATTACAAGTGTGAGCCACCGTGCGTGACCATGAATTTAAAATATCAATTTATTTCATTATATCCTAGTGGAAAAGAGAAATAGGTGAAGTGGAAGGAATATGTGAATTTTTTATAAATGTTTATTTACATTATATTTCAGTTTCTAAAAGACTTCTCTCAACAAGAGTAGAAAACATGCCTTTTTGGTTGATACCGTTAGTCTTTTAAAGCTGCATTTCAAATTTTGGTAGTGTCCATTGACTTCCTGTTGTGAAATATAGGGAAAATAGCATACTTATGTTTTCTTCCTCTCTTCTTGTTAAATTCTGGTGTTATTGGTATATTATTATTTATTTTGTCAAAATTTAAAACAGTTCCATATATTTTTTGTAATCACAATTTCTATAGTACTTTCATCCTGTTGATTTATCTAAATGGAGTCAAAGCTTACCACTAGTTCTTTTACTATTCCTGAATTATCTTGATTCATTTCTTGGTTAGTTGAGTTTAATCATCCTGTAGTTTTGTGGGAAGCCTTATAAGTGTTCTTACCTTAAGAATTGTATATTGCTTTTATATGTGAAGATAACCTTAACTTCCCTCTGAAATTTGGACATTCCATTTGGTTTTGAAAGTTGCTGTGGAAAAGTCTGAAGGTAGCTTAATTTTTTTGAAAAAGACATCTTACTGGATAAATTACTTTTTCTGTCTGGATGCTCATCTGACTTATATCTCAGTCCTTAAGAATTAAAACAGGGCCGGGCGCGGTGGCTCAAGCCTGTAATCCCAGCACTTTGGGAGGCCGAGACGGGCGGATCACGAGGTCAGGAGATCGAGACCATCCTGGCTAACACGGTGAAACCCCGTCTCTACTAGAAAATACAAAAATCTAGCCGGGCAAGGTGGCGAGCGCCTGTAGTCCCAGCTACTCGGGAGGCTGAGGCAGGAGAATGGCGTAAACCCGGGAGGCGGAGCTTGCAGTGAGCTGAGATCCGGCCACTGCAGTCCAGCTTGGGCGACAGAGCGAGACTCCGTCTCAAAAAAAAGAAAAAAAAAAAAAAAAGAATTAAAACAGTACTCCTCATCAATTATTTGTATATATTTGTTCTTTCTATTTTGATTTTTGTGATTTTTTTTTCACGTTGCTTATCCATGTTCTTGAGTTGGTTTTTAGTGTATTTATTCTCATTTTTAAAAATTTATTTATTCTAGTTATTGCTTCTAGTGTGGCTTTCAGCCCCTGTATCTTTTGTTTGAGTTTTCCAAACAATGACAAAAATGATTTCTTTTATTTCACTGATACAAGGGGTAACTATTTGTCTGAATTCTTCTTTTGTTTCTTTAGGAAGTTCTTGCTATGGATATTTTCTGTCTTTTATGTTCTCATCTCCCTCATGTCTACCCCTTTCCTTTTTTTGCAATTTCCACACATACATCTCTTCTTATTTTGCAGTTATTCATTTTTTAAATGGTGACAGCAGTTTGCTGAAGGATTGTGTGGGGAGTTTTGAGGGAGAGTGATGATTAGCTCAGATCACCTGAGCTGAGAGTGAGAATATTTTCACCTTCTCACTCTGTTTATTTTCTCTTTTGCCCTGGGCGTCCATTTTCCTTGGTTTTCAGAGTTCAAGAGGCTAGTGAGCCTCACAGAAGCCCCTAACGGCCCCTGTCACAGGTCCTTGGTCCTAAGAATCAGTGGCTGCTGCTTGTCTTTCTATCTTCATTGGTTAGGAAGTTGATAAAAGCACAGATAGAAGACCATATGTTTTGCTTCCATTCTGGTTTTTCTGATGTCACTCCTCCTGTATCCCACCCATGTCCTTAAATCTCATTCCATTAGTCTAGGACCTGACTCTCTCTTCTGCTTGAAGTCTGCAGAGTTGGTGCCAGCTCTTGGTATCCTATCTTACTGTGGTCCAGAATTTAAGATATTTGGTAGGCTTCGAAGTTTGTTGATTGTGACTGTAGTCATTTCCTCATTCAATGTCCTTTTTTTTGGGAGGTAGTAGTTATTGTAGTACTTTCTGCTGTTTTTGGTAAGTTTTGCAGTATTATCTTTGATTAGAATTCAAGTCTTTGTCAGTCTTTATTGTTGCTGAGGAGAAATCCATGGACAACCTGATTTTTGTTTTGTTGTAGGTAATCAGTTCTTTATGTTTGATTGCTTGTAGAATGTTTTTCATTTTTCCTGTAAATGCCACACTTGCCACCATATATCTGTATGATATTTTCCTCGATATTACTGGGAATGTAGTGAATTTAATCTGTTTAAACCATTTGTTTTGCTGCCGAATAAAGGGTTCCTATGTTATATCTTTGATTATTTCTTCAGTTTTGTTTGATTTAATATGTCCTTCAGGAAAACTAATATCTTTTGGTTGGCTACTTATTTTCTGTTCCCATTATCTGCTCTCTTTTTCCCCGTAATTTTCATTTCTTTGTCATTTGTTTTCTCTGTTTTCTGGGGAAGTGTATAAAATTTGTGTTCTATGTCACTGTTTTGAGAAACCACGGTACTGGTTTTGATCTTTTCTATGTCTACAGTGGAAGATTTTTTTAGTCTGCTGAGGTGCTGTCTTTTTCCCAGCCACTTCCCTGCTACCTCCTGTATCTTTGCTAGTCCTAACCAGTGTAGTATGTGCCAAGTTACAGTTCCCATGAGGCACTAGTACCAAGTACATCTTACTTTGAAACATGTTTATAGTGTTTATTTTGGGGCTTTATCTCTGAGTATATAATACACTATTATTAATCTCTATTCTTTACTTGGACAATTTTATAGAATTTGCCACCTGTGTTTGGAAGTCAACAGATAGTGTAAGGGGCCATGGGCAGTGGTAGAGGTTGGAAAGATTCAAGAGGGTAGTTATAAAATATATTGCTTCAATCATAGGTCACTAACAGATGTCTGCACAGTTTTCTGGCTCATATAGAACTTGGAATTCTGAATCAGATGGGGCAGTGAGTTTATAATCAGAAATGTTAGGTAGAGTGACAGAACTCTTGGCTTTCATGGGTTCCTATCAAAAGAGGAGAGCTTTGGTTTAGGGCCTAGTGAATCTGCTATTGCACTGTGGTATACTGTAACTTAATATGAGTAATGGGGGATGAAGGAACAGAATTATGTCATAGTTCGTATATTTTTTCTTCCTCTTCTTATTGGTACCTCAGTAAACATAATTTGGACAAATGTCAATCTCATTGAAGGATTTTGGGGGTAAAATTAGTTGCATGATTTTTGATGGTCATCATTACATGCATGCATATATTTCCATTGTGTAAGATCAAAGGTCTTTATGAGATGACCACTAGATATTATATTGATGGAACTTAAAGTGGAGAAGCACAAGAATTGTGCTTGTAATGTCCTTATAGCCATGTGGCTAAACCATTATTGACGTATGGCCTGTCATTTGGTACACTACTTTCATACACTGTAATATGGCTATTTTGATAAGTGTTTTATTCACATGGAAAAGACCTTGTAGGAATCATTAAATAAATTAAAAAGCCATATCTTTATTTTTATTTGTCAGTCAAGGTTGTAATTCTCAGAAAACTTCTCCTTGGGAAAAGTTAGATATCTTCTGCTTGGCTCATGCTTTCATGATCATTTTATTTTTAATGTAATAATGCAAAACACAGCATCCTCCATTCTCATGAACAATGTCATAGTAATTACAGTTCCAGATTGTTTGATTTTGTTACATTCCATAGTAAGTCTATTTAATTTGCCTGGCAGAGATTTTAGAAACACTGTATAGCCAAGGATAAGTAGTTGCAGTTAGAATGCCAGTTGGGTTTATAATTTTCTGTTTTATAAATTAAATGTTTCAGTGGTAGAATTCTACTTATTACCACGTATTTCCACTGAAAAACTTCTTTAGACGTACTGTCATTGAGACTGAACATCTCTTAAAAATGAAACTCTCAATCTCAAAGGAAATAATTTATACTGGTAGGAAAAATGCTTTTGTGTTTTGGGTTCCTCATTCTCTATCCCATAATTGATATATAGGGGATTCAGTTGCAGTAGGGTTGAAGACAAAAGGAAAGTGTTTGCTTTTCACTAGTTATGAAGGGTTTGCCTTTCACTAAGTACATACCTTCTTGGCCCTTTGGTCCCGGGTATCATTTCTGTCAGGTTACTAACTTTGCTGTTCATTTTTCTTAGAAAATACATGTGATTTAACATTTTTCTCCTCACTTCAGATAGTGGGCCCTCCTCATAACTGAAATTTGACTTTCTGGTTTCAAAGGTAGAATCAGTTTATTTTTATGGGTTCCTGAGAATCCTGGAAAATATCTCTGTTTCCCAGAGGAAGAAGTTTATATTTTCTTAGTTACTTACTGTAGAATATAAAAGAGAAGAAGTGATTTATTTGTGTATGGGGGGCAGTAACGTAAAGTTTATATGCAGCTAAGCTCTTTGCAGAAGAACTTTGAACTTTAGAACTTTGGATGGACTTAGTCCTTTATTCTGTTAACTAGTGTATGGCCTGTTTTCTAGACTGGCTTTGGAGTGCAAATCTGAGTTATCACCAGAATAAAAAAAGAGAAATATCTCTGTATCTCTATTTCCCAGAGGAAAAAGTTTATATTTTCTTAGTTGCTTACTGTAATATAAAAGGGAAATGGGAAAAAGTGATTTTTTTTTGATAACATAAGATTTATGTGCTACTAAGCTCCTTGTAGAAGAACTTAGAACTTTGGGATTCAGAACTTTGGGTGGACTTAGTCCTTTATTCTATTAAGTAGTATATAACCTGTATTTCAGAACTAGCTTTGGAGCACAAATCAGAGTTATCAGAATAAAAAAAGTGTAAATATATAACTCTTATGGTATAGGCTAATGTTGGGTGACTTAAAATTAGAATCAAAAGGAAATGCAAGAATTAGCAATTTTTATTGCTTGCTATGCACTAGCATCATTTCATCATTAGACTCTTAATTTCTACAAAGAGCTACATTGGTAGCTTATTCAAAACTTTCTAAGTCTTTAACACGTCAGGTTTAACATTTTAAAAACCTTGGTAAATCCCCTACATCTTAAGAAAAAAAGATTTAGGAGAGTGATGGTGCATGTTTGCCTTTCAAGAAAACAGTATTAATTGAAATTACTAAAAATTGGGTTGAAAAGTAAAGTAGATGAATAATCATATCATTTAAGTCATTTTTGGAATTCTAGCTTGAAACTTGTGAGTAAATTAAGTCTTACCTGATAAAATAGGTCTTTAACTCTAGGTTATCTGATCAACAGAAACTGTCAGTTAACAGACTGTGGGGGTTCCCAGATACTCTAAAATGTGGAACTGTATTCAGTGGTTTTCCTGCCTTTAAATAGAGAAAATCCACTGACTTTTGTTCACTAAAGTGCAGTTTACTATTTAAAATAAGTGTAAAGTGAAAGGGGACTTGCTACCTGCTTTATTGATGTGCTAAAAAAAGGACAGATACCTATATAATGTTTTGTGTGTGTAATATTTAAGACTATAGAAGAAAACTGAATTAATTTAAGCTTAAAATGTTACTGTTTTGAGAGGTGATAAAGGAAGAAACCAGTCAGGCAGGCAGTTAGGGTGGGTCCTCGCTTAAATTGTTTCAAATAGAACAGCCTGAAAAATCAAGCTTCCGGCACAGATCAAGGAACTTGCACAGTGGGGCTTGCCTATGACATGCCCACAACTGCACAGATAAGAAAGGCTACGTGGGCGACTTGCCTAGACATGCCTGCAATGGAAAATTCTGTCTCCTGAAACATGTGCAGTAAGGGGAGCAAAGCGATATGGATTACTCAAGCTAAGGACCCACATGCGCACTAGGAGGATGGGGTGGAGCTACCAGAAATTCTTGCCTTATCCAATTATGCAACCCAGCCCTCCTTTGTTTTCTTATAAAAGCCTTTACTTTCAACTGTAAAACCAGCAACCCTTTTCCAGGCCCCCTCTTCATGGCAGAGAGCTTTCTTCTTTAGCTTATTAAACTTTTGCTCTAACCTCACCCTTTTTGTGTCCACACTACTTAATTCTCTTCATTTTGAGACAAAAAACTCTGGGTGGTACCTCACAATAAGAGACTGCTACATTGTGGTGCATTGGCAAGACTGTAATAGTTTCAAGTAGAAGATGACAAAATGTTATTATGGGAATTAATTCATTAATGTAGAATAATGTAACATAATGAACTATGTTCTATTAATAATTAGCACTTATGTTCTAATCTTGAAACGACTTGGCTAGATAAAAGCTTTGCTTAGTGAAGAAAGACTTATTACCCTTTTTCCTCTTGTATTTCATCAAAAATTACCTTTTATATTCAAATGTTTTCAAGCAAGAGTATTTTTATATTTGTTGATAGTTAGCGTAAAGTATATATTATGAAGATATTTTATGAGCATACATTTATTGGCTAATGAGTAACACGTTATTTCCCAATGACACTGTTCTAAGAGTTCATATGATGATAATAGCAATTTGTATCATTATGTGCCAGGCAATATTCTGAATTCTTTGGATATATTAACATATTTAATTCTAAAACAGTTACTACTATTATTACTATATGGTTATCCTCATTTTATAGATGATGTAACTGAGGCATAGAGAGATCACATAACATACCCGAGCTCATAAGAAAACATGTAAACAGCTAATTACAGCCTAAGTGAGCTGGTGTTACAATATAGAAAAGCAGAATACAGTAGGTCCATTCAGAGTATTTGTCTACCATATTGCTAGAAGTCCCAACATTTTTTGCTTTTACTGAAAAACTCTGATACATTTTCTTTCTCTAAGATAGTTGCTTCCCTTTCAGATTAGTGCTATCCAGTATTCTATCTGACAAGACATATATTATTTAGAGTTGTTAGGGTAAACACCTGGAAAAACCAGAAAGCAGAAGCCTAAAATAAAAGTTATTACTTTTGGAGTGTGGAACTGAGGGATGGAAAGGCCTGGATGAATTCCTTAAATATCTTTTAGAAAGTCCCAGGCATTCTAAAAATCAGCTTGCATCTTTGGAAAACTAATGATGCAGCCAAGGCTCTTTCATTTAAATCTAAAATAATTTAGATGCATTAGATTTAAACATAAATTATTTGGAATAAATAAAAAATGAAGGATAAATTGTTAAGGATTTTAAGGACAGTGATATGTAAAACTATTTCTTTTTTCTTTTTATTTGAAGGAAAAGTTATGGCTTGTAAATTAGAAATTACTAGCATTTCAGTAGTCAAAATACAATGAGAAAAAATGGTAGTGTTTGCATTTCAGGTGCAACATTTCATATACTACTTTTTATCTTTAACTTATATTTATTTCTATTTCTCTCATCTTCTTATTCCATCTTGTTACCTTCAAATTTTATATGGGTAGTTACAATTCATATTAATTGAACATTTAAAAATTTTCTTGGGGCCAGGTGTGGTGGCTCACGCCTGTAATCCCAGCACTTTGGGAGGCTGAGGTGGGCAGATCACGAGGTCAAGAGATCAGGACCATCCTGGCCAACATGGTGAAACCCTGTCTCTACTAAAAATACAAAAATTAGCTGGGTGTGGTGGCACATGCCTGTAGTCCCAGCTACTCGGGAGGCTGAGGCAGGAGAATCACTTGAAGTGGGGAGGTGGAGGTTGCAGTGAGCCGAGACTGCACCACTGCACTCCAGCCTGGCGACAGAGAGAGACTCCATCTCAAAAAAAAAAAAAAAGTTTCTTGGAAGGAAATTATTCTGAATTGGAATATCTACAGTTCGCATTTTGGAATGAATGTCACAGTAACTTCAAGCATTTAAGAATGTAAAAAGTCTGCTTTTTGCTTTTATAAGACTTTACTAATGATGGAGCAAGCAAATATACCTGTTAAGGTCCTATAGTTAGATAAAGACCTCCACTTTCGAAAATGCACATGGTATGACAACGTGCATACCATATGAATGCAGTATAGGGCTGGTGTGTGAGTGAGCAAGCAGCTGCAACACAGTTTACATGGAGACAATATCCAGAGTGCTTAAAATTTAAGTCAAATATATGAAAAATTAAAACACAATCACATAGCGAATAAGGGAGGGATGCAGTTAAAAAGTTATCTCACTGCTTTTTCAATATCTGCAGGCTTCCAGATGTTAGGAAATGCTTTGTTCTTCCCTTCAACCCATCTGTTGTTCCTTAGTGTAACTGACATCACTGCAACTACTGCAGCCACTAAACCATCATCATTAAAAAAGGCAAAATTTAGAACTTTTTGCAGAGTTTTATTAAAGAAAACTACAAGTTTGCGGAAAGATTTGCTCTTTAAATTTTTTAAAAATTTTTTTGGTGTGTGTAGCATAGTGATATGATAGAAGTAATGCCAAGGCAGACATACTCTAAGGTTAGAACAGAATTCTCGGTATTTGTGTTGGTATAGAAATTTTTTTATGACTTAGAATTAAACGTAGGGATTTTTTTATGTATCATTGAAACGAATTACTTTTTAAGTAAGGAGTGTAGTCATACATAGGTGATCCATTAGACCTATTTATTTGCTTTATTCCTTTTTGTCCAGACTCTCATATCTTTGCCAGAAATGGAAATGTGTATTGCTGTTTTCTACTCAAAAATTACTTTACAGAAAAAGGTATTAGTTATTTGTGCTAATTTCAGTTTAGTAAATATACCATTTTTTGTAGTTAAAAAAATTTAAAATAGGGTGCAAAGCAAAATAAAGTTCTCTTTAAATAATATGAAATATCATAAAATAATTTTTATTTATTTGTGCCTTTCTCATAGCAGACCTTATAAATACTATTTGTTTCTGTTTTGATATTTTTATCAAATAGAATTTGTGTTTACTAGCGTAGAATTTATATAGTAAATTCTTTACTTTTAATCAATGAAGTCACCGTTCTCATAGTAATTTTGGATCAATTATTTATCTTAACTCTTTTTTATTTTTTATTCCTTAATTAGTGTCTAAAAACTGTTCTCTTAAGAAAAGTTAAAGTTTTGTTAAAATCACCATAATTTTTGTCCAGGTTACCTTTGCCTATTTTTAAATGCTGAAATACTTAAGCAATAGTTAGATGTTGCCTTTAGGAAGATTATTATTACCTTTCTTATGTTATTTCTCCCAAATACATATCTTTCTTTCAGCTTGTATATATTTCATGAAAATTCATGCCTATTTTGAATAATTTTTTCAAGATTATGTCACATTTGAGTTCAGGAAATCCAATTTTGAGTAGAAGTATATATTACTTTACGTTTAGAATATTAAAATGGATTAATGAACCTTGAGTTTTGGCAAATCTCATTCTTAAACCATTTGAGCCTCCAAATGATGCTCAGATATCACTAGCCCATAGAAGACCACAGAAAATTTCATTAATCCATAGAAACCCAGTGAGTTCTACAAAGTTTGGTGTCCTAAAGATGAGCTAATTGAATAGCAGTGTTAGATGGAGTTTATTCAGTAAGCCCTGTAGCATGGAAACAAGGCCTTTGTTTTGCAATATGAATTTTAATAGGTCTTAATTCCTTAAGTAGGTTTTTTCTGTAACTGGGACTGGAGTCCTGTGGTGTGTAGTCTTTAGGGCCACTCCACTTTCAAGTCTTTGGGGAGAACTACCTTCTCCAGCTGAAGTTTTCTCCAGGGAATTGGCTTATAGAAAGATGTTTCCTCTTTCATATAGGGACCACCCTTATTCAGTTTCTTTATGCTTGGCAGTGAGTTGATTTTCAGTGAATGTTGGTTGAGTGAATGAATGAATGAATGAATGAATGAATGATGAAGAGATTAATGAATGAATTATCTGAAAATAAGTGACTCACTTAGATGAGGATTCAAAGTCATGCTGCTTCACAGCCTGAATACTTTGCCTGTGGAAAATTAAAAGAACATTTAGTTTGGCCACTTAAAAATGTTTTTGACCAAAAAACATTTGTTGAAGGAGTAGGATAAAACTATGACCTAAAACAAGGGTTTTTCATTTTGTGGGAATTTGGTTTTGGTAATACTATCTTCTCTTCTACAGATGATGGGGATTTATTTGTGAAACTTTTTTTTTTTTTTTTTTGAGACAAGGCTTCCCTCTGTCACCCAGGCTGGAGTGCACTGGTGTTCCCATGGCTCACTGCAGTCTCTGCCTCCCAGGCTCAAGTGATCCTCCCACCTCAGCCCCCCAGGTAGCTGGGACCATAGGTGTGTGTCACCACACCTGGCTAATTTTGAATTTTTGGTAGAGATGGGATTTCACCATGTTGACCAGGCTGGTCTTGAACTCCTGAGCTCAAGCAATCTGCCCACCTTGGCCTCCCAAAGTGCTGGGATTACAGGCATGAGCCACCACACCCCATCTATTTGTGGAACATTTATTTGTTTGTTTATGTCAGACTTTTTACTAACCGTTTTTATTATGTCAGGTGAATATCTCATTAAGAGTCTTAGATCCATATATAATTAAGGTGATAATTGCAATTTGAACTTATTATGTACAAAATTAATATTTACTATGCTGATAAGTATGCCTATACTGTTACTTTAAATTATGAAAAAAAGTTGGCCGGGTGCAGGGGCTCACGCTTGTAATCCCAGCACTTTGGGAGGCCGAGGCAAGGTGGATCATGAGATCAGGAGTTCGAGACCAGCTTGACCAAGATGGTGAAACCCCATCTCTACTAAAAACATGAAAATGTGGCAGGCGCCTGTAATCCCAGCTACTCGGGAGGCTGAGGCAGGAGAATCACTTGAATCCGGGTGGCAGAGGTTGCAGTGAGCCGAGATCGTGCCATTGCACTCCAGTCTGGGCAACAGAGTGAGACTCCATCTCAAAAAAAAAAAAAAATTATAGAAAAAAGTTTCAAAAGAAATTATTGGCATTGACCTCATTTTATACTAACAGTCATGAGTTCAAGTGTTTTTATGTACAAAATTTCTCAAACCACTTTCAGAAAAGCAGATTTTGTTATCTTCTAATGGACCGTGTCAACATTTAATTTATATATTTTTACCATGAAAATATTTTATATTTTTATTAAACTTGAATACTGGCCACATAAAATATATAATCATGTGAAAGTGAAAATAGAAGGGGTTATAGCAAAGAAAAATTAGTATCAGAATTTTACAGTATCCTGATGCTCTTTGGGAAGAACTTCAGAATGTTAATGATGATGTAGACAAGCAGATGATTCACAGACACAGAAAAAAGGATTGTCATATGAGAGGAGATAAATCAAAACAGGTCAAAGTATGTGTAGATTTCTACCTAGGAGGCCCTGAACACATGTTCATACTTTATAATGTAGACTTGTATTGTTTCTTATTGAAATACTGTTTCTGGAGGTCCCATGATGTCATCTAGGAAAAAGTGTCAGTACAGAAAATGTATAACAAAATGAAGTGTCTTTTGGGACATATAAGGCCAAGTGCAGTAAGCTATCTATTATTTTCTTTCTGTTTTCCCTTTTCTGTATGTCTAAATAGGATTGTGTCTCATTTAGTCAATATATAGAACCTATCTCTATAGACTATTTATTAGACCCAATAGTCTAGTTAAATCATAGAGATTCCTATACTTTTAATTACTACAATTATTAAGGAGTAATATGCTGTATTTCTCCCAAATATTTTTTTTGTTATTCATTATATACCTCTTTATTTAATCACTTTCTTCTGAGAGACTTAGTTCTTTTTCTTTGTGAAGAGATCTACATAAAGTGTAGGTTTTAGTGTGACTCCTAGAAATATTTTTATGTTACTTCATTTCTCAGTGGAGCACAAGTTCTATTGTTCTAATGTGGGGTATCTTAAAGACTTTTTCTCCATTTCTCTCAGAAGAGCCTAGGAAGAACCTCTAAATTGAAGGCACAGAAACACAGCATTGTGAATCTTAGTCTAACGTACACTTTGAAATCACTACAAATAATTTATTTTATATTATATGATGCTGTTTAACTTTCGTCTAGTAAATTAAAACAATAAGACTACTTACAAATATTTTTTCCATTTATAAATGCTTCTGTTAACAGCAGCAACCCTACCCCCATATGCCAAGCACACACACACACACACACACACTCTCTCTCTCTCACACACACACAATACTTCCATTTATCTATCTGTCTATCTATCTATCTATCTACTATCTATCTATCTAGCTGTCTGTCTGTCCATCTGTCCATCCATCCATCCATCCGAGTATGTATGTATGTATGTATGCACATGTCTTTCTTCCCTGGAGTGTGAGTGGCTTGCCAGAGAGGGCAGGCAGAAGGCGTCTTGGCTGAAGGCTCCAGTTGATTTAAGACAGTGGGCATTATTAATAGGCAGCATCTGCCATCTCCCTTTTGGTAATGTAGCTGACCCTTTTAGCTGCTGGATACCCGAGCTTTAAGAGGCAATCTTTAATGTGATATCTTAGAGTAATGTTCTTACTAAATAAATCACATTTAGAAGCTTTTATGCAATCATAGTCATGCTTGTATATTAAAAAGTCTAAACATGATACACATTAAAAGTGAATTTATATTCATGAAGCCAAATTTGATTTTCTGGGTAATGATGAATTCATCTAGAAATTCAAATGGTTGTTTTTAGTGTTCATGTATGTAAACTGACACAATAAAAATGTAAGTTATGCTGTGATATTCTGTGCTTCATTGCAAGTGGTTTTCTTGATAATAAATTTATTTTGCCGAATGCTTTTTCAAATAGTCTCTTCTTTCCTAAGTAAACTTGCTGTAGTTGGAAGTAACTTAATAGGTTTACTGTTATAATGAGACAAGTACAATCTTTTATTTAGGCATTTTATTTAGGAGCTTTTTCTTCAGTTAGTACCCATTCAGTTAGAATGGGCATATTGAACATTTAAAATATGGTTCTAGACTAAAGGATATACAGAGACATTACATAATTTTACAGATTTTTACCATTAAGGCAAGCATACATATTCTACCTATTCATAATATTAGAGAAAAAGGGATATTAATTGCCATTGATGTTTAAGAGTAAAATTCTTAAATTATAGTGGAGAATTTCCTGATATTTTTCTCCTGTGTCATTTTCTTAATGGTATTTATACACAACTTTTGGTACTTAATTTGAAATTGGAAATGAGAAATTACTGAACAGCACTTTAAAAATTAAACTTCAAAGACTACAGACTATGTAAAGTTTCAATTATTTGAAAAATGATAAAGTAGGCAAAATTAAGAAATTTTTTTTAAAGAAACCAGATTTTTTCGTGGTGCTTAAATTTTGAACTTTTTTCATTCCTAATTCATCCCATTTCCTCCCATCTTTTAAAATTTCTGCAGAATTTTTTTCTATCTTGCATGTAAGTTAAAAAAGTAGTCTATTATTATTTTAGTTTGTGGTGTTCAAAAAAACACAGTTCCAGATTATATTGGAAGAAAGCAACTTTCCAATTTAGAAACACTGATGTTGAAGTAAGATGTGAGAACTTAAGATACGGTTATAGTAGGCAGGTAAATCAAGAAAAATTTATATATTGCAGTGTGATTTAATTGCTATACTGACATCTGTTTGATCCAGACTATTAACAAAATAGTCCAGAAAATATTGTAATTGGAATTTTTGGTCATCAGTGAATTTTTTTTAGTTGCAAATTGACGCCAACCCTTTATTTGCAAAGAAAAGATAATATACTTTTTTATACCAAAAAGAGAAAATTTCCACATAAAAATAAAATGTAGGAATGTATAAAATGGATGAGGATATCCAGAACCTTCCACATAACTTGAGTAAGAAAAATCCCAACAATTTACAAACTCATTTTTCAATGGCCTATTTATCACAGAATTAAACAACCATGTAAAAATTAAACCTACTTATACATTGAAATACATTTTAATTCATCCATAAATTTAACACACTTTAAAATGGGTAGAAAAAGATTTTAACTAGCTTAAAAAACCCAAAGTAGACTACTTAAACTGATGTACTATTGCTTAAGAAGTATCTCTAGAATTCTCCATTAGAGACTCCTGATAGTTATTTTCTGAACATATCTTGGAATCAGTTAGTACTTTCAAGTTGTAAATCTGTGGAAAATGTCACATACTGTATGTGTAAAGTAATCAGAATTTAATTTATGACATTTGATCATATTTTGATAAAGTTTTATGGAAAGTGTAAACAATCTTGACACCCAATTGTTTTAACACCATTATTTTATATTCACAAATTGCATTATTTGGCAATGATAACTTCATTTTGAGTTTGTAATTTGGAAGTTCTTTTAAGTCAAGGAATAATCACCTGCTTTATTGAGATTGTTGTAACCTAAAAGAGCAATATGGAACTCCTAGTTAGATGAGACCTCTGACCCAAACTTGTCAGTTCTCTCAGCTAGCCAGGGAAAACACTTGCAGGGTTCATTACTTTCTTCTGTCATCTTGAGAGATTCTACCCCGTTTTTCTCTTCTACTGACCAACCTTTGACTTCCCAGACCTGTGTTTCTTTCCAACAGAGGCGAATAAACACTCTTGGTATGTGAAGATTAAAGGCCCATGGCCCCTGTAGGTGCCCTGAAGCAAATTTGTTCAGAATTAATTTGGCACCTCCAATTGTGGTTTGTTTAGGATAGGAAACCAAATAGAATTCAATATTGTATCTTGAATCTTAGGACTCAGTACTTTTGTTACAAACAATAGAAAAAGAAAAGGTTTAGGTGCCAGTAACATTTACTCTTCAAAGGAAAGTTTTTGTCTTTCTGTGCCTGGTTATCTTCAAAAGTTGCAGAGTATAAAAGAAAATTTCAGTGGAAATATGTTTCTCTCTGATACAGAAAAGACGTTTAAAAGAGTCATTGTTGACATGAAAGGGAAAAATTCTGATTTTCTGGGATGTAAGCCTTAGAAAACAAGCCAGAGTAAAAGAACATGTAGAAATGAATAACGTATTACTCTAGGAGATGACCTGTTGTGAATTATTTCAGAATTTAGTGGATATCTCAGATGGTTGATTTTTCTCTGCGTGTGTTTTTCCTATGAACTTACCTTTCTGAGTGGGCATCAGATTTGTTTTAGAGTGAAAATCTATTTAATGAATACCACCGTTCTAATATGTAAAACTGTAAACCGTTGCTATGGAACATATCATGTGGCATGTACTCTAAAGAACAAAATAAGTTTCTTTGTGACTAAAGAATATAAGGAAGCATTTCTCTAAGAAATTGTACTTATTGATCAGTCTTTAGCGGTGGGTGACTTGGTGTATAGATTTTACAATCTAAAACTGGTAGATGTACTTTGCCTATTATAGTTTGGTAATTCTGGCATCATATACATTAATCTGGAAGCAGTAGAAGAATCAAGAAACAGAAACAAGAAGGAATAAATTCTTTTTTGTAGGCACCTACGTACCACCTTTTTTGTGGAGTGGGCAAAAAAAGATGAATCTCACAATATTACCAGTGCAGTGGGCTCCTGGAAGTTTGTTGATTATATTTTATGTAGGAACAGAAAAAGCCAAAAGCAGGCATTTCATAATACTTACGAGTTAGGCTGGTAAATAATACATTCAGAATCATGAAAGGATGCTTCTCTTTAAAAATTGAGCATAGTACAGATTTAACTTTGTTAAACACAAATACCATCATCTTATTGAAAACTTCTTGGATAATTATAGTACCTTATAAATAGTTATCAAAGACAGTTTTTCAGTCCTCTATGGTTTTACCGTAGTGAACCTTTCAAAATTTCATTTAGTAGAAATTTTATTACAGCCTTTTCTTTTTTAGGAGAGTATGCTCAGTTCTCTTATTTGTTGGTAAATGTAGACTTTGAATTGTTAATTTGAGTATAAATAGAAGAGAAAGGAGAGATGGGAGCTATAGAAGCATCTTAGTTCAGTAATGTCGTGGTTCAGGAATATTTTTATTTTATTTTATTTTATTTTATTTTATTTTATTTTATTTTATTTTATTTGCCAGGTTCAACATCGACACATAGGAATATTTTTAGAAGCTATATTTTTAGTGTTAGGGTATTATAAAGGTTAAAGCAGAAGACTCTGACCACGGCTGATTAACTTACTCTATTGCTCTGTGACCTTGGGCAAGCTATTTAAGTTCTCTGTGCCTCAGTGCCTCCCTGCTTTTCTGTAAAATGGGTTTAATAATAGTATCTGCTTGGTGGGGTTATTTTGGGGATTGAATAAGTTAACTTTTTATTAGAATGCCTGGCACGTGACATTGTATATGTTGTAGCTAACATTACTGTTAGTTTTGGCACATTTACCAATATGCCCACTTTTAACAATTATTTTACTTAGAGAACCTATAAATACAGTTATTGAATTAAATTCCTTGAAGAATGATAGTTGTTTCTGAATGATACCTCTCTTGAAAGACTGGGCCCAAGATAGCAAAGCTAGGCAAGGAGTTAGGTATTTCCTGGTGAATATTATGTAATAGGCAACTTAGAAACATCATTTAGTGCCCATGTGTGCAGAGTTCTGTTTTAGCTTCCTTTGCTTGCTGGATTGCATCAAGTTCAAACAGTTCAAATCAGAGGGAGCTGGGAATGGTGTTTCTTAGAGGGATTTGATTCAGGAAGGCAGCTAGTTATGGCCTCTAAGATCAAGGACTTGAACTGTAGTCCACATGGAGGCCAGGCTGAACTGCTGGTACCTTGATGCAGTATAAAGGAACAAGTCATGCTTTTCTTTTTCCATTTATTGAATCAGTACCACAACCAACCTGGGAGAAAATATTTTAGTTTATGGTTAAAATAGCAGTCAGAAGTCTTTTATTGTTGTTGATAACTGTTTTTCACTTAGAGAAAATTTGGAAGATGGGTATCTGTTTAGTGCTGCCAAGTATACTGTTATTATGCAGACCCTGTGGGCAGCAGCTGCAGTTGTTTTCCAAAGGACATGCGACCAATCTGGCTATCATGCTTCAGCATTGCTGGCTGTATTTGGTCTTTTTATTCACAACTGCATGCATACTAAGACTTTCAGTCATAATATTAAAATTGAAGGACGGGTACTGTATTTTGATGGTCTGTCCTCTCTTTTATCTGTTCTTGTTTTTAGTCTTCAAATTACTCTTATTATTTTTGAACATTTCTGATCACAATTATATATTCAATTTCTATCTAATATATACTTTTTTAGGGAGTTCAGGGAAGTTGTATATGATGTGCTGAAATGATTTGCTTTGACTTGACCCAATTATAATTTTCTTTAGCCCTAAGCCAGCTGAAATAAGATTGAGCTAATTTATGCCACTGTTTTTTTCCAGTAATGTTGAAGTAGAGCATAACTACTTATTATGATAATGTTCTCTTCCAAAATGTACAAATGCTTATTTACATTGACAGACAAATTATACATACTGGTTGCATCTTAATCTTGTGGTAGGCAAACTAGAGTATTTTAAAAGGCATAGTTTGCTTTTAGACATGGTTTTCTGGTGTGAAACTTGATCTATTAAATAGCAGACAGAAATAAAAGCTGGAGTGGGATTTATATATTTAGTCCTTAATTAGTCATGTGGTGGTCAATTTTGTATCATACCTGTGAAGTAAATAGTAATATTATTGTAATTTAATAATATTAATAATTTAGTAATTTAATATTTACTAAATATTAAATTTATAATACTAGTTTAATATTTATTAAGCCTATGCTTTGTATCAATCAGGCACTGGGCTAAGCCCTGATTAATTCACACCAAACAATAATTTTTGAAGCAGGTACTACTATTATTTTTTTATTTTACAGATGAGATAAGAGAGGCTTAGAAATGTTAGCAAACTCTTACAAAGCCAGTTTTGGAGCAGGGATCCAATTCTAGTTGTTTTTGACTTAAGTGTTGGGGTTCTTATTCCCTATTCTGTTTTTACCATCTTTAATGCTATATATTGGCAAACAGAGTCTTGGCAGCAAATAGACGTTCACTCAAATGGGGTAATTGAGAGAGTAGAAATGAACAAAGAGACATTAACAAGGAATGGTGAAGCATCTTGGCACTAACAACAATGGGAACTATTACCGTTCCTATCTCTGAAAGGGCCAGAGAAGGGATTTGTTATTGGATCCTGCAGAGAGTAGTGTAGCTGTAAGAGAGGGCCATCTGGTAGGAGCTGTTGCCTTAAATTGACGGACACAATCAACCCTGGAGACTCAGCAGGGAGGGAGCTGAGGAAATTAATACTCTGACCCTGCTTTCCTCCCTCTCTCAAGTCTCTTGCCAGTGATTCTCATTGGCCAAACTCAACTGGAAGCCAGAGAGAAAGGGATCCTTGGATGCAGTGGTCAGCTTCTGGCACAGAGCAGATTGGAAACAGATGGGAAGTTTGCAGGGCAAACAGAAAATATCCAGTTCACAGATGCTGTACTGAGAAAATACTTTCTCAATGTCAAAGCATCGGTGAGCCAGGATTTTCTATTTCTGTCTCTAATTATTTGAATCATTTCTTTTTTTATTTTAATTTTTATTTTGTTTTCTTAATTATGGTAGGGGGAATGTAGACCAAGACTATTTCCTTGCGCCAGTGTTATAATTGGGATTTTGGAAAAATTAACTTTGGATATGCCTTTCCTTGTTTTTTTTTTTTTTTTTTCTTCTTTAAAATAGGAATAGCAATATCAATACCATCCCTTTTCTATGTGGATATAAGAAGGATTCATGAAATAGTAATGAATTCTGGATACTTAATAACATTTAGATATATTCATATTTTAACCTTCCCCCTTAATGTTTTTCCTTCTAAATCTTCAAGCTGCCATCTGAGATTGTTTTTCCCTCTGTCTAAAAAATGCTCTTTACTGTTTCTTTTAGTATGGGTCTACTGTTAAGTAAATCTGTCAGTTTTTCTTTGCCTGAAGGCATTTAAAAAATCTGTTTACTTTTTGAAGGATATTTTTGCTGGGTATAGAATTTTAGATTAGCAATTATTTTCTTTCAGCACTTTGAAGATATCAATCCATTGGTCCATCTGGCTTCTGTAGATATTATTGAGAAGTTAGCTATGTTACTATAATTATTACTTCTTTGAAGGTACCTGTCCTTTTCTGGCTACTGTATTTACTTTTATTTTTGTGGGTTTACAATATGTGTGTATGTGTGTGTGTGTATACATATATACGGACACATATATATATACACACACATAAATGGGTTATATGACCTATTTTAATACAGGCATGCAATGCATGTTTGAATCAGGTTAAGTGGTATATCCATATTAGGGTAAACGGGGTATCCATCACCTCAAGCATTTATTGATTGTGTTACAAACAATACAAGTATACTCTTAATTATTTTTAAATATATGATTAAATTATTTTTGAATATAGTCTTCCCTGTGTGCTGGAAAATATAAGTCTTGGTCATTCTTTCTGTTTTTTAAATACAATTAACCATCCCCATTTCCTCCCAACCTCCAAATACCATTCCCAGCCTCTGGTCACCATCCTTGTGCTCTCCATGAGTTCAATTATTTTAATTTTTAGCTCCCACAAATAAGCGAGAACATGCAAACTTTGTCTTTCTGTGCCTGGCTTATTTCATTAACATAATAACCTTAAGTTCCATTCATGTTGTTGCAAATGGCAGGATCTCCATTTCTTTTTTATGGCTGAATAATAATAATATTCTATTGTGTATATGTACCACATTTTCTTTATCCGCTTTTCTGTTGATGGACACTTAGTTTGCTTCCAGACCTTGACTATTGTGAATAGTGCTGCAATAAACATGGGAGTGGAGAGATCTTCTCAATCTACTGATTTCCTTTCTTTTGGGTATATAACAGGGAGTGGGATTACTGGATCATATGGTAGCTCTATTTTTAGTTTTTTGAGGAACTCCAAACTGCTCTCCATAGTGATTGTATTAATTTACATTTCGACCAACAATGTAGGAGGGTTCCCTTTTCTCTGCATTCTCGTCAGCATTTGTTATTTCCTGACTTTTAGATAAAAGTCATTTTATCTGAGGTCGGATTATATCTCGTTGCAGTTTTGATTTGCATTTCTCTCATGATCAGTGATGTTCTCCTATCAGTGACCTTCTCATATGCTTGCTTGCCATTTGTATGTCTTCTTTTGAGAAATTTCTATTCAGATCTTTTGCCTGTTTTTAGTTGTATTATTAGATTTTTTTCCTATAGAGTTGTTTGAGCTCCTTATATATTCTGATTTTAATCCCTTGTCAGAAGGATAGCCTGCACATATTTTCTCCCATTCTGTGGGTTGTCTCTTTACTTGGTTGATTGTTTCCTTCACTGTACAGAAACTTTGTAACTTGGTGTGGTCCCATTTGTCTATTTCTGTTTTTGTTTCCTGTGTTTGTGGGGTATTACTCAAGAAATCTGTGAGCAGTATAATACCCTGAAGATTTTTCACAGTGTTTTCCTGTAGTAGTTTCATAGTTTGAGATAAAAGATTTCAGTCTTTAATCCCTTTTGATTTGATTTTTGTATATGGTGAGAGATAGGGGTCTAGTTTCATTTTTTGCATATGGATATCTAGGTTTCTCAGCATTATTTATTGAAGAAATTGTCCTTTCCCCAATGTATGTTCTTGACACCTTTATCAAAAATTAGTTCACTGTAGATGTTTGGATTTGTTTCTGGGTTTTCTCTTCTGTTCCATCGGTCTATGTGTCTTTTTTTATGCCAGTACCATTGCTGTATTAGTTACCGTAGCTCTGTGGTCAGGTAATGTGATTCTTTCAGTTTTGTTCTTCTTGCTCAGGACAGCTTTGGCTACTCTGGATCTTTTGTAGTTCCATATAAATTGTATAATTTTTTTTTTCTACTTCTATGAAGAATGTCATTGGTATGTTGGTAGGAATATCATTGAATATCTAGATTGCTTTGGGTAGTATGTACATTTTAACGATATTGATTCTTCCAATCCATGAACATGGAACATTTTTCCATTTTTTTCTCTTAAATTTCTTGCATCAATATTTTATAGTTTTCATTGTAGAGATCTTTCACTTCTTTGGTTATTTCCTAGCTATTTGATTTTCTTCATAGCTACTGTAAATGGAATAGCTTTCTTGATTCATTTTTCAGATTGTTCACTGTTGGCATATAGAAATGCTACTGATTTTTTTATGTTGATTTTGTATTCTGCACCTTTACTGGATTTGTTTATCAGTTCTAAGTTTTTTGCTGAAGTCTTCAGGTTTTTCTAAATATAAGAGCTTATTGTCTGCCAATAAGGATAATTTCACTTTGTCCTTTCCAATTTGAATGCCCTTTATTTTTTTCTCTAGTCCAATTGATCTAGATAGGACTTTTAGTACTATGTTGAATAACAGTGGTGAAAGTGGGCATCCTTGCTATGTTCCAGATCTTAGAGAAAAGTCAGTTTTTCCCCATTCAGTATGCAACTAACTATGGGTCTGTCACATATGGCTTTTATTGTGTTGAGGTGTGTTCTTTCTGTACCCAGTTTTTTGAGGATTTTTGTCATGAGAGGATGCTGAATTTTCTCAAATGCTTTTTTAGTATCAGTTGAAATGATCATATGGATTTTGTCCTTCATTCTGTTGATTTGATATATCATATTGATCATTTTGCGTATGTTGAAGCATCCTTGCATCCCTAGGATAAATCCCACTTGGTCCTAATGAATGATATTTTTAATGTGTTTTTGAATTCAGTTTGCTAGTATTTTGTTGAGAATATTTGTGACAATATTCATAAGGGATACTAGCCTTCAGTTTTCTTTTCTTTTCTTTTTTTTATATACCTTTGTTGGTTTGGGTATCAGATTAGTACTGGACTTGTAGAAAGAGATTGGAAGTATTCCTTCCTCCTCTATTTTTCAGAATACTTTGAGTGGGATTGTTATTACTTCCTTAAATATTTGGTAGAATCAGCAGTAAAGTCATTGTGTCCCAGGCATTTGTTTACTAGAAAACTTTTTATTACAGCTTTCATCTCGTTACTCGATATTGATATGTTTAAGTTTTGGATTTCCTCGTGGTTCAATCTCGATAGGTTGCATGTGTCTAGGAATTTATTCATTTCTTCTAGATTTTCTATTTATTGGCATATGTTGCTCATAGTAATCTCTAATCCTTTTAATTTATGTGTCATTGGTTGTAATATCTCCCTTTTTATATTTTATTTTATTTTATTTATTTGGGTCTTCTGTCTTTTTTTCTTAGTCTGGCTAAGGGTTTGCCAATTTTGTTTATCTTTTCAAAAAACCAACTTTTCATTTGGCTAATCTTTTGTGTTGTGTTCTTCATTTTAGTGTCATTTATTTTTGCTGTGATGTTTATTATTTCCTTTCTTGTAATAATTTTGGGCTTGGTTTGCTCTTGCTTTTGTAGTTCTTAAAAATGCATTGTGAGGTTTATTTGATGTTTTTCTACTTTTTAGATGTAGGCACTTACAGGGATAAAATTCTGGAGAGAATTTTGTTTTTGTTTTTGCTTTGTGTTTGTTTTTGCTGTGTCTCATAGATTTTGGTATGTTGTGTTTTCATTATCATTTGTTTCAAGAACTTTTCAGTTTCCTTCTAAACTTCTTCATTGACCCACTCTTCATTCAGGAGCGTGCTGTTTAGTTTGCATGTGTTTGTATACTTTACAAAAATTTCTCTTTTCGTTGATTTCTAGTTTTATTCCATTGTGGTCAGAGAAGATGCCTGATATTATTTCAATTTTTTGAATGTTTTAAGACTTGTTTTGTGAATTAACATATGGTACATCCTTGTGAATGATGCATGTGCTGAGGAAAAGAATGTGTGGCAGCCTTAGAATGAAATGTTCTGTAAATATCTATTATACCCATTTGGTGTATAGTGTAGATTAAGTCTGATGTTTCTTTGTTAATTTTCTGTTTGGAAGATCTGTCCAGTGCTGAAAGTGGTGTGTTGAAGTCTCCAGCTATTAATATTATTGGGCCTATGTCTCCCTTTAGCTTTAATAATATTTGTTATATATATCTGGGTGCTTTAGTGTTGTACATATGTATTTACAATTGTTATATTGCCTTGTTGAATTGACCTCTTTATCATTATATAGCAACCTTATTTGTCTTTTCTTATAGTTTTGTCTTGAAATCTATTTTGACAGATGTAGGTGTAGCTACTCCTGCTCTTTTTTGGTTTTCATTGGCATAGAACATCTTTTTCCATTCTTTTATTCTCAGTCTATATCTTTCTTTACAGATGAAATGTGTTTCTTGTAGGCAAGAGATCATTGGATCCTATCGTGTTTTTTTTTTTTTTTTTTTTTTTAAATCTGTTCAGCCACTTTTTTATCGTTAGATTGGAGAGCTTTGTTCATTTACATTCAGTGTTATCTGGCTACCTTCAAGGTTTTTCTGTCTCTGATTTTCAGCAGTTTTATTCTGATAGGTTTAAGATTATGAATTCATTCAGAACTTACTTCTTTCTAAAGCACTTGTTTTAAGAGAATCAAAGAGGTGGGAGTGTTTTTTTTTTTTGTTTTTTGGTAAGATAGTGTCTTACTCTCTCACCCAGGCTGGAGTGCAGTGGCGTGATCCTGGGTCACTGCAGCCATGACTTTCCAGGTTTCGGTTATCCTCCCACCTCAGCCTCCTAAGTATCTGGGACTACAGGTGTGTGCCACCACGCCAGGCTAATTTGTGTATTTTATGTTGAGATGGCGTTTCACTGTATTGGCCAGTCTGGTCTTGAAATCCTGGGCTCAAGTGATCCACCTGCCTTGACCTCCCAAAATGTTGGGATTTACATGCATGAGCCACTATTCCTGGACAAGTTTTTATTTTTTAAAAGGAAAAAAGATTAAAATAAAGCAGTAGGTAATGAGAGTTAGTTAATATAAAGTAATAGGTTCCTCTTTTAGGTACTTTTACATATTCTTCCTTATACCTATTCTTTTTGTATATGTATGTATTCCTTCACATACATATGCTTTTAAATATTCTTCTTAACAGAAGAATGACAATAGTGCAGGAAGTGAGTCAGGAAAGGTCGAAGGAAATCTAACATGGTTCCCTCTTTCCCTCTTCTGTGCCAAGAAAGTAGGAGGAGTGAAGGATAATGTACATCCTCTCCTCTTCCTCCTTTATTTAAAACATCAGGAAAGAATGTAATTTTTAGGAATCGTATGCTTATTGTAGTATAGACTTGTTAACATTGTCTTTTCTCTTGTTTTATGATGAGATAATACATTTTAAAAGTACAAATGGTTTTTCTTTAAATGGAAAGAGTTATGTTAATTCAGACACATTACAAAAAGGATCATGAAAATGGTAGAAGATTGTTGTTGTAAAAGATAAATTATTTTGGCCGGGCACGGTGGCTCAAGCCTGTAATCCCAGCACTTTGGGAGGCCGAGACGGGCGGATCACAAGGTCTAGGAGATCGAGAGGATCCTGGCTAACACGGTGAAACCCCGTCTCTACTAAAAAATACAAAAAACTAGCCGGGCGAATTGGCGGGTGCCTGTAGTCCCAGCTACTTGGGAGGCTGAGGCAGGAGAATGGCGTAAACCTGGGAGGCGGAGCTTGCAGTGAGCTGAGATCTGGCCACTGCACTCCAGCCTGGGTGACAGAGTGAGACTCCATCTCAAAAAAAAAAAAAAAAAAAAAAAAAATTATTTTATCCGAGTGAATGCCAGTCTATAATGAAGGCCATCATGTTACTGAAGGTTTTTTCCTTCCATGTACGAAATTCATTTTTTGTTAGCATCAGTGAAGTCTCTCATAGTCAGTCCTGTTACTCACTACAAGAACATGTAGAAAATGGAAAATATGAAACTTTATGATTTAAAATATGAGCCTTTACAATCACTAAATTGTTTTGGAATGCAAATGATGAACGGCTTTTCTTTTGATAATAATCTGAACAAATGTTTGTATTAAATCCTGTAAGCCAGATATTTGAGTTAGTGAATTGATATTATATGATGGAAAGTATCTGAAGCATTTTGGTTTCTTGAAAGGTTATGTTGTGAAAAATTTGTTTTGTAAGAGTAGACGTACAAAAAGCATATGCTATTGTTATTACCTAGAATCCAATAAAAGATAGCTTTTTGAAAATTATTACCACATGTGTGTAGGAGTTGCTTTTGCAGTTAGGTTATTTTAGATACCAGAATAATTTGTTTCATATTTTAGGCATAGAAATGCCCCTTCAAATTTAGTATCCCTGTGACTCTAGCATGATATGTGTTAGAAATAGCACAGAATAAAATATCTTGGCAAGTAATAGAAATAACAAATTCTATAAGCAGTCTCTTGAATGAAATAAGGATATTCGCAGGAACATTGTTTGTATGCAGTATCTGTGAGGAATCTCCTCAAAGCTATTAAATGCAATACTTTTGTCTTAAACCTCAAAATTTTTAAAAGCAAGAACACAAAGCAATTTGAATGACAAACAATTTACTGGTAAATGCAATATAGTATGCTTTTCAATTTGTAACCTATATTTGCTTTTAAAGTATCACGTAGTTGTTTATATACAGTAACAAAAATAATATATTTTTTTCCTACTTGCAGTCTCTGTTTATTGGATGTTAAATGTTAGCAACATTCTGAAGTCATTTGAACCCAAAGGGACTTTTCAGCCTGTTGTAATAGTGGTAGCAGAAGTAATTAGTAATCATAAAGAAGGCCAATTCTTCTTTCTCATTTTGGAGAGCATGTGTTCGTTGTGATCTGTTATTATTGGTGGTTTATCATAAACCATTTAGAATTTCAAAAAAATTTCTTATTAATAATGACATGTGTTTACAAAATTGGCTTGTCCAGTTTAGAAGTATAATCTTTGCCTTAACTATTGCATTTTTTTTTTTTTTTTTTGTAAACACTCATCCCTTAGTATTTGTGGGAGATTGGATACAGGAATTCCTGTAGATCCAAAACCTATGAATACTCAAGTCTCTTATATAAAATGGCATAGTATTTGCTTATAACCTACGTACATCTTCCTGTATTATTTATGATATCTCTAGATTATTTATAAAATTGAATGCAATGTAAATGCTCTGTAAATTGTTGCTATACTGTATTGTTTAGGGCATAATGACAAGAAAAAAGTCTTTGTGTGTTCAGTGCAGATGCAACCATATATTTTTTTTTTTTTAGTATTTTTGATCCACGGTTGGTTGAATTCATGGATGTAGAACCTATGAATATAGAGGGCTGATGGTATTTGTTACTAATTAATTCCTCACCTGTAGGACCTGATAGTCATTTATTGAAATACTGTCACTTTATACTCTCCAAAAGTGCAGTTCTAACACAAACCAATTGCTAGGTATTGTTAGCATGTCTCCAAAGTGGCCTAAGTCAAAAACCAGGTGGGAGTGAAGTGACACATGCTCATTGGTGTGTATGTGTATAGTGGGGCTGGGATTGGGATTTCATTGCGCAAATGAATAAATGTCATCTTCTAACTGGTAAAAGGCAGGTAAGCAGGATGTTGTTAGTTTGATATTCTCAGACGCTCAGGCAGCTAGCTGACTGTATGCCTCATGAATACATCATTATTAGGAAGCATAGCAATAAAGGGTCTGCAGCATCTGCTGAGAAATGTAGAATCGGTCGTTAGGAAGGACTGGATTTGGAGGACACAGCTCATCCCAGATCCCACTTCTGTCTTTAGAGAACAAAGTACGGCCAGCATTAAGGGATAGGCTGCCCAAAGGGTATGAAAGCAAATATAGAAAAAAGTTGATTTATCAAGATTAGCCTAAACTTTCATGTAGGAGTGAAGTAGATGAGAAAGTAGAAATTACAGAGTTTCTGAAATTCATTGTTTTTACTGGATTGTGCTAATATGTTATCATTGCTAAGGTGTCGATTCAAAAGATCTGGTTATTCACTAAAGGCCTGATGTTTGGCAGCTTGTATTTATAGAGGTATAGGAAAGCACTATCCATCACAGTTCTGTATCTAGGATTTGTATTTCCCTCCTGAATTTTGTACCATAATGATTCTCCATCTCAGTAGTCGACAGCATACCTAAATGGTTGTGGCAGTTTTCAAGAGATGAATAGATCTCTCCTTGGAATTTTGAAAATGCAAACCCACAGCAGTACTTTATGAACAGTGTTTTAAAAATAGATTTTGTACTTACTGTTCCTCAATCCTGATATAGCTTCTATGGGGCAAATGAGAAGACTCCACCTCTCACTTATGGCCTCTTAGGAGCCACCAACTATACACATATGGAGGAAAATGAAGCATTTTTAAAGCAATGTAAAAACAAACATTACATCAATTGGTATAGATTGTATTTTTTAGTACCAGTTGCTTTTTGGCACAAGGAAAGAATATGGACTTTGGAATCAGAGTGAACTTGGTTCATTTATTAGTTATGAAATTTTGAGCCAATCTGTCACTTCTCTGAGCCTGAGTTTCTTCATCTGCAAAATGTAGGTGACAATAATGAGGGCTTAGATCTATGGTTCTCAGACTTGATGACATTAGAATCACTGGAGTGATTCTTATCTTTAAATAAAAAATAAGTGATCAGTCTTTAAATAAAACTGATGTCTGGATCGCAGGAGGATTACACAGAAGTATTTAAAAGAAAATTCTTAGGTGATTCTAATATGCTATAGGATTGAGAATCACTAGCCTAGACTAAGGTAGTGGTGAACGAACCCAGGATTTCCAGCTCTTCAAATTATAACACATTTGAGTGATGAATGGACCCAAGATTTCTAAGACTTCAAATTATAACATGTTTGACTGGTGAATGAACCCAAGATTTCCAAGACTTCAAATTATAATACATTTGAGGTAGAAGTAATTTAACTATTTCATTTTAGAAATGAGGAAACTCAGAAGCAAGTAAATTAATTGATTTGGTGACTTTTTATATAGGCACCTGAAGCAGAGAAAGAATTATTGTTATTCTTTGGAACATAGATGATAGGTTAATTATAATGATATTGTAAGAAATAAGAAGGTGGGAAAAGGGACCGGGTTTATGAGAAAGAAAAGCTTGGTTTCCAGCCTGTTGAATGTGTGGTGACAGAGGTAGATAGATGGAAATAAATGTATATGAAAGTCCCTTTTAAACTGAAAATACTCATACTCATGTAAGTTAATACAATTCAAGTGGAAATACTTAGAAGGATCAAGCCATATGGTATTGGAGGTTACAGACAAGAGGCTAGGTTGGCACCTGTCAGCACAGAATTAGTAGCTAATATAGCATTGAATTCTCAGAGAGTTAGTGGAGCATGGGAAGCAGAAAGGTATGAGTAGAATATTTAGGGATTCTTATAATTAGGAGGTGGGACGAAGAGCCCTTAAAGGAAACCAGAGAAGGTAGAGAAGCAAGAGAGAGAAGTCCAGTGGCACTGGAGCCAAAGAAGTAGCACTTATCACAACAAATATCTGTGTGTCTGTAAGACCTGTACTTCCCAGTGTCTGCTAGGTATCACCTTAGTGTTGAGGAACTGTCTCAAAATCCAAGCTTGCTTACCTTGCTTCTTCAATCACCCGACAAAATTCAGACCTCCTCCGACAGTGTGTCTAATCTTGCTAAATGGCTTCATACCCAGCTTTCCCAGGCTAACACTTAGGAATCATTTTTTACTTCTTTCTGTCATTGTTTTTCTACATTTAATCATCATGTAGTATTATTTATTCTAACTTTGTCATATTTCTTCTGTTCATTGTCATGAACATATTTCTACTAATTCCAAAGCCTTCTGTGTAGATTTAAAAAGCACACACGCACACATTTGTCGGAAACGTTGTAATTTCTGCTATGTGGGAAGCGAAACCATGGTCATTATGTATACAACAATTCACTCATTCTGGGCAAGAGCCTTCATAAAGACACATCCAGATGAGCCATGGATAGGATGACAATATAATACTCATCGAAATTGGGATATTTCTGAGAGTAAAAGGGGATTCTGTTAATAATTTTACCAGGATAACAGGCATTAAAAGGGACTGCCTTGTACAACCAGGATATATGGCTATACTAGCTCCCTGGTTCCCAACTGGGAGCAATTCCCTACCCCAGGGGACATTTGGCAATGCCTGGGGACATTTTTGAATGTCATAACCGGAGCAGGAAGTGTTGTTATTGGCATTTATTGGTAGAGGCCAGGAATGCTGCTAAACATCCTATGATACATGGGGCAGTCTCCCCAAGAAAGACTTAATTTGGCTTTTTGCATTTAATTAATTTGGCAAGTACTTATTTAACCTTCTCTATGCCAACCACTGTGCTAGATTCTGGGGATATATTCATGAGCAAAGCAGTCATGGTCACTGAATTCATGGATCTTGTAGTGGGAGACACCACGGTTAAATATATAATTGCTCAAATAAACATATCATTCCAACAGTGAGAAATACTGTGAAGGAATAGTACCTGGCATTTTGGGAGTGTATAACAGGGGACCTGACCTAGAATATGAAGTGAGGGGAAATTTTTCTGACATATTGAAATCCAACGGCTAAGTAGACCTGAACCAAACCAAGATCCTTTCTAAGAAGAGGTGAGGAAGAGCGTACCAGGTGCCAAAGGGGCATGGAAGATAACCACTTCAGATAAGTGGAAGAGGACCAGAGTGGTAGAGGGACTTGGGGTAGGGGATGGGAGGTGGGTGATAAGAGGAGGCTGCTGAGGTGATCCAGGGGTCTGTTTAAAGGGTTTTGATTTCTAAACAGGAAACCATTGGAGGTTTCTGATCAAAGGAATGATCAGATTTGCATTTTACAGAAGGCTGCATTTCTAAAATATTACCTAATTGTGTCACTACCTTTTTTACTATCTTGCTTTAAAGAGACTGGGTGCTCACAGCATTTGAGACCTGTCCTAGCTTGACCCATTTGCATTTGTGACTTATCTCTTACTCTGTATATTCTTATCATATACCCACCTTGCTTACTGTTAGGAAGCTGCCTTGCTTTTTCTCCTCAAAAATGTCTACATATTCCGAGGCAGGTGGATCACTTGAGGTCAGGAGTTCAAGACCAACCTGGCCAACATGGCAAAACCCTGTCTCTACTGAAAATACAAAAATTAGCTGGGCGTGGTGGCACGCGCCTGTAGTACCAGCTATTGGGAGGCTAGGCAAGAGAATCGTTTGAACCTGAGAGGCGGATGTGGCAGTGAGCTGAGATCATGCCACTGCACTCCAACCTGGGCAACAGAGTGAGACTATGTCTCAAAACAAAAACCAAAACAAAAACAAAAAACCCCAAAAAACTATATATTAACCTTTCAGTGGCATAAAAATAAAAACAGTAGCTATCATTTTTTTTCTGATTGACCTTCTGTGCAATGGAATGAAATTGTAAGAAATCTACTTTCCCCCGTGTGGCATATTAAAAGTGATTTTAATTTTGAAAGAAAAATAGTTCATCCAAGAAACATTTGCATTTTGTAATACAAGGTTTCTTGCCAATGCTTTAGCCATACTGCACTTGCAATGATATTCTACTGTGTACCTTTAAACCTCTATTCCTGCTGCTCCTCCACCTGAGATACCTTTTTTCTGTCCACCTTTTTTTTTTTTTTATTGCATTCTACTTGTTTTTCAGATCCTCCATGAAGCCTTTCTTGGTTTCACAAGATTAACATTTTATAGTGTTCTTTTCTGTGTTATGACTGAATTTTGTGCATCCATGATATTATTTAGCATATAGTGTCTTGTGTTAGCTAGAGTGGGATATAGGCATCTGTCTTCCTTAGCGACTGGAAATGAATATACTTCTGTAACCTTTATGACATAATGACATGTAATAGTGTTGCATTAAAAATATTGTTTTTAACACAATATCATGTAGCCGCATAGTGAATGCGTATTGAATGAGTGAATGAGAGGGGTGTTATTAATATTTTCAAATGCCATGTAGATATTGAGGAGGACTGAGAAAATATATTGATTTTCCTCCACTGGAGTCTTTCAATAGCTTCTCACTGGTAATGGGGTAAAGCCTACAGCATCTTGCCAGACATTCAAAGGCCTTATGCACCTTTCATTTGTATCAAAACTTTTCCATTTTAAGTCTTTTGGGGAGAAATAGACTTCTCTGACTGGTAGGAACACACGTATTTTAATACTTAAGCTTGTGCTGTTCCACTTTTTCAGAATGACTTCCCCAGCCTTAACGCCTTTACAAATTATACTTGTCTTTCTGGGTTCAATTTGACTCTTAATTTATCTGCTTAATTTTTCTGCATAGCACCTGTCATCTTTGAATGTATTATGTATTTATTTCTTTTGTTCGTTATTTTTCTCACCCCTCTAAAATTTGAATGAACTTTTTCAGGACAGAGATTTTTGGGTTATTTCTTCATTTATAGTCTAATTCTGAGAACTGTGCTTGAAACATCATTGGTATTCAATGTATATTTTTTGAATCAGTGGTTCTGGCCTTAGTAAGATACTTTTGTATAAATGTGCTGTACTCTGTGGTGTGTGTGTGTGTGCACACGCGTGTGTGTTTGTATTTGTGTGCTTTGTGGATAACACTTTGTTGAAATGCCCTACTTCTTCCCTTATTGAATTCTTGCTTAGGTCATTTCTTCTAGGAAGCGTTCTTTTCCCTCACTGTCTGATTTTTTTTGTCTTCCTCTTTGTTTATTTATCTTATGTATCTCTATATTACTCATTTGACTTTTAAGTTCCCTGAGGGGAATGACCAGTGTAACTTGCTTGTCTTTAGCCTCTCGCGTGGTGCCTGAACATTGTAGGTGCTAAATAAATATTTTTTCATTAATGAAATAAATTGTGTCAAATATTTATAAACATATTTTGCTTCCAGAGTACAAAATAGGCACAGCTAAAAGTTACATCATTTTCTTTTTTTCTGGTTAGCAATTTACTTGTTTAGTCTGTGAACATAATTTGATTTAATAGTCTTGTGTTGACTTTCTAGTAAGTCTAATAAGAGTTAGTTTTAAAAGAACTATGTATCAACCTTCTGGTGTGCTTGCTTTTTCTATACTTCCATCTACTCTTATTTTTTATGGCTTTTTGTAAGGTAAAATTTGCATACATTGAAAGATACAAGTCTTAACTGTGCAGTTTTGAAAGTTTCCTTGTGTCCTTTCCCTCTGAGTTCTTGATACACAAAAATTTCTTTACTACAAAAGGTATTTTGTTCAGTCTCCCTTCTATAACCTCTGTAATTTTTGCAGTTTTCTGTGGCAACTTCCTTTTGTGCAGAATTCTTGCTGCTTTGATATCTTTGAAAGCTGGCCTTGGCACCTCCATTTTACTTGTCCTTTTCTTGAGCATTTTAATTACCATGTCTCTCTTCATTAAGTAATCCAGCTCTCGATTATTGAGGTTAATGGTGAATAGCAATAACAACTGAAAGCCATTTACATAAACCTCAAATTGCCCCTTAAAAATTATTTAAAATTTTCTACTCTTGAGAAGTCAGCATGGCATAGAGAGCAAAACATACCTCAGTGTAAATTAAGAAACTGAGATTCTAGGTTTGATTCTTCCTGGCTGCTGGGTTTTTGTGTTCAGAATGAGCTGTGTATGTGGAAACATATTGATACGAAGCTTTTCCTGAGAGATGGTTATGTAAAAAAGGACCAACAAGGCATAATTATTTTTAAAAACAGCAAAAGTAGTTCCGCAGCACACATTTGCTAAACATATGCAGGTAATTCACTAAATGCTTGACTTATATCCAGGAAGGGGTTAATACAGTAGAAAATTCTGGCCCAGAATCATATCTTCTTTTATGCATTAGGTAAGGACTTCAATATCTACTTTCCTTTCTTTTTTTTTTCTTATAGATTTTCTTTATGGAAGGATTTGTTGCCTCGATCTTCCACTTTAGAAAAATGTACTTTCTCCTTTTCTTTGGGAATACTTGCCTTCTTGGAGTTTATACATTTAAGACTCAGTGCTAGATTAGAGCTATCACTTGCATAGTCTTTTGGTATTGTCCACTTTTGGGATTACGGTATTATTTGATGATTAGAAGGAATAGGGAAGGAATATTACATGACTGTAAATAGAGTTGTTTATATTTTATGTTGACTTCAGAGGTTCCATTTGAACTACTATGGGCAATTTAAAAAGTTCTACATTTCTTTGTTAGTTGATTGGTATCTGGAATATTGTAGTGTGTTTGTATTTGCTTATAAATAAGTATTATAGATGAAGATGAACTTTATAAAGAGTGGATATTTTGGGGAAAATTTCACGTAGATAATGTCATCCTGTCTGGCATTGACATACACAAATTCAATGTCACATAATCTTTGCCTTGAGAGAGCATACAGCCCATTCAAAGTTGATACACATGCAAAAAAATGCAATAACATTTTATAGATGCTATTATAGAAAAACTATTTTGTGGGTATAGTGAGGTTATAAAAGTAGAAGTGATGTATTTTATCTGAGAGTAGTAAGACGGGGCTTTGGGAGAGAGAATTTTTAAAAGAGGAGTGGGTATTTGCTAGGTTGATTGTGCCAATTAGCTTTACTGTGTAACAAATCATCACAAACGTAGTAGCTTACAACAACGATTTATTTAGGTCATGATTCTATGGGTTGTTAATTTTGGGCTGGACTTAGATGATTTTTCTGCTCTTGGCTGGTGTATTGGTTTCCTAGGGCTACTGTAACAAATTATAACAAAATTGGTGACTTAAAACAACAGAAATTTATTCTCTCACTGTTCTGGAGGACAGACTCCAAAATCAAGGTGTCAACAGGGCTGGTTTTCTCTAAGGCTGTCAGGGAGAACCTGTTCCATGCCTCTCTCCTAGCCTCTACTAGCTGCTGGCAACCCTTGGTGTTCCTTGGCTGCTAGACTCATCATTGTAGTCTCTGCCTCTGTCTTCACAAGGCTGTCTCACCTGTGTTTCTCTGTCTTTTCTGTCTCTTAAAAGGATACACATCATTGGATTTACAGCTTACCTTAATTCAGAATGATCTCATCATTCCCTTACCCAAAGCAAGTCACAAAGTCAGTCCAGATTCAAGGAGTGGAGGAATAAAATGATTCCTCCATAAGTTCCCTTGATGAAAGGAGCTGTAAAGTCTCATTACACGGAGAGTGAATACCTAGAGGAGACCATTTTGGTCATATTTGCAGTCTACCACACTGATAAAGAGAAATGGGGAGGATGAAGGAGAGGGTTAAATAGGAATGGAAGAGAACATTTGTAGCATAAATGTAGAGTTAAAATGTTAGGCAGGCCTAGGTCATGTCAGGGTAGATTTTATGTATCATCTTTCTAGGTTGGTGTCTGTGTTGGTGGTGTCATCTTATATGAATATATATGTGTATACATGTATGAATTTTATTTGTGTTTTTTTTAAACCTCCAGTTTTTTTTTTATTATGGAAAAGTTCAAATGCATACAAAGTAAATGGATAGTATAATAAACTCCTGTGCACACAGCACTAAGCTTAAACAATTATCAACCTTCTGGTGTGCTTGCTTTTTCTGTATTTCCATCTACTCTTATTTTTTATGGCTTTTTATAAGGTAAAATTTATATACATTGAAAGATACAAACCTTAACTGTGCAGTTTTGACAAATGGATATATCCGTGTCATCCACACATCTCTCGAGTTACAGAACATTTCCATCACCTAGAAAGTTTCCTTGTGTCCTTTCCTGGTTAATAATCCTCTCTTGCCTGCACCCAGGTAACTGCTGTTCATATTCTTTTTTTTCATAATAGGTTTAAGTTGCCTATTCTAAAACTTTATATAAATGGGATCATACAGTAGGTATGTTTTAATCTTTGTTTTATTTTGTTCGACATACTATTTTTTAACATCCATCTGTGTTGTTGCATGTAACAGAGGCTATTTATTTTTCTATTGCTGAATAGTGTTCCATTCAATGAATATACCTCCTTCTGTGTAAATCTTTTTGTGGACTTATGTTTTCATTTATCTTGGCTAAATGATGAGGAGAAGATTTGCTGAGTTAAAGGGTTGTTATATATTTATTCTTTTAAGAAACTGTCAAAACTTTTTGCAAAGTAGTTAGACTATTTTACATTCCTACTAGTGATATATGACTGTTCTGGTTGCTCAACATCCTCTCCAACATTTAGTACTGTCAGTCTTTTTAATTTAGATATTCTAATGTATGTATGGTGCTAGCTAATTGTGATTTTAATTAGCATTTTCCTGATAACTAATGATGAGCATTTTTTTTTTCATGGCTTATTGGCCATTTTTATACTTCACTCTGTGAGATGTATATTCATGTCTTTTGCCCAGTTAAATTTTTTTGTTGTTGTTATAGTAGTTCTTTATATAGAAGGACACAAGTCCTTTGATGAAAATTTCTTTTGCGAATATGTTCTCCCAGTCCTTGGCATGGCTATTCATTTTTTCACAGTGACTTTTGATGAGCAGAAGTTTTGAAACTTGAAGAGGTCTACTGTGTCATTTTCCTTTTAAGGTTTTTGCTTTCTGTGGCCTAAGAAATCATTGTCTATTACAGGTCATCAGGATATTGTCTTATGTTTTCTTTAGAGAGCTTTATAAGTGTAGTTCTTTGTTTAGGTCTGTGATCCATCTCAAATTAATTTTTGTGTATAATGTGAGGTTTATTTTTTTCCAAATGGATATCCAATTGCTCCAACATTATTTATTGAAAAGACTTTCCTTTCCTCTTTGAATTACTTTGGCATCTTTGTTGAAAACCAATTGAGCATATGAGCATGGGTTTGTTTCTGGAGTCTTTATTCTGTTCCATTGATCTGTTTAGTCTCATGCCAGTACCACATTGTCTTGATTACTGTATGTCGATTTATAGTGTATTTTGAGTTCACTCGTGAAACCCCTCCATATCTATTCCTCTTTTTTCAAGGTTGTTTTGCTATTTTGGGTTTTTTGCATTTTTGTAGAAAGTGTGGAGAATAACTTGTTAGTTAAAAAAAAAAAAAAGCTTGCTGGGATTTTCATCTGGATTATGTTGCATAGATCACTGGTGAGAATTGACATCTTTTTTTTTTTTTTTTTCTTAACAATATTAAGTCTTTAAGGGTGTATCTTTTTAAAGCATATTTCTGTTCATGTCACTGACAAGCTCAGAAGCCTTCACTGCTTCTACAAGTACATAGAGTTAAATCTTAGGCAGTTTTGTTCCCAAAAATCCAATTCCTCTTTTTTTTTTTTTTCCCCCACTATGTGTTGCATCCAGGCCCCTTGTTCTTTTGCAGACATAATCTAAACTTTTCTCTATTCATATTTTTGTTCTCTTATGTCCTCCATTCTGGGTGTTCTTCACACCTACTCTCCACGTCCACAGGCCCAAATATCACAGGCACTTATGTTATAATGTAATACATTACAAAGTAACAATGGAGGATTTTAAAAAATAAATTGTCTTGGGTTAGGTCACTCAACATTTATACAACTTTATAATCAGATCAACAACAAAGTAAACAAACAGAAAATAAACAAAAAAGAAAAAAGTCAAACCCCAGTAACAATCGTAATAAAATATAACTTTAATTGTAAGTAGAAAGGTGAAGATAGCTCAAACGAAGGGTTAAGGGAGAATAATGGGATAATGGTGCATTGTATACAGTCATGTGCTTTGTTTTTCTGTTGCTGTTTAGAGGTTCAAACATTCATATTGGGAAAAATTGAGTGTCAACTTCAAAGTTCTATTGACATTATTTCCTAGTCTGTGAACCACATAGGAGTTAATTCAAATATGAGAAACAATCATTGAAGAACAGACTGTTCTTCAGCATCCAGCAGCTGAGCTTTTTTTCCATCATTAAAACTCCCCTGACTCTCCTGGCTAGAAATGGCATTCCTCCTTCTGAATACTAAAGTACTTTATACTTGTTTTATTGTACTTATGTCTTCTACCTCCTCTTATCCTTATTGAAGCATATCAAAGTTGTATTCTTTCCTGGGGTTGCAATCTTTTTGAGCTAATTTCTGGTTTATTTGTGTATGTTCTGTAGCACTTCAAATGGTATCCTGCATATAACAGGTGTTTGAAAATATTTGATGAACAAATGAATGAATGAGTGAATAAATGATGAGTCGATGAATTGTAGTAGAGAAATGAGAAGTGAAGAGTAAATTACAAAGGAGGCTGGAGTAAAATTGTATACAGTTCCCCTGCCCTTTTTGTTTTGTATTTCAGTGTTACTTTGTTAAAGACACTAAAGAATCCAAAATTGCTTTAACCATAAGAATGTAATTATAATTTGAGACAATTCCTATATGAAAATTTTATCTTCTTTGTTTAAGACATACTTGTCTTCATAAGAACTAACCAGTAGGCTACATTGCTGTTAGAGTTTGGAGATATATATAAACTCACTTTATAACCTAGATAATTTTAAAATTTGATAACTCTCATCAAAAGAGATTTCTGGCCGGGCGCGGTGGCTCAAGCCTGTAATCCCAGCACTTTGGGAGGCCGAGATGGGCGGATCACTAGGTCAGGAGATCGAGACCATCCTGGCTAACACGGTGAAACCCCGTCTCTACTAAAAACTACAAAAAACTAGCCGGGCGAGGTGGCGGGCGCCTGTAGTCCCAGCTACTCGGGAGGCTGAGGCAGGAGAATGGCGTAAACCCGGGAGGCGGAGCTTGCAGTGAGCTGAGATCCGGCCACTGCAGTCCAGCCTGGGCGACAAAGCCAGACTCCGTCTCAAAAAAAAAGAAAACCCTGGGCGACAGAGCCAGACTCCGTCTCAAAAAAAAAAAAAAAAAAAAAAAAAAAAAAAAAAAAAAAAAAAAAAAAAAAAAAAAACCCTGGGCGACAGAGCCAGACCTCGTCTCAAAAAAAAAAAAAAAAAAAAAGATTTTTAGTTATTTTCTAGATGTACAAAGTTGGCACCTGCTGAAAGTAGTAACTTCTAAATGGCTATCAAATATGTCTTTGTTACTAAATTCTAAATAGATATGTTAGCTAGTTTCATTTCAACATGAGGAAGTAGCCATAATCATTTGGTATTTAGCCTTGTAGATTAAAGGCCAATATTCACTTAACATTTTGTGTGGAATTGATCTCTCCTTTTCCTTTTCTCTTTGAGCAGTGTGCTTAGAAAAATAATGAAAAAACCCTATAGTTTATTTAAAATACAGTTCAGTTAAGTGTAAAATCATTCTGTTCTGTAGCATTTTTCATTTGTTGAAAACATAGTCAATTCTTAAAAAATCATTTTGTATGAAGTGTTATTTGCTGCCATTTGAGGGGAGCTGTGTTGTAGTGGAGTTTCAGACCTGAAGCCAGAAAGCCTGACTCTTAACTGCAGCTCTGCTTATTATTTCCTGGCAACCATGATCTGTTAATTCCTTTTCTCTGGGTTTTTTTCCTCCCCCCCCCTCTTTTTTTTAAAATAAAGTAGAGGCAATACCTTTTTTTCCATAAGGCTATTGGGGGATTAAATGAGATAATGTGGTTTCACCCCCTAAAGATGTTTGAGTTTGTCTCCTCTCTCTTCCCATCCATCTTGCCTGGGCCACCATCTTTTCTTGCCTGGATTTACTGTGTTAACTCCAGAAGTGATCTCTTCACGTTGAAATCAGAAGAGATCTTTGTCAAAGACGAATCTGATCATGTCAGTCCTGTACTTAAAACCCTTGCATGGGCCAGGCGCAGTGATTCACGTCTGTAACCTCAGCACTTTGGGAGGACAAAGAAGGCAGATCACATGAGGCTAGGAATTTGAGACCAGTTTGGCCAACCTGGAGAAACCCCGTCTAATAAAAATACAATAAATTAGATGGGGATGGTGGTGTGTCCATCTGTAATTCCAGCTACTTGCGAGGCTGAGGCATGAAAATTGCTTGAACCCAGGAGGCAGAGGTTGCAGTGAGCCGAGATCACACCACTGCACTCCAGCCTAGGCAACAGAGCAAGACTGTCTCAAACAAAACAAAACAAAACAAAACTCTGTCTCAAACAAAACAAAACAAAACAAAACTCTGTCTCAAACAAAACAAAATAAAACTCTGTCTCAAACAAAACAAAACAAAACAACAAAAACAAAACCCCCTTGCATGACTTCCCTTTGTTTGAAGATAAAATTCACCACCTTTAATGGAATCTAAGGAGTCTGAATAATTTAACCTGTTGTGATTCCTTGGCCCAATCTTGACTTAATTGCCCTCTGAATTTTCTTTGCTCTTGCCACTCTTGGCTTCTTTATTTCACTGGATGTTTCATGTATCTGCTTCTTTTGGAGTCTTTACATATGTTGGTCCTTTTTGAAGAAGCTTTTTACAACATTTGTCCTCTTACAGCTCTGCTCCTCCCTCCCCAAGTCTCTCTTCTTTATATTTTGGCTTAAATGTCACTTTTTCAGACAGTGAGATATCTTGTAACCATTGTCCCTACTCTTCAATCCCATATTCTCACTGCCTGGTTCAAGTTCCTTTGAGATCTCTATTTATGTATCTATATCTAGTCTGGCTACTTTACTTTTTTAAAAAAATTATCATTTTAAAAAAAATATTTTAATTTCCATAGGTTTTGGGGGAATGGGGGTATTTGGTTGCATGAGCAAGTTCTTTAGTGGTGATTTGTGAGATTTTTGGAGCACCCATCATCCGAGCAGTATACACTGAACCCAATTTCTAGTCTTTTGTCCCTCACCCCCATTCTTCTCCTTCCCCACCCCAGGCCCCAAAGTCCATTGTATCATTCTTATGCCTTTGCATTCTCATAGCTTAGCTCGCACTTAAGAGTGACAGCATACGATGTTTGGTTTTCTATTCCTGAGTTACTTCACTTAGAATAATAGTCTCCAGGGCTGGGCACAGTGGCTCGTGCCTGTAATCCCAGCACTTTGGGAGGCTGAGGTGGGTGGATCATGAAGTCAGGAGTTCGACATCAGCCTGGCCAACATGGTGAAACCCCGTCTCCACTAAAAATACAAAAGTTAGCTGGGCATGGTGGTGGGTGCCTGTAATCCCAGCTACTTGAGAGGCTGAGGCAGGAGAATTGCTTGAACCTGGGAGGCAGAGGTTGCAGTGAGCCAAGATTGTGCCACTGCACTCCAGCCTGGGTGATAGAGCAATACTCTGTCTCAAAAAAACAAAACAAAACAAAACAAAAAACAACAAAAAAAGGAATAATAGTCTCTAGTTCCATCCAGTTTGCTGCAAATGCCATTAATTCACTCCTTTTTATAGCTGAGAAGTATTCCATTGTATATATATACCACAGTTTCTTTATCCACTCATTGATTGATGGGCATTTGGACTGGTTCCATATTTTTGCAATTGCAAATTGTGCTGCTATAAACATGCATGTGTAAGCATCTTTTTCATAAAATGACTTCTCTTCCTCTGGGTAGATACCCAGTAGTGGGATTGCTGTATCAAATGGTAGTTCAATTTTTAGTTCTTTAAGGAATCTCCACACTAGTTTCCATAGTGGTTGTACTAGTTTACATTCCCACCGGCAGTATAGAAGTGTTCCCTTTTCACCCCATATATGCCAACATCTGTTATTTTTTTTATTATGGCCATTTATTTGCAGGAGTAAGGTGGTATTACATTGTGGTTTTGATTTGCATTTTTCTGATCATTAGTGATGCTTAATATTTTTTCATGACCAAGAACCCAAAAGCAAATGCAACAAAAACAAAGATAGATAGGTGGGACTTAATTAAACTAAAGAGCTTCTGCACAGCAAAAAGAACAGTCAGCAGAGTAAACAGACAACCCACAGAGTGGGAAAAAATCTTCACAATCGCTAATCTGACAAAGGACTAATATCCAGAATTTACAAGGAACTCAAACAAATTAGTAAGAAAAAAACCAAACCATCCTGTCAAAAAGTGGGCCAACGACATGAGTAGACAGTTCTCAAAGGAAGATATACAAATGGCCACAAACATATAAAAAAGTATTTTTAATTTTTGTGGGCACATAGTAGCGGTATATATTTATAGGGTACGGGAGATATTTTGATACAGGCCTACAATGCATAATAATCACATCAGGGCAATGGGGGTTTCCTCACTTCAAGCATTTATCCCTTCTTTGTATTACAAACAATTAAGTTATACTCGTTAGCTATTTTTAAATGTACAAAAAATTATTGTTGACTGTAGTCACCCTGTTGTGCTAGCAAATACTAGATCTTATTCATTCTTCTTATCTATATTTTTGTATCCATTATCCATCCTTCTCCCACTACCCTTCCCAGCCTCTGGTGATCATTGTTCTACTCTTTATGTTCATGAATTCAATTGTTTTAATTTTTAGCCCCCACAAATAAGCCAAAACATGCAAACTTTGTCTTTCTGTGCCTGGCTTATTTCACTTAATATAATGACCTGCAGTTCCATCCTTGTTGCAAATGACAGGATCTCATTCTTTTTATGGCTGAATAGTATTCCATTGTGTATATGTAACAACATTTTCTTTATCCATTCATCTCTTGATGTACACTTAGGTTGCTTCCAGATCTTGGCTATTGTGAATAGTGCTGCAATCTACTGATTTCCTTTCTTTTGGGTATATAACAGGGAGTGGGATTGCTAGATCATACGGTAGCCCTATTTTTAGTTTTTTGAGGAACTTTGAAACTGCTCTTCATAGTGGTTGTACTAATTTCCATTTCCAACCACAATGTATGAGTGTTCCCTTTTCGTCACATTTTTGTCAGCATTTGTTATTTCCTGACTTTTAGATAAAAGCCATTTTAACTGAGGTGAGATTATATCTTGTTGTAGTCCTGAAGAGTTTCCTCAATGTTTTTTTGTAGTAGTTTCGTAGTTTGAGATAAAAGATTTCAGTCTTTAATCCATTTTGATTTGAGTTTTGTACATGGGGAGAGGGGTCTAGTTTCATTCTTTTACATATAGATATCCAGTATTCCCAGCCTTACTTATTGAAGAGACTATCCTTTCCCCAATATATGTTCTTGACAGCTTTATCAAAAATTATTTCAGTGTAAATACATTCATCTACAATGATGTTTCTGGATTCTCTCTTCTGTTCCATTGGTCTTTGTGTCTGTTTTTATGCCAGTACTGTGCTGTTTTGGTCACCATAGCTCTGTAGTTTAATTTGAAGTCGGATAATATAATACTTCCAGTTTTGTTGTTCTTGCTCAAGATAGCTTTGGCTATTCTGGGTCTTGTGTGCTTCCATGTAAATTGTTGGATTTTTTTTTTCTATTTCTCTGAAGAATGTCAGTAGTATTTTTAAGGAAGATCATTGAATGTATAGATTGCTTTGGGTAGTATGGACATTTTAGCAATATTGATTCTTCCAATTCATGAACATGGAATATCTTGCCATTTTTTTCTGTCCTCTTCAATTTCTTTCAAAAGTGTTTTATAGTTTTCATTGTAGAGACCTTTTATTTCCTTGGTTAATTCCTAGGTATTTAATTTTCTTTGTAGCCTTTGTAAATGGGATTACTTTCTTGATGTCTTTTTCAGATTGTTCACTATTGGCATATAGAAATGCTACTGATTTTTGTGTGTTGATTTTGTATCTTGCAACTTTACGGAATTTGTTCTAATAGTTTTTTGGTGGAGTCTTTAGTTCTTTCCAAATGTAGTATCATATTGTCTGCAAACAAGGGCAGTTTATCTTCTTCCCTTCCAATTTTGGATGACCTTTATTTCTTTGTCTTGTTCAATTGATAGGTAGGACTTAACAGTACTATGTTGAATAACAGTGGTGAAAGTGGGCATCCTTGTCATGTTCCAGATCTTAGAGGAAAGGCTTTCATTTTTTCCCATTCAGTATGATATTAGCTGTGGGTCTGTCTTATATGGCTTTTGTTGTGTTGAGGTGTATTCCTTCTATATCCAGTTTTTTTAAGGTTTTTTAAATCATGAAAGGATGTTGAATTTTATCAAATACCTTTTTTTCATCATCAGTTGAAATGATTGTATGGTTTTTGTCCTTCATTGTGTTGACTTGATGTACCACAATGATTGATTTGCATATGTTGAACTATGCCAGCATCCTAGGGATAAATCCCACTTGGTCCTAATGAATGATCTTTTTAATGCGTTTTGAAGTTGCTTTACTGGTATTTTGTTGAGGGTCTTTGCATCAATGTTCATCGGTTTTATTGGCCTATAATTTTCTGTTTTTGATATGTTTTTGCTTTATTTTGGTTTCAGGATAATACTGGTTTTGTAGAATGAGTTTGGAAGTATTCCCTCCCCCTCTTTTTTTTTGTAATAATTTAAGTAGAATTGGTATTAGTTTTTTAAAACATATTTGTTATAATTCAGCGGTGAAATCATTGGGTCTCAGGCCTGTTTTTTTTTTTTTTTTCTTTTTGACTGGAAAACTTTATTATGGCATCAATCTCATTACTTGTTTTTGGTCTGTTTAGGTTTTGGATTTCCTCATGGTTCAATCTTGGTATATTTGTATGTGTCTAGGAATTTGTCCATTTCTTCTAGGTTTACCAATTTATTGGCATATAGTTGCTCATAGTAGCCACTAACGATCCTTTGAATTTTTGCAATATAAGTTGTACTGTCTCTCTTTTACTCTCTGATTTTACTTATTTGGGCATTCTGTCTTTTTTTTCTTAGTCTGGCTAAAGGTTTGTTCATTTTGTTTATCTTCTCGAAGAACAACCTTTTCTTTAATTGATTTTTGTATTATTTTCTTTTTTTCAACGTCATTTATTTCTGCTGTGATGTTTATTATTTTTCTCTTTTACTACTTTTCTCTTTTACTAGTTTTTTTAAAAAAAATTCATTTGATTTGCTCTTGCTTTTCAGATTCTTTAAGATGCATGATTAGGTTGTTTATTTGAAGTTTTTCTACTTTTTAACTGTAGATGCTTATAGTGGTAAAGTTCCCTCTTAGTACTTAGTGGTAAAGTATCCCATAGGTTTTGGAATATTATGTTTCCATTATCATGTATTTCAAGAAAATTTTTAGTTTCCTTTTAACGTCTTCATTGATCCACTGTTCATTAAGGAGCGTATTGTTTAATTTCCATGTGTTTACATAGTTTCCAAAAGACCTCTTGTTATTGATTTCTAGTTTTATTCCATTTTGGTCAGAGAATATTTTTGATGTTATTTCAGGTTTTTTGAATGTTTTAAGACTTGATTTGTGGCCTAACATTTTGTCTGTTTTTGAGAATGATCCATTTGCTGAAGAAAACAGTGTGTATTCTGCAGCCATTAGATGAAATGTTCTGTAAATATATGTTACCTCTATTTGGTTTGTAATGCTGGTTAATCCAATGTTTCTTTGTTTATTTTGTGTCTGAAATATCTGTTCAATATTGAAAGTGATGTGCTGAAGTCTATAGCTGTTATTTTATAGGGTTCTATCTGTGTCTTTTGCTCTAGTAATATTTGCTTTATTTATTTGGATGCTCCAGTATTGGGTGCATATATATTTACAATTTTTATGTCTTCTGGTTAATTGTTTTTTAATCATTATATAATGACTTCCTTCATTTCTTTTTATAGTTTTTGTTGTGAAATCTATTTTGTCTGATATAAGTATAGCCACTCCTTGTCTTCTTTGGTTTCCACTGGCATGGAATATCTTTTATCATCCTTTTATTATTAGTCTGTTTGTGTCTTTATATGTGAAGCATGTTATTGTAGGCAGCTGATCACTGGGTCTTTTTTAAAAAAAAATCCATTAAGCCACGGTATGTCTTTTGATTGTACAGTTTAGTTCTTTTATGTTCAGCTTTCATTATTAATAAGTAAGGACTTACTCCTGCCATTTTGTTCTGTGGTTTCTGGTCTTCTCTTCTTTCTTTTCTTCATTCATGTCTTCCTTTTTTTTTGACGAGGTCTTGCTTTGTCACCTAGGCTGGAGTGCAGTGGTGTGATCTCAGCTCACTGCAACTTCTGCCTCACGGGTTCAAGCAATTCTCCTGCCTCAGCCTCTCGAGCAGCTGAGATTACAGGCATGTGCCACCATGCCTGGCTAATTTTTGTATTTTTGGTAGAGACAGGGTTTCGCCATGTTGGCCAGGCTGGTCTTGAACTCTTGACCTCAAGTAATCCACCTGCCTCGGGATCCCAAAGTGTTGGGATTACAGGCGTGAGCCACAGTGCCTGGACCCCTGTCTTCCTTTTAGTGAAAGTTATCTTTCTCTGGTGGTACGTTTTAATTTCTTGCTCTTTATCTTTTGTGTATCTGTTGTATGTGTTTTGATTTGAGTTTACCATGAGGCTTGCAAATATGATCTTATAACCTATTATTTTAAACTGATGAACACTTAACTCTGATTTCATAAACAAGCAAATAAAGAAACAAAGAGAAAACTGATAAAAACTCTACAGTTAACTTTGTCCCTCTGCTTTTTAACTTTTATTGTTTCTCTTTATATCTTATTGTACTATCTATGTATTAAAACGTTGTTGTAGCTCTTATTTTTGATTCAGTTCATCTTTAGTCTTCTTACTCAAGATAGAGTAGTTTACGCACCACAATTACAGTGTTGTACTATTCTGTATTTTTCTGTGTCCTTGCTATTACCAGTGAGTTTTGTACCTTCAGATGATTTCTTATTGCTTGTTAACATTTTTTTTTTCTTCAGATTGAAGAACTCCCTTTAGCATTTCTTGTAGGGCAGGTCTAGTGTTGATGAAATCTATCAGCTTTTGTTTGGGAGAATCTTTATTTCTCCTTCATGTTTGATGGATACTTTTGCTGGATATACTATTCTAGGAAAAATTCTTTTTTTTCTTTCACCACTTTAAATATATCATGACACTCTCTCCTGGATTGAGAAGTTTGCTGCCAGACATACTGGAGCTCCATTGTAAGGCATTTGTTTCTTTTCTCTTCTTGCTTTTAGGATCCTTTGTTTATCCTTGCCTTTTGGAGTTTGATTATTAATAATCTTGCAGGAGTCTTATCTGTGTCAAATCTGCTTGCTGTTCTGTAACCTCCTTGTACTTGAATATTGGTATTTTTCTCTAGGTTTGTGAAGTTCTGTTATTATCTCTTTGAGTAAACTTCCTACCTCTATCTTTGTCTCTACCTCCTCTTTAAGGCTAATATCTCTTAGATTTACCTTTTTGAGGCTATATTCTAGATTTTGTAGGTATGCTTTATTGTTTTTAAATTATTTTTTCTTTTGTCTCCTCTGACTGTATATTTTCAAATTGCCTGTCTTCAAGCTTACTAATTCTTCGACTTGATTAGTTCTGTTGGTGAGGCACTCTGATGCATTCTTCATTATGTCAGTTGCATTTTTCAATTCCAGAATTTCTGCTTGATTCTTTTAAATTATCTCAATGTCTTTGTTAAATTTATCTGATAGGATTCTCAATGTCTTCTCTGTGTTATCTTGAATTTCTTCGTGTTTCCTGAAAACAGCTCTTTTGATTTCTCTGAAAGGTCACATATCTCTGTCTCTCTGGGATTAGATCCTTGTGCCTTATTTAGTTCATTTGGTAAGGTCATGTTTTCCTTGATAGCCTGGGTGCTTGTGGATGTTCATCAGTGACTGGGCATTGAAGGGTTAGATATTTATTGTAGCCTTTGCAATCTGGGTTTGTTTGTACCTGCCCTTTTTCTGAAGGCTTTCCAGGTATTCAGAGGGACTTGGGTGTTACAATGTAGATTTTGGGTCACAGAAGCCATATCTGCATTAGGGGACACCTGAAGCCCAGTAACACTGTGGCTCTTATAGTGGTACCACCTTGGTGGACTTGGATAAGATCCAGAATAATTCTCTGGATTACTAGGGAGAGACTCTTGCTTTCTTCCCTTACTTTTTCTTCCCTTACTTTTTCCCCAACAAATAGAGTGTCTCTCTCTCTCTGCTGTGCTTCCTGGAGCTAGGGGAGTAGTGACACAAGCACTCCTGTGGCCACCACCAATGGGAGTATGCTGGGTTAGAGCTGAAACCAGAATGTACTGGGTCTAATCCAAGGCCTCTCATAACCACTGCCTGTCTACCACTTACATATGCTCAAGTCCCTAGGGCTCTACAATCATCAAGTGGTAAAGGTAGCCAGGCTTGTGTCCTTTCCTTTTGGGCAATGAATTTCCTTTGTCCCTAGGTGGGTCCAGGGATGCTCTCTGGGAGCCAGGATCTGGAATCAGAAAGTTAAGAATCTACCTGGTACTCTGTTTTAGTACAGTGAGCTGGTACTCAAGACACAAGACAATGTCCTTCCCACTCTTTTCCCTCCCCTCCACTCCCCTCCCCCACCCCTTTCCCTCCCCCACCCCTTTCCCTCCCCTCCATTCCCCTCCCATTAGTCTCTCCCCATTACTACCACCTCCTAGGCTTGCAGTGAGTACTGCCTGGCTACCGCTGATATTCACTCAAGTGCTAGGCTCTTCAGTCAACTTGTGATGAATGCTGCCAGGCTTAAGCAGTGGGTTCCCCTCTCAGGGCAGGTCCTAAAATGCTTGCTGTCCGAGAGCCAAGGATTACAACTGGGGACCAGAAGAGCTTGCTTGGTGCTCTATTCCATTGCGACCCAGCTGTTACCTAAGCTGTAAGACAAAGTCCCCTTTACTCTTCTCTCTCCTTTTCTGAAGCGGAATGAATCTTCCCCACGGCCATTGCAGTTGGGAATGTGCTAACTGGAAGCCGGCACTTCTCTGAATTCCACTCAAGGCCCACGATGAGTACTGCCTGGCTACCATTGTTGACTATTCAGGGCCCAGGAGCTCTTCAATCAGTAGGTAATGAATCTTGCCTTGAGTGGATCTTTCACTTCAAGGCAATGGGTTCCCTTCGGGCTCAGGTTATGTCTAGAAATGTCATCTGGGAGCTAGGACTTTGAATGAGTACCTGAGGTCTCTGCTCAGTGCCTTATTCTACTGTGGATGAGCTGTCATCTAAGTTACAAGACAAAGTACTCTTTACTTTCCTCTCTCCTCTCTTCAAGCAGAAGGAAGGGGTCTTTTCCAGAGCTGTGCACTACTTTGCTGGGCATTGAGTTCTCTCAGATTGGTGTAAGCACTCCCTTGGCTGCCCAATCTGGTGTCTTATTAAGTCTTTTGCCCTCCATGTCCACTGGCACTGAGCCCGATGAAGCACTAGGACTTGCCCAGGAATTGTGGTTCTTGTGGCCTAGACTTTCTTTCAAGTTTATTTGGGACCACAGAACACTTTACCTGCAGTGGCAAGATTTCCTGGAACTCAATTTCCTACCGCTGGGATAGACAATTTCGTTTTTTATTCTGGCAGAATAGAAAATGAAAATGAGGTGGAGGAACGTATTATGTAGGGCCTTGAAGACTCTTGTAAGGACTTGAGTTTTCATTATGAGTGCCAGAGGAGCCACTGGAGAGTTGTAAGGTAACATGAATATTTTTATTACTTTGTTGGAAAGTTACTGTAGAGGCACATGTATGGAAGTGGAGAAACTGGTTAATAGCAGTTATCCAGGGGAGATTAAAGGGTATTTGTTAGACTTGGTGTGGTGGTTCACACCTATATTCCCAGTGCTTTGGGAGGTTGAGGCAGGAGGATCACCTGAGGCCAGGAGTTCACAACCAGACCTGCAACATAGCAAGACCCTATTTCTAACAACAACAAAAAAATTAGCTTGGTATATTGGCATGCACCATGTAGTCCCAGCTATTTGGGAAGCTGAGGCAGGTCACTTGAGCCCTGGAGTTTGAGTTACAGTGAGCCATTATCATGCCACTGCACTCCAGCCTGAGTGACAGAGTGAGAGTCTGTCTCTAAAGAAGAAACAATAAAAAAGAAATGTTTGTTTCATGCATGCAGTAGTGTTCTTGGTGAGAAGTGGCTGGATTCTGGACATATTTAAAAAGTAAGACTGGCAATATTTGCTGATGAATTTCATGTGGTTGCAAGAAAAAGAAAAGGGAGGGGGAGTCAAGGATGGCTCTAAGGTTCTTTCCGGATGAGCACCTTGAAGAATGGAGTTACCAATAGTAGAAATATGAAAGACGCAGGAGGGTAGCTTTGAATTGGAAAGGTGGGGCCAAATCAGGAACTCAGGGATAGCCATGTTGAGCTTTAGATGCCTGTTGGCCTTCTAAGTGTAGCTGTCAAGTAGGGGGCTGGATGTACATGTCTGGCTGGAGAAATAGAGGTGGGAGCTGGCATGAAGAAAGTATTTAAAGTCATTAAGACTGAATGAGGTCACCAAGGCTGTAGTCCTCTGCCTTTATTTCGTCCATTGTTTTTCATCTGTGAGGATCTACTTGTAGATCAAGATCCAGCTTTTGCATCCTCTGCCCTGTGAAGCTTTGCTCTGCTCTCTCATGCAGGGCCATTGTCCTCTCTTCCTACTGTGCTCTGTCTACCACATTGGATTGCAATTGCTTTTATTTAAAGTAAGTTTGAAGTCCTTCCAATTAGACCAAAGTTTTTTATACAGCAAGCATCATGTCTTCTTTGCCTTTATAGCTTCTCTTGTATAGCAGATGCTCAATAAAAATGTCTTAAATGATTGATGGTGGATTGATTAAAATATGTTCAAGTGCCCATGTCTAGTACTTTGGGACTGAGGAAGAGCTGTGTGAACTGAGTGTGGCTGACTGCACTTGAAGGGAAATGCCTTTCAATCATATGCTGCTTACTGAGGTAGAATACAATTTGGGGTGCAATAAATACTATTGAGGGTTTTAAGATTTCCTTGGTAACTATATATAGTAGTAAAATCCAGACTTTGACAATGTGATAACCTAAAATGTTCCTATTTTGCATAAAATGAGGCCAAACAAGAGAACATTAGGTCCAATGCATATTCTTTTTATTTGTTTTTAAAACTAGTATTCATTTGTTTTAGTGCATTAGGACATGAAAGAAACCATTTATTTTCTATCTATTGAGCTATATTTCAAATAATTTCATGTTACACATTTTATAGATTGGCTTTGTTGGAAAAATAAAACTAGTTAAATGTTTTTAATCCCACAAATATTTAATTTTTAAGTTAGTGATTCAAAATTAGTCTCTGGGGATGGAAAATAGAACTTTTTTTTTCTTAAAAAAAATAAGGTTTTCCTTCTATTATGTATTTATTTAAAGATGGAGTTTCACTCTTGTTGCCCAGGCTGCAGTGCAGTGGCTCGATCTCAGCTCACTGCAACCTTTGCCTCCCAGGTTCAAGTGATTCTCCTGCCTCAGCCTCCCGCATAGCTGGGATTATAGGTGCACATCATCACTCCCAGCAAATTTTTGTATTTTTAGTAGAGTTGGGGTTTCACCATGCTGGCCAGACTGGTCTCGAACTTCTGGCCTCAGGTGATCCACCCGCCTTGGCCTCCCACCGTACTGGGATTATAGGCATGAGCCACTGTGCCTGGCCCTAATCTTATTTTGTAACTATAAGACAAAATGAAAATAACTCATCATTTCACTAGTTAGAGATAGTCACTATTCTATTAACATTTAGGTATTTTTCCTAATTTGTGTTTTATACATATATATTTATAAACAGAATAAAATGTACATGCAGTATTATATTTTGCTTTTACATTTATTATTTTTTCTGATAACAGGTATTTTATAAGACATGATTTTTAATGGTTTCTAAACATTCTATTATAGATACACCATAATTAAAAAATATTCCCCCCTTATCATTTGGGTTGTTTCTAAATTTTTAAAATAACCGTGAAAGTAGATTACTGCATAAAAGACAATAGTATTTTTATGGTTTTTGATATATTTTTCTAAAATGTTCTCTAAAAGGATTCTAAAAAATTTACATTGGTATCAAAAGTGTATGAGAGTTTCTGTCTCTATGTGTCTTCTATAACAGCTGGACACATTATTAAATACAATTTTTTTGCTAGTTTGAGGTGTTAATCAAATATACGTTTTTAAAAATAGTTTTAAAATATACATTTTTTGATTTTGAAAAATTTTCCATTTATTTATTGACTGTATTAATGTTATATGTGAATTGTCTGTAGATGGTCTTTAACCTTTTTCTGTTGGGTATAATATTATTTTCATTGATTTGTAAGAATTCTTTACATATTATATTTAACATATGAAATTGTGTTTTTTTTGGAGACGGAGTCTCGCTCTGTCACCTGGGCTGGAGTGCAGTGGCATGATCTCGGCTAACTGCAACCTCCGCCTCCTTGGTTCAAGTAATTCTCCTGCCTCAGCCTCCCAAGTAGCTGGGACTACAGAAGCACGCCACCACACCTGGCTAATTTTTTTGTATTTTAGTAGAGATGGGATTTCACCGTGTTGCCCAGGCAGGCCTTGAACTCCTGAGCTCAGGCAATCTGCCCGCCTCGACCTCCCAAAATGCTAGGATTACAGGTGTAAGCCTCTGTGCCTGGTCTATAAAATTGTTTTTATAGGTCAAAACCAGTTGATTATCAGGAACTTCACATGGTTTAACTTAAAATGTTGTATTTTATATTGGTTGCCAATGTTTTCTGAGTTTGTCCTTTGTTTTATTATGTTGTATTCTTAAGCCTATAACAAGTTCAAAATTTTAATGTAGTTTAATTTAGAGATCCTTTCATTTGTAGCTTCCTCCTTTGCATTCTTACAGCAAAAGTTTTCTTACCATCTCAAAGGGAGATAAATATTTTTGTAGTTTCATATGTTTAAACTGAACTTTAAAAATCCATCTGGAATTTTGCTTTAATGTATTTGTTAAGGAAGGAATCTGTTTACTGAGTGATAAAATCATTATTTACAGATTCCTGAGCAAAATTCTGTTGTTTAATTTCATGCCCCGTTGCTGAAATTGCAAAATAACCAAATGTCCTAGGAATGTAATATCTTTGACCTTGATTCTTCATAAAGTACATTATTCTAGTGACTTAGCTTAGCTGATGTACTTCACAGACCAATAATAATTCAGAGACCTTGATTTTGTCAATGTTAACTCTGCTTTTAAGACAGAAGCAGTAGGGTACACAGTATTGGATTTAATTGATGGTTCCTTTCAGCATAACATTCTGTCATTCATAGAACCTTACTTATTAACCCACATGAACAATATTGTTAAAATTTTCGTCAAATTCAAAAATCCTCAACAAAATACTAGCTAACCGAATCTAACAGCACATCAAAAAGATAGTACATTATGATCAAGTCGGTTTCATCCCAGGGATGCAGGAATGATTTAACGTATATAAATCAATAAATGTGATATATCACTTAAACAGAATTAAAAATGAAAACCATGTGATTATTTCAATAGATGCAGAAAAAGCATTTGATAAAATCCAACATGGCTTTATGATAAAAACTCTCAACAAAATAGGCATAGAAGAGACTTACCTCAAAGTAATAAAAGCCATATATGACAAACCCACAGCCAGCATCGTGCTGAATGGGGGAAAGTTGAAAGCATTTCCCTTGAGAACCGGAACAAGGTAAGGATGGCCACTTCCACAACTTTTATTCAACATGGTGCTGGAAATCCTAGCCAGAACAATCAGACAAGAGGAAGAAATAAAGGGCATCCAGATTGGAAAAGAGGAAGTCAAATTGTCACTATTCGCTGATAGCATGATCTTATGCCTAGAAAACCCTAAAGACTCATCCAAAAAGTTCTTAGGTCAAATTCAGTAAAGTCTCAGGATACAAAATCAATTTACACAGATCAGTAGCACTGCTATACACTAACAACAACAAAACAGAAAATCAGATGAAGAACTCAGTCCCTTTTACAACAACTGCAAACACACACACACACACACACACACACCCCACAAAAAACCACACCAACAAAAATACTTAGGAATATACTTAACCAATGAGGTGAAAGAGCTCTATAAGGAAAACTGCAAAACACTGCTGGAAGAAACCATAGATGACACAAACAAATGGAAACAAATCCCAAGCTCAAGGATAGGAAGAATCTATATTGTGAAAATGACCATAATGCCCAAAGCTATCTACAGATTCAATGCAATTCCCATCAAAATGCTGTTATCATTCTTCACAGAACTAGAAAAAACAATCCTGAAATTCTTATGGAACCATAAAAGAGCTCGCATAGCCAAAGCAATACTAGGCAAAAAGAACAAATCTGGAGGCATAACATTACCCAACTTCAAATTGTACTACAAGGCTGTAGTTACCCAAACAGCATGGTAGTGGCACAAAAACGGGCACATAGACCAATGGAACGGGATAGAGAACCCAGAAATAAAGCCAAACTTAGAGCAAACTGATCTTTGGCAAAGCATACAAAACATAAATTGAGTAAAAGACACCCTATTCGATAAATGGGGCTGGGAAAACTGGCAAGCCACATGTAGAAGAATAAAACTGGATCCTCATCTCTCACCTTATACAAAAATCAACTCAAGATGGATCAAAGACTTAAATCTAAAACCTGAAACCATAACCAAAAACCACCTGTACCCCAAAAACTATTGAATTTTTTTGAAAAACTAAAAACAAGAGGCCGGGTGCGAGGCTCACGTCTGTAGTCCCAGCACTTTGGGAGGCCAAGGCAGGTGGATCATGAGGTCAGGAGTTTGAGACCAGCCTGGCCAAAATGGTGAAACCCCATCTCTACTAAAAATACAAAAATTAGCCAGGTGTGGTGGCGGGTGCCTGTAATCCCAGCTACTCGGGAGGCTGGGGCAGGAGAATCACTTGAACCCTGGAGGTGGAGGTTGCAGTGAGCCGAGATCACACCACTGCACTCCAGCCTGGGCAACAGAGTGAGGTTCCATCTCAAAACAACAACAATAACAACAACAACAACAAAAAGAAAATGATAAAGAAATACAAGATTGAAGGCTTTAATGTCCCTAAACAAATTACATACTACATTATCATTCTTAATACAGATTTTTGAAATTTATTCATTCACTCTTTTTTTGGTGCTATGTGTTTTTTTAAATCGTGGTAAAATATATATAACATAAAATTTACCATTTTATACGTTTTAAAATGTACAGTTCTGTGACATTAGGTACATTCATATTGCTGTGCAATCATCACCACTATCCATCTCCAGAACTTTTTCATCTTTACTAAGTAAAACTCTGTATCTCTCAACTCCCTCCCCCAGCACCTGGAAACCACCATTCACATTTGGGTCTCTACAAATCTGACTACTCTAGGAATCTCATCTAAAAAGAATAGTTTTTAGAGTACAGGTGGTTTTTAGTTACATGGATAAGTTCTTTAATGGTGATTTCTGGGATTTTGGTGCACCTGTCAGCTGAGCAGTATATACTGTACCCAATATATAGCCTTTTATCCCTTACCCCCTCCCAACCATCCCCTCCTGCCAGTCCCCAAAGTCCATGTCACCATTCTTATGCTTTTGCATCTTCATAGCTTAGCGCTCACTTATAAGTGAGAACATACCATATTTGGTTGTCTATTGCTAAGTCACTTCACTTAGAATAATGGCCTCCCAGTCCATCCAAGTTGTTGCAAAAGACATTATTTCATTCTTTTTTATGGCTGAGTTGTATTCCATGGTGTGTATTCACCACATTTGCTTTATCCACTCATTAGTTGATGGGCACTTAGGTTGGTTTCATATCTTTGCAAATGACATGAATAGACAATTCTCAAAAGAAGATATGCAACAACCAACAAACACATTAAAAAGTGCTCAACATCACTAATCATCAGGGAGTGCTACTCAGCCATAAAAAGAAACAAATAAGCTATAATGTCTTTTTTTTTTTTTTTTTGAGACCGAGTCTTGTTGTGTTGCCCAGGCTGGAGTGCAATGGTCTCGGCTCACTGCAACCTCTGCCTCCTGGGTTTAAGTGATTCTCTTGCCTCAGTCTCCCAAGTAGCTGGGATTACAGGTGCCTGCCACCACACCTGGCTAATTTTTGTATTTTTAGTGGAGATGATGTTTCACCATGTTGGCCAGGCTAGTCTTGAACTTCTGACCTCAAGCGATCCACCTGCCTCGGCTTTCCAAAGGTGAGCCACCATCCCCAGCCTATAATGTCTTTTCCCATTGATTTTATAATAAGTAAATTGCTTAAGTTCTGTAATTACCTTAGCTATCAAGACATTCTGGTGAAATTTGTTCTTTTGGTGAGGGAAGACCCTGGCTACTCTCTTTACCATTTGTACACATGAAATACCAGTAAAAATGTTTTTAGAGAGTCTGAAGAAATATATGTATTCTCTATTATCCAAACTCTTCCTATCTGAACTCAGAAACTTCATAGATTCAGATAATTTTTTAGATAAATGCCTTGTATCTAAATTGTTGCTATTTGCTGTCTAAACTGGTGGAATAAAACTGATTTAGTAATAAACTTTTCACCTCAAAGACCAAATCAATTTAGTTAGGGATAAATACTTGTGTTGGGTAATGCTAGCTTTTCTGTGTGATGGACTGTTCAAAGGATGAAGATGAAATGGAAATGCCTGTTTGAATTCAAAGAACTGATGAATCTCACATTCTCTGAGAAGCCCCTACAGAGGTCTGTGCTTTAGCATCCTAGAGTTTCCTGAGGACTCATTGGGTTCGTAGGCCTTGGTGGGGCTGGCTAGAAGGGGGAATAGACCACAGTCACAACTCAGAGTGAAGGGAAGGTGCTCTCTGGAAATGGGCTTGTCAGAGCTGAAAGTTGGGATTTCCATGGCCACTAGGTGGCTTCAGTTACCTGCAAAGAAAGGTTCTAACCTTTCTCTGGGGTTGCTTTTCATACTTTAGGAAGATCATTCCATTTTTGCAGTATTTGTTTTCTGAGGGATAGATGACAGAAGCAACCATAAAACTTAAAGTTTTTGAAGATTATCTAGTCTTACCTTCTCATTTTACAGATAAAGAATATTTAGAAAAACTTTCCCAAATTGGCTGAGCTCTATAGGGGCAGCATCAGAGCTAGAGCTCAAGTCTCCTGAGTCCTAGTCTAGTTCTTTAGTTGTTGAACCAGTGACAACAATCTATTTTTTTATTCCTCTCAAGCCATACGACAGGGTTGCATGTCACTGACTATACCTGAGTCCTGGAGATGATGTGTATTGGAATGTTGTGTTTAAGGCAGGTGGTGAAGTGGATGCTGATGGCCATCTTATGGGCAGAACTGAGCAATGGTTGTATCTAGTCCCAACCCAGTTAAGCTTTTAGATTAATGAAATGACTATATTGCCAAGCTGGATTCAAACTCTTGCTATATTGCCAAGCTGGATTCAAACTCCTGGGCTTAAGCAATTCTTTGCCTCATCAAGTAGCTGGGAGTACAGGCATGTGCCACTGTGCCAATTTATTATTTTTGATTAATATCTAACCTTTAGAACAGAGTAGAAAATACTTTTAAAAAATCAAAAGTTTCTTTAGAAAACCTAGCAAACAAAAGTGAGTCAAACAAATCCATTATGTATCAACTCAAAACAGCTTTTATGACGATGTTGAATTTTTTTGTTTTTCTGGCAAACTTAGGGAGGAAGCAAATACAGTATTCATCTCAGCTTCTTTTTATGACATGTTCACAAAAACTTACAAATTTAAAAAAATGGTGTGCTAAAATTATCCATAATTTGTATATTATGGCTAGTTTCTAGAGTAAAATAGACCTCAGGGAGCCTAAGAGAGAAGGAAGAGTGAAAGAATGGGGAGGAAAAAAGATAATGAGAATAAAAACAGTGATAGAGAAAGAGCTAGTAAATGGGACAATTGGCTGCTTCTAGCTAAAAATGAAGAGAAAGAGAGTACAAACCAGAGAGCCACTTGAGTAGGAGAGCATGTGAAGGAAGCTGTGATGGGAGGACCTGGGAAAGAGGGCAAACGTGAATCCTAAGGGTAGAGAGGGAAAAGGATGAGGAAAGACCAGGGGCCACATTTTTTTTTTTTGCAAGACCTCTGATGGCTTCCTATATCAACTTTGTTTACTCTTCTGTCCCCTGGATTGTCCTGTCTTCACTCCTGTGCCTCATTCCTGGTCTTCATCTAGCCAGCAGCCCAGCTCCATCTCATGGTCCATTGTACCTCCACAAGTGTTATTCATATGCTTATTACGGATATGCCAAGTGGTAGCTGGAATGAGGATTAAAAACAGTACTTAAAATGCTCTTAGAGCAGGATTTGCTTTGTAGTTAGGTCCCCAAAAGTGGTAGCTATTATAATAATTAGGCTTTTTACCCTGCCTTAGTGGACCTTAACATTGGGAGTACTTCTGTAAATACAAATCATGTTTGAAACATTTGAATTGAGTCTTTGAAGTAAAACTTTAGAAATAGATATATAGTTATTTTCTTAATGGTGTGTTGATGCTGAATTGAGTAAAAATGTAGTTGGTCAAGACTAACTCTACTGAAATTTAAAATTATGTCTCATTTTCTCTTTCTTATTGTAGTGATTTAAAGGGAGTGATAGTCACTCTGAGTGATGATGGTCACTTGCAGTGTTCATACCTGGGGACAGATCCTTCTCTGTTCCAAGCTCCAAATGTTGAATCTCGAGAACTAAACTATGATGAACTTGATGTAGAAATGAAAGAACTTCAGAAAATCATCAAAGATGTTAACAAATCACAAGGTATCTCGTTTGCAGCTTTTTATTATTTTAGTATTCATTGTGAAATTCACATTATCTTGTAGGTAGATATTATTATGTATATTTATTAATTTTCTCCTCTAGGCTTAATTAAAGTCATATTTGTAAAAACAGTATTGCTCTTTAGCACACAAGGTCTTTATGTTTGCTTTGTATGTTATAGCTTCTGAAAACATATTTTAATTAAGAAAATGCTTTTGTTGTTAATGTTTCATGGACAGCACTATCTAGTTTTTTTCTTTACATGCTAAGAAAGGAAGAAGTACTTCTTTGGGTGGTGGCTTTAGGCCTTGAGAAGAGCATTAAAATTTAGAGTGGTCATTTATTAACTCTGATATTCCTGAAACAACTTTAATTCTTCTTTTAAAAGAAAGCAAAGCACTTGAGCTACCATTTGTTACTAAAAATGTAGTCATTTGCAGCTTAGTGACATAATTTATGTTTGTAGTTAATTAACCATCCAAATGGTGTGTAGCTTGCAGTATGCTGATTTCTAATAACTCAGAGGCTGATGATATTTTCAGTTCCTGAGTTTTGAATAACTCAATATTATCTTACTTTGGGACTCACAAGGGTATAATTTTTTTGTAAATTAAAAGGAGAAACAAAACACCAATCCTGCAGTTTGAGTTGGACATGTGAAAAGCATTACTTCAAGTTCCCTTTTCAGGGTCAGGTAAAAGTATTTTTTTAATGAGAAAAAATATGGACTATTTTCACATAAAAGAAATGTTAAAACAAGTAGGAATAATAAAAGAAGCAGAGCATCAAAAGCCAACCAAAACAACAGAGCCAATCTTAATCCTGATCCAATCATTTTACTAGATTTATGTACTTTTGAGTCTACGTTACCAACATTGTATTCCTCTGGTCCTGAGGAATTGAGATAATATATTTTAAAAATACAAATATTAAAATAAAGTTATTATGCTTTGGTTTCACACATTCTTTTAGAAAGTTTTGAGAGTAAACCAGTGAAGTTCAGGTCTTTCAAGTACCTACAATTACTTAAAAACCAATTTTGTTGTCAGCGCTGCCATGTCAAATAGAGAGTGGTTAAAACTGAATGTGTCATACTGCAGTATACAATTTTTTTTTTCAATTTTTGTTACTAGCAATTTTGGGATTAATAGAATTATAAGTCTTGTTATTTAAAAATATAGTTGGGGAAGAGTGGCATAGGCATGAAACATGAAATTTCCAGAGTTCATTAAATAATATGGCTTTCATTTCAAATTTTGTCATGAGATTTTGCCCTTTCCACAGTAATGTGCCAATAATATTTTGATTAACATTAATTGAATATGAAATTTCTCAGAAAATCCCTTACAGCTAAAAGTTATTTCTTGGTGGTTATAGTGATGACTTTGGGTGAGAAAGTTTAGGCTGTTTTACTTGTCATTACCTTGATCCTTCGGTATGTCTTAAAATAACTGCTAATTAAGTTAGGGATACACCCACAGACTTAGGTGCAAAGTGCATGATTTACATAACCTTAATTTTTAATTAATGTTTGAAGTTCCTTGCTCCTTCTACGCCACCATCATTTAGTTTTATTTCTGGGAAAGAAACAAAGGGAAACTTTTTAAACTGAGAGGTATTTAGAACATTTTATTTCTAGATATGGAAAAAAATTTAGTATCTCGTACCCTTATAAAACCATGGTATGTTTGTTTATTAAAATACCTGTAATTATATAAAAGCACAAAATTGTTTTATTACAGTTTCAGCTTCTCTTTATTATGAGAAGTTAAAACGCTGAACTTTTTGATGACCCCATTATTCATTTTAATGTCACTTATTTTAGTATGGAGGCTTTAACTTACAAAAAATGTTCATAGTCTTGTGGGTTGTGTTCAGTATTTAAAGCTTTTAAAAGTGTTTTCAAAGGAAGAGTTGCAGCAAAATTTAAAGCCAGTTTAAAGAGTACATTTTGTTGTACACATGGTGTATATTATCTACTGTAATAAAAGTGTTTTTGAAGCTGATTTTATGTGTATAAGTTATAAGAGGAATGTATGTTGTAAGCATGAAATCATAGTAATAATTTCTGTATGGCTCATGGATTCTGAAGCTTTTCATACTCAACTCATTAATGTGAATCCTGCCTAGTATTTTTGTTACTGGTAGTCAACAACATCTACTGGTAGGAACTTTCAAAGACAGAATTTTATTTATGATTTAGATAGTTGATCATGTTGTCTGCCTGGCGTGAATATGAAGGACTGGGTGCAACATTGAGATAGGTATCCATACAGCTGTGTCTTCAGAAAGGGACAGATAGCAGTAAGATGTGGGGATATAAACGAAAGTCTGCACCCCATTTGAAATGTCCGGGATAACTAAGCTGATGATACCACTGAGTAGTAGCATCATTTGTATTTTGTGACATTGTTCATTTAGGATTCTGTCTGGCCACATGTCACAAGATACCCAAGTAAGATAGAGGTTTCTTTCTTTCTCTTGCAAAAGAAGCCCAGTGATGGGCAGTCCAGGGTTGGCTTGGCAGTTCCACAGTCATCAGGGACTCTTGATTCCTTCTATCTTGGGGTCATATATTGGTCCAGCATGGCTTTTGGAACTCCTGCCCTCACATCTGTTGCTGAGTCAGCCCCCTTAAGCAGCTTTCTTGGAAGCCACACCCTGAATAGCTCCTACTTACATCTCACCGGCCACTCCAAGCTGCAAAACTGGCTGGGAAATTACATGACTTAGCTGAGTACTTTGTTGCTTAGCATAAAGTTGGGCTTTAAGTAAAAAAGAATTGAAGAATGGTTATTGGGATGGGCAATGAACAGCCATTTGTACTCTCATTAAGTTATGGAAATCCCCATTCCAAATTGTGCAGTTTGGTGGGAATGCCCAATAGCAGTTGTGGGCAGTTCCTTTTTTTGTGAGACAGCTGATTCGTATTTTCAGTCAGCCATCCTCGGAGTGTGGGGGATGTTTCCTCTTCAGATCACAGGGTGATCTCAGCAATTCTAGGTGTTATGTACAGATATGATTTCTAGGGAAGAATCATCAGGCTATTTCTCCCGAGTCTCTCCTCTTATTAGGGAGGAATAGCTTTCCCAGAAACATGTACCAGCTGTCTCCACTCCCAACTTCCCTTACCTTCCATCTGCCAGGATTAAGTCCCATGTTCATGCCTAAAACAACAAATGGTCAGTGGAAGGAAATCACCATGATTGGATTTGACCCTGGAGCCTGGGAGGGGTGACTTTCTCTGAGATGAAGGTGAATAGCTCAACAAAATTAGGGCTCCAATACACAGAGGGAGGAGGGAAGAATGCATGTTAAGTAGGCAGCCAATAGTTTGAGATATATATTGTGTATATATATATAAATACATATGTAATTAAAAAATTTTTTTTGTTTAAGATCTTTGTTGATACTATGAATAAGTATCTCATTATGCAATATAACATGTTAAAATTATGAAAATAACATATATATGGTAAAAATAATTCAGTACTAGAAGGATAAATAATGAAAGGTGAATCTTTGTTCAACCCAAGATCCTAGTTCCACTCCTTAAAGGCAATCCTTATCAAGAGTTTTTGTGTATTTTTCTAGAAAATATTCATGTTTATGTAATTGTTTTGACACAAATATGTGCATTTTAGACACATTGTACTGCATCTTGCTTTTTAAAAATTAGTAGACATATTTTGGAGTTTTTAAAATACCAGCGTGTAAAGATGGACAACACTCTTATTTATGACTTTGGGACACTGCATAGTACAGATATACCATGATTTATTTAACAATTAGCCTGTTAATAGATATATAGATATTTAGGTTGTTTTCATTTCTGAAAAAATAACTACTAACATTAGAGACCTCCTTGGGCATGGTTATGGTTATTAGATACATTTTTGGGAGTAGAATTAAGTCACAGGATATGTACATTTTACACTTTGATAGTTCTAGCCAACTTACCTTCAAAAGGGCTGTACTGATTTGGGCTTCCACTTGTAGTTAAAGAGAGGGCATTGAGATTCCTAATGCTGGTCAGTCAATGGCTCACGTCTTAGCTAATATCTTCAGAAAAAGACAATATTGTTTACCATATTATAGAGGGAAAGAATTAGCATCAAGCTTCTAATACTGTAATGCATTAGTTTTTTCAACTCGTGAGTATGTTTATGGGGTTGTTTTTTATATGTGGTATAGACACACCTTTAAAGAAAAACTATATACAGAAGGTTTTACTTTGTGATTAAATACCTTTTCTTTTTTTAAATCACAGGTGTTTGGCCCATGACTGAGAGAGAAGATGACTTGAACGTTTCTGTCGTGGTTTCTCCTAACTTTGATTCAGTTTCTGTAGGTGTACTTGCAGATTTTAAAGGGGTTTATAATAGTGGTAAACTCTGATGAATTAGGACCAAAATGCATTGGTTTAAAGTTTGGTCCTCCAAGTAGACACTTCAGGGAGGATAACAAATTGTAGGCCTTGTTACTTTCTAGATAAAAACATCAGTAGCTCCTTAATGCCAGTAAGGAGCTCCTTGGGCAGGATTTCTGTTTTAAAAGGAAGTGGAGTTGTGGGGAAAGAGAGAGCAGTAGAAGGGCTTCTTGCCCTAGTCTGAATCCTACTTAAAAAAATTTTTTTTCAAACTTTCATAGTACCATAGCATTGACATAATACTAATGTAGCTGAATAATACTGACCCTACTACCAGATTTTTGTTGGAGATTCAATGAGATAAGGTTTGTGAGTGGCCTAGCTCAAGGTTTGATGATTTCTAGTCTTTAATACATTATGGTGGTGGTGGTGGTAGGGTAGCTTAAGAGTATACAGTTGGTCCAATACTTACTTTTCCCCCTATTTCTATCTGTGTGACACAAGACAAGGTACTTAATTTTCTTAGTCTCAATTTTCTCATCTGCAAAATGGGAATAAATAATAGAATCTACTTTGTTGAATGTTATGATAATTGTTATGATTGTCATCATCAAATTACATTTTACTTCTTTCAACGTTATAATAATCATCAACATCATCATAATCATAATCATTATCATTATCACAACCATCTATGTCCATGAGTTGTCTTGTTCACTACTATATCCTTAGTGCTTGCCAAATAATGAGTGCTCAATATACATTTGCTCTATGAATGAGTGAATTAATACAACTGAGAAACAGAAAGGATGAAAGGAGGACTATTCTTGATTATATTACTTCATCTCCTCACTTAGTTTTCTATAAGCACTTGTTAGGATGTGATTGATTATGTCTCACTGACTGCAGTTTATCTCTGTTTCTACCAACAGATGATCAATTTAGGAAAGTGGTTGAATTCACTCATTTTACCATATTTGAAGTTTATATCATATAATTCTGCTTGGAAAGTGTCTTCATTATTTAGGTATCAGAGCATACTTTAAAGCATATATCATGAGTGTCAAAAGATTAATTTTAGTATAAACAACCAATCCAATTTGTGATAAAAATTGCATTAACATTGGATAGTATAGTAAATTGGGTACACAAAAAAGTAGGACTATATATGAAAGAAACATTCACTCAGCTGAGTCACATAGTAGAGGCACTGTTTTAAACATTGGCCATTCAGCACACACCATTTTTCATTCTACCTGAAGGGTGTAGTCTAAGTGGAACATTTCTGCTTAGTTAGCTGACAAATGTACACATATTTTCTTGCTGTGGAAATGACTTTTTTTTTTTTTCCTTTGGGCAACTTACATACGTTTTTATAGGTTCTCTTCAACATAGGCTGTTTGGAATGAGGAATACCCTTTCTGTTTTTTAGGAACTTTTAGTCTTTGTAGGAAAATGCCTTATGTAGTAGCACTATGTTATAATGTATATTTCCCTATTGGTAACCCTGAATGCTATTTCCTGTTAAGTAGGTGTCTCTTTCCAGCTTCATTTTCCCTGTGTTACTATTTTTTCTTTCTTAAGAGATTTCTTGAGAGTATCATATTCATCTCATTGGAAAACATTAGCCCTACAATTTATGTGGCTTTGGTGCCATGACGTCTTCTTATAGCCATTTCTTTCTTGCTATAGTTTTATGTTCCCAAAGGACTGCTGTCCTTGAAGTGTCTAGGTGTTTAGTCATGAATTGAAATGAGCAGGAAACAGGAGATGTTGATTTCTTTTCTAGATCTGTGGATAGCTAAATGTAAAATATTTCCTGGATTTTAGGTATTATTACAGCACAAAGCCTAGATGAATAGTTTACTTTGAATCGTTATTATGAAAACACACATCTCAGAAAAAGTAATATACTTTATATTAGAATGGAGTCTTTCTTAGAGGAGATAAGCATTGGTATCCTATCTTCCTGATTGAGAAGCTGGATCATAGTTTAAATATGGTTTCCTGTGGAGCCATAAGTAGAACATGGATCTCTCAATTTTGAATTCTACTGATGCCCATTGCATCATAGGATCCCCATTGCTTGGAAGTGGCTTAGTTTTTCCTAGTTAAAAATACTTCAAGTAAAAAAGTACAATGGATCATATTCATTGGTTGGATAGAGACATAATTTTTATTGGTCCCAAGAATTCATATGGATATTATTAGAAAATATGTTTATTATTAGAAAAATACTAATACCCTTTAGTATTATTCTATCATAGAGCATTTTCCCCTACCAATGTATCACTTTAAAAAATTAGTTATAAGTGATAAGGGAAGTGTTTTATGTATTATACTATGTATTATTTAAGAGGAGGGAACAGGTAACGCAAGCTGACGCTCAAAGAATGCCTGTTGAATTAGTTTATGATATGCACTGGTTAAAAAAAAAGATCCCCTTCCCTCCCTTCCCCTTCCCCCTCCCCTTTTTTTTTTGAGACAGAGTCTCGCTCTGTGCCCAGGCTGGAGTGAAGTGGTGTGATCTTGGTTCACTGCAACCTCTGCCTCCTGGGTTCAAGCGGTTCTCCTGTCTCACCCTCCCGAGTAGCTAGGATTACAGGTGTGTGCCACCATGCCCAGCTAATTTTTGTACTTTTAGTAGAGACGGGGTTTCATCATGTTGGCCAGGCTGGTCTTGAAATCCTGACCTCAGGTGATCCACCCACTTCAGCCTCCCAAAGTGCTAGGATTACAGGCATGAGCCACTGTGCATGGCCCACTTTTATTTTATCGGTATAAGGCCACTCAATCTTTATATCATTAGTTGCATGTCTTAGATACATGTTATTAATCAGAATGACACATACCTTACGCAGGGTGAAAATACAGGGACCTGAAAGAATGGCATAATATTTTTCTGGGACATAAAGGGAGGTCTTCTTCTATGCAATATAAATAACAAGTTAATAGAATTAATACTTTCAATATTTAAGTAAATTTGGGAATCGAGTGGTTTGATAAAATATGTGACCTTTTCTTTCCCTTTTAGGGGATGAGTTTTTAAAAATTAGCTTATGACTTTCTGGACGAAGGCATCAAAAAAGCCAGATTGTCTCTTTTAGTCTGTCTTTAGAGTAATACATCCTTTATAGTTCCCTATTTCGATAGCAGGAAATATACATTGCACCCTTTGTGTTCACTCACTGCTGTGTAATATTGAAATCATTCTTTCTTGCCTTCTCAATTCTGTGTTTACAGCAAGCGACTGATGTTGAGGTGGGAACTGACCTTGTCCCTTCTGTCACAGTGAAGGTATTGTACCAGATTTTAGACTGTAATGTGCAAACAATATGATTCATTTAATCTCACCTGTCACTGTTGATAACTTGTAAGTAGCTTACAGAAATGTAAAATAAACACTTGGCATTTGTAGATTTTTCCCCAGCCTTGAGTAGTGAATAGAAAACTTTTACTGTTACTTGCAAATATAAAACTGATAATTTCATTTATAGCAATATGTATATAATATAAATAATTATTATGAGGTACTCGTACCATTATTTAAATGTGTAGCATGATTCAGGCTTTTTTCATTGGAAATAAAGTTAACATTTTAAATCTGCTAAAGGAATTGTGTCATCACCATTCATAATAGACCAATCAAGTAGCATCATATATAGTATACTGTGAATTGATATTGGAGAAGCACGGGGATGCTAATATCTTTCTTCTACCTATGATTATGTGTGTGTTTGAAAAGAATTTCCAGCCATCTCTCTGCCATAACTTTAAGTGGATGTATTTACAGCAAGAAAATATTAAATGAAGATGCCACAAAGTTAGAGTTGTAACAAATTGATAGTCCTGGAAAATAGAATATTAAGGATGTGGTTTTGGTTAAGATTTTTAGTCCTGTCATTGTAGAAATTTAGAACTAGAACTTAAATGTAGAACCTTCTTAAAGCATTTAGATTAAAATATGGTAATCATTCAGCACATTATTAAGCTGAAAATATTTATCACTGCCCAGACCTCGGAAGCAAGGAAAGGTTGTGGATTTTGGCAATTCACTTAGTCAAAACTTGGATGGGGCTTTATATTTTCTTAGATTTTGGGTTGCTGTCCTTGGAGGAGCTTGACAGGGTTCCAGGCTTTACCAATTGTGTTCCCTTACACTGGAACCAGCGGGTGGCCCAAATGTGGAGATCTTTGGTCGAACTTGAAGGGAGCTGAATCTTACAACAGTTTCTTAAGCTAAGTTTTTTGGATTCTTGCCACTGGAAACAAGGGTGGTTTTTCCCCAACCTCCTTTCCCCCAGTCCAATCAAAGGCTCTATCTCATTAATACTTCTGAATCTGTAAAGGCATTAGTGGCAAGAAATCAAACACTTAAGAAAAAGAAATAACTGTCGAGTTCCAGGAATGATTTGTACTTTCGTATAGGGACACCTCTTTTATATCTATCACTGATAACATTCAGACACATACATGTAATAATTTAGGAGTGCACTGTTAATTGCGATAAGAGATCTTGTGCCTTAACTAGAAAACATTGCTCATGCTAATTGTACCCCCAGCCAACCAGGAGTTAGCACCATAAGTAAACATACCTTTCCTTCCCATGCAGTTCTTAAGCTTTCATGTGTAGTAGCCCCTTTAAAATGATGGCATGACATTACTGGAAAATTCTTCTTCATTCGTGGAACTTCCTATATTTGAGAATACTTAAGTCACAACTGTCTTTCTCAGTGCCATTATAAAAGTAAGAGAAAGAATGCAACAGGCGAGGGTTGCAGAAAATTGGCAGGACTCACACAGTGGACACAATGACTTCCTGATCCTGTCTGACAGTTTCTATACAAATTTCTACTATAAATCTCTCCTTATGACCTTTTATAACAACAGCAGCCAAGATACATAACCATGCAAGTTTCCATCATAATAAATCCTGTTAATTGAGAAAATTTTTCCATGCGTTCCAAGTGAATGAAGATGTGGCTACCTTGAGTATGTGTGCATAATGCGTGACCATCTATTCCAGGCAACTAGGCAGAGTGGTTGTTCATACCTGGCCTTTGGCATCATATTTATATATCTAGTATAAAAATTTGGTATTATATTTCCTAAGGGTTATATTTCATAAGAGGCAGAAAATAGCATGGAAAATTCTTGTATCAATGTTTTCTCCTTAATATTCTATAATTATTTTCCTGTTAAAATGTAAGACTTACAATCTAGCCAAGTCTTTAACTCTTTTTTGGCTCAAGCACAACTATTCTTTGTTACTGTTGTTATTTTCGTTACCTAACTCCTTGATTTGTATTTTGAAAGGGCCTAGCCCATTGTTGGGGTTCAATAAATATGTGCACGAGAGCTATCATGATTGTGCATCTAAACCAAATGCAAACCCTTCTTGTTACAATGTAAAAATCTGTGATTATTGTCTAAGTAGACATCATTGTGCCAGGAAAAGTCAGACTGCTTTTTTTCAAATGACCTATTACTACTTAAAGGAATTTTCATTTTTACTTAAAACTGAGTTCTCATGAGACTTTCCTGGTCACTATTTTCAACTCTCTAGTTGGATTGATGGCTTTGCACATGTTATTTACCTTCTCTGAACCTCTATTTTTTAACTGTAAAATAGGGATACTTTTTCATTTACGGAGTTATTTTGAGTCTTAACCACAGTTGGTTAAAGGCATGAGCTCTGGATTCTGGCAGATAGCAGTTAAATTGTGGTTCTTCCACTTACAATCAAAGTGGCCTTGGGCAAATTACTTAACATCTCTGAGCCACAGTCTTTTGTAAAATGGTTTATGATGGTACTTGTCAAACATTTTTATAAAGAGTAAATTAAATAATGGAACATAAATAATTTGTTAGCATGGTTCCATGAATATAGAAAACTGCTAATGTTTTTAAATCATTAATATTATTAATTTTATTTTAAAATATATGTGCAGACTAGTATTATGTTATTGTAATAGTAGAATATTTAAATTATGTCCTGTTTGTTTAATGGACTAGCTAGTTGAAAGAAAGTTGTTTGTAGCACTTGGATGGTGTCTTCTTGCCATAATAACCATCAGGGTTTTACTAAAAAGGTATTATGTTTACAATGGCCAGGCATCATCAAGGAAGTTTAGTTTGTGGCATGATGATTCCCTATGTATTCCCAGGATTTACGAAGTAAAAATTGAGGATTCATTGTTCATTGTGTTTATCATATTTAATTGCATCAATAGTTGTCTTAAGAATTTTCCTTTGCAAGTCAAAATTTTTATGTTTTTAACTTATTTTTAAGTTGTGCAGAATACTCACATCACTCAAAATTAATACATTTACTGAATCTAATTATATGTACATAATTTTTGTGGGGCAAATGTATATTCTTGTGTATATAAAAATATTATATATATTTACTCAAGGAAGAGGTGATACCTGCTTTTTACTGAAAAGAAACTTCAAAACTACTTTTCTTAACAATAAGAATGGTCCTTGAATTATGTTAGTTAATGTATGTATCTGTCTCATATAACGAAGTCTAATAACTAGACTGAACTGCTGTATAGAAAAGGTACCATATAGAATGGTGATTTATTTATTTTATTTAATTTTTTTCTCATGACATATGAGTCACCATGATAGAACATTTTAAAATAGCTTTATTTAGATGTAAGTTAGATACTATATTATTTACTTATTTAAAGTTACAATCCAATGATTTTTAGTATAGTGTATTTACAGAATTTTGCAACTATCACAATTTAATTTTAGAACATTTTATCCCCCCTAAAAGAAAGGCCATACCTATTAGCTTCCATTCCCCATCTCTCTCATCCCTAAGCAACTCTTAATCTATTTTATTTCTCTATAGATTGCCTATTCTATACTTTTCATATAAATGGATCCTATAATATGTGGTTCTTTGTGACTAGATTTTTTCACTTAGCATCATGTTTTCAAGGTTCACCCATGTTGTGGCATATAAATGAAATAATGCACTTACATTTGTTATCATGGTTCCATGAATATAAAAAACTGCTAATGGTTTTTTATCATTAATATTATTCAGAATGTATTTAATTTCTTTTATTGCTGAATAATATTTCATTGTATGAATATATCACATTTTGTTTATTCATTCATCGTGATGGGAATTTGGATTATTTCTGCTTTTTGGCTATTAGCATATTGTTGCTGTGAACATTTGTGTCTAAGATTTTGGGTGGACATATGTTTTCATTTCCCTTGGTATAGAATTGTGAAGTTATATGTCAAATTTATGTTTAACCTTTGAAGAAACTGCCAAACTGTTTTTAGAGTAGCTGTACCAATTTACATTTTCACTGGCAATGTATGAGGGTTCCAGTTTCTCCACATCATTGCTGTGTTATTGTCTGTCCTTTTCGTTACAGCCATTTTATTGGGTATGTAGTAGTATCTCATTGTGGTTTTTAGTTTGTATCTCCTTCAAAACTGAGGATATTGAGCATCTTTGCATGTACATGTTGCCAATCTTTATTCTTTTGAGTAAAGTCTGTTTAACTTTTTTGCACAGTTTCTACTTGATAGAATATTTTAATCTTTTACTTACTGTATTATGTTTTGTGACTACTCATTTTTTCCTCAGGTAATATTTTCTAATTATTTGCTAGCTATTTTTAAGTAGTTTTGAATAAAATGTAATTTTCTATTCATCACAATTTCTGTTTCCTTAGGTCACGCTGCAGAATAGAGTGATATTGCAAAAAGCCAAATTATCAGTCTACGTGCAACCACCATTAGAATTGACTTGTGATCAGTTCACCTTTGAATTTATGAGTAAGTTTTTTGTTTTGGCTGAAAGTCTACCATGGTGTGAATGTAAAAAAAAAAATACTAGTTTGTTCATTTAATGGCTATTATTTCTTGTCTGAATGGTGAGATTGGGATAATCCCATAATCAATGATTGTGTTGTTTTGCTTATAGCATCTTAGCATCAGTGTGAACATTCAATCAATGGTTGTTGGGACAAATTAATCTTTTAGGATTACAGATTTCTAGGTGCTTTTCTGAACTTGTTGTACCTATAATTGTTTTTGATTTATTTATTTATTTTTGAGACAGGGTCTCATTCTCATTGGCCCAGGCTGGAGTGCAGTGGCACGATCATGGCTTACTGCAACCTTGACTTCTCGGGTTCAAGTGATCCTCTCACCTCGCCTCCTGAATAGCTGGGACTATAGGAAAACACCACCTGGCTAATTTTTTGTATTTTTAGTAGAGACGGGGTTTCGCCATGTTATCCAGGCTGGTCTTGAACTCCTGGGCTCAAGCAATCTGTCTATCTCGGCCTCCCAGAGTACTAAGATTACAAGCGTAGCCACCACTCTTGCTCTGTTTTTAAATACTAAAATTTAGAAGGCTTTCTTTATTGGTGTTTCTTTATTGATCTATTTGTTGAATCAGTAATGTTTGAAGAACTAATGTGGACTTTGGAGTTTGGCCTGAGTTTAAATCCAGCTCTGACACTCACTTGATGTGTAACCTTAGGCAAAAACTACATTGGTAATCACTTGGAGCCTCATTTATTTTAATCTGCAAAAAGGGGGTAATGATATTTGTCTTACAAGGTTGTTTTGAGGATTTAATTAAAAAGTAAATCTATAAAAGATATTCATAATAATGCTTAAAATAGTAGACATGTCATTAATGGCAACTCTTAGTAAGCATTCTTTGTGTGGAATCTCTTACTCCCAACCGTTTACATCCAAATTGTCATTAGTCCTGTTAACATAATCTGAATTACCTTTCAAGTCTTTTTTCTTTTTTTGTTTACTATAGCTTTTCTGCTAAGGCTTCTATCTCTTATTCATGAAGTCAAGAACATATCTTTCTTTGTTTGCCTCCATATAACCAACTCATAGCTGAGTGCCTGCCATTAGTAGGAATTCAACAAATCTTTGTAGAATGAATGAATAAATGATTGAGTGAAGTAACTTCATAGGTGATACCCAGCCATTTAACTTTTGCTTGCATTTCTGATTTTGTGCAACACTTCCAATTTGTCTTTCTAAAACACATTCTTACTTTTTCCAGTTAAAAATATCTTATGGCTCTGTAATACAGGCTGGGGGCCAAATATGTTAACAAAGATGAGCATGCACAATCTGTTAAATGACTACTGTGTAACAGCATTCAATCCCCCTCATCCATTTTCTCCTTCAGTCTATGTTCTACCCATCATAAATTGCTATTTTCCTCCCAAATTCTCTTGCCCTTTTGTGTACCGTTTTCTTTGTTCATGCTGTTTGTTCCTCGAAGTAAAGAACAGCAGTGGTGTAGAATGCCAGTTTCTTTGTACCTTGTTCTGGAGTCAATTCCTAGTAGCTGTGTTACCTTAGGCAAGCTTCTTTTTTTTGTTTTTGTTTCTGTTTTTGAGACAGAGTCTCACTCTGTTGCCTGGGCTGGAGTGCAATGGAGCAATCTCGGTTCACTGCGAACTCCACCTTCCAGGCATCACCATGCCCAGCTAATTTTTTTGTATTTTTAGTAGAGATATGGTTTTGTCATGTTGGCTAGGCTGGTCTCGAACTTCTGGCCTCATGTGATCCGCCCACCTAGGCCTCCCAAAGTGTTGGGATTACAGGCGTGAGCCACTGTGCCCGGTCTTAGGCAAGCTTAATCTCTCTGTATTCCAGTTTTCTCATGCATAAAAAATGAGGATAGTAATAGTATCAACCTCACAGGTTTGTTGTGAAGATTTAATGAGTTACTTCATGTAAAATGCTTATGACAGTACCTGGCATGTGGTAAGTGCTTATTAAATTTTAACTGTTGTTAATAACAATTGCCCCAACTTATGTAATTTATATTATTTTTATATTGCTTATAGCACCAGATTTGACTAGAACAGTAAGCTTTTCTGTTTATCTGAAAAGAAGTTATACACCATCAGAGTTGGAAGGAAATGCTGTTGTTTCTTATTCCAGACCAACAGGTAAGCATACAGGCTTAATCATTCCTTTAAGTTGTTGGAGTTATGAGTAAAATGCTTACGCATTTAAGATGAGAAAACATACTGTGAAATATAATTAAATGAGAAAATATTATTTTCTATTGTTAAGTAAAATCATATGTTTTCATTACTTTTATGTGTTATGAGTAGTTCGTGACAAGTCTATTTAGCTGATTTCCATATGTAATGTTTGGTTCCCTCTTTTCAGTTAATAGCAAATCTGATACATTTTTATTCCTAATAGAAGAATGTTATCTAGTCAGACTTCATTTATTTGAACTAAAGGCTAGTATTGATGCAGGATTTTTGCTCCTTAGTTTAGCTAAATCTGTGTTCTTATTTCATGACCAGGAAGAATTAGGCATGTGGACACAGTGAAGAGTGAGGAGGGTAGAATTTTTTAAGCGGCTTTCCACCTCACAAATTGAATACCGGGGCTCCCACACAGGAGCTGATGAGGCCAGGCTCCTCCCCTGCATAGCCATTTTTGGCTATTATGCTTTTCTGTAATTTAAAAGATTACTAGTCATTGGTATTGGTTGAAAGTGAATTAGAAATTAACATTGAGAAAGTCTTCAGAATGCCAAGAGAAGCAAAAAGAGACATTATCAATAGTATTATTTACTTAAATTATTATAAAAAAGAGGAACTGGATTGACTTTAAAGGGGAAAGTTAAAAGAAAATAAATTCAAAAACTAACTGGAAATATTAATATTATGTATTTTTCCCTTTATTGAGTCTTTTTTGCTGTTTGGCTAGATCATATATCTTTACTTTTTTTTTTTTCCCACATTTACACTGGAATAACACATTCTCATAGACTTCTGAGAATGGAAATATAAACAAATGTATTGTCGGATTTCATTTATTTATGTTATACTCTTCAATTGTGAATTGACTTGTGTTTGACTGGAGAGTCATTTAAGTCATCTGTGAGAATCTTGAAATTTTAATTTGTATTTTAAGCAGTTATGTGTCAAATATGTGTTGTAACTTTACCACAGATAATTTGTTGCATTCTTTTTCCCGTACCCCTTTTTGCATTGCCTGTGATGGATAGATCGAAATCCTGATGGTAAGTGTAAAGATAATTTAGAAAAAAATGAATTTCAGAACTGAAATTTGGTTGATGAATTGAATTGGTATTATACCATGAATGAACTCTTCTTATGGACTGCTCTTTTAACTAGAAAAACTTCTTTAGGATGATACAGTGCCTTGATTCTGCTATGGAGAGCATAGTAGATGTTTCCACAGAGACTTGTCATTATTAGTTGTTTCAGAGTCATGAGAAAGAATGAAATTAGGAGTAAGAATACAATGTCTTTTTTGAAAAATATTAAAGGTGTCGTTGACAACTTATTTCTGCAAGTCATCGGTTATTTAGCTGCATGCTCTGTTATTTTACTCAAAAGAAAGAGTTTTAAAAAAGGGTCAGTGAATTCTAAATTGTGTTTTTCTACATGCTCCTAGAGATTCACCTGTCTGTGATAAGAATGGTGTGTGTGTTCGCTCTGTGGGCCTATTCCTTGTCTTGTTTAGAATTTGTAGGGGAATGTTGTCAAAGGTCTGACCCCCTCTAACTTGCTTGGGTCAGTGTTGTTACTCACTTTGTTTTCCCCAAATATTTTGCTTGACTCTCCTATAATTCTGATCATAATATGAGCTTAATTAAGTTTGTTCCTTAGGTTCTACTTGTAGGTTTTGAGCTTTTTGAGGGCAGGGGTCAAGCACTCATCTTTGAATTGCATACTAACAGAGTACATAGCAGTCACTACAAGTATCTCTGATTATTTTTCCTCTTAGATATAGACTTAATGTGGTAGCTTATCTTTACAAGTTATTTTAAGATACATTTTAGATAGCAATATTAATTAGTAATAATTAAATAAATATAATGAAATGACTTAAAGATAGTGGCAATATTTACTTATGCATTTTGGGTGATACCAACAACCTGAGTTGCATAGCATATGTCATCTTGATATCTGGAAGATATATATATATATATATATATATTTATATGATAAGTGTTTTAATAGAAGTAAATGATTAGCTTAATAACACAAAGTATACTTGTCCAATTAGACTTTGGGTCATTAACAAATAACCTGATAATAATGAATATTTACATTTTAATTAGCTAGATTGCATGTAATTTTTAAGATTTTGGACTGAATTTTGTAAAATATCATATTATTATTTAAATGATTAGTTTTAAGTTTAAAAAATCAGTTAAGGTTATTGTTCAAAGAAATTTATTCCTTCTTACTGTAAATTCAGCCCAAACTATGAGGAAAAAACCCCACAATTTATAGAAATTGCAGCGTTTCAATACAAAGTGAAAGCTGGTTTTAATAATCTCTTTGATATATTTTAAAATTATAATTAAGCTTTAGGGAGTGGAGTTGAAATATTCAACGGCACCTAGTAGGCAAGAAAATAATATGTTGCCACTTAGATCTTACTTACACACAAGGCTTCATATTTCAAAGACTGATCCATTTTATTGTCTTGATCTGTTTGGGCTGTATTGCAGATAAGTAGTTCTGCTTTTATATGTGGAAAAAGAGAGGCAAACGAGGTTTTATGTTGTCCCATAAGGGTTAGTCTCCATTATTTCTGCATTAAAGTTACATGATGTGGGCAGTGTAAAACATGACTGCAGATGAAGCACAGTACGTAGCCAGACATAACAGGAAGGAATCAAGGAAGTTCTGGCTACCAGACATTGCTACTGCTTTGGGGTTCCTTGTTTTCAATATGAAATTACTCTAGCAGGCCCCTGGAAAGCGTTCTAAAGGCATTATATAGCTGTGTAATATATAGGTATAGTTATTTTATTCATATATACATTTTTTTAATGTTCTTTTTTCTTTTATTTCTTTAAAGCACATTTTGGCTTCCAATTTGACAGTAATACTGGGATTTTGGGGTGTGCCAGATGTAATTAGAAGTCTCTTCCTGGAAATAAAATATTCTGTTAGAGCTGGTTTTGATGAGAATATTCTCTCTGAGTGTTAAATAATTTTGTGATTAATTGCACCATAGTAGTTACGACTATCCATTTCCTCTAGTAGGTTAGAAAGGGAAGTGTTTGAAGGAGAGGTGATTATATCTGGTAAAAAGAACTGCAGAACAGTCAGTCTGATAAATGACTAGGCCAATATTGGAGTAAAATAAATGACAAAAGTTTCTTTTCTCTCAGCGTAACACTCAGAGAATTCAATAAGCCAGATATGGAGACTACTTTGCCAACTATAGAGAGAAAATATTGCTGATGGTAGGCAAAGTTAGGAACAATTAGTCTCTTTCAACTAAGTTGAAAGCTGTTCTACTAGCAACTGTGAAAAGTCTCTAAATACATGTAGTTCTTTTCCTTCTTTATTACAAACACATACACCCACACCACATGCCTCTATTAGTCTTTGGCTTCAGGTTCTTAGACACAATTACAGCCTGAAGAGTAATTGGTAGCCAAATTTACACTTCAGGTTTCCTAAGAAGGTGTAAATCCCAGTAGAAATGTGCCTCTGATAAACCCCATGTCTAAAAACTAGAGATTGTATTGTAAAATCCTTGGATTTTAATTTGATAGTAAGTGTTATAAAATAGTAACTTTCTAATTTTTCTTCTAAGGGATGGTTTCCGTAGACTAGTTTTTTTAAGGGTTTCATAACTCTTTTTTTCTCCCTAATGGTAAAACTTTTCAAGCTGCCATCATTTAAAAAATAACCATAATCATTTTATTAAGTATGAGTGTCATCATTTTTCAAAGTAATGTTTTCCAAATGTCCTATGAAACAGGCTTGTAATTCCTGCAGACAAAAGATATTCTGGAGGGATTCTACAAATCTTAGCAACTGCAAACCATTGCCCTAGTGTGTGATATTGTCATTAACTGACCTAACTGAACTGTAAATTGAGTTATAATGTATTTTCCTTCTTGGGTTTATTAGTGCTTGCAATCCTTTTGTTTCGATTTCTGAAAACATATACACTACCAGTTTCTTTAGCTCTGGGTTCATGGAGATTTAGGGTAATAATCTTCAAATATATAGGCTCAGTCACTTACAGGCAGTGTTGTTGATTATGTTTAAATTTTTTTTTAACTGTGAATTCAGTCAGTACCTGGTCCAAGTAAAGTAGTGACTACAGTTTTAGCGGTATAGTTTTAGAGGAACATTCACAGCCAAATTCTGGTTTGAACAATTAGCTCAGAATTTGGTTGAAAGTATATGGAAGATAGATTCTTTTTGTGCATGTACTGAAGTGTCAGAAAAAGAAGCATTTGTTTTTGTTTTACTAGTCATTAAAAATGAAGGAGATGGAAACAAGTTTAAGTTTCCTTGTTCTTTCCAGACTGTATCTATTAATTGATACAATCTGAAATTTTCTCTACAGTTTACTTATTGTAGAGGAAACATACTCAGTGGGTGTGTTTCCATAATTTGAGGATATATGGAATATATGGAAATTTCCTTGAAGTTGGAGAAAGTAGTTCTTTGTAATTTTTTTGTGGTGATATTGATAGTTGTGCTTTGTGCAGTATCTTAGATCATGTTACCATAATATTTTGAGTCAACACATTTCATCATTGTAAAGTACAAATACACATGCCTCTAAAAACCTCACAGAATGTCATGAAATAATACCCTGGGACTTTTCTTAAGAGACACCAGTTATAATTTGCATCTAGTATTCCAGGAGAAGTGAATTTAACATCTGTTGGTTATGAGCAAAAAATGAGCTATGTAAAACTTGATGGATAATAGATTATATTGAAGAGAATGACAAATATGCTCCACATGCTCTGAAAAAGTATTTAATTGACCTCATATATCAATATGCTTGCCATTGTTGGTGATTTCTCACTATCCTAGTGAACAAGTAGTACTGAAAAGTATACTTTCAGCTTGGATGTGGAGTAAGACATATAATTCCAATTAACTTTAGCCAAATATATTGCTAATTCCAGGGATCCTGCTTTGGGATCATGTCTCCAAACTAACTGCTTCTGCTGTTGCTATTTTTAAGCGGCTCCCTGACTCCTCTGTAAAGAAATAAAGGAATTAATGTGTGGATTCATCAAGCAGAGTTAGAACATTTTGAGTGTTCAGTTTTTCTACAGTACTATGGCACGACATAGGTTTCTATATATTATCTTTCATCTTAACCAGTCAAAAACAGAGTTCTAGAAAAAAAGGAGAGAAAACTAGGATTTTAGTATTGCTTTTCTAGATTTATAAGTAGAGAGCCTAATTTGCTTTGGTTTCAATTTCATTTTCTGTAAAAATATTGAAAATGATTTTGTAAAGCTTTATATAAATTTTAATATGAAACTCGTCATTGCCATATATTCAGTTACCTATTTCGGTATGCATGTATGAGTATTAAAATCACTTGACAACTGAATGGCTATGTAAGCCTTCCAAAATGTCACTTAAAGTGATATGTAAAGTTAAAAGGCTTGAGAAAAGTATAATTCATATAAAGGTAATATTCTACATACTAATGTGTAAAATGGACATGGACTTCAATAGAACTTCAGAAGAGCAAATCCTGCTTTCCTGTTCATAATTTCAATCTTCATCAAGTAAAAAAAGCTAAAGATTTAAAATGTTTTTGATAGAGAAATTTTTAGATATGGTAATACAGAGTCTTAAAGATATGACAGAAACTTCATATTCTTTGCTCATGTTTGCTGATAGCCTTGGATTAGGGCTAGAACTCTGAAGGTCTTAAAGACTTAGTTCAGTAATTGAATGTAAGTCACTATAATGTTTTATATAATATCCAAATGTGATGATTTAAAAAATACGATACTGCTGTTAAAGACAGAGCTCATGTCTGTGGTTCTTTTAAAATTTTATTTTTGATTTGTACCTTTTGAAAATAGTAATGAAATATGAATCATGATAATGATTTACCGTTATTTCAGCTTTGTTAAACAAAATAGGCAGGCAGCAAACAAACAAAGATATGTTGCAGCTCAAACTATTAGTAGTACAACTTTTTTTTTGCCAAATTGTTTGTCAAGTCTATGAATCTACATATCTCTCTTTTATTTCAGGCATTCCTCGAGTTATCCAATGTAAATTTAGACTTCCCCTAAAGTTAGTTTGCCTACCAGGTCAGCCTTCAAAAACTGCAAGTCACAAAATTACTATTGATACCAACAAATCTCCAGTCAGTCTTCTTAGTCTCTTCCCAGGTAAGACTTTTGAAATAACATGCCTGCAGCATCAAAAATGCTAAGAATTTAGAATGGAATCCTTCATCAGCAGATAATGATGGAGTAATTATCAGATAATTGTTAAGTAAGAGTATAAAAATGCCTCAAGGATTTTTCCCTCCTTTGCCTGTTCAAAGGTGAATAGCTTATATCAACAAGGTAATAAGGTGTTCCTTTTAAGTTTGATTAAAATTATCGTAATAATTATTTTGCTACAGTATTCAGAAATAAAAACATCAAGTGTTTCTCTTTAGACTGATTTTTTTTTTTTGGCTTGGAATGTAAATATTTACTATTCATCTTTGTGGTAGGTTTTTGGATATATCTGTCTTCTAAGTGTATAAATATTTATTATTTATCTTCATTGTGGGCTTTTGTATATGTACCTTTGAAAGTATATTCTTATGTCTCTGAAAAGTAATCTCGTAAGTAGATGCTTTTTGTACTCTTTTATTCTGCTGTCTACAGAAGCTAGAGGGTGTTCATCCTGTGCCTATGGTTGTTTAGAATGGTTTCATATTTAATGCTTCAATATCTCAGTGAACTTTTGGGGTATTCTGTGATGGTATGACTTTCTCCAAGTGTCAGTTTTCTTTCTGAGTGGCTTAGAAATGAAAGAAGCTTTTGTTGGATAAAACATCCTTAGTAACCAAGATTTTTAGTGTGTCATGTCATTAACTTTCTTGGTGGTGGGGTAGAATTGAAGAATAAAATCTTGGAATTAAATCAACCCTTTTAAATCCTTCATTAAAAATCAGCACTGTTGGCTATGAGATACATCTTTTCCTTTTCATTAGTGGATAAGATTTAGGATACAAACAATACTTTTCTTTTTTTTTTTTTTTTTTTTGAGACGGAGTCTCGCTCTGTCGCCCAGGCTAGAGTGCAGTGGCCGGATCTCAGCTCACTGCAAGCTCCGCCTCCCGGGTTCACGCCATTCTCCTGCCTCAGCCTCCCGAGTAGCTGGGACTACAGGCGCCCGCCACCTCGCCCGGCTAGTTTTTTGTATTTTTTAGTAGAGACGGGGTTTCACCGTGTTAGCCAGGATGGTCTCGATCTCCTGACCTCGTGATCCACCCGTCTCGGCCTCCCAAAGTGCTGGGATTACAGGCTTGAGCCACCGCGCCCGGCCAAACAATACTTTTCACAAGGTTTAGAAATTTATGGTAAGTCAACTTTGTGTTATTAACTAAAGTGCTTAAAATTTATTTTTTATTAATTTGCAGTATTTCAAAAATTTTATTTAAATGAAACTCTGAAAAATCTTCAAAATTAAATATTCTATTACAATTATTCTATTCTTAAGTGTGAATTGAGTTTGGAGATATATATGTGTATATTGTTAGCAAAATAGTTTTTACCTTTTGGGTTCTTTCTCCCATCACTTCTCTTCTTTTACCTCCTTGTTTTTTAGTCAATTTTCTTATAACAAACTTGGATTATGGAAAAGGCAGACTCACTACCTTTTGTAACATCTTGCATAAACTTATTAGTTTCTTGGGTCTTCTATACTACCTTAGGAACATAGTTGGAAATTATATGTTGAACACCAAATTTTTTTTTCTTTTATTATTATTATTATTATACTTTAAGTTCTAGGGTACATGTGCATAACGTGCAGGTTTGTTACATATGTATACTTGTGCCATGTTGGTGTGCTGCAGCCATCAACTCGTCAGCACCCATCAACTCGTCATTTACATCAGGTATAACTCCCAGTGCAATCCCTCCCCCCTCCCCCCTCCCCATGATAGGCCCCGGTGTGTGATGTTCCCCTTCCCGAGTCCAAGTGATCTCATTGTTCAGTTCCCACCTACGAGTGAGAACATGCGGTGTTTGGTTTTCTGTTCTTGTGATAGTTTGCTAAGAATGATGGTTTCCCGCTGCATCCATGTCCCAACAAAGGACACAAACCCATCCTTTTTTATGGCCGCATAGTATTCCATGGTGTATATGTGCCACATTTTCTTAATCCAGTCTGTCACTGATGGACATTTGGGTTGGTTCCAAGTCTTTGCTATTGTGAATAGTGCCGCAATAAACATATGTGTGCATGTGTCTTTATAGCAGCATGATTTATAATCCTTTGGGTATATCCCCAGTAATGGGATGGCTGGGTCATATGGTACTTCTAGTTCTAGATCCTTGAGGAATCGCCATACTGTTTTCCATAATGGTTAAACTAGTTTACAGTCCCACCAACAGTGTAAAAGTGTTCCTATTTCTCCACATCCTCTCCAGCACCTGTTATTTTTTAATGATTTTAATGACTTTTTAGTGATTGCCATTCTAACTGGTGTGAGATGGTATCTCATTGTGGTTTTGATTTGCATTTCTCTGATGACCAGTGATGATGAGTATTTTTTCATGTGTCTGTTGGCTGTATGAATGTCTTCTTTTGAGAAATGTCTGTTCATATCCTTTGCCCACTTTTTGATGGGGTTGTTTGTTTTTTTCTTGTAAATTTGTTTGAGTTCTTTGTAGGTTCTGGATATTAGCCCTTTGTCAGATGAGTAGATTGCAAAAATTTTCTCCCATTCTGTAGGTTGCCTGCTCACTCTGATGGTAGTTTCTTTTGCTGTGCAGAAGCTCTTTAGTTTAATGAGATCCCATTTGTCAATTTTGGCTTTTGCTGCCGTTGCTTTTGGTGTTTTAGACATGAAGTCCTTGCCCATGCCTATGTCCTGAATGGTATTACCTAGGTTTTCTTCTAGGGTTTTTATGGTATTAGGTCTAACATTTAAGTCTCTAATCCATCTTGAATTAATTTTCGTATAAGGAGTAAGGAAAGGATCCAGTTTCAGCTTTCTACTTATGGCTAGCCAATTTTCCCAGCACCATTTATTAAATAGGGAATCCTTTCCCCATTTCTTGTTTTTCTCAGGTTTGTCAAAGATCAGATGGCTGTAGATGTGTGGTATTATTTCTGAGGGTTCTGTTCTGTTCCATTGGTCTGTATCTCTGTTTTGGTACCAGTACCATGCTGTTTTGGTTACTGTAGCCTTGTAGTATAGTTTGAAGTCAGGTAGCGTGATGCCTCCAGCTTTGTTCTTTTGACTTAGGATTGTCTTGGCAATGCAGGCTCTTTTTTGGTTCCACATGAACTTTAAAGCAGTTTTTTCCAATTCTGTGAGGAAACTCATTAGTAGCTTGATGGGGATGGCATTGAATCTATAAATTACCTTGGGCAATATGGCCATTTTCACGATATTGATTCTTCCTATCCATGAGCATGGTATGTTCTTCCATTTGTTTGTGTCCTCTTTTATTTCACTGAGCAGTGGTTTGTATTTCTCCTTGAAGAAGTCCTTTACATCCCTTGTAAGTTGGATTCCTAGGTATTTTATTCTCTTTGAAGCAATTGTGAATGGAAGTTCATTCATGATTTGGCTCTCTGTTTGTCTGTTACTGGTGTATAAGAATGCTTGTGATTTTTGCACATTAATTTTGTATCCTGAGACTTTGCTGAAGTTGCTTATCAGCTTAAGGAGATTTTGGGCTGAGACAATGGGTTTTTCTAAATATACAATCATGTCATCTGCAAACAGGGACAATTTGACTTCTTCTTTTCTTAACTGAATACCTTTTTTTCTTTCTCTTGCCTGATTGCCCTAGCCAGAACTTCCAACACTATGTTGAATAGGAGTGGTGAGAGAGGGCATCCCTGTCTTGTTCCAGTTTTCAAAGTGAATTTTTCCAGTTTTTGCCCATTCAGTATGATATTGGCTGTGGGTTTGTCATAAATAGCTCTTATGATTTTGAGGTACGTTCCATCAATACTGAATTTATTGAGCGTTTTTAGCATGAAGGGCTGTTGAATTTTGTCAATGGCCTTTTCTGCATCTATTGAGATAATTATGTGGTTTTTGTCTTTGGTTCTGTTTATATGATGGATTACGTTTATTGATTTGCATATGTTGAACCAGCCTTGCATCCCAGGGATGAAGCCCACTTGATCATGGTGGATAAGCTTTTTGATGTGCTGCTGGATTCGGTTTGTTAGTATTTTATTGAGGATTTTTGCATCGATGTTCATCAGGGATATTGGTCTAAAATTCTCTTTTGTTGTGTCTCTGCCAGGCTTTGGTATCTGGATGATGTTGGCCTCATAAAATGAGTTAGGGATGATTCCCTCTTTTTCTATTGATTGGAATAGTTTCAGAAGGAATAGTACCAGCTCCTCCTTGTACCTCTGATAGAATTCGGCTGTGAATCCATCTGGTCCTGGACTTTTTTTGGTTGGTAGGCTATTAATTATTGCCTCAATTTCAGAGCCTGCTATTGGTCTATTCAGGGATTCAGCTTCTTCCTGGTTTAGTCTTGGGAGAGTGAACACCAAATTTATTGGTGGATTTGAAAAACGTTTAAGCACCTGACTTCTGAGGAAGGGTTGATCTTTAGTATAGTTAAATAGAACTCAATTAGATTTGAATAAAAACACATGCCTTTGAGCAGAAAGTTAATATCCATAAGATACGAATTGGATAGTGTGTACTAAAGAAAGCTTAGATGACTTATCCATTTTCCTCCTGAGTTTTGGCTCAATTGTTTTGATGTCATTATGCTCATCAGCATGTATTTGCTTCTTACTTCAGGAATGGGACACAATGACAAATTTTTAAAGATTTCTTCTGGGATCCAATATATATGATATAGAGTGGTTTTAAAAAAATTCCTGGATTTGTATTCATGTTAAACATGCTAGATGGAATTATGTGCTTGTTTAAAATAAGTATCATTTCACTCTTATAAAAGTAAGACTTAGATAAAGTTGCCATTGCAAATCTTCTGTGTCTATTTTTTTTAACTGAAAGAAGCAATTTAATGAGCTTTATAGAGAAGAGATAAAACAACTTTTACTCTACATGTCTTCCCATTTGATTATTCCGGTTCTCTTTCTGTAAACTAGTATATTTAAAATAGCTTTATTTTTTCTTATTACAAAAGAAATGTAAAATTTAGAAAATGTGGATGGATAACCAAAAGGAAAAGTGAATGTTACTATTAATTCTGCTATCCAGCAATACCTTTTTCTGTTTCATTACATTTTTCTAATCTTTAAATACATATTTTTTCTAAGCATTTATCCCCAAAAAGAATTTCACTTGTCATACTGTTTTGAGACATCTTTTTACACCATTAGATATTTTTGTCATATGATTTTAATGATTGCATAGTGTTCTATCATAAATCCGTACTATAAAATCATTTGACCAGCATTATTCTTTTAGATATTTATATTGTTTTTAGTGTATTAATGTTGTAAATATACCTGTGATGAACATTGCTGTAACAATACTTCTTTAACTTTATTGTAGTTTATTTGATAAATATTTAAAAGTGGAATTGCTGGGTCAGTCAGAGAATCAGTGTGTTTTTAAAGCTTCTGAAATATGGTGTGAAATTGACTTCCTGAGGGAATACCAGTTAATCCTAACAACAGTGTTTGAATAAAGGCGTCTAGTACCCCACACCTTGGCAATAGAGAATATTATAATAAAAAGCCTTTAATATGCTTAAGAGTTATATAAAAACATTTATTTACATATATAAGTAGCTATGTGGGGTGCTTCTGGCACGCCAGAAAAGTGAATAAACAATAAAGCCTTTTTTTTTTTTTTGAGACAGGGTCTTATTCTGTCACTCAGGTTGGAGTGCGGTGGCACAATCATGGCCTATTGCAGCCTCTACTTCCTGGGCTCAAGGGCTCAAGCGATCCTCTCTCCTTAGCCTCCAGAGTAGCTGAGACTACATGTCTAGCTAATTAAAAAATATTATTTTGTAGAGATAGGGTCCCACTATGTTGCCCAGGCTGGTTTTGAACTCCTAGGCTCAAGCGGTCTTCTCATCTTGGGCTCCTAAAATGTTGGGATTACAGGTGTGAGCTACCGTGCCTGGCCAAGACATTTCTTTATCTCATATAAAGAGAAATCCAGAAGTGGGCAGTGGAAGCTGTGGCAGTGGTCTATGACTGTTTTCAAATACCTAGCATTTTTTCTTTCTTTGTAATCTTCCATCTTTAGTGTGTTGACTTGTTCCACGGCAATAAGATATTTGCTTCAGCTTCAGGCATCATATCTTACTGCAAGGTAGGAGGTAGGGGGAAGAAATAACTATATAGTAATGATGATAACTTTTATCAGAAAAGGATGTTTTCAAAAGATTCCCTGGGAAATTTCTGCTTAGGTTTCAATAGCCATAATTTTGTCACATGACTTCCTCTATCAGTACAGGAGACTGAGAACTAAATGGGCTAGAGAAAAGGGGGTTGGGAACATATGCTAAATTACCTGACCATCAGTGTATGTCACAATACCAGTAGTTTTATGCAAAAATTTTACTTAAATGCAATAACAGATAAAATGTCATTTGATAATAGTCTTTTATGTTGTTCAAGTATGTTTCTACATTTGCTTGTCAATACATTTATATTTTAATGGTTATGTAATACTCCATTGTTTGGAGGTGTCATGTACATACAGGTTTTCTGTACTTCTCTATTTCTCTTAGGAGAAATTCTTTGGAGACAAATGCTTGAGTTAATGGGTATGCATATTTGAAAACTTTATTCAAATACCAGCTGCCTTTTAGAAAAATTGTATCATGTTATACTCCCAGCATCAAGGTTCATGCCCATGATAGCAGCTGTATTCATTAAATCTTTTAAAATTTTTGACATTATTAGGTAAAAAATGACATTTCATTTTTAACTTGCATTTCTAAATTACTTGTTAGCATATGTTTAATTTTTCTTAACTACTTCCATTTCTTCTTTTAATTCCTTCTTTTAAGGTTTATATTTTTTAGGTAGGAAAATTTCTTAATTGTTTTCTTCATAGTTTCAGGTTTTCATGTTATGCCTGGAATGATCTCTATTCTAAGATTATAAAATATTTACTTATTTTTTCTGGTACATTTTTGTATGTTCTTTTATTCTCAAACACAGCTTCAGTGCATATTTTTGTGCTTTTAAAAAAGTGTAAATTGAAGTATAACTTTTGTACCATAAATTACACATTTGAAGTATATAATTTTGAAAAGTTTTGATTTCTGTATTTATCTGTGCAACCATCTCAATGGTTAAGATGCTGCACATATCCATCGCTGCCAAAAGTTTCCTTTTGCCTATTAGTAATTCCTTATCCTGCATCCCAAGCAACCACTGATCTGCTTTCTGTTACTAGAGATTAATTTGCATTTTCTAGAATTTTATAAAATGGAGCTATATAGTGTATGTTCTTTTTCATCTGTCTTCTTTCACTCCTTTATTTGATATGTGATTTGCAAATAATTTCTCCCAGTCTGTGGCATGTATTTTCATTTTCTTAGCAGAATCTTTGGAAAAGCAGAAGTTCTTAATCTTGATAAACCCCCGTTTATCAATTTCTTAATGGATCATGAATTTACTGTTATATCTAAGAAATCTTTCCTAATCCAGTTACAAAGTTCCTCTCTCCCCCCCCCCCCCCTTTTTTTTTGGTAGAAGTTTTCTGGTTTTAAACCTTACATTTAAGTCCCTTCCCCATTTTGTGCTGATATTTGTGTGTGATGTGAGGGATGGATGAAATTAATGTTTTTGCATCTGGGTGTCTAATTGTTACAGCACTATTTTTCAAAGACTATCTTTTTCCACTGAATTGCCTTTTCAACTTTGTTGAAAATCATCTGACCACATTTATGTGGGTGTATTTCTGCTTTCTTAATTTTGTTCCATTGGTATCTTTGTCCGTTGCTATACACCAATAACATTGTGTTTTGATGACTGTAAATTTATAATAAGTATTAAAGCCAGGTAGTGCAATTTCTCCAACTTTATTCTTTTCAATGTTGTTTTGGATATTTTAAGTCCTTTGCATTTTCATATGAATCTTAGAATCACCTTGTAAATTGAACAAAACTGGCTGTTGGGATTTTGATTGGGATTGGGATTATATTGATTCCGTAGATCAATTTGGAGAGAACTGATATCTTAACAATATTGAACATGGTATAATTTTCTCTCTGTATTCTAGTTTCTTAAGATGAAAGTGCAGACAATCATTCATTTATTTAGGGCCTATTTTGTTTCTCTCTGTGAGGGTTGGTAATTTTTCATGTACAGGTTTTATAAATCTTTTGTGAGATATATCCCTATTTCATGTATTTTTATGCTATTGTGTTTTATTTCGATTTCATATTGTTCTTTGCTAATATATAGAAATACAATTTATTTTATTTTCTTTTGAGATGGAGTCTCACTCTGTTGTCTAGACTGGAGTGCAGTGGTACGATCTCGTCTCACTGCAATCTTCGCCTCCTGGGTTCTAGCAGTTCTCCTGGCTCAGCCTCCCAAGTAGTTGGGACTACAGGCACACGCCACCATGCCTGGCTAATTTTTGTGTTTTTAGTAGAGATGGAGTTTCACCACATTGGTCAGGGTGGTTTCGAACTCCTGACCTCAGGTGATCCACCCACCTTTGCCTCCCAGAGTGCTGGGATTACAGGCGTGAGCTACCACGCTTGACCTACAATTGATTTTCTTATATCAATCTTGTATCATGCAACATTGTTAAACCACTTGCGGGATCTATTAGCATTTTTGTAGATTTAATCAGTCAGATTTTCTACATAGACGATCATGTTATGTGCAAATGAAAACAGTTTTATTTCTTCCTTTCCAAACTGGATTATTTGTTTTTGCTTGCTTTTTGCCTTGGCTAGAACTTCTGGCATAATGTTGAATAGAAATGTTGAGAACAGACATTGTCTTTCACCATTAAGTATGTTTTAGCTATAAGTATTTTTTAGATTTTTTTTTTTTTTTTTTTTTTTTTTTTTTTTTTACCAGGTTGAGGAAGTTGCCTTCTATTCCTGGGTTGCTGAGACTGTAATCAGGAATGGATATTGGATTTTTTCCAAGATTACTTCTATATCAGCTGAGACATTCTTATCATTTTCTTCTTTATTTGGTTAAATATGGTGGATTACATTGATTAATTTTTAATGTTAGCCCAACCTGCATTCTTGACATAAATTATAGATGGTCGTGATATATTATCTTTTCACTATATTTTTAGGTTTAATTTACCAAACTGTATTTTAGTATTTTTGTATCTATGTTCATGAGGGAAATTGATCTGTAATTTAGCTTTTTTCTACAGTTATGTGAATAATTTTTACTCCATCCCCCCACATTTTACGTTTTGATGTCATGAGTTTCTTATATCTGGATATTTATACTTCTCTCCAGATTTGGAAGGTTTTCTCTTATCATTTCGCTTGATACTGTTCCTTAAATCTTGCAGCCTTTCTTCTTTCCTTTCATTTTTTTCCTCATCTCACTGTATTTTCTAATAATCTTTGAGTTCACAGATTTTTTCTTCTGCTTAATCAGTTCTATTTTTGGTGTTCTTCATTGTATTTTCTGCCCTCCCCCTCCCTGTCTTCCTCCCCTTCCCATACTCTCCCCCTTCCCCCTCCCCCTCCCCCCCTTTTCTCCCCTCCCATCCTCCTCCCCCTCCTCTCCCCTCCCCTCCCCTCTCAGGGTCTTGCTCTGTCATCCAGGCTGGAGTTCAGTGGCATGATCATGGCCCACTGCAGCCTTGACGTCCAGGGCTCAAGCAATCCTCTGATCTCAGCCTCCCAAGTAACTGGGACTATAGGTGCATGCCATCACACCTGGCTAATTTTCTTATTTTTTGTAGAGACAAGGTTTCACTTTGTTACACAGGATGATCTGTAACTCCTGAGCTCAAGTGATGTGCCTGCCTCGGCCTCCCAAAGTGCTAGGATTATTGGTGTGAGCCACTGTGCCTAGCTGTTTTCGTTTCATTCATTGTATTTTTTCAGCTCCAAAACTTGTTATTCTTCTGAGTTTTGTTTCTCTGTTTTTTGTTTTGTTTTGTTTTTCTGGTTTGTTGAGCTTCCTGAAAACAGTTATTTTGAATTCTTTGTTAACTTGTAGATGTCCATTTCTTTGGGGTCAGCTACTGGGAAATCATTGTGTTCTTTTGGTAGGGATATGTCTCCTTTGTTTTTCGTGTTTCTGGTCGCCATACTTTGATGCCTGCACATTTGGTGGATCAATCTCCTCTTTCCAACTTTGTGTGCCGATTTTGGTGTGGAAAGACCTTCTATGGGAGGGTCAAGGGTGCTGGCAGTATGAGATGTAGAGGTTCTGGCCCTGGCAAGGGCATAACAACATAAACTGTGTGCAGCTCTTTTAGCTGTGGTTGGTGTTGGTAAAGATTGCAGGTATCCTCAGTTGCCAACTCTGTGAGTGTTCTCAGCAATAGTGAGGGCTGTTGGGATTTTTAATGGCAGTGTATGCTAGGGTACTCCCAATCTCTTTTTCTCCCACCAGGGAAATCTTAGCCAAGGGGATCTCTCTTGGCACTGTGTCTGGCTTGTGGGCCAGTTTCCAGTGCCTGATGAGTGGCACCTATGGAAATGCCATGGAGCTAAGTCCTGAAGCATGGGTATGTGTAAAGGAACTTTGGTTCTGGGATTTTGGGTGGTAATGGCACCAGTACCTGGGGCACAGGAACCCCCATTGCTGTGTTGGTGATGGTATGTGAGGCATTAGTGTTTATGAAACAGCTGGGGAGCCCGAGATGGGAGCATGGATGTGTGCAGAGTTACTTTGGCTCTGAGGTATAGGATGGGCCCTTGTCCTCTATGTCCTCTATCACTGTAATCATTACAGTGATGTAATGACTGAACCATAGTAATATGCAGAGAGACCTTAGCTGTAGGACCTTGGGTGTGAACTGACTCACTATGGTGGTAGCTCTGGTATCTGAGACATGGATGGGCATAGTGCAGCCACAGAGCCAGTCTCTGAAGTATGCACATTCATGAAGTGACTGTGGCCTGGGGGTTAGGGGAATGTGCAAGGTTTGGAGGGGTGGTGGTTTTGGTCTTGGGGTGGTACAACAATAACTACTTCTTGTGCAAGGTAATATAGAGCCATGCCTTCCTCTCTGGGGTTCCCTGGTGGAAATGGTTGTTGGTTACCTCAGTGGCAAAAGATGCTGGTGTCTTCTGTGGAGCAGGCTGCTGGGAACCATGGAAGTTCCCACTCCACGGCTGTCACCAATAGCCTGTTGCCTTTATTCTTTATCACTAGTCATCTGCAGGCATCTTAGGTATGCTGATATAACCAGTCATTTGTTCTGTTTTGCTTCAGCTTCTTAAATAGGCCCTTGAGCTCTCACAGGGCTATTTTGGTTATTGAATAGCTGTCTTTCTCTCTATATATTTTTATTGCTGGGGATGAAGACTGGTGTCCCTACTTTACCATCTTGGTGACATCCTTTACCCCTGTGATGATGTTTAATATTTCTTTCCTTTTTTTTTTTTCTTTTTTTTGAGATGGAGTCTCACTCTGTGGCCCAGGCTGGAGTGCAGTGGTGCGATCTCGGCTCCCTGCAACCTCTGTCTCCCGGGTTCAAGCGATTCTCCTGCCTCAGCCTCCTGGGTAGCTGAGACTATAGGCGCGTGCCACCATGCCCAAGTAATATTTTGTGTTTTTAGTAGAGACGGGGTTTCACTGTGTTAGCCAGGATGGTCTCGATCTCCTTACCTCGTGATCTGCCCACCTCAGCCTCCCAAAGTGCTGGGATTACAAGCGTGAGCCACCATGCCTGTCCTAATATTTCTTTTGTCTGTCACATTGTCTGTAAGTTGGTAAGCTGGATCTACAGCTGGCAGAGTCAAGATTGATTATTTTGGCCAGAGTTCTTCATGGATGGTAGTATAGACTTTCAGCAGACAGAGGGCACATACTATTTGTTTGTCTTTTTTTGTCTTTTTTTGAATGGTAACAGCCGTTGATACTCAATGCTGAGATCCATTACTTCACTACAGGCTGATAAACAGATATTCTATTTCTTTCACACTTTCTTCATTTTTTAGCTGGAATATTTCTCTAGAGAGAACCTTTCCTTTTGTAGCTGTTACATGGTACAGTTTGAGTAGGGTTTTCAGGATAAATGCTTGGTTCTTTCCCTTTATTACTAATTTTTAAAATATTTTAAATAAACAGAGCTTAAAATAAATAGCATTGATTCTGTAGGATCATCCAATAGTGACTATTTGTTTTTATTTTGTTTTTAAATCTCTGTATGAACTCATGCCTTTAAATATATTTGATGTGTTTTACTCCATTGCAATTATTATTTTCTTTGATACCCTAATATTTTTATCTCTGGCCAGTAGTAGTCTCTTTAAGCTGGCTTTCAAGTCCTTTTCATAAAACCCTACCGGTTCAGTAATAGCTTCCTTGCTATCTGGTGTGAAAAGATATTCTAGGTTCATCTTGCGTATGTTCTGTCTCATATCTGGAATCAACCATTAAAATAAATGAAATTAAATGATTCCAGAGTTTGTATAAGGCAGAAATTTCATTAATTGGAAGCTACTATGGAAATCAAGGTTCATATATTATAGTTCATACATGGAGTTTATACATGACCAGTGACATCAAAAACACGCATCGTTCAACTAAGGTTCCTATTTCAAATGTGTTAATTTTGCCTTCTGGTTACATAAGGTAATTTCTCTCTTTTCTTTGTAGGTTTTGCCAGTCAGTCAGATGATGATCAGGTGAATGTAATGGGTTTTCACTTCTTAGGAGGTGCCCGAGTTACTCTTCTTGCTTCCAAAACTTCTCGTAAGTAAAACCATGTTATTATTGCTTTTTAAATTTTTTTCTAAGGATATCACATCACAGAGCATACTCACATCAGTGATTCCTGCAAAGGGTGATGTTCATTTAGATTTCAGTAACTAAAAGCCATGATATTAAGTAGATAGGATGTGAAAGTTATGAAGTTAGGATTGTGTTTTATTAGAGAACACTGATGTTGCCCAAGATTACCTTACCATGATCTAAATTTCACCAAAAATCAGATATGTAACTGATATATTCACTTTGTCTGAGTGTATATAATTTTTATCTTGGAGCTAAGGGGAGTCTAACTGAGGGATTTAAAGAAATGAAAAATATCTTTAAGATAGGTATATGGTGAACTAGGTTTGGGAACTCCTAGAACTTGGAATTTTTTTGTTTGCATATATTCTTGTTTATTCCTTTTGGACATTGGCAAAGATAATGGTGAAAGTGGATAACTTTTGCTGAGTGTAATTTCAATAGGCAGAAAGGTACATAGTCAAGTTTGAATTTAAATATGCCCTATTGATTTGGTTACTTTATGTATGTGAGAATAATAGTTGAAACTAGTCAATGTAAAACTAGCTTTTGACGTACGTAGTATATTGAAGCTACTGAACTTACTGAGTTATACACACCTTCATGGAAATAAAGTAAGATATTAAGAAGGGAAGTATTTAACAAATTTGTACTGAGGGAAAAAAGTACAAACACACACACACACACATATACCCCCATGCCCTCTTGAAATAGTCTGGCTCAGGACATTCCCATTAAAAAAATATCTCTAGTTTTTCTGGTGAGCTTTCACTTTCTATCCATGCACTTGCAGTTGTAGTTGGTTATTACTTTTCTAATAGTAAGAGTACAATAAGGCCATCTGTTTTTGAAAAAGAAAAGTATTAGCAGGAGGAACAGACATCCCATTTAGAAACTATAACTATGTTTTTATGGCTAAAATCACAATAGTTTCTGGAATATGTCAATTGGTGACTGGTAAAATAGACTCAGATACTATTGAAGACTCTAGAATGGGTCACAGAAATAAAAAACAACTCTGAGAAGAAAGAGAAGATTCTTTATTTTTGTGATTTTCCTGATTGGTCATGATTGCAGTATTCTTGACATCGGCATCATTTTTTAAAAAAACAAATCATTTTATTTTGATAAGAAGACTTAACATGAGATCTATCCACTTAATAAAATTTCAAATGTGTAGTTCAATATTGCTAACTGTAAGTACATAGCACTGTTTTGCTTTGATTAGCTTTAATCTTCAGTTAGACGATAGAACCATTTTGGTGCATTTCTCTTAGTTTAACAATTCTCCTTAAACTAAAAAAATTATGCCAACATTTCTTTGTGAAATTTTACACATTTGTTTGGCTGCAGTTGATGGTGCTGTATAATTAATCTGCAATTGAGACCATTAAAAGAGGCAAAAATTTGTGCAAATGAAGATATTTGTATCCTAATCTGTTTTATTTATAACTTTTGATATAAAGTAACAAGTAGAACACTGATGTTGCCCGTGATTACCTTACTGCTATCTAAATTTTACCAAAAATCAAGTATATAGCTGATTTATTCTCTTTATCTGAATGTATGGCAATTCCCTGACTTAGCCATAGTAGGTAGACAAAATCAAATAGTGGAATAGGGCAGGACCTTTTAAACAAGGAGCCAAATGAACTGTGTAAATTGAAACCTGAATGATAGTCATTACAATTCTGTGATGGTTTTTGGCTGCAGTGACACACAGAATCCTACCTAGGAGATGCCTGTGGTGATGGAGAAAGATAGGTATAAGGAGAGTGTACTTTCCTGGGGTTGAGGCAGATGTTAGCGCTCCTACTGCTTTATCAGTGTGTTCATTCCTAAGAAAGGAATGAAGTAATTTGTACCCAATCTGTGTTTGACATTTTTCATTTTTTGAAAGGTACCTAGTATTAATTATAGTCCAGCAATCTGCTTTACAGAAAAATCCTACAAATGGAAAGAACCTAGTATTTCTTCCATAGTAACCAGTCAAATGATTCATAAGTCACATAGAATTGTCCTTGGCTCTTGGATAGTATTTTCTGTGGGTTCTGCATATTCATCTCTTTTTAGAACTTGCTTGGTAAGCAGCCAAGGCTTCGTGTATGCTATATGGCGATTTTCATTCATTTTTCTGATTCAGTATAGACCAGTCAAAGCAAACAAGAGAAAAGTAAGGTATAGCTCATTGTTTCAGACACCAAACCAGATTCCCTGGGGAACTGAGTAGGATTTTATTTTTACAAAGCAGAATAGTCACTGGGTGTAGTGGCTCATCCCTGTAATCCCAACACTTTGGGAAGCCAAGGTGGGAGGATCACTTAAGCGTAGCAGTTTGAGACCAGCCTGGGCAACATAGTGAGACCTAGTCACTACTTTACTATGCAGCCATAAAAAAGGATGAATTCATGTCCTTTGTAGGTACATGGATGCAGCGGGAAACCATCATTCTCAGCAAACTATCACAAGAACAGAAAACCAAATACCGCATGTTCTCACTCATAGGTGGGAATTGAACAATGAGATCACTTGGACACAGGAAGGGGATCATCACACACTGGGTCCTATTGTGGGGAGGGGAGGGGGAAGGATAGCATTAGGAGATATACCTAATGTAAATGATGAGTTAATGGGTGCAGCACACCAACATGGCACATGTATACATATGTAACAAACCTGCATGTTGTGCACATGTACCCTAGAACTTAAAGTATAATTAAAAAAAAAAAAAAGAAAAAGAAAAATTAGCTAGGTGTGGTGGCACATGAATAGTCCCAGCTACTCTGGAAGCTGATTTGGGAGGATCACTTAAGCCAAGGAGGTTGAGGCTGCAGTGAGCTGAGATCGCACTACTGCACTCTAACCTGCGCAACAGAGTGAGACTCTGTCTCAAAAAAAAAAAAAAAAAAAAAAAAAAAAAATGAAAGTAGTGCTTAAATTTGGGAAAAATATGCTAGCAACATTTCTGAAAACTGTTATCACAGTCCTAAATTGAAAATAACAGGGAAGTTCTAATTTTATAAGATCAAATGTTTTTATAGTTGTTTTTATAATTAATATTGCAAAATATTTCTGCATGGATGTCTATAATTTTGAGTGATTCAGTATAATGGAATTTCAGAAAAATGTGCTATTGTCTAAATATGTATATATTCTTATGCTGCTTTCCTAAGATCCAGATCCACATAATAACTTATTACCATAACAACAAACACTGCTACCTCTCTCTCCCCAGTCTCTTCTGCCCCTTTCTGCTTCTATACTTTTCTTGGTCTTGCCTCTCTCTAGTTCTGTTTTTATCTTTAGTCTCTATTTGTACATTGCCTTGTTCTACTTGCTTCTTAAAGAATTTAGAAGAGTTTAAAAGTATCCAAAATATGAAAAAAGAAAATAAGTATTTCAAGAAAACAGAAAGAAAATCAGGGCAGGAAACTAATAAAGGTAGAAATAAGATTAATACTCAGAAATGCATACTGTATGGTCAAAAAGGTGCTAGTCACCTAAAATAATAAGTAATCATTTAGTTTCCATTTTCAGAGTGTTCAAAATGTTAAATCTTTTGTTGAGGAGATGCACACCCTTTACTGATGCTGAGTCAAAGATGAAATTTCCCTTATGAATATTCAAAAAGACAATTCCTTCAATAATATCTCTATAGTTTATGTAATTATAAAGATTATGCTTATGTAATTATGAGAAACAAATTTCACAGAACTTAAGAAAATAATGATAAAACTCCATTTATGAAATATAAATCTGCCTGAGCCCAAATCATTGTAGTCTGAGCTGCAGCCTGATCTAAGGATAAATTTTGAGTATCTAGTTTTGCAAATTTTCATTTTCTAGTGTTTTTCAATAAGGATTGAGCAACTAATTTCAGTAACTCAGAATTGAGAAGTAGGATGAAGGAGGTGTGTATTTTGTTTTTAATGGAACAATATTAGAACACGTTTGAATATTAATTTAAATGATTGAGTTCAGTGGGAGAGGTTGATGATCAGGAAAGAGAAGCGGATCAAAATGAAGTCCTTGAGGAAGAGAGGGGATGGGATGCAGAAGCTAGCGGGAGGGGTTGAGGAATAGGCCTTTGTAACTTCTCTGTAACAGGAGGGATCGTATGTACATCTAGGGAGACTTTGTAGATTTGTTAGTGGAGAGATAAAGGAGCTTTGATGATGTATAAATTTGAACAAAAAATACTGTGAAAATAAGAAAGCAAACTCATGAGGGAAACAGGCATTGTGGAATCCCCGTCTAGAGTCTGAGATAGTACATTTTGAATTGAAACCAGCCATCCTTGTTAGGTGATTTTCCCTGGAAGTGATTTGTTTATCAGCATCTAAGCAACTAAAAACGGCTCAGATTTTAAAACAGAATTACAGATAAAATGTTTTTATGAGACTGATTATTGTAATGGACTACCAAATCTGAGATGGCAAGGAAATAAGTGAAGATTAGCAAAAACGGATACATGGTGAAAAATTAATGGGTTCACCTGATCAAAATTCTTGAAAGTTTGAGGAAGTAGAAGGAGTTATAGAGCAAATGAACCAGGTTAAAAAAAAAAAAAGGTAGTGGTCAGGGAATGGATCAGATATTGAGAACAGGAGTTCAGAGAGATTGCAGATTCTGATAATGGCAAGCTCATCATTGGGGGAGTGGATTGCTAAAGTGGATAGAAGACTAATGGGGAGAAGGATTTCAAGAAAATGAGGTATCACTTGATAAGGCACAGTGCCTCACGCCTGTAATCCTAGCACTTTGGGAGGCTGAGGCGGGTGGATTGCCTGAGGTCAGGAGTTTGAAACCAGCCTGGCCAGCATGGTGAAACCCTGTCTCTACTAAAAATACAAAAAAAGTTAGCCCGGCATGGTGGCAGGTGCCTGTAATCCCAGCTAATTGGGAAGCTGAGGCAGGAGAATTGCTTGAACCTGGGAGGCGGAAGTTGCAGTGAGCTGAGATTGTGCCATTGCACTCAAGCCTGGGCAACAGGGTGAGAGTCCATCTCAAAAAAAAAAAAAAAAAAAAGATAAAAAAGAAAGAAAGAAAATGAGGTATCACAGTTGTGGATATTGAAAAGGCCTATTTGAATTGAGGTACATTCCTTGTTTACCTAATTTATTGAGTTTTATTTTTTTAATCATGAAAGGACGTTGAATTTGTCAAATACTTTTTCTGCATCTATTGAAATAATCGTATGGGTTTTGCCCTTCATTCTGTTAATATGATGTATCATGCTTATTGATTTGCTTATGTTAAACCATCCTTGCATCCCTGGAATGAATCCCACTTGATCATAGTGAATGATCTTATTAATGTGCTGTGTTGAATTTGGTTTGCTAGTATTTTGTTGAGGATTTTTGCATCTTGGTTCATCAGGGATACTGACCTGCAGTTTTCTTCTTTTGTTATGTCCTTGTCTGATTTTGTTATCAGAATAATGTTGGCCTCATAGATTGAAATTTGAAAGCATTCCATTCTCTTTGATATATTGGAATAGTTTGAGTAGAATTGTTATTAGTTCTTCTTTAAATGTTTGATGGAATTCAGCAGTGAAGCCATCAAGTCCTGGGCTTTTCTTTGGTAGGAAACTTTGTATAACTGATTCAATCTTCTTACTTGTTATTGGTCTTTTCAGATTATCTGTTTCTTCCTAGCATTTTCATAACAGTTTAATGATTCCTTGTATTTCTATAGTATCAGATATAATTTCTACTTTTTCTTTTATTTGAGTCTTCCTTCTTTTCTTTTTTAGTCTAAAGGTTTGTTTGATTTTGTTTACCTTTTCAAAAAACCAGCTCTTTGTTTTGTTGATCTTATGTGTTGTTTTGATGCTTAGCACAGTGAATGAGAAAGCACACACTGTCTTTCTGCCTCTCAGACAAATCACTGTGAAATTTTAGAGCGCTAAGGAGCATATTCTTAAAGATTAGAAAGAAAAAAAACAGGTTACTCAAGGGATATGAATCAAGATGGCATTTAGTTTTTCATCAAAATTATTGAATGATAGATGGCAATGCAGAAGTTTTCTCCAAGATTTCAACTTAGAATGCTGTGTCTTGCTAAGTTGAAAATCTGCAAAGAATGCTGAATAGACACATACTCTCAGTGTCACAAAGTAGGGTTAACCAATTGCAAATACAAGTCAAGCATCCCAAATCTAATAATTCAAAATCCAAAGTGCTCAAAAAGTTTGGAAGTTTGGAGCATTTTGGATTTTGGATTTTTGGATTTGGAATGCCTAATTGCTTAAGTACATAATACACATATCCCAAAATCTGAAAAAATCTGAAATCCAAAACACTTCTGGTCCTGAGCATTTTGAATAAAGTATACCTAATGTGTATCAAATTGGTATAGCCTCAGGTAGATGTTTGAAAAATGGAAAAGATAACTAATACACTGGATGTTTCAATATCCTGAAAGATTTTTAACATGCTAGAGTGATTGAATTGAATAAAGTCAAGTTTAAAAGTCCTTTTTCTTAGTTGTTCGTTTTGATTATTTCGCTTTCAGGTATAATAGAAGGATTGCAGTCACATATGTGAAAAATTATTGGGCCTTGAAATAGGATTTCTTTTGCATCTTCCAAAAGAAAGCATATGTGATCTTGAACTGTGTTGTACAAAATACCTGGAGAAAAAGGAAATGGGAGTATTATTTTACTTCATCTTGGTAGACAATACATTTATTCCTTTTTCATTCAGCAGACATGTTAGCTATAAACACTGTTGTGGTTCTTGTGGAGCTCCTACACTAATGGGAGAGACAAACAGGTAAAGAGAACCAATAATAGAATGCTTGATGTGCTTATAGAAGCACGTTTTTTAGTGCTGTTGTATCCCAAAGGGTTGAAACTCCATAGAAATTTTATTTGTAGAGGGTCTTAAGGAATGAGTAGGAGATTATCAGATGGAGGTCATTCTAGGAAAAGGGGAAAGTATATCCTGATGCTTGATAAAGCATGAGGTTTCAAAGGATCAGTGAATTTTCTTGTGTGCTGAAAGTTCATATGGTAGGGGCTCTGTGATAGTCCTTTAATGAGGTCAGGAAACTTAGGGACAAGTATAATGACCAAATCTAAGGTCAACTGATGCCCACCTCATGCCCCTGTGAATAGTTTAATTTACATGGTGATTCATCAATATAATATTACTGTTTATATTTATTTTAAAAATTCTTAGCAATATTATTAAGTGACAATGAGAATATTATATAAATCTAGCTTGGAAAAAAGCCTGTTGAAAAGTAAGTGTTAAGAAACCATCCTTAGTTTCTAATATTGAAGAGGCTATATATTTAAAATACTAAACCTACTGAAAGTCTGGGCGCGGTGGCTCACGCCTGTAATCCCAGGACTTTGGGAGGCCGAGGTGGGTGGATCACCCGAGACCGGGAGTTAGAAACCAGCCTGACCAACATCAAGAAACCTTGCCTCTACTAAAAATACAAAATTAGCTGGGCATGGTGATACATGCCTGTAATGCCAGCTACTTGGGAGGCTGAGGCAGGAGAATTGCTTGAACTTGGGAGGCGGAGGTTGCGGTGAGCTGAGATCACGCCATTGCACTCCAGCCTGGGCAACAACAGCGAGACTCTGTCTCAAACAAACAAACAAACAAACAAACAAACAAAAAAAACGCCTACTGAAATAGTTTAAGTTATTTCCTCAACATTTTGGTTTAAAAAGCATTCATCTGCTTTTCTGTCTCACGTTTCAAAATTTCCAAATAGCATGAATTGTATAGTTCACTGTTTATGATATGAATACAAACATTATATTGATGAACTTGAGATGTTCTGACACACATAAAGACTGATGTGATGCATTTTTGTACCTTCCTTAATTAAATATATTCTTTTCTCCATTTATAATAGAGTGTTATGGAAATTGTCTAGGCTTTGATCATCTAAATTTATTTTATTTGGAAACTGAAGTGGTTATTTCCACTGAACTGCTATTGCAAGATACAAAAGAAAAGAGATAAACAAATTGAATGTTCATTTTGACAACTATTTTGATTACTAATATTTTAAGGGCTCATTTTAAAGTACAGGTTCTTTTATGTTATATTGTAAATTGAAAAATTCATTTCTCCATCCATGAAATATACACTCTGGAAAGTCTCCAGGGGTAGTATTAACCATCTTGGAGTACTAACACTGAGAAAATGTTTAGTAATCAAAATAATACTTTATAAATCTTGGACTCATTGATTCTTTGGATTTATGGTAATCTAACAAAAGTAAAAAATGTTGTTGTGTTTATAAATTCCAAGACTAATTGCAAATTTTTCTTTCTTTTTTTTTTTTTTTGGAGACAGAGTTTTACTCTGTCACCAGGCTGGAGTACAGTCACGATCTTGGCTCAGTGCTGCCTCTGCCTCCCAGTTCAACTGATTCTCGTGCCTCAGCCTCCTGAGTAGCTGGGACTTACAGGTGTGCGCCACCATGCCCAACTAATTTTTTGTATTTTAGTAAAGATGGGATTTCACCATGTTGTCCAGGCTGGTCTTGAACTCCTGAGCTTGGGCAATCTTCCTTTCTCAGCCTCCCAAAGTGCTGGGATTACAGGTGTGAGTCACTGCGCTCATCTTAATGGTGAATTTTTTATTCCAGAAAAATTGTTTTTTGTTTTTCTTTTGTATATGTTGATGAAAAAATAGGAAAGAAACAGAAACTAAAAATTTTAAGTTACTGAAAATGTCATACCTTTTTAAATGTTTATTAAGAGTTTTACATTAAAAAAACTTTTAGGTTCAGTGGTACATGTGCAGGTTTGTTGTATAAGTAAACTTGCGTAATGAAGGTTTGCTGTACAGATTATTTTTCTCACCCAGGTACTAAGCATAGTACCTGATAATTATTTTTTCCCGATTCTCTCCTTCCTCCCACCCTCCACCCTGAGGTAGGCCCTGGTGTGTCTTGTTTTTCTCCTTGTTTCCATGTGTTCTCATCATTTAGCTCCTACTTATAAGTGAGGATATGCAGTATTTGTTTTTCTGTTGTTATTGTTCCTGCATTAGTTTGCTAGGAATATTAGCCACCAGCTTCATTCATGTTTCTGCAAAGGACATGATCATGTTCTTTATTATGGCTGCATAGTATTCTATGATGTATCCCTACCACATTTCCGTTATCCAGTCTATTGTCAATGGACATTTAGGTTGATCCTTTGCTATTGTGAATAATGCTGCAGTAAACTTATGTGTACATGTATCTTTATGGTAGAATGATTTATATTCCTTTTTGTGTATGCCCAGTGATGGGATTGCTGGGTCGAATGGCTGTTATGTTTTAGTTTCTTGAGGAATTGCCACACTGCTTTCCACAAGGGTTGAACTTAATTTATACCACCACCAGCAGTGTATAAGCATTCTTTCTTCTCTGCAATCTTGGTAGCCTCTGTTATTTTTTGACTTATTTTTACTATTAACACTTCTGACTGGTATGACGTGGTATATCATTTTGGCTTTGATTTGAATTTCTCTAATGATTAGTGATATTGAGTATTATTTCATATGCTTGTTGGCCATATGTATGTCTTCTTTGAAAAGTGTCTGTTCATATCCTTTGCTCACTTTTTAATGGGGTTGTTTTTTTTTCTGGTAAATTTGTTTAAGTTCCTTATAGATTCTGTATATTAAACTTTTTCCCAGTGCATAGTTTACAAATATTTTCTCTTATTTTGTAGGTCATCTACAAATGTAGGTTGATAATTTCTTTTGCTGTGCAGAAGCTCTTTGTTTAATTAGATAGCATTTGTCAATATTTGCTTTTGTTGCAATTGCTTTTGGTGTCTTTGTCATGAAATCTTTACCAGTTCCTATGCCCAGAATGGTATTTTCTAGGTTTTCTTCCAGGATTTTTATAGATCTGGGTTTTACATTTAACTCTTTAACCCATCTTGTGTTGATTTTTGTATGTGGTGTAAGGAAGGAGTCCAGTTTCAATCTTTTGCATATTGTGAGCCAGTTATTTCGGCACCATTTGTGTGTTTTTGTCAGCTTTGTTGAAGATTAGATGGTTGAAGGTGTTCAGCATTATTTCTGGGCTCTCTCTTCTGTTCTGTTGGTTGACGTGTCTGGTTTTGTACCAGTATGATGCTGTTTTGTTTACTGTAGCCCTGTAATATAGTCTGAAGTAGGGCAATGTGGTGCTTCCAATTTTGTTCATTTTGCCTAGGATTACCTTGGCTATTTGTTATCTTGTTTTGTTCCATATGGATTTTAAAATAATTTTTTCTAGCTCTGTGAAGAATGTCACTGGTAGTTTAATAGGAATAGTATTGAATCTGTAAACCACTTTGGGTAGTATGGCCATTTCGATGATATTTTCTTCCTGTCTATGAGCACGGAATGTTTTTCCATTTGTTTGTGTCATCTCGATTTATCTGAGCAGTGTTTTTATAGATTCTTATTGTAGAGATCTTTCACCTCCCTTGTTAAGTGTATTTCTAGGTATTTTATTCTTTCTGTGGTAATTATGATTGGGATTGCGTTCCTGATTCGGCTCTTGGCTTTATGTACAAAATCATTAGGAAAGTGAGGTGTAGACTCAAATTGATAGTTTAGATCCCAGCTCTAGCTTAAAATTCTTCTGAATGACTTTGGAAAATTTACATAACCATTAAAAAATTTATTAAATGGTCGTAAAATAGTACTGTAATATTATATATGAATCCAAATGAAATAACCCCTAAAAAGCATATAATAATTTCCTGATGCATTGTAAGTGCTAGGTAAATTTTGGCTGCTGGTATTATTTTCATCCTTATTACCATTAGTACCATCACTGACATCGCCTTCTCAATGTGGCCTTTCCCGACCATAGCATCTCAAGAAAGGCCACCCATTTGTCTTTATTACAGCACCTTGGTTTCTGCATCGTAGTATTTTCATAGGTTCTGTTTCATATGTTATTCACTTATTTATTTTCTGCCCTTCTCACTAGAATGAGAAATAGGATGATGTATGTGTTGTTCAGTATTGTCTCCCTAGCACTTATCACTCAGCAATATTTTTTGAATAAATGAATAGATACAGTGTTACCTTGAGTCTTATTTAAACTATAAACAAGAATTGTCTTCCATTACCTCTCTTTTATAAAGAGAATTTCAACCCTTTGATTTGTCACTTTCCTTTGAACCTACTGCATGTGATGTTTCTCTGTTACTTTATCTTTAGAGAGGGAAGTCTTTGCCCAATATGGGGGATTGAGATGGGTCTTTTGGAGAGCTCACAGGCCCCTGTCGTGGTAATCCAAATTTTTATAAAAGGAGAAGAGAAAAGCTTAGACTTGTTCACATTTCATTTTGTTAGAGATTTTTTTTTGTTGTTTGTCAGGACAATAAAAGGAAGGAGCTCCATAGGCAGCTGAGGCAGGCACTTGACCTCGCTGGGGGAAGAGTTTGGGGCACTGCTGTCTTTCTTGGTTAGCCCACAGCATCCCCCATTTTCTTTCATACAACACACATGCCCAGTGTAAGCTGTGAGTGAAGACTCAGCCTAGCAGTTTCACTGAGGTGTTGGAGTCGGTCCTAATTGGGTTTGTCTTTCCTCGTCAAGAACTCAGCTCTGGCCAGCTGAGGTTGGGCATACTATTGGTGTTCTGCTGAGAATCATGTCCATGTTTTTTCCCCAGTGATAAATTCTGATCAATTTTCAGACTAACTTATGGTGGATAGGCTTGCCTGGACGTACCTGAACATGCTTTGTTTCCAGATGTTTTTGCAATACCTACATGGGTGATTTAACAGAAGCTGGTATAATGTCTTGTTATAGTGCAGCATAAAAACTGCTTACTCCATTTCAGACATACTACGTTCCTCCTCTGTGTTCTATAAACACATTTCTGCCTCAGTGCCTTTGTCCTTACAGTTCCTTTGTCTTGCAATGCTCTTCTCATAGATTTCCCCATGGCTTTCTCCTTTACTTCATTCAGGTACCTTTAATTATGTATGTGTGTTTTTACTTCTGGGGCCAGATGATATAGTTCTTTTAAACATGTCATAATAATCCTAGTTGTTTATGTTTATCTTTTTTAAGATTTGTAATACATTTTCGTTGAAAATTTATAGTTGAATGGAATATATTCCTCTCTACAGCTTTATTTTATTTCATATATAAGGAATTTTATTCTTAATCTTATATTTAGGCTAACCCCAAGTTTTTTCTATCTGCATGTGGAAGCTTATTCAGAATCCTTCTAGAAACTGAATGAATTGAATTTTCTTTGAAAAATTAGCACTGTGAAATTTCTGTAACAATTTACAGCTTTATTTGAAATGACAGTAAATTCTATGCTAAAGAAAACATTTTATTAAAGATACTTGTTTTATATCTGCTATGTGAAAGTTACTTGATTAGCTAGCTGCTGTGTAGGTTCAAAGAAATGTATGATATCTCTGCCCTTTACAACAAATTGGGGAAAGTGATGAAAACAATAATGACAATAATTAACATTTATTGAGTGCTTAATATGTCAAGCATTGTTTTAAGTGTTTTATTTAAAGGTACGTATATGTGAAAGGAAATGAGCATATTAAAGCAGAAGTCTCAAAATCTAGGAGTTGTAAAGGATCCTGTTCAACCTTACCAACCTGGTGGAAGCTTTTTAATGCTTTTGGCAGGTATTCATTCCTACAGGATCTCCATAGGAATTCACAAGATGGGCTCTGAGCTCCTGAAGGAGAAGCGGCACAAAGCCCACAAGAAGCTGCAGCTGAAGGACGAAGACTGTGAGCAGCTGTTCCTAGTGCAGGAGCTGGGGGAGCTGACCGCCAGCCTGTTTGAGGAAGCCCACAAGATGGTGTGGGAAGCCAGCATGCAGTAGGCAGTGTCAGAAACACAGCTGAATGAGGAGGCCTGGGGAAAGATAGCCATGTTGCAGGCAGAGATGACAGCGTGAAGACACTGGTCATCATGTCCACACCAGCCTCTCCCAACTGCAAGCTCCACCTGCACCTGCTGAGCCCCATTAAGGGTGGGCCCTGCAAGGCCCACTGCCAACATAGGAGCACCAGCAGTGCCTTCTCCTTGACCTTGTGCCCCACTGTGAGACATGCCCTCCCCTTGGACAAGGAGGTGGATGTGACACTACTGGAAGAGTTCCAAGCCTGGAAGAAATTACCTACCCTGGACAAGACCTTTTCCTTGCTGCAAAGGGTGTAGTGGGAGGACATGGGCCCTGCCTGGACTTCACAGTGCAGAATCTCTTGCCCCTGGTGTAGGCCTCTGTGGGGAACAGCACACTCATCAGCAAGACTGTGGCTCTGCAGAAGCTGCCTATAGTGAGGGTAACTGTGGTCAGTTGTGGCAGTGCCAATATATATGTCTTGAGCAATTTGGCCCATACCTGCCACCACTACCACATCTGGCTTTGTGACTTTGAGAGCCACTACCACATCTCGCTGTCTTCTCAGGCCAGGATCACTGCAGTGTGCAACTTTTTCATCTACATCTGCTACAACCACAAGGCCTGGTACAACAGGATTTGAAGCCAGTGTTCTGGGAGATCACAAAGCTGTGGAAGAGATACAGCTGGCCAAACTCAGCTCCCCCTAGAAGCCTAGGATGTTACCTGGACCTAGATGTGGGCTGCCTGGGATGGACAGACGCACATAAAGATAAGGATCCTGGTACAGGATCTGAGACAGGTCTGTACCTCATGAAATGACCTTTCGTTCACACCAAGTTCTGCAACTCACAGGTGGACTTTCAAGAAAATACCAAAGACCAGGGAGTTCAGAGCCTGAAAAACACTTTTGATGGCAGTTTTTCCTGAGGCAGCTGTGAACATCTATCATTGTTGATATAGTTCTTATCATGAATTGTGTCCTTTGCATCTCTCTAGCTGTTGTCTAATTCTTCTGCTATGTGATAGGCCTTCCTATACTTGAAAATGGTAGTATATCTTCTTCGGGAGAAGTCCTGGCACCACTGTGGCATGGTTAGCCCTAATTATTGGTCCTGAATCAGTGATGGCAGAAGAGTGATGGCAGAAGCAATGTTCAGTTTTCTGCTATTAGGCTCTCTTTCCAAGTCTCCTGGGAGCTCATTGAGGGTAGAAGCTCTTCTTCCCTTGTTCCTGATTTTATCCTCAGCATCTTGCACTGAGTTATGTAAATGAATGAAAGTAAATAAATACAGTTTAGAGTTAATATGTTGGATCTCAAGCTTAGTGTGGATAAGACTAGGTTTATATGGTACTTTATCATCATTATTCTCCAGTCTACCTCTCTACCCCTGCCCCGCCACAACTGTACTGTCTCTAAAGCATTAACACTTCAGTGTCATTTATTTTAAAAAGTAAATATTTGGTGGCATTTATTTTAAAAAGTATTATCTTTGATTGAGGAAAACATGTAATCAGTATTATGGGCAGAACTCAGCATCCAGAATAAGACTGGGGTGAAGGGAGGCGTGGTGAAGCTTCAAGGGGAATGGGGTATGACTTCAGCAGCAAAGACCAGTGTGTTTGCATGGATTGTGACAGGCATACCCAGTATATTTTATTCTTTATCATTGTAAAAGGGAATGACTAGGAATGATAGGAGATATATTATTGAATTCTGGATGGAGATGACAAATTGAAGTCCTAATAACCAATCTGAAGAAGTAATTGCATTTATGAAATTTACCATGGTACCATGGGGAACATAAAAGAAATATTTTCTATGTCCATGTATCATGCTACTCTAGCTAGATCTTAGATTCCCTAAGCAAGAAGATTCAGTTCATCTTTGTACTCCCAGTGTGTCTCTTTATGACATCTGCATAATAGATGGTCAATAAGTGGTGAATTAAATGAAATAGAGGACTTAGTCCTAGATCTCAAAAAAATGTATAATTCCCGACCCAGTGTGGTGGCTCATACATGTAATCCCAGCACTTTGGGAGGCCGAGGCGGGTGAACCATGAGGTCAGGAGTTTGAGACCAGCCTGACCAACGTGGTGAAACCCCATCTCTAGTAAAAATACAAAAATTAGCTGTATGTCATTGCGAGTACCTATAATCCCAGCTGCTCGGGAGGCTGAGGCATGAGAATCATTTGAACCGGGGAGTGGAGGTTGCAGTGAACCGAGATCATGCCACTGCACTCCAGCCTGGGCAACAGAGTGAGACTCTGTCTCAAAAAAAAAAAAAAAAAAAAAAAGAAAAAAAAAAGTACATTAATTCTTTTAAAGGGAGCAAATGTAATAATCTTGGAAGTTATATAAGAATGCATGGTTTTATGTAGTTAAGTGCCTAGTGAACTGTAGACATAGTAAGTCTCTATATAAATTCAGGAAGACACAATCTTATGAGGCAGTTAAGGTTAGTATCTAGTGTCCCAGTGCCTGCTCTTGTTACTAACTGGCTAGTAACACTGTTTCTCTCATAGGGCTGTTAGAGTTTAAATGACAAAGTAAATGTAAAGTGCTTAAAATGTGGCTGGCGCAGATTGAGCTCCCATGGATATCAGAGAAATCAAGATTTGAGTAGATGAGATTAAAGCCAGGTCCTGATGAAGAAGTAGGATTTAGGCAGAAGGAGATGAACTATTAATTCTAGCACTGGCGTTTAATTGCTTTTAATCTTTGGCAAGTCTCTGAAACTCTCTGTGCTTTATTTTCCTTTGTGTTAAAAGGGGCTATTGTAGTCACAGTTCTTGGTACACAGTTTGTGCCCAACAAATAATAGCTGTTGTTATCATAGGTATTATTACCACCTCTCTTAGCGTCATTGTCACCATTGTTGTCATCATTTTCAGGGTAGAGCATAGCTAGAAATTGGTCATCTTGGAGTAGTGGAGCTGAGGTCTCAGGGAATAAAGGGAAACAAGATTTATATTTAGAAAAGGGTCTGACTGCAAAGTCTCTCTTCAAATTAAAAAACTGTTAGAAAAATAGAAAACTTTGATCATGATTACCATGAATTATGCTGATTACAGTATCCAGGATATTGAATTTTATATAGAATACGTTTTATTTTACTTTAGTATTTTGAAATGATACTAATGATAACAAATTGTATTCTTGCAATGGCTGTTTTCTTTTTAAATACAGGCCTTTTTAAAGGACCCAAATTTGGGTGTTTTTATTGTACTGAAACCTATTATAAGATACATAACAAAAAGGACCATACTTTACAGTTTGCCACTGTGACCACCTACCTTTGGAATTAGATTTGAAAGTGTTAAGTGGTTCATGCAGGGAGCAATGAAGCAGTGAAAGTATTTTTGTAAAGCCAGTGGAATCATATCTTTGTTACAAAAATGAAACCTTTGAACTTTTAAAGTCAGGGTTATTGATAGTTCATGTAGCTTTATCTAGTAATTCTGTGTTACTAAGCATTTTTGTTTAATTTTTTTCTCTCAGAACGATATCGCATTCAGAGTGAACAATTTGAAGATCTTTGGCTCATAACCAATGAGCTTATTCTTCGCCTTCAAGAATATTTTGAAAAACAGGAAGTCAAAGATTTTGCATGTTCTTTTTCTGGATCTATGCCCCTTCAAGAATATTTTGAGTTGATTGATCATCATTTTGAGGTGTGTATGATCATAACCCACATAATCTATAATCCTTAAATACATGAAAGAGAAATAGATACTATAGAAGAATTCTGTATACATGCCATTAGGCTATGTGCTTCTTGTTGTTTTTCTTATGTGAATGGTGGATTTTGTGAATCCATTCCTGCCCACTTGCCCAGTTTGTGATCAATTACAGACATTTACAGAGTGGCTGCCTGGAGCTAACCATGTCGTCTGGCCTTGGAATAGAGCTGATTTAATTCTCCCACATGGAGACTTAACCCTTGACCCCAATAACCCAGTGTTAAAACTATTTGAGCTTATCGGAGACCATTTGGCTAACTGATTCTAGCAGGCCATAAATGAGGTGTGATTATAAAGTCAAGTAATTTTTCTTTTTCATTTTTAACAAGCATGCCAGAACTTCTGCATCTGAATGAGGGTTAACACTTAAAATATTCCCCAGTATCTGGCACAGTGGGTGCTTGGTAAATGCTGAATGATTAACTATATGAATCAATGAGATCTCACAGTAACTTTGTTGCTCTGAATATTTTGCATTTCTTCTTTGGAAGTGCTTTCAGAGCCTGTGTTAGATTCTCTTGAATCTCTCAATGCTGACATGTCTTCATCATTTGAAGACTGATTTGATGTTTGGGACTAGCCAAATACTTGTTTTGTGAGTGGATTTGACAGTGACAGTCATAGTTTTTTTTAAACGTCCCATGTATTAAAGTTGTCAGGCTCCACTTATATAGTCTATGAACAGACTCTTTAGGCAATACAAAAGGGGAATTTTGAGACAATTTCGAACATTATCCAAGTAAGCATTGGTTCTTAAGGGGACTACATTTCAGTTTAGGGGTGTGTGTGTGTGTGTGTGTGTGTGTGTGTGTGTGTGTGTTTGTGAGAGAGAGAGAGAGAGAGAGAGAGAGAAAATATTACCAGTCATATAATTTTTCAGTCAACCATTGAACATTCTAAAAGCATTGACTTTTCAGCTGTGAAGACTTCTTTACTGTAGTGTGAACATAAAAAGAAAATTTCAGGTGTATACAATTGAATTATGAATAATTATGTCATAATTCCTCATCTATGATGACGACTTGTGATGACAATATTTTCTAGGAACGCATGCCTTTGGTCAAATTGTAGCACCAAAATTGACACAGTCTGTAAGAGTATTTTTAGGTATCATACGGAATGAGACTCTTTGCAGTTCTTTGGGATATATTTTAAGAAATTCTGGCTTCACTGTTGGAAACTGAAGTGTAGTGATTTGTGAAAGGGTCCACGGAAAGACTATACTAATTATGTATTTGTGATATTTGAAATAGAGAATATTAGATGTTACTGACTAATAAGTTTGACATATAATTTTCCCTTTTTACTTTCTGGCTAGTAAGTAACTCCCTGGAGTTTGTACATCAGGGATGTGTCTTTTCTGAGGAGGGACTTAGAGAATATGGTGAACAACAGGCACTTTCATTTGTTACACACATAAATTAAGGGGGGCATGGTTATGCTTCTTTTGTTCTCTGTCTCCTTTCTCTGCTTTCAGCCATTAGTAAGATTTTAAACTTTGAATGCAGATGGGTTTTGGAATCCAAGTGTCCCTTGGAGTATAAGCTTCATGAAGGCAGACATTTTTGTCTGTATTATTCATTGCTTTAATTTTTAGTGCCTGGAGCAGGGTTTGGCTCTGGGATCAATAAATATTTGTTCAGCATTGAAATTCTGACATGTGAAAACATTTCAATCACTGCTGCTTGGTTACACTTTCAAAGGAATGATAACCTGGTTGATAGTCTGAGTACTGAGAATATCTTTTTAATTTTTTGGTGTATCAAGAATTTAGGAAATAAATTATAGCAGTAAATTATACAGTTAGAAGAGTGAATTATTGATAATTATGTTAATGTTCTTTTAAAAACTTTATTTAAAAAGATTTTTATTACTTAATTTTTGGTATGTTTTTGCTCAAGGGAATATTCTTTGATTTAGTTAGCTACTGAGCGCTTCTAAAACTGAGATTAAAAAAAGTTAAAATTTCAAGTTACTTTTATTTCATATGTAATTGTAGAATGCATGCACTGAAAGGGTAAGGAATTTGGTTTGTTATCAGAAATGTAGTCTATGGTATGTTTGACTTCTGAGCATTTTGAATATGATATTTATTTCAGCTAGTTTATTACTATTTTGTAAAGTTGAATTAGTGATTCACGTGACCTGATCTTATGAAGTCTTTTACCCTGTGACTTTGACTAGCTTTCTTTTATTTTAACAATATTAATTTAAATGAGATGGGTTACAGTGAAGAGAGTCATTTAGGATTCTAATTCCCCAGCCACTCAATCTTTTCTTTGGAGGCAGTGTTTGGTGTCCAGTTTCTTGTATCTCTTTCTAGAAATATCCTATGCAGTCACAACTATGTTAATATATAGGTTTCTTTTTTTTAAATAAAAAATAATGGCAGCACATTATACATACTATTTTATATCATTTTGCTTTGTTTCATTTATCGTCTTTGCACAGCATTGCATATCAGCACCTAGTAGTCTTGCAGAATAGTCTTCCTTTAATAATGTTTTACTGTGATAACAACAGATCAAACAATTTTGTAATGTATATCCTGATATATACATTACTTTCTGCAAGCGTATCTCTAGGATACATTACTAGAATTAGGATTGTTCAGTCAAATGCTATATGTTTAAGAGCTATTTGTATTAACTTTCATGTAAAACTTTGGCCATTTTTCTATTGAGTTGTTGCTGATTTCCTACTGATTTCTGTTGGATTGTGGTCTTTTTCTCATTGATTTGTAGATGCTTTCTAGATATGGGCATGACTTTGTCTCTGTAGTTATTGCTGTTACTTTTTGCAGTTTGCTATTTGTCTTATTTTCTTTATAATTTTTAAAAATCATGTAGAATTATATGTTTTTGTTTTTTTAGCTAGTAATTTATCAGGGGTGTGTTTGTGTGTTTGTGTGTGGGTGTGGCTTTTAGCTTTTGACTTACACTAATAAAGGCCTTTCCTATACCAAGATTATTTTAAAAATTCTGATTTTCCTAGTGCTTTTATTGTGTCTAAACTTTTAATCTCTGCATTGCTTTTGCTGTAAAGAATGAGAAAAGATTTCTATTTTTTCCCATGTGACCAATTATTGAAAAATACCTATTAAATGATCTGTTTTTCCTCCAGTGATACTGGATAACTTTTACAAAGTTTCCATTTGATCTGTTCCACTGTATCATCTGTGAATTAGTGACTCATGTACCAAATACCACATTGTTTTAATTCCCTTAATTCTATAATACATTTAAATTTCTTCATTACTCTTTTATTATCATTGTGTATATTTTTTCTTTGAAGATGTTTTTTGTGTCCATTTAATCTCAGTTTAAGAAATTATTCATTGCAGTTACGGATAAATGGTGAAAAATTAGAAGAACTCTTATCTGAGAGAGCTGTACAATTTCGGGCCATTCAACGCCGGCTATTAGCAAGATTCAAAGATAAAACCCCTGCCCCTCTTCAACACCTGGACACCTTGTTAGATGGAACCTACAAACAGGTCAGTATAATACCAGTAACAGTTTTCTATTACTGGTTATAATTTTTTTGTCACCCTGGAGTCATGTACCAGAATATCCAAGATAAGGTACTCATTTCCAGGGCTTTAAGGAACATAAGCTTTAGAGTCAGAAAAACCTAGGTTCAGAGTCAAACTGCTGCTTTCTAATTGTGTGACCTTGGGTAAATTACATGAGCACCATCAGTTTCCACATATTACCTCCCAGAGTTGTTGTGAGGATTTTTAATCTTTTATGTAAAGCAACAAGAACAATGCCAAGCACGTAATATGTGCTTGATAAATAGTAGCTGTTATGATTAGTACTATGAGACAGTTCTTGGTGCATTCCATAATTATTACCATAATTCTCCAACTGTCTTACCAAGCAACTGGCTCATACTTCTAGTATTATGTCACTTGATATTTTGAGATGGAATTCTTAAGCAGCATAGTTCAAAAAGTTCTAGTTTAAAATATATTTTTTCTTCTTCTTGATCACCTTCCATCCGTAGTTTATCATTTGCATGGCTGGGTGATCTGGCTGTCACTCTTAAGGCACTGTCTCTCCAAAAACTATTCAAAATTATCATCTCTTGCTTAAAAATTATTTTTTAAATTTGAAAATAATTTTTAAAAATCATGAGAAGGCCTCTACCAGCTCTACTATAATGTCTTTGAATGATTATAATGAAGACTTTGACTGACTACATTGTGTATTCCTATATTTCTTCACAATGTTACTCTCCTGTTTCAAAGTCAGTGTTGCTGGTATGAATATTCTGTTGATTTTTTGAATTGAGGTTTTTAATTGAGATAATTCTATATTTCTGTGTAGTTGTAACAAATAATGCAGAGAGCTCTCATGTATCCTTTAACTGCTTTCTTCCAATGGTAACATTTTGCAAAACTATGGTATAATATCATAAGCAGTATATTAATAAAACCCACAGGTCTTATTCTGACTTAATGTACTCACTTATGTGGGTGTGTGTATTAAGTTGTGTACAATTTATCACGTGTAGATTCAACATCTGTCACCACATTCTAGACGCTTCACCACAGGACTCCTTCATGTGGTCCTTTGTCACTACATTTCTGCCCTTCTCCCCTGCCCCACTCCATTCTGTTGATTTTGAAAGAACAAATTTTTGTTTTCAGAATTAATTTTCCTAGGGGATAGAAAAATAGCTTACTATGTTTTTGTTCGTAATACATTTGTTTCTTAAAAATTTCTTGGTTAGACCAGGTGCGGTGGCTCACGCCTGTAATCCCAGCACTTTGGGAGGCTGAGGTGGGCAGATCACGAGGTCAGGACATCAAGACCATCCTGGCTAATATGGTGAAACACCGTCCCTACTGAAAATACAAAAAATTAGCTGGGCATGGTGGCAGGCGCCTGTAATCCTGGCTACTCGGGAGGCTGAGGCAGGGGAGTTGGTTGAACCTGGGAGGTGGAGGTTGCAGTGAGTTGAGATTGCACCATTGTACTTCAGCCTGGGTGACAGAGCAAGACTCCATCTAAAACAAAACAAAACAAAACAAAAAAAACCTCATGGTTATTTGAAAATTAACAACAAGTTAAAGGACAGACTATAGTAGCAGTGGAATATTGGAAAGAACATTGGGCTTGGAATTCAAACACCGCAGTATTGTTGCTTATTAGCTGTGTGGTTTCTGGCAATTCCCTTACCCTCCCAGAAGTTCTGTTTTGTTCCATAAAATGGGATGACTACTCTTTTGTTACAAAGATTATATTCCATAATGTATGGAATTTACAAAATTTTTTCCACAAATATAGACTGCCAATTTTGTGTGTGTGTGCTGGGGTAATTATATGATTCTTCAGTCAGTAGGCACCAATGCCCTGTCTGTTCCACACCTCTTTTCCTCTTTAGTACTCTTTTTGTTTTGGTTTGTTTTCTATTTCTTTCCTTCTTTTCCTTTTCCTTTCTCCCATTTCTTTGTTCACTTCTCCGTCTCATTCTGAGGTCTACTGCCATACCTGCCTGCCATACTTGAGACTGAAGGTATCGTCAACCTTGTCTTTAATGATGTTGTATCTTTTTGTAGACACTATGGTGGGAGGGCATTTAAAGGAACTTGAAGAGGATGCTTAATTTAATGCTTTCCAGATTTTCTATATAGTAAAACTTCATCTTTTATACATTTAAAGTGCAGAGGTTTTTATTTTTTCTGCTTTGCCTCAGGGTTGAGGTTTTCCATGATTTGTAATATTACAGACAAGACAAAACCATGGCTTTTCACTTGAATGTATATTATTAAGTCCCATTCCTTTTAGATTAACAAAAAGAATGAATAAGCATTTGAAGGAAAAATATAAGTACTGTAAGGATTTTGACTTAATTTTTATGTACCTTGCCATTCAATTTTATTTTATATATATATATGTATTTGTAATAGATTAGGGTGAGGTGTTGATTGTTCAATAAGTTTCTTGAGCATAATAAAGTCTATTTTAATTCTGTTTAGTCAATTTTTTAATGACATACTTAACACATGGATATAATTTCCCAAAGAAAATTATAACATTGTACATAATGCTAAATTTCCCATCTTGGTTCCTTATCATCTGCTCAGAAATGTAATCATTCTTACTGTTTTTGTTTCTTTCCACACTTTTTTGTTGGCATATAGAAATGAAATATTGTTTCGTCAGGCTAAAAAAAAACTCCGTAAAGAGTATCATACTATATGTATTAACCTAGCTCTCTTTTTTCTTTTTCTTCTAAAGTATGTACTGGAACTCTTTGCATATTAGTGCACAGATGTACTTCTCTATTTGGAATGGTTACATAATAGTTTATGATATAGACAGTCTGTATGTAGTATGGACAATCACAGTTTATTAAAGGACAGATCTTAATAATAGTTTTAATGCTGAGTCTAACATTGAGAAAAATCCCATTTTGACAACTCTCCTGGGATCAAACAAGCATACCACATACCTTATCATCATATACCTTCTGTTTAGTGTTTTTCTTATATTTATGCTTTGACTAGGTAGGGAGCATGATTTACATGATGGATTAGCCAAGCTCATGAAATAACAAGCCATGCTAGAGCCCATTCCTGTCCTTGTGGCATAACCCCATTGCATGATTTTACTGGATTTTGAAAGTGTTTTCCTAATGTACCACTTTAAAATTAGATCTACTACCTGTTTGGAGGTTTTTTTTTCCTCCTGTGATGGGATCTTTTGATTTTTTGGCCAAGTGTTCTCTATGAGACACACATATGCACATGCACACATACACCAGAATACCCATACATACACATTACCTTACAGATACGTTGTAGCAGATTGTAGCTCAACCAATAATATATGAAAATGCCTGCTTTCCTAGGTATTATTACTTATTTTCATCTTTACAATTTTTAACTGAAACAGTAATTTGATTGTTGTTTTACTTCTTACCTCTTTTGTTGCTTACCGGAGATGCTGCGTATTTTTCACATGTTAATTGGCAGTTTGTATTTCTTTTTTATGATTTACATATGTACACCTTTTGTTTAATATTCTATCATGTTCATCTTTTTCTTACCATTTTGTGCATATTAAGAGTGATAATCTTTGATCATACTTTCATCACGCATGTAAATACTTGGTACCTATTTACGTATATGATCTCTCATACATAAAAATGTTTTACCAATTTGTCATTTGCCTGTTATTTTTTATTTGTAATGTATTTTTGACACATGAGGTTTAAAAAACATTTGCATAGTTAAATCTATCCATTTTTTTCCTTTAGGTTTCTCTGCCTAGGAAATCCTTCCCTATGTATGCCAAGAGTATATGAATATCAATTTTTAAATTTTTCTAACATTTCTATGCTATGATTCTTTAAATATACTTTTTTTACTCCATCTGGAATTTATTATGCAATTTGGTGAGAATCTAATCTCCCTGCCAAAAATGGTGAGCTTGTTGTCTCAGCCCCTGCTTGTCGTATATTCCATTCTTCTACTGAGCTAAAATGCTACCTGTATCATTTAACAGTTTTACTGTATAGCAAACCATCCCAAACCTTAGTGGCTTAAAACGACAATAATTCTTTATTGTTCCTGGGTCTCTGGATTAGCTTGGTAGTTCTGTTGATCTGGGTCATGCTTGACTGATCTTGGCTAGGCTCACTTATGTGTCTCTGGTCAGCTGGTGGCTCAGCTCGGGACTGGATAGCTAGGACGTATTTACTCATGTATTTGGCAGATGGCTTGCAGTTAGCTGAAATAATTTGGCCACATGTCTCTCATGGTCCAGCAGGCTAGACTGGGCTTGTTCACATGGTGACTATATGTCCCAATGCACAAGCACTTTTCAAGCCTCTGTTTGTGTCATGTTTCTAGTGTTCCGTTGGCTTTGGTCAATTCAGATTAAAGAGGTGGGGATATAGACTTTGCCTCTTTGTTGAAGGAGTGGAGAATTGTGTACTTTCTTACAATCTTTCCTCCTTCTTTCAACATATATTAAATTAGCAAACTATTTTAAATGAACATTTCTTTTTGGAACTTTTCTGACCCTTGAATTTAGGTTTTCTGTACTTAAAGATGTCTTTTCTTCTATACTTTTGACATTGAAATTTAAATTTTTGTTGTCATTAAAATCTTATTCACTCATAAGCAGTTTTGGTCTATGGACTCTGAAGATAATTTATCTGAAAATTAATTAGGTTTTTCAAGAGTCGTTTAAAGCAAACAGAGCAGGCTGGGTATGGTGACTCACGCCTGTAATCCCGGGACTTTGGGAGGCTGAGGCAGAAAGATCCCTTGAGCCCAGGAGTTCGAGATCCCTATGAGGACCGTAAAGAGACCCTGTCTCTACATAAAATTTGAAAATTAGCTGATAGTGGTGGCACTCACCTGTGGTCTCAGCTACTCAGGAGGCTGAGGTGGGAGGATTGCTTTAGCCCAGGAGGTTGAGGCTGCAGTGAGCCGTGATTGTGCCTTTGTAGTCTACCCTGGGTGACAGTGTGAGATCCTGTCTCAAAACAAACAAACAAACAAACAAACAAACAAACAAACAAAAAATAAAGAAAGAAATAAAAAATAATGCAAACGGAGCATCAGTGTTGTTTTTAGGCGAGTAAAACTATCTGAATATTTGCCCATGTGCTTAGTTATGGTCAGTTCTTTGAAGGATGGAATCTATTATCCAGTTTTTTTTATCAGTCTTCACCTTAGCTTTGTCCAGGACTGGCTTCATGGGCATGTCACCTGCACAGTCACGCAGAGCCCTGTTTTTGGTTTAATGCTCTGTAGTAGCCATATTGAATTTCTTAATACTTTTAGAACAAGGGACCCTGTATTTTTATTTTGCTCTGGGCACCTCAAATAATGTAGCTGGTCCTGGCCCTGTTAGGATAATAACAACTTTCTGATGAGTAGAACAAGAGACCTGGGAGTTCAAATACAGAGCAAAGTTCAAATAGAGAACAGCCTTATTACCTCTACCCCAAATCACATGTAGGCCTCTCCAAAGATGAAGAAAAGGAGATGCAATGGACATCAGTGGTGGCTCTTCTGGATAGCTCAAGTGCTTCTTTTTGGGACAAACATATTGGTTAACTGGCAATGAGGCAACCATCCATGAAGGGTTATCTCATTTAGGAAAATCATCCTGCAATCAGCCCTCTCTTGGCCTATTGTGGGTGGCAGCCTCTTATTATATTTCCAACAGGTGGGTCACTGGCTTCAAGATGCATCATTAATAGTTTTGAGTATTGATGCAAAAGCCAACCACTTCCCTCCCTATTTTCAAATGCAGGTTATTTCCTGTATCCTGTACAGGAACCCTCAAAGCCACATTCCCATCTTATTTTTGCTAGCATGCCTTGCCTACATAGTGTCTAGTACTGCATCATACTCCAGTGGGAGCATACAACAAGCACCCTTACTGAGGCCAACCTAAGGTTGAAGCAAGGAGAGGGGACCTGGGATTATCAAACTGGAAAAAGCATAGCATGATTCTTACAAGGGAAGGATTTGGCCTCCAGTGAATAAATATTTTTCAGTTGCCCACCACAGTTTCAGTAATTATGTTGTATTATGCAGCCATAAAAAAGAACAAGATTATGTCCTTTCCAGGGACATAGATGGAGCCGGAGGCCATTATCCTTAGCAAACTGACACAGGAACAGAAAAGTAAATACTACATATTCTCACTTATAAGTGGGAGCTACATAGAGAGGAACAACACACACGGGGGCCTATTGGAGGGTAGGAGGTAGGAGGAGGGAGAGGATCGGGAAAAGTAACTAGTGGGTACTAGGCCCAGTATGTGAGTGGTGAAATAATCTGTACAACAAACCCCGTCACACAAGTTTACCTATGTAACAAACCTGCACATGTACCCCTGAACTTAAAATACAAGTTAAAACTAATGAAATTTTGGGATAAATATCACCCTTTTTGAAAGAATTTTCATCTTTACTTTTAGCTTTGGTGGTATAATGTTGAAAGAATGTAACTGTGTTGAGAATGTCTTCTTTTCAGTAGTTAGAAACCTAAATTTCCTCATTCGTAAAATTGGAATACTGCTTTCTCAATCAATTGAATGTATTTTTGGAGGACCTAAGAAATAAAGTAGGAGAGAAGAAAGGAAATTCTTATTTATTGGGTGTCTGCTGAGTTTGAAGTAAATTTTATTTATTACTTCATTTAATATTTAGAATCATCATGTGAGGGTGGCATTATTGTTTATAGAGGAAGAACCTGAGACTCTGAGTAGAGTTAAGAAACTTGCTCAGTGTTACATAGATACTGAACATTGTATTCCAAAGTCCAGGCTTTAGAATATCATGTGGCAATTTTACTTTAATCATTGCCAGGTGGGACATAGACAGCCTGGATTTTCTTTAGCAAAATTATGGTCAGGGTAAAGAAAAAGGAGATGTGTGCAAACTGTACATGTTCATGCTATGTATATGTATATTCATGATCGTCTAATAGTCATTGTATACACACCTATTAGAAAGGTAACAAAATCTTTTGGAGAGTTCCCTCAAATCTGAAATTATATCTGAAACTTAAGTATCAGAGGACTTTTTTGTGTGTGTGTGACTTTGTTTGATTTCGCTTATACGAAGTTTAGCTTCTTTGCCTTCAAATGCTGATGCTTATTGGCAGAAAAGTTTTGCAAAATAAATTCTCTATTTCATTATAAAATTTTCACATAAATTTGTTAGTCAAAGCAAGACTGATTGGTTGAGTAAATTGAAACGGGAGAAATTAGACTTACCCTATGACTTGGCTTATGTTTTGATGCTATTATATGTACTGGGGTTTTTCTCCTCACTTCAACACTAACTGTCTGTTGTAGCAGAGGGAAAATGTTTACTGATCTAAAAGTTGGTGTCAGATGACATATGTGTGATGTAATGACTGATAGTCATTAATGTTCTAGAGAAGCAGTTGGCTGATTTTTCTCTTCTACAAAACAGAGGCCGTATTAGGCATAATTTTAAATAGAGATCCTGTGGTTTGGAGTTTGCTCTTTGTTACTTTTTGTGTACTTAAAACCTCCTTCCACTCTGTTTATTTGTATAGTGTTGATATATAAAAATCATTTTAAGTCACGCAGAAGCCTAAGAGCTTTTTGGTCCATGGGTTTTTTAATGAGCGTGATTTTGGCGATAACACAGAGGAATATATAATGAAACCATTCAGAGGCCCACTTTCCTCATTGTCATGGACAAGTAAAAATAATATGCTGAGAGACTGAGAAGGAGCTTTCATGGATGTGGTGATGTTGCTGGGCTTGTTTTTCTTTTTTTTTGCTTTTCCTTAAGAATGTTTGTTTCTTCTTCTTCTTCTTCTTTTTTTTTTTTTTTTATTATACTTTAAGTTCTAGGGTACACGTGCACAACATGCAGGTTTGTTACATATGTATACATGTGCCGTGTTGGTGTGCTGCACCCATTAACTTGTCATTTACATTAGGTATATCTCCTAATGCTATCCCTTCCCCCTCCACCTTCCCCACTGTAGGCCCCAGTGTGTGATATTCCCCTTCCTGTGTCCAAGTGATCTCATTGTTCAGTTCCCACCTATGAGTGAGAACATTTGGTGTTTGATTTTCTGTTCTTGCGATAGTTTGCTGAGAATGATGGTTTCCAGCTGCATCCATGTCCCTACAAAGGACACAAACTCATCCTTTCTTATGGCTGCATAGTATTCCATGGTGTATATGTGCCACATTTTCTTAATCCAGTCTGTCACTGATGGACATTTGGGTTGATTCCAAGTCTTTGCTATTGTGAATAGTGTTGTAATAAACATACGTGTGCATATGTCTTTATAGCAGCATGATTTGTAATCCTTTGGGTATATACCCAGTAATGGGATGACTGGGTCAAATGGTATTTCTAGTTCTAGATCCCTGAGGAATCACCACACTGTCTTCCACAATGGTTGAATTAGTTTACAGTCCCACCAACAGTGTAAAAGTGTTCCTATTTCTCCACATCCTCTCTAGCACCTGTTGTTTCCTGATTTTTTAATGATTGCCATTCTAACTGGTGTGAGATGGTATCTCATTGTGATTTTGATTTGCATTTCTCTGATGGCCAGTATGATGAGCATTTTTTCATGTGTCTGTTGGCTGTATGAATGTCTTCTTTTGAGAAGTGTCTGTTTATATCCTTTGCCCACTTTTTGATAGGGTTGTTTGTTTTTTTCTTGTAAATTTGTTTGAGTTCTTTGTAGGTTCTGGATATTAACCCTTTGTCAGATGAGTAGATTGCAAAAATTTTCTCCCATTCTGTAGGTTGCCTGTTCACTCTGATGGTAGTTTCTTTTGCTGTGCAGAAGCTCTTTAGTTTAATGAGATCCCATTTGTCAATTTTGACTTTTGTTGCCATTGCTTTTGGTGTTTTAGACATCTGGGCTTGTTTTTCATATAACCACTTAAGAGGTAAAAGGAGATTCTTTCTCAGAAGGTGATAGAGTAAATAGGTGAGAAAGGAGGAGGACACAGAAATTTGCAATCGTATGTTTGCAGATGAACAGGGGTGGTAAGAAAAAACAAAACAAAAAAACTGAGATGTCAATAAAATAATGGAATGTGTATGTTTTTACCCTATAATTTTACTCTTGAATATTTAGGCAAGGAAATAGTTTACAAAGAAAAAAATTCATCCATCAAGATGTTCATTTATATTATTAATTATCTTTGCAGGGAATTGTAGCCAGCTTTCTAGTTGGAAAGTGATTAGGTTTATCATAGTACTACTATTTGATATGATATAATTGCATATCATTATTGTGTTTCATTATTTTCAAAACTGGAATGATATATCAAAAACATTTTATGTAACTGAGAAAAGCAGATTATGGAATAGTATATAGTAAGTTACAAATAATGAAATAGATGTGTCTATAATAGATAAATGTGCAAAAAATTGAAAATGGTGTGTTTGTTTTAGATGACTTTACATTTTTATGCAATTTTAAAAAATGTTATAATTTGATGAGTGTATGGATAGCAAGAGTTAATATTGTGCAAATGGCCATATTGCCTAAGGTAATTTATAGATTAATGGTAGTCCCATTAAACTACCATTGAAATTCTTCACAGAATTAGAAAAACTATTTTAAAATTTATATGGAACCAAAAAAAGAGCATGAATAGCCAAGACAATCCTAAGCAAAAAGAGCAAAGCTGGAGGCATCACTCCACCTGACTTCAAACTATCCTGCAAAGCTACAGTAACCAAAACAGCATGGTACTGGCACAAGAACACACACACAGACCAATGTAACAGAATAGGGAACTCAGAAATAAGACTGCACAACTACAACCATGTGATCTTTGACAAACCTGACAAAAATAATCAGTGGGGAAAGAATTCCTTATTTAATAAATGATGCTGGGAGAGCTAGCTAGCCATATGCAAAAACTGAAACTGGACCTCTTCCTTACACCAAATACCAATGCTAACTCAAGATTGATCAAGATTATCATCAGAGTGAACAGACAGCCTACAGAATGGAAAAAATATTTGCAGTCTCTCCATCTGACAAAGGTCTAATAGCTAGAGTCTACAAGGAACTTAAACACATTTACAAGAAAAAAACAATCCCATTAAAATGTGGGTAAAGGACATGAACAGAAACTTCTCAAAAGAAGACATACCTGTAGCCAAAAAGCATCTGAAAAAAAAGCTCGGCATCACTGATCATTAGAGAAATGCAAATCAAAACTATAATGAGATACCATCCCACACACCAGTCAGAATGGGTGTAATTAAAACCTGAAAAAACAACAGATACTGGTGAGGTTGAAGAGAAAAAGAAACATGTTTATACTGTCGGTGGGAGTGTAATTTAGTTCAACCTTGTGGAAGACAGTGTGGTGATTTCTCAAAGACCTAGAGGCAGAAATACCATTTGACTGAGCAATCCCATTACTGGGTATATACCTAAAAGAATATAAATTTTCAATTATACAAATGCATGTATGCATATGTTCATTGCAGCACTATTCACAATAACAAAAACATGGAATTAACCGAATGCCCATCAGTGATAGATTAGATAAAGAAAATGTGGTACATACGCACCATGGAATACTATGCAACTGTCAAAAGGAACGAGATCATGTCCTTTGCAGGATCATGGGTGGAGCTGGAAACCATTATCCTCAGCAAACTAATGCAGGAACAGAAAACCAAACACTGAATGTTCTCACTTATAAGTGGGAGCTGAATGATGAGAACACATGGACACATTGTGAGGGGAAACTATACACACTGGGGCCTGTGGGAGTGGGGTCAGGGAAGGGAGAGCATCAGGAGGAATAGCTAATGGGTGCTGGGATTAATATCTAGGTGATGGATTGATCTGTGCAACAAACCACTGTGCCACCTGTTTACCTGTGTAATAAACCTGCACATCCTGCGTGTGTACTCTTGAACTTAAAATAATAGTTGAAGGAAAAATAAATAAAAATTTTAAAAAATTGATGAGCATACAAATAGCTTTTTTAAAACAATGTGAATGCATTAATTTACTGAATCGTACACTTGAAAATAGTTAAGATGGTAAATTTTATGTTATGTGTGTTTTACCAGATATAATACCACAGATAACAACTTTTTGAAAACTGGTTTGTAGTAATGGAACTCCTGTTCTTCATTGGTATCTCTGAGGGAGCTATTTTCTCTTTCCTGTCTATACCCTATGAACTTGTTTCTCTGGTCTGAGAATGTTTAGAGTTTTGAATTATTCCATATATGAGTTAGTTTATTTCTGTTCACTCAAAAGAGAGCAGTTAGATAACTGAATGCTATGCTTGAGTGAGTGTAAAGGTGGATGTTCTCTTGCTCTGTCTGACCTTTGCTAGTTTCTCAGCCAAACAAGAGCAATATACAAAGCTCTTTCAAAATTTTGTAAATTTTTCTTCATCCGGGTCAGAGTAATCTCCAAAGAGTGTTTGTTATAAGTATGTCCCTGATGTATTCAGCATCTGTGTGGGTGTAGAGTCTATATACTGTCTGACAGAAATTTGTTCAAGTCACAAATGTGAACCACATATATGATTTTTAATTTCCTAGAAGGTTAAAAGAGTAAAGTGAAACAAGTTAAAATAATTTTAACATGTATTTTATTTAATTAATTAATTTATTTTTTGAGACAGAGTCTCGCCCCATCACCCAGGCTAGCATACAGTGGTATTATCTTGGCTCACTGCTGGGACTACAGGCACATGCCACCAAACCTGGCTAATTTTTGTATTTTTAGTAGAGACAGGCTTTCCCCATGTTGGCCAGGCAGGTCACAAACTCAAGTGACCTGCCCACCTTGGCCTCCCAAAGTGCTGGGTTTACAGGTGTGAGCTACTGTGCTCAGCCCAACAATGTATTTTATTTAACTCTATATGTTCAATATATCATTTCAACATGTAGTAAAATTAGAATTATTAATGAGATATTTTATATTTCATAGTAGGTCTTCAAAAATCTGGTTTGTTTTATATGTGTAGCACATTTCAAGTGTGAATTAGCTATATGTGGCTATCAGACAGTACCATGCCAGGCATAGAGCATTGTCAGCTCTTCATTTTATGTTGTTTCTTGTGATGTCTTTTTTCTTGAGTTTTTTTTTTCTTTCCTTTAGTCCTTTTAAATTCTTATTCATGCATAGACTATCACTGAACCAATGATTTTCACTCACTGGATGTGAATAGCAGGCAGTTGTGAAGCACTCTTAGGTGGTTAGAGAATCACCAGAAACTCTACATTCACATATTGTTGAAAACAATATCATCAAATTTTATGTCAACAGACTTGAGTCGTAGTCCCAGTTCTTTCTGGTGCTTTGACTTTGGGCATATCACTTCATCTCTCTGAGCTTCACCTTCTTCGCTTTAATCTGTGGACCCTGTGGATAGAACCTGTCTGAGTAACATCTTGCATGGTGCTTATCTTCCAGTAAAATTCTCAATAAATGCTGATTGTACCTGCATAATGGTTATGAAAAGGAACTTGAAATCTTAAATTTTTGTCGGTTCAGAATGTCAGAAATCAGTGGGGCCTTAGGGATCATCCAGTGCCAGCCTCAAATCTGGGGTGGGGTTGGTTGCCCGGCAGCAATTGTCAGGTAGACTGTAACGACAATGGTGTAAGTTACAGGGCTGTGTGCGACTGAATCAGTTTCAGAACAGATATGTAAGTGCAAAGTGTTATTACAACATTGGAGTTTTGCTTCCCTGGATTTAGGTATGTAATGCTAATTGACATTAATGGGGATTGTATATACTTCAAGGGGAGAACAGACCTATTATCGTATGAAAACATTCTCCTTTTAATAACCATCTGGTATGCTTTACTTCCCTGGGGTGTGTTCACTTTTTATAAATTGAATGCATGCTTCTTTATCTGCATGTTCTTCAATCAGCATTTGAGTTTTCTGCTTGCTAGTGTTAGCTCGAACAACTGGCTGTATTGTAAATTTAATATTAGGATTTTATCTTGGTAAGTTTATCAGATTCAGTAATTTGATCACCTTTCTGAAAGAAACCATTCTGAGTCAGAAGTAATCAGTGTGTACCCTCTTCTGCTAAAATTTCGTTCTATTTGTTGTTTGATCTTTAAAAAAAATAGTCCTTTGAGATATACTCAGAAACAAGATGTTTCTAATATTACAATAAAACTATTAATGGGCTCATTATGCGGAAATGAAAATCTTATCTTTTTGTGTCAGTGATGACAGAAAAATACATAAGTGGCCTCCAATTATCTGTAATTGTATGAGGATTTCTTTCATTTATGTTACCTGTCTTCCTGTTTAATCCCGTCTGGCACAATTATTCTTTTTGTATTAGTTTTTTGTAAAGGAGTTCTGAATGGTTTGAATTGTGAATTAGCAATTATTACAACCCTTATAACCCTCACAATCCTCCCCTCCACCTTCCTTCCCTTTCCCTCATTTTCTCTCTCTCTTTAAGTAGAGGAAAACAAAGCCAGTTTCCTAGAGAGATTATTTTGTAATCTTTCTCAGCAAAAGAAAAAGATATGCTGTCTTTATAAGCACATCTATGAACAGCTGAGCAGTTCTATCAACCCTGATGTTTCTCTGTATATTAATATACAGCGAGCTAATAGTGCTCAGAGTGTTGCTTGAAAGTACCAAATGTAACTAAGGATAAATTAAGGTGCTGTACTTCCTAGAAAGATACTTTTATGAGGCCCAGCTATAGATCGTGGAACAATCTAGCAGTAGGAAAAGTGATTTAATGTAATTAAAATAAATGTACTTTGAACATTGGACCTTAAGTGGATTTAAATATATCTGTCATAGTACCTGAGAATCACTGATAGAATGTCATGCAGTAAGATCAATACCTATCCAACTTTATCACGCTCCCAGATGGGCCACCTGTATTTTTGTTTTTAACTTCCTTTTTATATGATTTTCAAATCTCTTATAGCAGGATATTAAATTTCAGAGAATTAGGCCCTCACCCAAATATTGATTTCCCCACTTTCCTCCACCCTATCTCATCTAGGACTGGCTTCTAGCCGATCACTTAATATTCTTTTTCGTTTGATTCCCAGTTAGAATGATAAGCCAGAAGCCATATTCTTGGAGATGTTTTTCCTGTGGAAGTGATAGATTTTCATGGGACCATTTCCCTCCATCTTTTGTCTCACTTTTGTGATTCAAGGTAAAAGTATTTGAGATGATCTACCTGTTGACAAAAAGAGTCAAACTGTAGAATATTTGAAGAGATTTATTCTGAGCCAAGTGTGAGCGACCAGTGGCCTGGGGTACAGTCTCAAGAGGTCCTGAGAACATGTGCCTAAGGTGGTCAGGCTACAGCTTGGAATTATACAATTTAGGGAGACATAGACATCAAGCAATACATGTAAGATGTTGGTTTGGTCTGGTAAGGTGGGACAACTTGAAGGGGTGGGGGCAGGGCTTCCAGGTCATAGTTGAATTCAAGGATTTTCTAATTGGCAGTTGGTTGGAAGAGTTAAGTTGTTGTCTAAAGACCTAGAATCAATAGAAGGAATATCTGGGTTAAGATAAGACATCCTGGAGACCAAGGTTCCCTTGATGCAGATTAAACCTTCAGACAGCAGGCTTCAGAAAACAGATTGCCACTGTTTCTTAACAGATTCCCAGTTGATTCTGTCTAGAAAAAAGGCCTGGAAAGGGAAGGGGATTCTACAGAATGTAGATTTTTTTCCCTACAAGAGACAGCTTTGCAGGGCTATTTCAAGATATGACCAAGAAACATATTTGGGGTAAAATGTTTTGATTTCCTTCCTTATATAATATCACGTGATATTATGCCAGAGTCAGATTGGAAAGTAAGCCATGTTATGTAGGGTTAAATAAAACCTCTCTGATGATACTTCATGTTTGTAGAGTGTGACTCCTCATGCCCTTGCTAAATCCAGGTCATGGTCTCAGGGAAGCCCATAGGTCCTGGTCCTTATGGTCAAATGTATCAACAAATTGTCTCACTAGATAAGGTTAATTTTATGAATGTAAATATCTGTGGTTTTCATTTGTTTGTGTTTGTCTTATTCCAAGACCTTCAAGGGGATCCCTTGCCTATTAGATTACATTGAAATTTCTCACTTTGACATTCAAAAATTTCTGAAGAGTTGTACCCAGTTGCTTCTAATCTCATCTCCTATTTCTGCAGAAACTACATGCTGGTCAAGCTACCCTATCCTCTGAAAAAGAAACAACACAGCTTTATTGATATATAATTTGCATACCAAAACTCATGTGTTGTAGTGTACCATTTAAGGATTTTTAGTAAATCTGTAGAGTTGTGCGACCATTACCACAATCCAATTTTAAACATTACCATTCCCCCAAAAGCCCGCTTGTGCCCAGTTACACCTAATCCTCACTCCCATTCCAACTACAAGAAACTACTAATCTACTTTCTGTCTTCATAGGTTGGTCTTTTCTGGATATTTCATATAAATGGAATCATACAATATGTAGTCTTTAGCATCTTTTACCTAATATCATGTTTTTGAGGTTCATCTATCAGTTTTCCTCAGTGGTTGCTCCCTTTTATTTTATTTCCTCAATTTTTATCTTAGAATCAGGCGGTACCTGTGCAGGCTTGTTATAAAGGTATATTGCATGATGTTGAGGTTTGGAGTATAAATGAACCTGTCACCCAGGTAGTGAGCATAGTACCCAAGAGGTAGTTTTTCAACTCTTACCCGTCTTCCTTTCTCCCCACTCTTATATCGCTCCAATATCTGTTGTTCCTAACTTTATGTCCATATGTATCCAATGTTTTAGTTCCCACTTATAAGTGAGAACATGCGATATTTGGTTTTCTGTTTTAAGTATAATGGCTTCCAGCTACATCCATGTTGCTGCAAAGATACGATTTCATTCTTTGTTTATGACTGCACAGTATTCCATGGTTTTTATATACCACATTTTCTTTAAAAATTTTTTTAAAAATAATTTCAACTTTTATTTTAGATTCAGGGAGTAGATGTGCAGATCTGTCACATGGGTATATTGAGGGATGTTGAGGTTTGGGGTGTGGATCCTGTCACCCAGGTAGTGAGCATGGTATCCAATAGGTAGTTTTTCAACCTACACTTCCCTCTTTCCCCACTCTAATAGTCCCCAGTACCACATTTTCTTTATGTAATTCACTGTTGATGGGTATTGGGTTGATTCCGTGTCTTTCCTATTGTGAATAATGTGGTGATGAACATACGGGTGCATGTGTCTTTTTGGTAGAATTTGTCTTTGGGTCTGTACTCTGTAACGGGATTGTTGGGTTGAATGATAGTTCAACTCTCAGTTCTCTGAGAAATCTCCATACTGCTCTCCACAGTGGATGAACTAATTTACATTTCCACCAACAGTAGAAGTGTTCCCTTTTCTCTGCAGCCTCACGAGTATCTGTTATTTTTTGGCTTTTTAACGAAAGCCATTCTGACCAGTTTGAGATGGTATCTCATTGTGGTTTTCATTTGCATTTCTCTGATGATTAGTGATGATGAACATTTATTCATATGTTTGTTGGCTAATTGTATGTCTTCTTTTGAGAAGTGTCTGTTCATGTCCATTGCCCATTTTTTAAGGAGTTTGTTTTTTGCTTGTTGATTACTTTAAATTCCTTATATCTCATTCTGTAGGTTGTATGTTTATTCTGATGATCATTTCTATTGTTATGCAGGTGCTCTTTAGTTTAATTGGGTCCCACTTGCCCATTTTTGTTTTTGTTGCAGTTGTGTTTGAGGACTTAGTCATAAATTCGTTGCCACAGCTGATATTGAGAAGTGTATTTCCTATGTTTTCTTCCAGGATTTTTATAGCTTGAGGTCTTACATTTTAAGTCTTTGATTCACCTTGAGTTAATTTTAGTATATCATAATAGGTAGGGATCTAGTATCATTCTTCTGCATATGGATAGCCAGCTATGCCAGCACCATTTATTGAATAGGGAGTCTCTTCCCCATGCTTATTTTTGTTGACTTTGTCAAAGATTGATGGTTGTAGGTGTGCAGCTCTATTTCTGGGTTCTGTATTCTCTTCTATTGGTCTGTGTGTCTGTTTTTGTACCAGTACCATGCTGTTTTGGTTACTGTAGCCTTGTAGTATAGTTTGAACTTGGGTAACGTGATGCCTCCAGGTTGCCCTATTTTATATTCCTACCAGCAGTGTATGAGGATTCTGTTTCTCCACATCCTCACATCACTTATTGGTGTCTGTTTATTTTTTTTAAATTATAGTCATTCTAGTAGGTGTGTAGTGGTAGCTCATTGTAGTTTTATTTTGCATTTTCCTAATGATGTTGAGCTTTTTAAAATATGTTTATTAGATGATTATTTTTTGATCAAATTTACCATATACATTTCTCCCACCGTGCCTTTGCTTATGTTATTTTTACTACATGTATTTCCCTTTTTTTCCCTCATCTTCCTTTATGGAAGCTTCCCATAGATAATCTCTTGTCTTTCAAGCTTTTCCTATTTCACCATGCGTTTTCCAGTTATCTGTGATTTCTTCTGCCTTTAAACCTTAGGGGCACTATGATTAAACCTCTGTTGTGAAATTTACTTATATCATTCTGTCTTATGTTACGGTTTCTTGGGTACTTCTATCTTTTCTCCTGGTGAGCTTGGACAACTGGGGCCATTTATTTGCTTGCCCACTGATGCACAGAACAGTAACATAATTGAAATAATCCATGACTGTTTGACAAATAGACCTCAGAGAAAGATGTATGTTAAAAAAGAGATGGCTTATTCTTCAATTTATTTTCATGTTCCCTATTTTCTTTAGGGCATGGAATCCAGTACTGATCATCTCAAATGTTTTCTTCTCTGCACCCATGAGTCCCTTGCTGTATATCTTACTTTCCTTTAGGAAGCTTAGCCTCATCAGAACACTGTCTCTTTTCCTGCTGCCACTTGAAATTCATGCCTCCAGACTCATTTGCCTAAAATCTTAGTTTCACCTTGTCAGTCACCTCTCCCATTTCTCCCAGGCAGTCAGCAGGCTGAGTAGTGACTCAGCCCCCTCTCTCTCACTCCCAGGAGACAACCTTATATTCTATTTTGTTAGAAAGATTGAGACCCTCAGCTATGTCTCCTTCGTTGTCTCACCAAGCCTTCTAGAAACTTGTCTACATCTATTCCCAACTTTCCTGTTGTCCTTCTTGTCTCAAAGGATCAGGTACTTTATTTCTCTTTAAGATCAACCCTTCCCTTCATGCCTTTGACCTTCCACTAAATTCTGGAATACTGATTTATATAAGAGCCAGTTTTTCTGGCTGTTATATTTTTTATCTTTGCCTTGCTCTTTTGCTTTCTTACAGCCTAAAAACGTGTTGAGGTTTATCCCAACATAGACCTGCCTCCTACAACTTTTCTTTGTGTTTCTCTTCTAGATGCAACCTATCTTTTTCTCTATTTCACACATGTCTCGTAAGATTCACTGTACTTTTATTTTTCTGCTTTCTAACCGCTTATTTCATGTATCCCTCTACTTATATTATATATATATATAAATACATAAAAATATATAAATACATATATATAATATATATATATAATCTTGGCCACAGACTACAGAAGAACTTAAAAGGTTAGGTTTTTTTTTTTTCTTTCTATACCTCCAATATAGTGCAGACCCTATATATGCGTACGGGAATAATTATATGCAGAAATGCAGCCTTCTTTTAGCCAGAAAGGATGCCTGGAACATGTGGATAAGCTTGGATATTTGTCTAATGTTAATTGGAATATTGGTTTTCAGTTGAAGTTGCCAAATCTTCATAAAAGTAATTGGATTTAGCTTCCTATTTAGCAAACTACTTCAAATCCCTGAAGTATCCCACATCCGAAACTAATTTTTCTTGATTGTATCAAGTTCAGTCATGAATAGAACAAGGGTTGACATAGTTTTTTAATATTTAAAATATTTCTTGACAAGATTTCAACACTCTTGCTTGTCCACAAATCTATTGTTTAGCACACTAAATACAGATGCAATCTTTGTGTTTTGTGGAGCTAGTTTAAAAACTTTGCAAAACTGTCTTCTTGAGGTAAACCACATTTATTTCTTTTTCCTATACACGTAAATTTAAACTTAGATTTTGATCAGATTTCAAGAAACAACAAAAAAATTGTGTATTTTTATTGCTTTTTATAAAAACGTATATATGTACTTAATTAAATTTCTATAGATTCATCCTAGGAAATACATTTTATGGTAGTTTTGATTCTTAAAAGTGTTATTCAGTCTAAAATGTTCGATGTAGTATGTAAGAATATTTGGGCATAGTAGGGAAAAAGCCTCTTAGAATGAATATTATTTGATCATTAAAATTTAGAGATTAAGAGATTCAATGTAAAGGATTGTGCTATCAAATATATATTGAGCAGCTACTCTGTGTAGGGGTCTTTATGATTGGAGGAGGTATATAAAGATGTTTATAATATGGTGTATAGCCTCAAGGAGCACGATGTTTTATACAGATAATAATTATAAGCATGGACAAATGTTACTTCTTTTTGTAGTCATTTACCATTGAGGATGATTATTTAAATAGTTGAAAAAATATAATGGTGCTTAAGTGAAATATGAGCAGATGCATCATACATTTTTTTAGCTAAAATGTATGATATGAAAATAATTTTGGTTGAAATTACTAATGATTAATAGGAACTATATAGCTCAACAATAGATTATTCTAATGTAGTTTTGTAATAGAACCCATCTTGTTAGAAAAAAATTCATAGCCATGCTTCTATGTCATTTTTTCTTCCAAGACCTCAAACTATTTAGCAGGTAAATACTGTACAATTTAGTTGAATTGGATTTTCAGTCTGTTTTTAGTTCGTCTCCAGAGTAGGACTAACTGCCAGACCTAACATTGTTCACTCCTGTGCCACAGTGCTTAACACAGAGCCTGGTGTGGTGCATTCTAGGTGCTCAGTACATATTTGTTGAGCTGTCTGGTCCTGTCGCAAGGGCAATTGGCATTTCTTCAGGGAGTTTCTGAAAGTATGCCTTCTGTTTCTGCTAGTAATTTCCCTGTGACCAGGAAATTATTTTGCTAATGAGATATGCACTTTAGAACTTGCATGCCTATGCTTATCATTCCTGCTCCTGGAGTTCAGCAGTCATTGCAGGTGCTGTGGACAGTACTCCTTTGCTTTGACTGTGTTTTAACTATCAAGTTGTTTTGGGACTCCTGGTTTTGTCAGTATGGAATTTTTAAGATCCCTTTATGCTTAAAAAGCAATTATCATCTTGGAACAAGAATAGGTCTCATCATCTTTCTGGTGTTAAGTTGCAAACATTTGAAAGTTTATGCTTTATATCATTTGAGGTAAATTACTTGCTATATCCCAATTAGATATACAGTTCTTTCTAAAGCATGTTTCTCATGAGCCTGAATCATAGGACTAGAAGTGACATTATAAAGTACTTCATCTTTTCAAATTTTGGTTTCTAGCTTGATACCATTCTTCCTTGAGTTAGGCTTTTATTCTTAAAATAAAAAATGATTTTACATAAAATTTTGAAAGCTGTTGACTACAATGTTTGATATAGTTTATTAGGGAATGTTATGGTACAATTGGACACTCAGGACCTAGAAAAAGAGTCATTTTTTACTATGAGTTAATTTTTCTGGACTCCTCATAGTTAACACTGGGTAATGAGTTAAATGCAGTTCTGATAGCTTCCAATCAAATACTGACTCAGATAAAATACAGTCTCAATAGTAAAGGTGTGGAGAAGCAGGCATTCCTACAACTCTTGGTATCTAAAAATCCTTGCAGGCTCACTCCTACTGTCAGCTGTTTTAACTATCAGTTTGATCTAGGTGGAGAATCCACTGGGACCATGAACCATAATTTAATTAACCATCCCTTTATTAAGACAGGCTGAGTTTAATTTTTTCTTTTGAGTATTCTTTTTAAATAAAGATTATTTTCTTAAGATAGGTTTCTACTATGGTAATTACGAAGTCAAAGAATAGGATTATTTTAAGGCCTTACTGTAAATTACCAGATTATTACTATATATGAGTTGACGTGACATAGAAAATGTGCAGGTGATTCTTTAAGTATTCCCTGACCCTGTCTTCATTAGTAAGTACATCAGTATCACTGTTTTCAGAGCATCTTATAGGGTTTGTCAACAGAATGCGCCTTCCTTCATGGTCTTGTCTTACAAGACCACCCAGCACAGCTGGAGACAGCGCAGCTGGAGAGAGCCAACAGTTGCATGTAAAAAAACCAGAATGTGGATATGAGGGGCTAAAGACAGGGACTGGCTATTGGCCACTTGTTTACAGTGAATTAAAGCCAAACCAGGCCGGGCACAGTGGCTCACGCCTGTGATCCCAGCACTTTGGGAGGCCGAGGCAGGCAGATCACCTGAGGTCAGGAATTTGAGACCAGCCTGACCAACATGGAGAAACCCCATTTCTATTAAAAATACAAAAAAATTAGCTGGGCGTGATGGTGCATGCCTGTAATCCTAGCTACCTGGGAGACTGAGGCAGGAGAATCTCTTGAACCTGGGAGGTGGAAGTTGTGGTGAGCTGATAATGTGCCATTGCATTCCAGCCTGGGCAACAAGAGCAAAACTCCCTCTCAAAACAAAACAAAACAAAACCAAAACCAAAGAAGAACCCAGCTTCCCTGAGGAGACTGAGAAGGAGGCAGCCAGCACATGAGTGCTCTTATTTTGGGATTTAGATCAGTTAGTAGCAATTTCCCTGATACTTCAGGCCTACACATATCTTCATTTTTTCTAAAAGAAAAAAGAGAGAAAAGGGTAAATGATCAAAAGGGGACTAAACAATGATTGACTTTTGATTAGATTATATATAGTTAAATGAGTTTAAATTCTACCTACAAATAAAATTTTTACCAAGGGCCCTTTCAGAATAATCAGAAATACTTTCACCTTATGTACTTTTAAACAAAGCTTTTAAAAATAGTTACATTAAATTTTATTATTGTAGAAAACTTATAAAATTCAGATAAAAATAAACACAAAAATGAAAATGGAAACAATACCCATAGTTCCCTGTGAACATTCTCTTGTCTCTGTGTGTGTATACATGTATGCATTATTTAAAAAGTTGGGATCATCATATAACAATTTGTTGGAATCCTATTTATTCCTCTTAATTTCATCTCAAGAAGAGTTTTCGTGTCATTATAAATATTATAATAACTTATCAATGCTATATAGTGTAGCCATGTAAAAATCAATTTAATCATTTTCCTAGTATTGAATAATTTGATTGTTTTGACCGCTTTATTACTATGAACAATGCTGCAGTGAACACTTTTGGAGGTGAAACTTGAAAACATTCATGACCATTTTCTTAGAATAAATATTTAGATGTGGAAATGTTGGACCAAGTTCTGTATATATTTGTAAATGTTCCTAATACAAATGTTTCACTTCAGAGAGGTGATATCAGTTTACCGTCAACTATTTGGAAAAATTATAATAACTAGGGTAGTGGTTTTCACATTTTTAAAAAATTGAAATCACAACTTCAAGTTGAAGCCTAATATCTAAAACAACAACAATAAAAACCTGAGTTATTTGGATCAAAATACCTTCCTACCCTTTATCTTGATGGTTGTAGAGGCTCTACTGAATTCCTGGGGTTCCTTAAGTCCCATTTTTCAAAACCAGTGACTTTCATGGTGGGCTTCTTGGGGTGGGAGGAAAGGATGCAAAGTCTATGGCAAATTGAAGAAGGGAGATAAACTTAGTCACAATCTGAAGTAAAAGTATGTCAGTGTGTCTTGTAGAATGTTCCAGTATAAAGTACTGTGGATAAGACCCCAAGTTAGGGAGAAGGCTAATAGAAATACCAACTGAGAACTATAGTTTTCCCCATATTCCTTGAGTTCGGAAAGCATGTATAAGAGATGATGCCTTTAAGAGACCTGGAGACAAACTAGATGAAAATACTTAAAAACTGGGTATTGGATTGAGAGCTCTGCACTTCAGTCTCTATAACCAACATTAGGGCCTGAAAGAGGAAGTAGCTCATCTCAGCTATCAACAAAGATAGGGACCAAGGGCTAACCACAATGAGATCACTTGGACTCGGGAAGGGGAACATCACACACCGGGGCCTATCATGGGGAGGGGGGAGGGGGGAGTGGGGAGGGATTGCATTGGGAGTTATACCTGATGTAAATGACGAGTTGATGGGTGCAGCACACCAACATGGCACAAGTATACATATGTAGCAAACCTGCACGTTGTGCACATGTACCCTACAACTTGAAGTTTAATAATAATAAATAAATTTAAAAAAAAAAAATTCACAGTAAAACAGTAAGACACCATTTCATCTGTAAAACTGGCAAATAAGTTTTTTAATAATTCCATGTTGACAGATGTCAAGAAGCAGACTTTCCAGTTTAAAAGGGGCTTTGAGGCTGCTAAGTTCAACCTCCTGCTTGCTGTATTCCTGATCTACAGTCTTCTTAGCTTTATTTAAACGCTCCCAAGGAAGCGTAGTGCTCTCTCCCTCTTTTGCCTTTAGGAACAGCATAGGAATAAGCCAGCTTCATCTTCTTGATCAGACATTATAATTGGCTCACCTAGTGGTTTTTAAAACATTCTTTTAATTAAGAAAAAAATTTTTTGAGATAGGGTCTCATTCTGCCACCCAGTGATGCAATCTTGGCTCGCTGTAGCCTCGACCTCGCTGGACTCAGGATCCTGCCACCTCAGCCTCCTGAGTTGATGGGACTACAGGTGCATCCCACCACATCTGGTTAATTTTCATAGTTTTTGTAGAGATGGAGTTTTGTCGTGTTGCCCAGGCTGGTATTGAATTCCTGGGCTCGAGCAATCTGCCTACCTTAGCCTCTCAAAGTTCTGGGAGTATAGGTGTGAGCCACCATGGCTGGCTTCACATAGTATTTATATCAAAACATTTATTATTTGCCAAAATTAAAATCTAGAAGACTTTAAAAAATTTCTCTTGAAAAATCAGTAGCTCTGGCCATATGGGACCTGCATTTCCTCATGGTGAGCACAGGCTGCCTCCTTCACATGCGTCCTGCCTTCTGCTTGACAGCCTTCACCACTGGTATTGTCTCCTGACACAGCCTGAGGTTCTGCTATCTTTTGTCATCAACTTGGTGTTGCTTTTTGTAGTTTTTGTAAAACTGTAAAAAGAAAGAGAAATTGTTCTTTTATCCACATTTATAAAAATTAGGAAAATGATTGGCAGGCTGAGAAGTTTTGTATATCTTAGGGTTCAGGACACTATAATGACCAGTACCGATCCCAAGGGGGCTCTACTGCATGGAGACTGTAGATACTAATTTACTCATTCATTTATGCAACAAATGTTATGTGAGTGTCTGTTATGTGCCAGACCACTAAGCTGTGATGCACGGTGATGGCCACCATGCCTGGCCATTGAAGCCTCAACAGTGCATATGACAGCCATGGTCCCCAATATTATGGAGTCTATAATCTGTGGGGTTTTCCACGTTATTCCAAATCCATAGCTTATGAGCATCTCACAGGTGTAAATGGCCATTCAAAGTCACATGGAGGCAGTGGAGGAGGCAGCCAGTTGTCTCCTTTTAGTGAGCAAAAAATGACTCTGAAGCTCCATTGTTCCCTTTTCTTTTACGTGGATAGAAAAGCATAGGGGACATTTGCTCCTTGATGATCCTAGGTTTCTTTCTATGAAAATCTTTCATTTATCTACACTTGCTCAATAGATATTTATTAGGAACCATGAGTGAGACACTCAGAGAAATATACAAAATGTAATTGAAATGATTTCTCTCCTCAAGTAATTTCCAGTCTAGTTAGGAAAATGAGATATGCACCCCAATAGCTATAATACACACTACATTTTAACAATAGTTGTTAGATTTTGCTCTACAAAATTGTTTTAAACTTTTATTGTGAATATTCAATCTGTTTTTCTAGTTTTTTATTTGAAATGTGTTCTGATTCAGTTCTATTTTAGTACGTTATGGGCTAAAAGAGTCTTTGTGGATGGATTTGTGAAATAAACACAGTTTATAGCATTGTCTTACTGGGGAAATTCCTTCTGTGGGCTTGAATACTCTACTAATAAACATACTTTTGGAATGTTATAATTCATTTAAGTTGGATACTTCCTCTTTTTAGAATTTCAGATTCCTAGATTTGGGGCATTGCAACTGAACTTAGGTCATGTAGCCCAACCTTCTACTGGGTATAAAAACTCTGTGATTCAATTCTATTTAAGGTTACATTAGCAAATAATTTTCATCTCCTATGGTGATTTTGAACAATTTGTAGTGACTACCAAAAATGCTGAGTTGAGAAGGATTCTTAGGTTTATCCAGGCTCTAAGACAAAGGTTGCCGTAACTGTTTAGTGGAGTCCGTTAAGATCATGGGAATTAAGAGTGTTTTAGTATATGCCTAACTATACGAAAGGAGATTTTCTAGCTAATTAGAGTGACTTTTCATGTCAACTTTTGGTTAACAGAAGTCTTAGTACCATTTTCTCTTTCAAATGGCCAGTCTTTCATTCAGCGAAGTTCACTGGGAACTTCACCAAAAGATTAAAGAACAGAAAATGATCAGGTAATGAAGAGAGATAGAAACAATAAAGGTTTCTACTGACTTGCTACATTCACTTTTTGAGTTTGGGCACTTTTCTCTTTTACCAAGGGTTAAGCCTGGGTGATTGAGACTATTTTCTGGTGCAGTGTGCAACCAGTAGGTCCTAGGTTCTTTGAGGACAAGGACATATCCGTCTTATTCACTCTGCCAAGCACAGTGCCTTGCATACAGCATGCCTGGCATAGGGTAGGTATCTCTAAGTTTAGAGAATGAATTACTGCAGCCCTTGGCATCTTGGGAGGAAATTTAAAATGAGCTCTCAGTGCTCTCAAGCAGCATTGTATTGGTTTCTCTGGCTGTGTAATTTGGTTTTTGATTACAAATGTGTGTTAATGGACAGATCCATGTGTTCATTTGTTGCTGGTTGTGGTTGTGATACTGCCTTTGAGATTTGCAGTGTGTTCTGGACATACAGTATGCCATTTCTGTGGTAAGGCTTCTGGTCAGCGGAAGATTGATGATGTATTTTAACCCCTGATGACTAGGAACAAAAACTGACCATGCAAAAGCCCTCTCCTTTGGGAGACTGAGTGTGTGGCCAGTGTTTGGCAGGGTGACTTCTTGCAGTGGAATTCTAAGCTCAGACTTGTGTTCTCTTTCTTTTTTGCCACCTTTGGGGCTAGGTCATGAAGGGTCTTTTCACAGTGGAAACCATTTTCGCTCAATTAATTGGATGAAAACAAAGGCTGCCCCATGCCCTGTGGTTATTGCTTTACAAGCTAGAGGCTCAGATTGAATTGCAGGCTCCCTAGGTCGTTGGAGACAGGAATGCTGTGGTGCCTTCACCCCCATGGAGAGGGCTGGGCTTGAAAGCATCTTATAGCCACCTTTCTGGTTGACTTAATAGGGAAGAAGGTAACCCTGCAGGAGAAGCCTTTCCCAGTCTAGCGAAGTGTTGAGAAGACATTCTGGGAATATGCTAACAAAACTCCTTAAAAGTTTTTTGATCCATTTTCTTTTATATATATATATATATATATAAAAGCAACACACAAAACATGCCAATCAGATGGCAGAACCCAGAGTCTTTCATGTCACAATATGTCCATTTACTACAGCATTTAGTAGATCAATAATACCTTTAGCTTGAAGTAGTTAACAAGCATACCTTTCAGTGTTACTTTATTTTCTGCTCCCTGTAGCACTTAGCAAAATCCCATTATGCAGTTGGGTAATATTAAATGTTAAAAAGTTAATTTGTTCTGCATTCCATTAAAATTGCTCTTTTTTTTAAATGTGAATTGGTCCTTACATCTTGTTTAAAACCTATAATTTAAGCTCAAACTGTAGTAAAGTCTTGAGTAACCTTTTGCCCTTGCTACCTTAATTATTCTTCATCACACACATTATTTCAGGATTGTGACAATGGGTTAACTATTTGCTAGTTAATGAAAATATCTGTCACTTAAGCAATATATGGACTTGAAGTTTTAGTTAAAATTGTATATCAGTAATGAAACAAAATGTACCTTTTTGATGAAAATAGATTTTAAAAATATTGCTTTCTTTCTTTTTGAAATAACCATTCCTTGGTTAAGGCCAAATGATTGATTAAACTGTTGATGGAAATGGGAAGCTTGTTTCCATTTTAAAGTATTAAAACATTTGCTTTTTAAATGTAATAGTTTTCTAATTACATTCCTTGTCACCTTATGTAAATATGCTTAGAGATTGTCTTATAATAATAAAATGTCGTGGAACCAGATCCTAAGGGTAGTGTGGCAAAAATGCCTCATATTTCTTGATTCCAAATATATTAAATAACTTTTTTTTGTATTTTTCAGACTTATAGTGAATAAATAATAAGTAGGAAATGAAGTTTCTTGAAACTAAGCTAAGTATCTTAAGAGCATTTGGTGCTTTGTTTGGCCTGTTTTTGTTAATCTGTATACTTCATTAAAAATTATCAGGTTCAGAGAGATTACTGATAATTGCAAACTTTATTCTCAGCAGTAGAGACTATCTGTCATATGAAGCCCTTAAGATTACCTTAAATTTTTTTAGCATAGAGAGTTTACATCTTCATGTCACATCAGAAAAAAAGAAAGAAAGAAAGAAAAAAAATCAGTGGTGAGGGGGTAGGTGGTGGAAGAAAGATATGAACAGACCCTGAGAATAATGGAGTTTTTAATTTGAAGAAGTTTTGGAAATTAGGTTCAGTTACCTCATTTCACAAGAGAATAAAAAGAAGTCTCAAATATTCAATGACCTGCCCAAAGTTAATAACTGAGATGGGACAAGAACCAGGGTTTCTGAGACAATTTGTTGATTTTGAAAGAGATTTTGGGGTCAGACAAATCTGGTTTTCAACCATGACTACCTTTGTAACCTCTGGCAGATTACTGAAGTGCTCTGAACCTCGATTTTATCTTCTGTAAAATGGGGACGATATTCCATTGTGTGATTTCATGAGAGAATGGATTTGAAGACTGAGTTTAGGTTCTGACCCTTCCAAATGCCTTATCGGTGCTGGCTCCCTTCCCTTTGCTAGGTCAGTGTCTTCTGTACAACACACTGTTGTGTATTGTAGCAAGTCACTTATGTCAGACAAGACCCTGGCTATTTCGGCGATGAGGTCTGGGTTTGCTGCCTGACCAATACCAGACAAGGGGACACTAGTATGCACCTGGTTTATGATGATACTGTTACGAGGTTTGGACAGGAATCCATACTGAAGCATTCGGCAGGCGCTTTTGTTCTGTGGCCTTGGGACTCCTGCATTTCCCCACTCTTGTTTGATAGCACAGCCGAGAAGTCCACAGAGACAGAGATGATGCTGAGGAGCCTGCTGCTTTTTTTTTTTGGAAGAGAAATGTTCCATGGAAACTTTTCCTGTGAACCCTCTTTGAGAGATTTATGCAGATTATAAAGTCAAAAGAAGGGGTCATTCCAGACTTTTCTTTCCAGGCAGAGAGGCCAAAACATAATTTTAGCAGGTATTAGTAAAAATTGAGAAGTATTTTGTGTATGCTGGGGTTCTTGCCAAGCTCTGTGTTTGCAACTCCCAAGACATTGCTAAGGTGAAAGTTTTTCTTCACTGCCCTTGGAAGATTGTTGAAACAAGCCGGCCACTATTCTTTTCCATTGCATCTGTATTATTGAGGCCTCTCTAGACACTGTTTTGCGGAATCTTGGGCCAACACAAATTGATTTGCTTTTCAGTGAAAGAACTTCATGCTGAATGTTGACTGCAGGTGTGTTTTGGAGGAGGCTGTAAAGGAGTAAAAATGAAAGGATTGATCATTAGATAAAGCAGGTTTAAGTCATTTGGCTAGTTAAACTGTAGGACTGCCTGCTTTAATTTGGTGAGGATTTTTAATTTAATTTAATTTTTTACTGTAAACAAATGATTCTACAATGAGTCCAAGTAGGTACGTCCAAGGAATTTACAGCGACTTTTACATGATTGCAGATAGAACTTTGAATTTGTTTTACAAATTCACCCTCAGGAGTGTAAAACATATACCATCTTAAAATACTCCCTCTCATACATCATAATCAACTATTGCATATATAGCCATTTATTAATATGTGAGCATGATGATACTTGGTGTGTATGTTTGTAAACTATATCCATTTTGTTAGTTGAAAATATTCTTAATTATTCATAGAAATGTATAAACCTCCATGAGAACATTTTAACCAGACGTAGCAAAGACCTAGGCATACTTTATTGATCATTTTGTACAGAACATTAGGGAATGTTCCAGCAGAGTGCAGCAAAAGCTAGTTATTGCAAAACATACTCTTGTCTTTTCTTAGTCAGTCTGGAATATTGAGATATACAGGGATTTAAGATTTTAAAAATGATGGAAATAAATAATAGGGATCTTGGAACAGTGTTCTATGTGCACCCCTGCTCCCCATCCTCTGAGAAGGCCTCAAACAAGAAAAGCATTCTGTAATTTACTAAGTAACACTGATCTTTCTTAAAGAAAGGACATGGTGGTACCTCCAGATAACACTTGAAAATTAGCATGGTGTATTTTTACTTACTTTTCTTTTCAAAATAACTTTTTAAAAAGTACACAAGTACTAAATATCAGAATTCTTTGTCAGAAAATACAGATAAGGGAAGGGAATAAAAATAAACATTACCCTAATCCCACCACCCAGAAAGAAATCGCAGTTTAAATTTAGTATATAGCCTTCCAGATTTATGAATGTGTTGGATTATGCATAAATATAAATAAGAAATAGAAATATTTTTAAATTGGGTCATAAGGTACATACTGTTTGGAAAGTACTTTTTCTTGTAAATTTAAATTTTATGTATGGTTATAGCTGCTATAGCTTTTCATAAATATAGTTAACTCTAGTTGCTAGTTTCAGTTATGTTTGTATGGTATGCTTCTGTCTTTTAAAAAAATGTGTGGCATATTGCTTCACAGTGACATGTAAGTAATTCATTTTACTTTGTGAATAAATATTATTCTGATGCAGACCACTGTATATTTGATGTGTACCACAAAGAATAAATATTTACCGTCATAGAATTAGCTGATTTTTCTTACTGTTAGTGATTTACTTTGAGAAGCTTCTCTTTCTAACTTCTAGCCCATTTTTAGAGAGAGGGTGATTTTTTTACTGGTTTGTGATTACACAGTGATGATACTTTAAATGTGTTGGTGTTTTTAAGAATATTGGCTAAGTAGGAAAATAGTTGCCCAACTTTTCCTGCTTTCTAGCTACCACAATTCAGTTACTTTTGATTGTCCCTGCTTTAAATTCCTACTTTATAATAATAATGTCTTATGTTTATAATGTGATAATTTAAAAACAGAAGCACAAAAGATTATATTTGGCTTTCAACAATGAGAAAACAGCTAATTACCAGAGAAACAGAGCTATCAGATTTTAAAAGGAAAGTATAATTAATAAATGCGAATGTTCAGCTTATTTTTTATTTTTATTTTTAAAAAATAGAGACAGGGTCTTGCTGTGTTTCCCAGGCTAGTCTCAAACTCTTGGCCTCAAGCAATCCTCTCGCCTTTTCCTCCTAAAGTGCTGGGATTACAGGCATGAGCCATCCATGCCTGGCCTCAGTTTATATATGAACACGTCTGTTTGAATTATGTCTGGCACATGAATGTCCCTGAAGGAATACTGACTGGAAGATAACTTGGGGTGACTAGGTCAATGACCCTTCTATCAGAAGTGAATGCCACTTCCCAAACAGGCCAGGACAGTGATCATGAGTGCCAGGGATTGGAACACTTTGCTGATTTAGGAGGTAGAAAATCGGCCAAATTGGAAGCGGTAGCCATGTTAAAGTTATTACAGAAGCTACCTGCTGAGGGGCTGAGACATTAACAGGCCTGGCTATGTGATAAGATTGACCACAAAAGCACAAGTGTGAACCCGATTCCATAGCAGAGAACATCTGCCTCTGCTGCTGGGGTCAGGAGCATCCTTGAGCCTGTGGGAATACAGCAGGGGAGGCATGTATCGCCTTGCTGTAACCACTGGTTCTTCAAGCATAAAATCAAAAAGATAGAATTTTAAAATGAAAATGTATACTTGGTGTGTGTGTGTGTGTGTGTGTGTGTGTGTTTCTAGCTATAAGGGGATGAAAAAAACAAAGGTTTTTTAGGTGTGCACACTGTGCTTCTGGTAGCACGGTCTAGGATTAAGAGGGCCTTTCATATGATGTGTGGAGAGTATGTAAATGTAGAAAGCAAACAAAAAAGTATTTAAAAATCTTACATTGTTTCAGCAACACAATTCAAAGTCAGTAAACTTCAGAAATTATAGGTGCCCCAGGAAATAAATTAAAGGCCTGAGATCATTACTTTACAAGAATGAGCATACCAGGACATTTCGAGACCAAATTTAGTTTCTGTTCCTACTTCAAAGATAAAACTTGAAGTCTTCTTTCAGTATGTTAATTTAAACCTCTCTAAAAACCTTGTAATTGGGGTAAGCAGCCACCAGGGGGCAGCCATGATTTGGTTAAAATTATGAGTCTGAATAGTAAAGCTTTTTCCCAGGTGGGAAAGTGAAAGGACTGCTTTGATTCCTTTTTGAACTAAAGCAAATAAAATGAAAAGAAAGTTCAGTAAATTTTACTAATCTTTGAATTAATGTCTTGATTGGTTTAAAGGACACTTTTTGATTTTTCCACTACTCAGTGGCATTTTTTGCTCTGGCCACCAGCTATATACAGTCTGTCTCAAACTTGACATTAACTAATGATGAACTTTGCTTTTCTCATCACCTTGTAGCTGGAAACACACACACATACACCATGTGTATTGTATATTTTTAAAAATTCTTTTTGATTTCGTGCTTGAAGAACAAGTGGTTCCAGCAAGGTGATTATGGAAGAATATAGGAAAACTTGGCTTATCATTTCCAAAGAATAGAGAGATTACTTTCTATTCTTATAAAAAGGGAGAACTCTTCCTTTTCCAAAGAACAGTTTTCTGCTGCCAGCTAGATGCTGCTTGAAATGTATACACTTGACACTTTAGTAGTTCTGACATTTGCTTTGGGTTCAGTCTGGAGGGGAGCATTAAAAAATACAGATTCCTGAGCTCCACCCTTAGACTCACTGAATTTCAAGGGAGAAGGGATGTTTTTTTTTTTTTTACAAGGTTCCCTGGTGATTCTGAGGCAGGGTCCAGGAAAATGCCTGGCAGCCTTCTCTCTTGTAATGTGTGAGAACTACACTAGTAAGAGAATATCTCAAAATGAACTTTTAAAAAAGTTCCTGTTACCAGAAACAGGTATTTAAAAATATCCACAAGTAGCACATGTAATAAGACTTTAAGCAGAGGGTTTAACAGAATTTTGTAGGAAATTTTAATATGCAGACCGTAGTGTAATGAAATTTCTTATTTGGGGGTTTCTTCTTTATACTGATGGCCATATAATTATAAGAATTTTTTTAATGGAAATGGAAATGTACTTTCTTGGTTAGCTGCTATTTAAGAAAGATCTAGAATATCAGAGTAATTGAAGTTCCTTTTTTAACTTAAGAGATTTGATCACTCAGAGTAACAGATGTGCAAGTAGATATTCACCATCATGTTATGGTAAAAAAATTTAAAAAGTTTATGGTTTGTTGGATATAAATTAATACTTTTAAAATGTTTATTGACCTCTTCTTCCCCTAAAGTATGAAATAAAGGGGAAGTAATCACATTCTATTTTACAGACAAGAAACTGAGCAGTGAGGAGGAAAACCACTTATCTAAGGACATTCTAATCTATAGTAAACACATAGAAGAGTATTGGGTTATTTTGATTCCTGTGCCATTTTGTTATCTACCCTTCTACGTAAATGGAGAAGTTCTCCTCCCTTCCCAACCCTATGTCTCAACTTACAGACTGGTTGTAGATCCCATTGTTAGTCTTTCTGCTTAGACCCCACTTTATCCAGTGGAGCTCAATTATTATTATTAATTTTTATCACTACTTATTTTAAAGTATGATGATAATACAAACAGGCATACTTAAAAATTTTTTTATTTTAATTTTAAGTCGTGGGGTACATATGCAGGATGTGCAGGTTTGTTACATAGGTAGACGTGTGCCATGGTGGTTTGCTGCACTTATCAACCCATCCCCTACGTATTAAGCCCAGCATGCATTAGCTGTATTTCCTAATGTTCTCCCTCCCCCACAACCTCCCCAAGAGGCCCCAGTGTGTGTTGTTCCCCTCCCTGTGTCCATGTGTTCTCATAAACAGGCACATTTTTGAGAGATAGTCTAGTCAGGTAATGCATGCTGTGCAGAAATGGACAGCAGCTTGTCTGTCTGATCTTTCCTCCTTAAAAGGCTCAGAAACTAAAGGCACTGTTATGAGAGGAGTTGGAAGAAATGGGGAATTAAGAGACTTCTTTTGGGACCTAGTTAAGCAGAGTTGATATTGTCTTACTTTTGAAATACCAAGTGGGCCTTGCTGTATTTTATTTTAGTGTTGAGCTTCAGATACCTAAGCCAGTGTCTTTTGCTGCTCACTTATGAGATCCAGCTTGACCTTACAGTGGCAATCATGTTAAGAGAGAACAAACTAAAGTAAGCACAAACAGAAACTTAGAATTAGTTCTAAAGAAATGTGGATCTAATTTTTTACATTAAAATAAAACAAAAAGGAAGGCTGACTTTAGGTAACATTTATCAAATTTAGACTAAAATAAACCAAGAAGTTTATAAGGTCCAGTTTGTGGAGTAAAATATTGGCATGAAGAGAATGGAAACATTGCATGTAGGAAAATGTACGGGAGTAGAATTAGAGAAGGAAAAATCACTAGTCGTGACCCGATGTTACTACAGCCACACCAGCTTACTTATAATAGGAATTCAGTGTGTTACAACAAAGAGGGTTCTGTAAATGCACCATGATAAAAATGGCAAATATTTATAATAGCTGCTATTTTTTGAGCACTTACTGAGTGCCAGCTATTGCTAAGCACTTTACCTACATTATCTCAATTATTTTAAAGGGTTCTGTTGTACAGAGGGACTCTGTAATTTTTTGCCCTCAATAACTTAATACTTTTAAAGAGCATTTCTTTATGTAAACACTTCCCCGTGGATTTGGGATTCTAGGAAATAAATGGGAAAGTATTAGCTAACCTTGTACAAGAGAGAATGATGGTGTTGGGCATATGCTATAAACTCTCCCCAGATTTCCCAAACTGTGATCCAAGGAATATTCTTCTGGGAGATATTAATAGATGTTCTGTAAAAAATGGGTTTTGAAGCACTGCATTCTGTATCCTTCTGCTGGGGATTCACTAAGCCACATTGGGGTGTTAAAGGATCTGAGAAGTTCTGCTTTAAAAAAAATATAATGGAGTTTTTTAAAAACGATGTTTACTATTTCCTTAATTTAAGTACAGAACACCTTGAGAGGAGTGGTCAGGGAGGGAGGATTGGAGAACATTCCACGAGTGCCTAGTTGGTATTGGGAGACAATTCTGCTGGGTGTCTTCTGTTTCTGCGCATCTTGCGAGCAGAAACACTGATTGCCTTTGTTCTGCACTGTATTTTCAAGAAGGATATTTTATAGGGAATACCCTTGGACAATAGAGGTAGTATCTCCCTGCAGAGCAGAAGGTAGGTTGTTTACTATCTAGTACAACAAAGACAATCGATCCTTCCAGGACAAAGTTTAAGCATGATTACTGACCATTATAAAAGATTTGGGTTCCCTAAGCTCAGGGTTCTTCTCCTGTCACACAACCCCTCCGCATGTGCAGATGTCACCATTTTGGCCCTTTTCACATTACCTGTGGGAATTTGGGCTCAGGGAACTGGCACAAATGCTGACGTTCTGGGTACCGTGGTTGCTTTAAGGAGTAAAATCTTTTTCCCCTGACCTAGCAGTCTTGAATCTTTTGCAAGCATCAGTGAAACCATGGCAGATAAACTTGTTAACTTGCAATTAGAGTAAAATCTTACACCTTTCACAATTCCTGAAGGGTTGGGTGGAGTAGGGTGAGAGATGAGAATAGAGTGGCTGGGGCAAAGCTGTGAAGAGTGGAGAAAACACAAGACTGCGAAGTGAAGCATCTTCCAAACAGTCTAGACTATTGACTTTCCTGGCAATGTTGCTCCTTTGAGCCAATTAATCTCAGTTCCTATAGCTTTCCTTTTAGGTTTTATTGACTAGACATCTATTATGTTTTGCTACTGTTCTTTTCTGTGCTTGATTTTTCCAGGTATAGAATTTCTGTTTATATAATGAAACACCAAATGGTGCTGGATGATTAGTTTTACAGCTCTTGTACATTTAGGGAAAGAAAGACTAGGCAATTTACTCTGCTTGACAATTTACACGGGTTTTCTGATGTAATCATTCACATCATTCAGGATTTTGGTATTGTTACTCTGAAATTTACATGTGAAGAAATTTGATGCTCTATGAGGTGGTTCTTATAATATTCATTGCTGTCATTTATGGAGTGCTTACTAAATACCAGCTACTGTGTAGCTAAGCATAGGATATTTTCTTATTTAATTCTCATAATGACCCTAACTAGTTACGATTATTATCCTTATTTTATGCATGAGGAAACTGATAACCAGAGAGGAAGTGATCACCCCCAGGTCAGGTAATTAGTAGAGCTATGATTTAAATACATGTATGTACGTATGACTTCAATATCCAATTTTCTCTGTTCCCCTCCACCGTCTGCCAAATTAAAGTTTTATGGCATTATTTGGCTTGAGCTGAGGGTGACTATGTAGTTAGAATCCAAACTAGACATTTTGGAGAGGAAAGGGGAACAATATTAATAATTGCACCAGGACAACAGGTATAGTCCAGACTGTCACAGAAAAACAGGGTGTATGTTCATACTACTGTGCAAATGAAATACCCAAGTAAATAGTAGGGTAGATTTTAGTCACAGTTGTGCAATTGATTTTTAACAGGTGTGGTTCTAGGATATTATCCCCGTTGAGTCAATATGCTAAATTCAAATAGTTTTAAATTTTTTTTTGCACTTTTAAAAGTATTTTATTGCCAAGATAGACCCACCCTTATTGACAGTTCCAATAGAGATAAAATGTATTACTGCACATCCTTTTCTCACACCTCAGTGTTTTGTGGGTTTCCAGAACTTAGTGCAGTCCAAAGTAAAGGGAATATTTATGACATTTTTCAAAGCAAAACAGGAGATAATTATTCTTTTATCTCCTCTTCCACCCCCTCAAACTGAAGAACATGATTGACTTGGCTTTATAGGGTACACATTCCTCATCTAGATGAAACCCAGCTGAGGATGGAAAATTGCAACACTATCTTGTCCTCCTAATGTCAACTGACAAAGGATAAGATACTTAAACTTTGCTTTCCTTGACATCGTTTTCAGTGAGCATTCTAACAAAGAGAGAATAATAATTAATATACAGATCTATAATAACTATGATAGTTTTCTTGTGGTTTATACATAATTGTTTAATTAGCCTCTACAGGCTATTATGGTGGTTTTCCGTTGATTTTTGTTGTTGTTGTGCTACTTGTTAGAAATTTTTGGCATTGGTGTTAGGCTAGCTTTGTAAATGCATATTGTGCATTTTTCCACATTGAAATGTTTTTGAAGAGTATATTCTGTGAAATGATTCTGTGGTCAAATGATATATCTTGTGGAGATTAACAATACACATATAAGCATGTTAAAGACTAGGTGAAGTCCTAGAGTGCTAGAAATAGTTTATTCACTTTGTTTAGTCCAGCATTTCCCAAACTTAGACACTGAGTGCTTTTTTTAGTGGAGTATGTGTTAACTTTCCATGGAAGCACACTTTGGAACACATTGGCATATGTGTAGCAGTTTTCTTTCTTTTTTAAAAAAGGCCACCTTTATTTGTTGCTATATCTCCTTTTATTTTATAATTTTGTGTTGCCACTCTCTCCCCTTTTTTGAGTAGCATTTGGCTTGAAATTAAAAAAAATCAGCCAGAAGTGTTATTTATCAAAATTACTCTAATTCATTGTACTCTGAATCTCCTTTCTCCTGCCTACTATGATTTGCTTTGTTCCTTTTTCAAACTTTTTACTTTAATGTTTGCATCATTTATTTTTATTCTTTAAGAACACTGAAAGCATTTAAGGCTATGAATTTGTGTTTGAGTATGGCTTTGCCAACATACCACATTTAAGTGTGGTGATGTTGCAGTATGGCTTGGTGAAAATAGCATTGGCTTAGGAAACAGCTAGATCTTTACTAGGATCCTGCCATGGATTCCATAATCTTGAGTTTCAGTTTCTGCATTATAAAATGGGGCTACTAATACTTACTTTTCAGAAATGAAAAAAATAAACTTATTTATTTTTTTCTGTAGAGTTCATAGCACAGTACCGAAAAGGGAGATGGTTGACCAATGAATGCCTTTCATTAATTTTATGTTTTTATAAATACTCTGCAATTTCAATTTTGATTTAGTTTTGTCACAGTGGTTTTATAGTAGCTGTTTAGGAGAGTAACTTTACTTGCCAAATAGCGAAATTTAAAAACCTATAATTTTGTTAACTGAATTTCATTTTTTTCTGAGACCAGCTTCTCTATGGGAAGGGAGAGTTGTCTTTAGGAAGCTCTAAGCGTGCATTAGCTTGTGGCCCATGAGGAAAGGGTCTTTTCCCCACGAAGTCAGGTCAATTTAAAAAAATTGATGTATGGGTCTTACTGGTACCAGGGAGAGTGCTACTAGGATGGGCCCAACCTGGACTACATGCTCAGGCTGGTGGCCATATAAGGTTAGTTCTGTTACTAATAAGCAGACTAATACAGATGCATAGCAATTAAAAAGCAGCAGTGAAAAAAGATAGTCAATATGGTCTCCCTGCAATCAATTAACTGAAATTCATGTATTCACTCACTTACTCAAAAGATGTTGAGAGTCTGCTCTGTCAAGCAGTATTTAGGCACTTTGGTTTTCTCAGTCAACAAAAAGATGATCCCGGACTTCATAGGACTTAGGTTCTACTAAACCTTTTTCTTATTTATTTGTTAATAATTACATTTGTTCTCACTAGATATAAAGTCCATGGACTCAGCAGCTTTTTTCTTGTTCTCTACTGTATCTCTAGCATCTAGAAAATAGTTGGTATGTTATAGCATCTCGATAACTGTTTGTTGTATAGAGGAAACTTGGGTACTCTTCTGGGTGAATGAGAAGTCTTGTTTTACTTTGCGGCCTAGTCGCTTATGTGGAGGGAACTTATTTTATCTCAGATCAATTGTTTATCAAAAGCAGTGGATAAAAGTGGATAAAAGTCCAAATTCTAGAATTTGTCCTTCACGTTTTTCCTTGTCTCTACTTCTTTCCTCTATCAATCTCATGTGGATTTAAAATATGATAAAATCTGGGACAATGTTTTTCTTACCCACCAGTGGCCAACAGACAGTGGAAATTGAATAAACACTTAATAAATGAGTGTTTTGATCATAAGAAACAGGGCATGTCTACCTCTCCCTTGTTGACTGTTTGAACAGTTGGGATTTGCAGTCTTCAATGAATATGGAAAGAGTTGGACATAGGTGTTTGTGAGGGACAAGAGAAAGATTTGACAATGGTACTGGCCTGGCATGGTGGCTCACACCTATAATCTCAGCATTTTGGGATGCCGAGGTGGGTAGATCGCTTGAATTCAGGAGTTCGAGACTAACTTGGGCAGCATGGCAAAAGCCTGTCTCTGTGAAAAAAAAATTTTTTTTTTTAAAAATTAGCCAGGCATGGTGCCATGTGCCTGTAATACCAGCTACTTGGGAGGCTGAGGTGGCAGGATTACTTGAGCCTGGGAGGCAGCGGTTGCACTGAGCCAAGATCATGCCACTGCACATTCCAACCAGCCTGGGCTATAGAGTAAGACCCTGTCTCAAAAAAAAAAAGAAAAAAAAAAAGGCACTGGTTACCTGAGAAAGCCATTCTTGTCCAATAAAGAAGTGACTACTGGTATTTTGGGTCTGGATTGATGTAGGTTTTTAACTGGTTGAAGGCAGTGGATTTTGGTGGAAATCTTTTTTGAACTTCGAGCTTTCTCTGCTAAGTGTGGCTCTCCTAGTCAGAGTCTGCTGTGATCTGAATGTTTGTGCCCTTCCCATCAACCCCAAATTCATATTGAAACCTAATGACCGACGTGATGGTGCTAGAAGGTGGAGCCTTAGGGAGGTGATTAGATCATGAAGGTGGTGCTGCCACAAATAGGATCAGTGCCTCCATAACGAGGCCCCAGAGAGTTGCCTTGCCCCTTTTACCATGTGGGGACACAGCTAGAAGGTGCCATCTATGAACCAGAAATAGGGCTGTCATCAGACATTGAATTGTTAGCACTTGGATCTTGGAATTCCCAGCCTCCCATACTGTGAGAAATAGATTTCTGTTGTTTATAAGTCATATATTTATGTGATATTTTGTTTTTGATGTTTTACGATAGCAGCCCAAATGGACTAAGAAAGAGAATCACATGTTTAATGGAAGTTACTCCTGATGTATGGTGGTTATAATACACCATGAATCATCACACTTTGCACTGCCTTGTAACTGGGCATCTTTTTATAATATATGCTTTTGCGGGAATGAACATTGAAATAGGAGGAAAGAGCAAATCAAGCACCACTTGATAGTTACCATGTCAACTGAAAAGTCCCTTATATTTGTCCTTTTAATGAGCACCAATGAAAGAGTATTTTATAATATCCCCAAGAAACTCATTCTAGTTTGTTAAACATTTTTGCCAGGATTTTTTTTTTTCTTAAATTACTCTCAAAACTCTTTATTTTGCAATGTAATTACATTATAATGTGATTTTATACATCTTCTGTTTCTTTTATGATAAACCTAAAGGGTTCCATAGAAAACTAGCTAATATCATCCAATTTAAGGTGTTCTTTTTGGCCGTTAGGTTAAAGTATTAATTGGTTAAGACAACTTTATCTTGTTGTTGTTTTAGAAGAAATAATTTAGCAGATAAAAACTGCACCTGGAAAAGAAAAGTTGTATATGTTGTTATTCGAAATGGAAGATGATTTGAAATCCAAACTATATCATTTTTATTAGTCCTATAGAAGAGTTACTTACGAACATTTCCAGGCAAGTTTTTATGATAAGCATGCTTTTCCTTTTTTTCAAGATATTTTCCCTCATTTGTATCATATTTGGAACGTCATGCCCTAAAAGTTTCCCCTACGTGATTTCAGAGTTAAGAATCCTTTTACTTGCTAGTTTCTTCTCTCCCTCATTCTCTCCTGGGACACTGATCTATTCTATAATTCAGACCCTCGGTTGGAAAGGAACTAACATATATGTGACTAAGAGAGGACTTACGTATTCCTTGAGGCATGGTCTATCAATCACCTAGCCACTTTACCTGAAGGCTGAAAACTGTGAATCATTTCCTCCAGTGCCACATGCTAGGAGGCACTTGATTTAGGAATATGGGTAATGTGGGCTATAATTAACTCTTTTATATATTTTATTTCTGTTCTTTGTTTTAACATATGGCATGTAATTTTATACTAATTGCAGAGATAGGCAATTAAAATTTTGCATTTGCTGGTATCACAAGTCTTTCGTTAATGGGTATACATAGTTACATGAAAACACATGTATATTAATCAATAATTTACCTTCAACCACAGTCATCTGTATAATGCCTTTCCTCTGATACATCATTGGTAGAGGACAATTTGGCAATGAGAAAGCAACAATTGTTACTGATTTTGCTTTGTTTTGGCAGAGTTGCAACAATTTTCCCATACCTTGATCCAGTAGAGATATCAGATAGATTTCTATACTGTACTTGCATTTGAAATTTCCTCTGTTTTTATTCTGAGTATTTTTTTCCATCAGCTTGTAACATCATAACATTGATTGGTGCAAGTAATGTATTATTCATGCCATTCTGGTTTCATTCCATTAGTGCTATCAGCATTAGTATTCAGTCTAAGAGATACAATTATGTCAAGAACCCTCTGGATCAGCTAGTCTTGTTTTGCATTTGTTTCACATTCATAGAAGAGACTTTTTTGTAATCTTTTTATTTTGTTGGTGTCAACTGGAGTGAAATAAGAGAGTAATATGAGGTTGATGTAAATATAATCTTATAATTTTTTTATTTTACTAATAATCATTATGTAAAATTTGAAAAATTTGGAATACATGAAACTTGGAACTGTATAAGTAGGAAAATAAATTCATCTGTATTTTCATCATCCTATTGACAAGTTGATTTTACTTTCTAGTGTTTTTTAATTGCTTAAAGTTCATGTTGTATATGCAGTTTTGAATATTGGTTTTTAGCATTACATGATGCATATTTTGCCAAATAACATTTTTAAACGTTGATTTTTGATGAATATATACATTGTATCATTTTCAGCCATTCTCAATTTTCAAATATTTTTTCATAGTTTATTTTTTATCAATAAAATGATGGACATCTTCGTTTATAAATCTTTGACCATGTCTCTGGTTATTTCCATAGGATAGATTTCTAGAAGTGAAATTATTGGGCCAAGAATATTAGCCTTTAAAAAATTCTTGATACATATTGCCAAGCAACTTTCTAAAAACACTGAATTCTAATTTCCTGTTTGCTAAAAAAAAAATCTCCCTGTTTTAGCTTATGTTGCTGTAAAGTCATTTTTTTATTTAATGTGTATCTGTCTTTTTAGTAATATATTCATTAAAATAGACAAGTTAGGACATCATTAGATTACTAAGCAACCAAAGCAACTCAATGGATAGCCTTCTAATGCTGAAAGCCACCGGACATTTTGGTGGGCCATCTTTTCTTAGTGTGTAATTTTTGATGAGTTATGTTGCTAGATCCTGTAGCTAAATGTTTGAATGGAAATATGGTGTAGGGGTCTGAGCATTCAGACAGGTAACAACAGTTCTGTAAGTCTGCTGTGGAAAAATGAGAGCTGCTGTCTGCTACTTCGCCAATAATAACTGAGAGCTCATTGTGTTTCACCTGTGTTTTTAGCCCTTTGTAGAACAATTTAGTGACTTAATTTTGTATTTATAATTATGTCAAAATTAGTACAAAGTCTAGATAATCTAATCAAAACAAGTTACATTTGAAATAACACACTGCTGCTCATTTGCTTATTGGATCTTGAAGAATGGAGTCTAAAATGTACAATGATGGTCATGACATATTATATGAATTTAATGTAATATTGTGGCTTTGACCTCATGAAATATGCAGAAAGTGCTAAGTTCAAAGAAAATGTTTAAAGTATTGTGACTCCATTACTTCATTTTAGCCTTCTATCACAAGGCATTTTAAGGAATACTAGGAAATCTTACCTCCTTTATGAAGACTACATAAAATGAATAATGATTTCTGTTCCTCTGCCCAATTTACCTGGAATATAATTTTATTGAATTATAAAGTAACCCTAAAATTTAGGTATAATAAATACTGCATGTTGAGAATGCCAGTTGATTGGTGGTCTTTTTAGTTGAACACTTCTCTGTAGGTTCTGCATTGGTTGATGTCTTATTGATGGTAAAAGGAAGGAAAAAGGAAGCATAGGGATTATCAGAATACTTAGAGTCATCAAAAATTCTCTGTATAAAATGTACTGGCTATGTGACCTTTGTTAATATTGACTGGCTATATGACTTTTGTTAATATCAAGGATTTGTTAAAGCTTTGATACTTTATAAGTACAATTTCTTGTCTGTTAATGAGGAATGACGTTACCTCAAAGATTGAATTGAATAATGAATAAAATATCCCTTTTGTAGACATTCCTTAATAAAAGTGTGCTAATTTCTTATCCTTGTATGTAAAATATGTGGAAGATTAGGTCTAGACCAAGGACTCCATTGAAAGGAACTAAATCCATTAAGTATGCAGCACTCAGAAAAGAAATGCCTTCAAAAATGCTTTTTCTCCTTGCAATATAGATGCATCAATAGATATTGAATTAAGTACCAACCATAGTATGTGGGTTGGCAACATCCTGTGTTTGCTACTGTTGGAACCAGTTTGCCCCATTTGCAGGAATCACAATAATAAAGATAATATTCACAAAATAGTAGTGCATATTTTACGGAGATATATTTTTCATAAAGGCCATTCAGTTGGTTCCAAGAGGGTTTGTTGTGTTCTCTTGTGACACTGAGTTTTTGGTCCCTTGTGCTTCAGATGTGTGAAAACTTTTGTGTTCATTATTGTCAGTGCTGAATATTAGCCACTCCTCACAGTGAAGCAAGAGTACTCTGAAGAATTATCAGTGGATTCCTTGAGCCAGAGGTATCACCAAGTGTTTACTTGGGGGAGGTGGCTTTGGTCTTCCCATGGCCTTTAGCAGCCTTCCCCAATTCTTTGAGATAGAGTGTTAATGTATTTGTAGTTTTTTTTTGTAAAGTGCTATGCAAGTGCAACTTCAGGACAAGTCAGTCTGCTAACTTCTAAGTAGTTTGCTGTACTGAAGCTGGAGCCAACACAGTTTGGGCTGCCCTACTTAAGCAGGGGTTGTTGATTTGCCATTACCTACTGTGTTTCTGCTACTTAATGATTCCCTGAATTCTGGAGATGTGGGAGCTCTGTAGCAAAAACATATGCCATTACTATTGCTAGTGATGTGAACTTAGATCATGTTTTTGCATTATGAAATAAGTGTGTTATAGTGTACTTGATGAAAGATGCTCATCTGTTAAAATTTGTACTTTGTTATTATTAATGATTGATGTAATAGCCCTTTGCTCACTGCCCCAATTTTGAATCATCTGTCTTCTAACTTCAGGTGATCATTCCTCAGAAAGTTAGTTTCCTAAGGATTATATAACTGATTCTTGTAATTACATTATTTATATTCTCAAACTCTTATAGTAGAAATAATGAATAAAAACATTTCATTTTTCAAGTTCAAACCAAAGGTTCTGAACTCGTTGAAATTATTTAAAATGAATGTATTTGTTAAGATTTGCCTCCATTGCCAACTCTCATTGAAGTCAGGCTGTTCTCTCTGCCATCAACATTTTAGATCCACCTTGACCATGGTATTTATAACGCTGTGTTGCAGCTACTTGACTACACATCTGTTTTGTTAACAAAGCTGTGAGCTGTTTAACGGAAGGGGACATGTCTTCTTCATTGATACCCCTAAATGTTAATAAGTGTTCTCATTGTTAATAGATGCCAGATAAATGTTCTCCAAATTATCTTGAATTGACTTAAGCATGGAATACTATATAAAACACATAAGTTATAAAGCATTAGCCATCTGAGATAATTTCTGTGTAACTTGACTTGTGACTGTGACATAGTTGATTTAACATGAAGTTTGTTGGTGAGATTTGTACATGAGTGAGGAAATTTAATATATGATTTAAAATATCAGGGATTAAATAAAGGAAAAATAAACTATCTACAGCTTGTAAGTGGACCAGTCTTTTGGGATCTATCTGTCCATCACAGGCTTGTCTCTGCTTTAGGCCCATCTTAGACATTTAGTCATTGTCTAGAAGGAGAATTAGAAACCATCTGATTCAGGTTATTTATATTGAGGTAAATTGAGTTAAGATAAACTGAAACTTGCCTTGGTATTTAACCTCTTTGGAGTCAGAGCATGGCTTACCCTTTGTGAAAGGCCACACAGTTGACCTCTCTGCTCCCACACCGGTCTTCTTTCCAAACAGCGACCTGAGAGTGATCATCAATTAGAACCAAGTGCTATATCAGGTTAACTCCAGGGTATTTTTAATGGATACATAGAGAAGCATCAGAGTGGTATCTGTCAGACACATTTCCAATTCTGGAGGGACAGTTCTTTTGAATTTTACATAAATTCTTTACCTGGAAACGCAGATTGATTTATATTGAAGATTACTACTACACGAGAAGTGAGAGCTTCTTAGACAACAGTGTGTATATGTTCAGCATATCTTTAAGAACAGCTTTTGGGCAGTGCCTCATGCCTGTAATCCCAGCACTTTGAGAGGCCAAAGTGGGCGGATCACCTGAAGTCAGGAGTTTGAGACCAGCCTGGCCAACATGGTGAAACCCTGTCTCTACTAACAATAAAAAAAAAAAAAAAAAAAAAAAAAATTAGCCAGGCACTGTGTTGCATACCTGTAATCCAAGCTACTCGAGAGGCTGAGGCAGGAGAATTGTTTGAACCCGGAAGGCAGAGGTTGCAGTGAGCCAAGATCCTGCCACTGCACTCCAGCCTAGACAACAGAGTGAGACTCTTGTCTCAAAAACAAAACAAGCAAACAAAAAACCCACAGCTTTTGTACAGCTGTTTTGAACAGGTTTTGTAACGTATTCAACAAGTATTTTTGCTGGACATAGTGTTAAGTTTTGAAATATAGAAATGAAAAACACATATGCTCTCTTCTTTCATAATTCTAACCCACTGTCAATGAAATGCAAAAAAGCATATTGTAACACCTGGTGATAAGTGCCAAAATAAGCGTATTGTGGTGTTTTTATTTTAAAATACCACAGAACTAAACCAATTGGCTATCTATATATAAAAAATACAATTGGATCCTTACCTCATACCATAAACAAAAATAAATCCTAAGTAAATTAAATGCCTAAATGGGAAACATATAACTTTTACAAGAAAAGGGAGAAGCATATATTTTTAACCTCAGGGTAGGCAAGGACTTCCTAAACAAGTTATAAAAAGCACAGCCAACCTTTAAAATCAGAGATTGATAAATTTGACTAAATTGAAATGCAATTTTTGTATAACAAAGGAAACCAGCAACAAAATTAAGACAAGATAATTTTTAATTCATTCTACCAGGAAAGGATTATGTAAAGAATCTGATATAGTTAAGAATAACAGGTCCAGTAGAAAAATTAGGCAAAGGGTATGTGTAGAAAATCCTGGAGGAGAAAATGTGAGCTGCCAAAAGACATTGAAAGATGCTTAACCTTGGTAGTAATCAAAGAAGTATAAATTAAAACGCATAGGGAAAATCCGTTTCATACATATCAAACTGAAGAAAAAGGGAAGTTTCTGATAGGATGAAGTGTTGGCAAGTACATGGAGCAATGACAAATTCCCATACACCACTTGTAGGAGCACAATTAGATACAGTATTTGGAGAGCAGTTAAATGAGAGAACTTGGGTTATATACACACTAATATTTAAAGCAGTCTCAAAAATACAATGCTGAGAAAGAAACACAGAGGATATTCATTTTACAAAACTGGCGAATGTTCTCGTATACTGCGCTGTTCTCTTCTTTCATTGAAACAGTTAGTTCAGCAAGTTATGATGACTAAAGCTGATGAAGGAGTCACTTACAACCTTAGTTCATCATATTTGGTAGGTGCCCACAGGATTTTTATCACTTTACCAGTGCTTTGCTAGATACGTCACCAAGAGTAAACACAAAGTGTTCAGGCTTTTTGGGCTGATTTACAAGCAGCCAAAAATGCCTGTATTCTTGTTCAAGCTTTAAGGACCATTCAGCCCTAAAGCCTGGGACCAGCTCAGGTCTGAGTGACATGCTATGTGGGGCCCTAGTTTTTTACCCTGGGCCAACTGGGAAGGACTGTTTCACTTTTTCTTTTTCTTTTTTTTTTTTTTTAATAATTTTTTTTTTATTATTATACTTTGAGTTCTAGGGTACATGTGCATAACGTGCAGGTTTGTTACATTTGTATACTTGTGCCATGTTGGTGTGCTGCAGCCATCAACTCGTCAGCACCCATCAACTCGTCATTTACATCAGGTATAACTCCCAGTGCAATCCCTCCCCCCTCCTCCCTCCCCATGATAGGCCCCGGTGTGTGATGTTCACCTTCCCGAGTCCAAGTGATCTCATTGTTCAGTTCCCACCTATGAGTGAGAACATGCGGTGTTTGGTTTTCTGTTCTTGCGATAGTTTGCTAAGAATGATGGTTTCCAGCTGCATCCATGTGCCTACAAAGGACACAAACTCATCCTTTTTTATGGCTGCATAGTATTCCATGGTGTATATGTGCCACATTTTCTTAATCCAGTCTGTCACTGATGGACATTTGGGTTGATTCCAAGTCTTTGCTATTGTGAATAGTGCCGCAATAAACATACGTGTGCATTTGTCTTTATAGCAGCATGATTTATAATCCTTTGGGTATATCCCCAGTAATGGGATGGCTGGGTCATATGGTACATCTAGTTCTAGATCCTTGAGGAATCGCCATACTGTTTTCCATAATGGTTGAACTAGTTTACAATCCCACCAACAGTGTAAAAGTGTTCCTATTTCTCCACATCCTCTCCAGCACCTGTTGTTTCCTGACTTTTTAATGATCGCCATTCTAACTGGTGTGAGATGGTATCTCATTTTGGTTTTGATTTGCATTTCTCTGATGTCCAGTGATGATGAGCATTTTTTCATGTGTCTGTTGGCTGTATGCATGTCTTCTTTTGAGAAATGTCTGTTCATATCCTTTGCCCACTTTTTGATGGGGTTGTTTGTTTTTTTCTTGTAAATTTGTTTGAGTTCTTTGTAGGTTCTGGATATTAGCCCTTTGTCAGATGAGTAGATTGCAAAAATTTTCTCCCATTCTGTAGGTTGCCTGTTCACTCTGATGGTAGTTTCTTTTGCTGTGCAGAAGCTCTTTAGTTTAATGAGATCCCATTTGTCAATTTTGGCTTTTGCTGCCATTGCTTTTGGTGTTTTAGACATGAAGTCTTTGCCCATGCCTATGTCCTGAATGGTACTACCTAGGTTTTCCTCTAGGATTTTTATGGTATTAGGTCTAACGTTTAAGTCTCTAATCCATCTTGAATTAATTTTCGTATAAGGAGTAAGGAAAGGATCCAGTTTCAGCTTTCTACTTATGGCTAGCCAATTTTCCCAGCACCATTTATTAAATAGGGAATCCTTTCCCCATTTCTTGTTTCTCTCAGGTTTGTCAAAGATCAGATGGCTGTAGATGTGTGGTATTATTTCTGAGGACTCTGTTTTGTTCCATTGGTCTATATCTCTGTTTTGGTACCAGTACCATGCTATTTTGGTTACTGTAGCCTTGTAGTATAGTTTGAAGTCAGGTAGCGTGATGCCTCCAGCTTTGTTCTTTTGACTTAGGATTGTCTTGGCAATGCGGGCTCTTTTTTGGTTCCATATGAACTTTAAAGCAGTTTTTTCCAATTCTGTGAAGAAACTCATTGGTAGCTTGATGGGGATGGCATTGAATCTATAAATAACCTTGGGCAGTATGGCCATTTTCACGATATTGATTCTTCCTATCCATGAGCATGGTATGTTCTTCCATTTGTTTGTGTCCTCTTTTATTTCACTGAGCAGTGGTTTGTAGTTCTCCTTGAAGAGGTCCTTTACATCCCTTGTAAGTTGGATTCCTAGGTATTTTATTCTCTTTGAAGCAATTGTGAATGGAAGTTCATTCCTGATTTGGCTCTCTGTTTGTCTGTTACTGGTGTATAAGAATGCTTGTGATTTTTGCACATTAATTTTGTATCCTGAGACTTTGCTGAAGTTGCTTATCAGCTTAAGGAGATTTTGGGCTGAGACAATGGGGTTTTCTAAATATACAATCATGCCATCTGCAAAGAGGGACAATTTGACTTCTTCTTTTCCTAACTGAATCCCCTTGATTTCTTTCTCTTGCCTGATTGCCCTAGCCAGAACTTCCAACACTATGTTGAATAGGAGTGGTGAGAGAGGGCATCCCTGTCTTGTGCCAGTTTTCAAAGGGAATTTTTCCAGTTTTTGGCCATTCAGTATGATATTGGCTATGGGTTTGTCATAAATAGCTCTTATGATTTTGAGGTACGTTCCATCAATACCGAATTTATTGAGCACTTTTAGCATGAAGGGCTGTTGAATTTTGTCAAAAGCCTTTTCTGCATCTATTGAGATAATGATGTGGTTCTTGTCTTTGGTTCTGTTTATATGCTGGATTATGTTTATTGATTTGCGAATGTTGAACCAGCCTTGCATCCCAGGGATGAAGCCCACTTGATCATGGTGGATAAGCTTTTTGATGTGCTGCTGAATCCGGTTTGCCAGTATTTTATTGAGGATTTTTGTATCGATGTTCATCAGGGATATTGGTTTAAAATTCTCTTTTTTTGTTGTGTCTCTGTCAGGCTTTGGTATCAGGATGATGTTGGCCTCATGAAATGAGTTAGGGAGGATTCCCTCTTTTTCTATTGTTTGGAATAATTTCAGAAGGAATAGTACCAGCTCCTCCTTGTACCTCTGGTAGAATTCAGCTGTGAATCCATCTGGTCCTGGACTTTTTTTGGTTGGTAGGCTATTAATTATTGCCTCAATTTCAGAGCCTGCTCTTGGTCTATTCAGGGATTCAACTTCTTCCTGGTTTAGTCTTGGAAGAGTATAAGTGTCCAGGAAATTATCTATTTCTTCTAGATTTTCCAGTTTATTTGCATAGAGGTGTTTATAGTATTCTCTGGTGGTAGTTTGTATTTCTGTGGGGTCGGTGGTGATATCCCCTTTATCATTTTTTATTGCATCTATTTGATTCTTCTCTTTTTCTTCTTTATTAGTCTTGCTAGCGGTCTGTCAATTTTGTTGATCTTTTCAAAAAACCAACTCCTGGATTCATTGATTTTTTGGAGGGTTTTTTGTGTCTCTATCTCCTTCAGTTCTGCTCTGATCTTAGTTATTTCTTGCCTTCTGCTAGCTTTCGAATGTGTTTGCTCTTGCTTCTCTAGTTCTTTTAACTGCGATGTTAGAGTGTCAATGTTAGATCTTTCCAGCTTTCTCTTGTGGGCATTTAGTGCTATAAATTTCCCTCTACACACTGCTTTAAATGTGTCCCAGAGATTCTGGTATGTTGTATCTTTGTTCTCATTGGTTTCAAAGAACATCTTTATTTCTGCCTTCATTTCGTTATGTACCCAGTAGTCATTCAGGAGCAGGTTGTTCAGTTTCCATGTAGTTGAGCGGTTTTGATTGAGTTTCTTAGTCCTGAGTTCTAGTTTGATTGCACTGTGGTCTGAGAGATGGTTTGTTATAATTTCTGTTCTTGTACACTTGCTGAGGAGTGCTTTATTTCCAATTATGTGGTCAATTTTGGAGTAAGTGCGATGTGGTGCTGAGAAGAATGTATATTCTGTTGATTTGGGGTGGAGAGTTCTATAGATCTCTGTTAGGTCTGCTTGCTGCACAGATGAGTTCAATTCCTGGATATCCTTGTTAACTTTCTGTCTCATTGATCTGTCTAATGTTGACAGTGGAGTGTTGAAGTCTCCCGTTATTATTGTATGGGAGTCTACGTCTCTTTGTAAGTCTCTAAGGACTTGCTTTATGAATCTGGGTGCTCCTGTATTGGGTGCATATATATTTAGGGTAGTTATCTCTTCCTGTTGAATTGATCCCTTTACCATTATGTAATGGCCTTCTTTGTCTCTTTTGATCTTTGATGGTTTAAAGTCTGTTTTATCAGAGACTAGTATTGCAACCCCTGCTTTTTTTTGTTCTCCATTTGCTTGGTAAATCTTCCTCCATCCCTTTATTTTGAGCTGTTTCACTTTTTCTTACTGCTGCTCACATGGCCCTGCTATTTCTATCTTTGTTCTCCCCTTTTGGAGTCAGTTTATTTCTTGCAAGAATTATCTCAGTGGGTGTTGTGATTTTTGAGTGATTATGTGAGCTATTACTACTTTTTGCATGTATCAAATGGATTTCTCTGAGTTTCAAAGAATTGCATTTTACTACATTATTTGGGGAGAAATGCTATTATTTTTTTGATGCCACCCATGATTTCATAGATTTTTATATTTCCCTTCCCAGCTTTCATTATTTCAGACTGAAGCATTTCTGTCTCCATAAAGCTGTGCCCACATCCACTTTTTCTCTTTTTTATCACTTTTTTTTTTGACGGAGTCTCGCTTTGTCACCAGGCTGGATTGCAGGGGTGCAATCTTGGCTAAAGGCAACCTCCGCCTCCCGGGTTCAAGCAATTCTCCTGCCTCAGCCTCCTATGTAGCTGGGATTACAAGCGTGCGCCACTACGCCCAGCTAATTTTTGTATTTTTAGTAGAGACGGGGTTTCACCATGTTGTCCAGGATGGTCTTGATCTCCTGACCTCGTGATCTGCCTGCTTCAGCTTCCCAAAGTGCTGGAATTACAGGTGTGAGCCACCGCCCCCCCGGCCTTTTATCACTTCTTAAAGGAAAACCTTTCTAGAGGAAGAAAAGATAAATCTGTCTTTTCTGATACCTAGGGTAGGGCACAAGGACTTGACTGTGAGGTAGGCAAGGCAAGTGAGTCAACTTTAGTGTTTGGGTTTTGCGTGAGATGCTTGTCTAGAACAGTACACTGTATACCAGGAGAAATTTGATATGAAATAAGATAATATTTCCTTGTAGTGCAATGCAAAAAATCTTAGACGTTAGGGCTGGCAGTTTTCCAGCTTTGTGATCATGGAAAAGACACTTATAAAATCTCTTGATCTTGGAAAAGACTCATAAAAATTCTAAGCCATAGTTTCATCCATTGAAGTTTGGGAATAATAAAGCTTATCTCATAGATTAGTGTAATTTAATTTAATTGAAGATGCATTATAAGTTATAAAGTACCATACACATTTGAGATATTAGTGTTATCAATATTTTTCTGAATGATGCCTTATATTCTTTTGATCTCGTTTGCCCTCATCAGTACATGGTGTCAGTATGTTCTTAGTTCAGTACAGAGTAACAGTCATCCCTATTTTCTTACTGGCTTTTGTTTTCTAAAGAAAGGGTAGTTTTAAATTTTCATAAATGCATTACAGCTGGGGGCATTCCTTTTCACACGTAAAAATTATTAAATATGCAATGGTGCTTGGTGGGGATGCTACTGTGTAGCACATGGAAGGTCATGGGCCACAGCTTACAGTTTTGAGGGGCTGTACTCAGGTTTATTGAAGCTGTGCTTAAAGTTTTGAAGTCAAGAAAGGGAAACTGTCAGAATTTTGAATTTCCTTCCTAAACAAGTCATTTATCAAGAACCTGAAAACGTACTGAATTCCAACACTTTATGTTAATTGATGTTAGAGAAACATAGGGAATTTCTGAATATGGAAAAATTTCAGAGTCCATCAGTATACCATTGCATGAGGTAGGCCAAGCTCATATGAAGCATAGGATCTAGTGCATGGTGTATGCCATTTAGCAGCAATATAATTTATAATTTAATAAATGGGCATGATTGACAGCAATAGAAGTTAGAAGAATGGTTGCTTTTGGGGAGGGAGAGGCATTAACTAGAAAAGAAATGTGAGAACTTTGAAGGGTGACGGAAATATTCCATATTTTTAGTGGGGTATTAGTTATACAGGTAGATATATTTGTCAGAATTCACTGAACTGAGAACTTAAAATCTGTGCATTTTCTGAACACTTCAACAAAAAAAAATAAGAAAAAGATTGAATTGGAAAAAGTTACTAAGCATGAAAGCAATAATCGAGTGGCTATAGATTGTTATATAACAAGTAGAACATCTAATTGTGAGAGAAAGCAGAGTAAAAGAATCATCAACATAGGCTGGAGTGGAGTCAATCCAGGAATGCTCCCTATTTGTGAGTGTATGAGCTGGGTTTTGGGGAAAGGATGAGCTGTAGATTAGCCAAAACAAAAACAAAAACAAAAACAAAAAAAAAACGGTGGGGAGAAAGGTGTTTCAGTCTTTCAAATATTGGAAACCATATCTCCAAGGGCTCAGAGGGAGCAGGATACAAACTGAGGCAAGACACCAGATTGATTTGCAAACAATATTTAATGTTCATTTTTATATTCGTTGTTTTAATTCATCTATTCATAAAATGAAAATCACAGTAATACCTTGTGGAAACTTAATTCATCATTTAACGATATTTTGGATTATTACTACATAAATTATATGTATTTCTTTAGAATGTTCTTTCTGAGATCTTGAGCACTCTGGTTAGTAAAGCCTGAAAGCTTGAAAGCCCACATTTGCAGTTATATTTATAATATCTCTATTAAATCAGGAAGTTAATGTTTGCATGGTTGTTAGCCCATTTAATTCCAACTAATGTATGCTTTCATGACTTTTGTTTTATCTCATTACCTTTTTGATTTAATTTTTTTCCTAAGAATCCATTATGAGGACTTGGACTCTGTGGAGCTCAGAAAGGTTAGGATGTGTTAAAGGAATTCCCTGTATACGTTATCTCAACTCAGAGTGCCCATCAATTATAGCAATGTTTTCAACCATCCCTGGCATACACTTTTTTTTTTTTTTTTTGGTACAGAGTCTTACTCTGTCACCCAGGCTGGAGTGCAATGGCATGATCCCAGCTCACTGCAGCCTCCGCCTCCTGGGTTTGAGCCATTCTTTTGCCTCGGCCTGCCCAATATCTGGGACTACAGGTGCCCGCCACCAGGCCTGGCTAATTTTTGTATTTTTAGTAGAGATAGGGTATCACCATGTTGGCCAGGCTAGTCTCAAACTCCTAACTTTAGGTGATCTGCTTGCCTTGGCCTCCCAAAGTGCTGGGATTACAGGTGAGCCACCATGCCCGACTGCTGGCATATGCTTCTAAGAAATTTCCAGTTTCAGTCAGTTTGACAGTTGAACCCATGAACTCTTGGTCTAAACGTCCTTGATACTAATTATCGTATTATGTTTGCCAAAGACCAGGAAAGAGATTTAGATAACAATATTTTGCATAATTCAGGCTGTAATATCAAGCATAGAGAATGAGCAGTGTGGTTTGTGGTGTGTAAGGTGTATGTAGAATACAGACATGAACTTTTAAAAATAAATGTTCTCAAGAAAGTATCAGTGGCATGTATTTGAAGTACTTTGGAAACATTTCATCAAATTATTACGTTTGTAGTGGATTTGAGGGGGTGAACATTCATAATGTTAGAAAGTGTTTTTTAAAATAGTAAGCTCAGTTTTACAATTGATTAAAATGGAAGCAAGTGCATTTCGATCTGACAAATTATTACTTTCTTCAGATTGAGAAAGAAAAGGTAATTAACACCTCACAAATCAACAGTGATGATGGGAAGCTCCACTATAAATGTGCCAAGTATGAGGATTATTGTTCCTCAAAAAGGTGTATGCATTAAGAATAATACAATCACCCTTTTTTTTTTTGGTCTCATTAGCTTGGTGTTTATCAGATTTCTTTAGTTAACCCAGGTCTGCTTAGAGTTATAAGCAGCCATTACCTGCATTGGTCTTTGTCCAATTTTCACACTATGTAAATATAGGCAGAAATAAAAAAAAATTCCTTAGAAATAGCTTTGAAAACTGAGGAAGTCTATTGGAAACATAAAGCATATTTGGCATCTTATATGTCATGTATGAAAAGTTAATGGAATTGGTTTTTATGGTTGGCTTATGGAATCGGTCTCATTATTGTACTGTCACACCTTGTATATGGATAAATGGGTAGATCATGTACTCATTTCTGTGAAAAATTATGACTACTTTGTAGTAGAACTGGCACCGTTACCAAGAATTTATGAATTGGAGATTGGTTTTGGTAAAAATGGAACTTGTTTTAAGCCAAATATCTTAAAATCCAAACCCTTCAATCCTAGCTGATCACGAGAATGACTTAATTTTTGTTTGATAGAAAGATGGAAATGGAAAAGAAGACTTGCTTGTCATTATGTCTGCTTGTTCATAAAGAGAAATCTGGAAAAGTTAATTCCTTCATATTCTGAGACATAGCTAGTGGAGGACTAATTTTGCCACCGGGATTCTCTTAAATCCAGATATCCTGTCTTTCATGCCTTTCACTCCCACCGGGAAACCCCTATATTTTTCTTCCCTATGGACTCCATGCTTTAAAAATTGTCTCTCAAGGATAATATATCAATTTTACATGCTTTTATTAATACTGCATAAAACTGCATGTAAAAGTGTTTGATCAGTGTGAAATAATTGCTGCAAAGAGACTTGACATTTTGTTTTACTTTGGAATCCCTATTACCCATAAATGTACAGTTTTTGTAATAAAAAAATGAAAATAACTTGTTGATCTTCTATTGTACCTGTAAGAAGTTCATGTTGGCCTTCTTATATAGTGTTAGCAAGCATGGATTTGTAATCATGCCAAAATGGGTTACATATGACACCAGACCCCTTCTGTGTGACCATGAATTATAACTTTTTAAAAATTACTTTACTTGAGACAAGTTTAAGGCAATAAAGTGAATGCCTGAGAAAAGAAGTCATCAGCAGGAGTTTATGAGTTACTGAAACAGGGAGCTCAAACTGTGCTCACCACAGTAGAGTAGTTTTAAAAATCAGTGAAGGTGTTTGAATTGATGAGCTGTTTGAATTGGTCCTCTGACCTCTGAGATGACCTTTCCCATTACCTCCTCAGGTTTGAAGGATAATTACTCTCCTCTTCTTTCCCCCTGAGGCAACCCTAGCCAGAATTTCAACTTTGCCTTTTGAAGAGTGATACCTGTGGTGCAGCTTATTGGGTCAGAATATGACCTTCCACATCTGTATTTCACTAGAACCTCAGAATAGAGATGCCCACCACTGTTGCTGTCTTAGATGGGGGCTTAGAGAAGTGCTTCCCCAAATCCAAATCAGTCTGCTTCTTGATACCTCGAGGATCATTCTCTATTCTTGAACTGTTTTTTTATTGTCAGTTTTGAAGAATGATAACTCTGTTAGAGAGATAAAAATGAAAACAGTTATTTGGAAGTAGTCAATAAATATGATTAGTTATTTTACATCATATAGATTATTTTAAATTTTCTATTTTCCAATGTGGCTAACTACTGTATTAAGCACTTCTGGAGTTGCCATAATGAACAGCTTAATCAGTTCATATAAATTTGTTGTGCACTGTTAAGGACTTTAATTGGAAATATAATAAATCTTTTAAGTAAGGACTAGTCATTATAGAAAGCTGATTTGCAATAGTTAAATGTTCACATTATACTAAAGTGAGATATAAACACTCTTTTGTAACTTGCATGTTATTACAACACACAGATGTCTTGGCTCCAAAGAACGTGTACTAAATGAGTGCTGCTTGGATTTATGCCAGGGTCAAGGCTTAGTGATCTTAAGTAAGAGCCCAGAACATCGCATGATGGGAGGTCAACTAACTGCTTTTTATTCTAGGAACTCTAGCTCATGCTTTGGAGTCTGTCGCTGGTACATGCCCAGTATAATCTGTTCTCCCTGCTCACAACTGAAGACAAAGCCTTATCAATATATACAGACCTTAAAATATGGTTGAAAAATTTGCAGCAAGCTCTTATTTTAGGGCAAGTAGTGGCTGGTTTAGTTGCTTCCAAAATGGCTGGATTGTCCGTAATATTCAGCTGTCTAGGGAAGCTGAGAGGGCAGAGTGTTTTCCCTGCGTTTAGAAAAATGGTGCATGTATGTTGAGGGGAAGTGAGTGGAGAAAGGAGAGGAAGAAGAAGAGGAACAAGGCTGTACAATAGATTACATCCCTAGGTCACGTTTTAAATTTTGATGGAACTGGTCTGTCTTGGAGAATCTATGTAAGGACCTACATCCTGTAGGAGGAAGCAGAGCCTGAGTTTTCAGGCCTTTAAGCATTGACTGATTGACTGCTGAATGCAAATGCCAGTGGAGATTGAACTGTGCTAATATTCCTATTAGAACTGTTATTATTTTAGTTAATGCTCTGATTACAGAATTGCATAAGTTTTGAGTGCTCTGCCCATAATCCCTTTTCCCTCATAAGCCCTGTTATTTTCGTAGCAATTTTGCAAAACATGAAGTTTTACAAGAACACATGTATTGCATTTATGTCAGAGGTGCCAGTACATCATGGTAAATATCAACTTAGTAAACTACTTGTATGTTGATGCATAATGTAAAATTTTATGACATGACCTCAGTGACCAGATTGAGAAACTGAGGTATAAAAAGTTTGTGTTGTCCTCCATTAGTTGGAATGTTCTCTGTTTATTCCACTGCTTATTATATTGTTGAAACTATTTTAATCCATCTAACTGATATTGATCTGGTTTGGCTGTGTCTCCACCCAAATCTCATGTTGAATTGTAATCCCCATAATCCCCATGTGTTGAGGGAGGGACCTGGTGGGAGGTGATTGAATCATGGGGGCGGTTCCCCCATGCTTTTCTTGTGATAGTAAGTTCTCATGAAATCTGGTGGTTTTATAAGCATCTGGCATTTCCCCTACTTGCACTTCTCTTTTTCCTGCCACCATGTGAAGAAGGCTTTGCTTCCCTTTCACCTTCCACCATGATTGTAAGTTTCCTAGGGCTTCCTCACCCATGTGGAACTGTGAGGCAATTAAACCTTTCTTTATAAATTACCCAGTCTTGGGTAGTGTCTTTAGAGCAGTGTGAAAATGGACTAATACAGATATTAATAGATTTTTAAGGCAGAAAATGTATAATTGTATTATCATTCTTTCAAGTGATATATTAAGAACAAAACCTCCAAGCTTGAATTTATTTGATTTGAGAGTGAGAGATCTAAAATATGGTTGCTTAAGATCAAAATAGCAACAACAACAACAAAATTCTTTCATCATGGAATCATAGTCCCAACACTTTAAAGGTGAATAAAGGAGACCTTAAAAATTCAGTCTTTGAGAGCAAAAAGAATAATTTACTTCAGCCAAAAGTTCCTGTGCTTCTATGTCTAATATTAAAGTACAATTCTTAGTCCATAGTATTGCCATTTGGTTAATATCTTGATAGTAAATATTAAGTTAACATTTAATTATTAAACAATATTAATTATCAATTAAACCAAATGTTGAATCTATTTTTTTGAAAAAGTTTGAAATTCCCTTACAATGTAAGATGTCATAACTTCATTATATCAAGTATAAAAGCAGGCAAACATAAGGTATCGATTGCACACCTGCCTATTGCCATGATCAAACAGACTATCTAAAAGAGAATGAGGCCTTCATTTAAGCTTTATTTAAAGTTGGAAGCTTGGTATTTGCCCCAGAAAAGGTAGAAAGTGATTAAATGAGAAAGCAGCTTAATTCTTGCCTTTTTCATTGTCTTATCTGCAGTTCTTTCATTCATCAAAGATGAGACCACATTTTCATGGTCAGCCTATTCACCATCATGCTGTGGAGTGAGTAGTGAGCAGTATTAGCGAAAGAAATTGGGTTGTTTGCTTTTCCGTTTCCTTTGTCTGAAGCACACCAATCCCCAGTTCGGTTCTGATGCTGAACACTTCAGAGGGCTTCCAGCTGGCATCTGGACAAAGCCTGAACATGTGGAGAACAGATTCAGTCTGAGTTGACTGCTAGGCTCATTTCACCCTAGACTGGCTAAAGGTGGCAAGTTCTGCTACTAAGAGAAGGTTTAATAGTTTAGATAGGTGGGAAAGAAACTAATGAATTTATATGATAATCAAAGAAGTATGTTACATTATCATAGGATCAAGACTTAGAAGCATCCATCCAAAGGCCGTGCAAGTATTTTTAGCATTGTATTTCTTACACATTATCATGGAGGAAGAAATAGGAAAACAAAGCTTGCTAAAGATGTGCGAGAAGAGACAAACCAGAATATACCACTTTTTCCTGGTTAGCAGTATTCTCCCTTCACTTCTAGGCCAGATGGCCCCAGACTGATATCACAACAAGAGGTTTGAGATCCACAATTAATTATGGAAGCTGTGGGGAAGCAATCATAGTGGGCACTTCACAAAGAAATAGATGCCAGAGGAAGACAGTTCGGTTAGACCTAGGATTTCAGAGGACAAACTTATTACATTGAACATTTGCAGTACTTAATACATAATCAGCCTTTTTAGGAGTCATGGCTTCAGTAGACTTTGAATAGACTTTGAATATTGTCCTGGCATTAAAAAATTTGCATATAGAAATTTTACATCTGATTTAATGCTTGTTAAGTTAGTCATCCAACTGTTTCCAAAAAGACTTTTTTTAAATACCTATCTTAATCCGCTATTTAGTGTTATTTTAGAGAAGTTTACTATCAGGGTGTTAAATATTTATTTGGTGCCTGTGGAATGATTAGGTTAATGATCTGAGAAGGCTGCTATGGGTCATGCATCTGTTACAGAATTTCTGTGATTTTAAAATCACACAAATGTGGACTTTTGATCACTTTTGCCCTTGGCATAGCAGGTTATTTTTGGAAAATTCCAAACAATTAAAGAATTAGAACTGATTTTAATGAATAAGGAAAGATGGATATATATTGTTCAGGTTCTGTGGGTTGCCTACATGTTATCTATTTTCATTACTAGCAGGACTCCACTTTTGTTTGAGAAGTAGGGAGGCTAGTGGAGAAGGGATTGGGTGAGCAAAAGTTTTATTGATACCTAGTTTTTTTTTTTTTTTTTTTTTTTTTTTAAACTAACCTTCTATTTTCTAGGCTCTTTTTCAGCTTAGAGTGGATGTGTTGCACAGTTCTGGCCAGTAAGTTGGAAGTTGAAGGCTTCCTCCCTTCTTTGATGTTCTGCCACTCTGATTCTTGGCCGCTAGTTTTCTGGACTCTGCTTGTCCTGATAGCTGCAGCAAGCATTGTCTTGGTTTCCTGTGTGGGAAAGAAAGGACTTGTTCTGATTTCAGCTCCGCTCAGAGCTCTAGAAATTGCCCCAGTTCAAGCCTCTCTCCCTCCCTTGTTTCCTAGCCTTTCTGATGTATATTCTTTTGGGCTTGGGTTGGTTTTCCAGATCGTGTCTTTTCCTGTCTGTGATGTAGTCTGAGTGCATTCCCTTTGCCTTGGCAGTTTTCCACTTCAAGGGCTCTCATGTAGTCTCTCATTTACTATTCTGAAGGCGGCATGCGGTTGGACTCCACTACGAAGTCAGACAGACCTGGATTTGAATCTTATTATACTTAATCTCCCTGTTCCTCAGTTTCTTGAGCTGTAAAAGAGGATAATAGTATAGCTCAGGACTTTGATGTGGGGATTAAATGGGGTAAAGCTTGTGAAGCAGTTGGCCCAATACCTGTAATGTAAGCATTCAGTACCATTGAAATGATATGTTAATGATGATTATGCTAAACCAACAACAAGCATTGAATAGTATTGTTTTTTCCTTTCTAAAGAATAGGAATCTGAGACAGTTTATTCATACAGTATCAGAACTGGTGCCAAATCTGCAAATCTAAATGTTCCGTGGGCAGTAACCATGTTGGTCTCATTCACTGCTGTCTCCCTAGTATTTGACATAGGCCCTGGCATGAAGGCCCTGGCACATAATAATAAGAAAAATAGTTAACATTTAGTGAGCACTTAATTTGTATCAATTTGTTCTAAGTGCTTTACATATATTGACTCATTTCCTCCCAGAAGACAAGAGTAGGTATTATTACCTCCATTTTGGAGATAAACTCAAACTCAGAGAATTTATGTAACTTGCAGAAGGTCACACAGCTCTTAGCTAGCTGAGAAGAATGCCAGTAGTCTGGTTCCAGAGTTTCACTGCCTTTCAATAAATATTGAGATGAACAAGGGAAGGAAGGGAGAGACAAGGAAGAATCCCAGGTCCTGAGTTCTTGTGCTGGGCGTTGATCATGGTAGTTGTGCTGTGGAATTTGGTTTTGCTGCTACTTTAGCTGGGGTGTCAGCCCTGAATGGATGACTTTGGGGAGAACTGCAATGCCCTGTTTATTCCCTGGGGCTTCTGTAAGGGCAGCAGTAAAGGAGGGGGTACATGAATTACCAGCCATAGACAATACCTCACTAACAGAATGGTACTGGCTACAGGCAATTCCCAATTTATGGACAGGTTTGTTTTCCAAAATGTGTAATTTCACTGTTTGGAACTCAGCATGCTTCGCCAATAAATAAGTAAACCAGTAGAGTAACTGGAATAGTTCTTAGGGCCCGGAGCCCTGGAGAGGCTTGGGGGCTGGGTGAACAGATGACTTCCTGTGTGGACAGGAAGCCAGCGGTAAGGGCTTGGGATGGCCTCAAGGTTTACTATTTTTGAGAAATTCATATAAGCCAAGTTTAATGAGTAAGGTTTCATATTATTGGAATGGTCAGCATGTATCTGTGTTAGAGTACAAAAATATTTTCAGTACATATTTCTCTGTCTATAACCTGGAAACAAAATGTTTAAATGAAATAAACAAACTCAACCAACTGTATTTCTTATGCCTGTGGTTTTACTGTAGGGATTAAGGAAACAAATTGTATCATTCTTGGCCAATAACAGAGGTACTCTTCCATGCCGCCCTCTCTTTTTATTGTGGCAAAGAAACACATAAAGATATTTAAAAAGACACACACAACATAAAATTCACCTTCCCAACCATTTCCAAGTGTATAGTACAATATTGTCCACCACATGTACATTGTTGTGCAACAGATCCCCAGACCCACCCATTCCCCACATGACTGAAACCCTACATACATTAAACAACAACTCTCTACCTCCCACTGCCTGTCAGGTTGGCCCCTGACAACCACCATTCTAGTTTCTATTTCTTTCATTTTGACCACTGTAGATACCTCATAAGTAGAATCGTGCAGTAGAATCATGTCTTTTTGTGACTGGCTTATTTCTCTTAGCATAAGGTCCTCAGTATTCATCTATGTTGTGTAACACATGACAAGATTTCTTTCTTTTCAAAGGCTGAATAATATTCACATATATGCCATACCATAATTTATTTATTCATCTTTTGATGGACATTTTCGTTGCTTCATCCTCTTGGCAATTGTGAATAATGCTGCAACGAACATGGGTGTACCAATATCGCTTTGAGGTCTTGTTTTTAATTCTTTTGGATATTTACCCAGAGATGGGGTTTCTAGATCATATTGTAGTTCTATTGTTAGTTTTTTGAGGAAACTCCATACTGTTTTTCATAGCAGTTGCACTCTTTTACATTCTTACCAACAGTGCACAAGGATTCTAGTTTCTCCACATCTTCACTAACACTTACTATGTGTGTGTGTGTTTAATAGTGGCTATCCTAATGGGGGTTAGGTGATAGCTCGTTGTAGTTTTGATTTGCATTTTCTGGATGATTACTGATGTTGAGCATCTTTTCCTATGCTTCTTGGCCATTTGCATGTTTTCTTTGGAGAAATCTCTATTCAAATTCTTTGTCCATTTTAAAATCAGATCAGTTTTTTTTGTTGTTACTGGGTTATAGGAATTCTTTATATATTCTGGATATTAACTCTTTATCACATACATGGTTTGAAAATATTTTCTCCCATTTTATAGGTTGCCATTTCATTTTGTTGCTTGTTTCCTTTGCTCTTAAGAAGTTTTAATTAAGTTTCATTTAGTTCTACTTTTGCTTTTGTTGCCTGTGCTTTTGGTGTCATATCCAAGAAGTCCTTGCCAAATGCAATGTTATAAAGCTTTTCCCCTATATTTTCTTCTAGGAATTATAGTTTCAGGTTTTATGTTTCAGCCTTTAATCCATTTTTAGTAAATGTTTAATATAGTGTTAAATAGGGGCCCTATTTCCTTCTTTTATGTGTGATTATCTAGTTTTCCCAATACTATTTGTGAAAGAGACTATCTTTTCACCCACTGTGTAGTCTTGGCACCTTTGTTGAAGATAATTTGACCATGTATTTGAGGGTTTATTTCTGGGCTCTCTGTTCTATCCCATTGGTCTATATATCTGTCTTTGTGCCAGTACCATACTGTTTTAATTACTGTAGCTTTGTGATAGGGTTTGAAATCAGTAAGTGTGAAGTCTCCAGCTTTGTTCTGTCTCACCATTTTTGTTCTTCTGGATTCTCTGAGGTTACATATGAAATTTAGTATTTTCTTCCTGTTTTTGCATAATATGCCATTGGGATTTTGATAGGGATTTTAGTAACTCTGAGTTTCCTTTTGGTACTATGGACATTTTAACAATTTTTATTTTCTGTTTTTGCAGAATATGCCATTGGGAACATTTTTTTTTTTCTTTTGAGACAGAGTCTTGCTCTGTCACCCAGGCTGGAGTGCAGTTGTGTGGTCTCAGCTCACTGCAATCTTCACCTCCAGGGTTCAAGAATTCTTGTGCCTCGGGCTCCCAAGAAACTGGGATTACAGGCATGCAGCACCATGTCCAGCTAATTTTTGTATTTTTAATAGAGATAGGATTTTGCCATGTTGGCCAGGCTGGTCTTGAACTCCTAACCTCAAGCAATTCACCTGCCTCAGCCTCCCCAAGTGCTGGAATTACAGGCATGAGCCACTGCACCTGGCCACCAGTGGAATTTTGATATAGGGATCTTACCAACACAGAATATCTTCCTATTTATTTTTATCTTTTTTTTTTTGTTTAGCAATGTTTTATAGTTTTTAGTGTACAAGTCTTCCACCACCTTAGTTAAGTTTATTACTAAGTGTTTAATTCTGAGAAGTACCCCTTTAACATTAGCTTTTAGAATTGAGTTCATTTCCAAGTTTCTCCTTCCACAATAACACTCTATTTTTCTGAAATTCAGCCTTTCTTTTCCCTCACCAAGAACCACAGATTTTTGAATAGTCAAAACAATGTTCACAAAGCCCCTTGCGCTTTACTTGTAGGAAAGTGCTGTATATCCTCACTTGGAACTTTGTCCTTAATGTCTTTCTAGCCTCGGCATTCTTATTTTCTCTAGTGGAGAAGATCATATGTCCCTTATGGGGTTGTTTGAATATTAAATAAGCTAATGGACACAAAGCTCTAAGCATAATTTGGGAAACATACTAAGTGTTCACTAAATATCTATTATTAAATATTTTTTTAAATGCCTACTTATATGTTTAGTGGATTTCCAAAATTACAGTAGAGTAGATGTCATAAATTTTGAGGGTAAACAAGTTGTTATGGGAACACACTCTAGCAACTGTGGGAAGTAACCGCTGATAGTGTAATCAGAAGAAAGAGAACAAAAACTCTAAAATTAAATATAAAAGTGATAATAATGCAAAAGTTACAGCCAGGTAGTATAGGATCAAAAGAACTTTCTACCTGTCCTTAATTTCTTCTGGCTGAATAAATTTGTAATCAAATATAGCAATTGATGTTCATAATGGTGACTTCTGAGTCATCAAGAAAAGATTAAATTACATGACTGTGCACTTCATTTAAGAAGCCAGTGGAGTTGACAGTACAATTTACAAAGGTTTTCCTTCAGAATAATATGTTTCACTCCTAGCTATACAAACACTCAGCTCTTCCAAAATCTTCCATATGACTGAAATTTTGAAGTACTGGAAATCGTGCTGGGTCTTAACTATGGTTGTGGGTTAAGAGTAGTGATATCATTAAGACACATTCTTTATGCTCTTTACATGATGTTATGTTATGGAGGATTCAGATTTTTTAACCCCACTCACAAAGCAACTGAGTTAAAGGGAAGAAGGGACTAAATGGCCTTTGCTCTGCTGATAGTGTCAGGCTGGATGTAAATGCAGCTGACCCTTGAACAACATGGGCTTGAACTACACAGATCCACTTATACATTGATTTTCTTGTGCCTCTGCCACCTCAGAGACAGTAAAACCAACTCCTCTTCTTCCTTCTCCTCAGCCTGCTCAACATGAAGACCATGAGGATAAAGACCTTTATCATGATCCACTTCCACTAAATGAACAGTATTTTCGCTTCCTTATGACTTTCTTTTTTTCTTTCTTTCTTTTTTTTTTTTTTTTTTTTTGAGATGGAGTTTTGCTCTTGTTGCCCAGGCTGGAGTTCAATGGCACAATCTCAGCTCACTGCAACCTCCGCCTCCTGGGTTCAAGCGATTCTCCTGCTGCAGCCTCCCGAGTAGCTGGGATTACAGGCATGCACCACCATGCCTGGATAATTTTGTATTTTAGTAGTGACAGGGTTTCACCATGTTGGCCAGGCTGATCTCGAACTCCCCACCTCAGGTGATTCGCCTGCCTCGGCCTCTCAAAGTGCTGGGATTACAGGCATGAGCCACCTTATGTCTTTCTTAATATTTTCTTTTCTTTAGCTTACTTTATTGTAAGAATATAGTGTATAATACATATACTAAATATGTGTTAATTGACTGTTTATGTTATTGGTAAGTCTTCAGGTCAAGAATAGGCAATTAGTAGTTAAATTTGGGGGAGTCAAAAGTTGTACATGGATTTCTGACTGCATGGCAGGGTGTGGGGTCACACCTTTAATCCCCTCATTGTTCAAGTGTCAACTATACATGTTACTCTAGATGGAACAGGGCTTAGTAGCCTTTGGGGCCTCTTCACTGGGGGTCAGTACTGCCCCTGGTCCTCCCCCATCTCCTGCCCTGCATGGGAGGCAATATCATACAGTGGTCAAAAACATGGGCTTTGGGAATCTACCAATGTGGGATGCATTGGGCTTTAAGTAATTGAAACCCAACTCAGATTGGCTTAAACAATAAGGAAATGTATGAGTTCATATAACTGAAAGTACAGAGGATTCGAGTTGTTTTTAGTCCAGTAGTTTCTATTCTGTTGCCCTATGACTCACTTGGCTTTGACTTCTTTTGTGTTTTGGTTTCTCCCTCAGGCTGGTAGTGGTGAAATGTCTGTAGCAGTGCTGGACCTCACAGCTGCACATTATCCAAAGGCTTACTCTTAGAGAAAATAAACTCCAAGAAGCCCCCAGCAGACATTTCCTTATTTCTCTCTGGCCTGTATTTTATCACTTGTCCATTTTGGAAATAATCTTTGATACTGAGAAGCATTAAGTGGCTTAGGCCAAGTTCCTGAACAGGTCACTGCCAAGAGGATGGGATTATCATGATTGGCTCAGACAAATCATGATTCATCTCAAGACCTGAGGTCAAGACACCTAAATCATAATGGCTACTGCACTGTTAGGTAGAAGGATGTAGGCATGTGCACACCTGCTATATAGTGACTCCTGGGGAAGGATTTTGGGAGTGGCCCTGGAAGGTAGACTTGCGGCAGTTTGGGCAGGGAATTCTGTGCTAAAAAGAACATATTTAGAAGGGAATACACAGTCTCTTTGTTCATACATCTGCTTGGTTTCATAGACAACTTTCCCTGTGGGGAGGAGTTTGGTCACGAGTGGACCCCATTCTGGCCTCTCAAAACTCAGAGCCCAAGGTAAATGTTTATCTTTCTGGTGTAAAAGCAGTTCCGATGAGCTGTAAGACCACTGGCAAGTGACAATTCCCCTACAATTCATGTTTCTTTTATAAAGGAGGAGCAATCCCAGTTACATCCAGTTTGTCATGTTGTGAGGTTAATTGAGGTGATATATGCAGAGTATTCAGTAAATGCTGGCTACTTTTATTGTTCCTAAGTACCTGGTACACAGTTGTTCCCTGGCTCTGTCACTCCCTGATGAGAAAACCTTGGCAAATCACTTGACCTCCTCAGACATCAGTTCCTCCTCTGTAAAATATGGATGGTGGTGGTGATACTTACCTCAGATCTGTTGATACTGTAGTGGGAGGGAACATGTAAGACACAAAGCCCACCCTCTGTAGTTGTCTCTGCTGTCAGGAAACCTCAGTTTCTGAGATGAGATAGTGATTCTGGGCTACTGCTGCCCTTTGTAATTTTTCAGGTAAAATTTTCCAGGTAAAATCTGCCTCTGACTAGAAAATTTGTTCATATTTTATAGAAAGCCAGCTTACTAACCCAGAAATAAATTCTTGACAAGTTATCCCCTCTTCTTTTTTGTTTTTCCTATTTCATGTTGCCTTCATGTCCTGTCACTACTCGAGGCAATCTGACAAAGTTGGTCTGGCTTTTCCTAGGCTTTATTTCACCAAAACTATCCCAGCAGCAATAATTAACAGGCATCTATGGCATTAGAGACTAGAAAACCATCGATAGTGGAAACACCTCCGTGTAGTATGGTAATTAGGGTACTGATTTTCTTTAAAAAGGCCATGTCTGAATTGGGTCCCCAGCTAACCGGAGATCAGAACTACAGAGGATTGTATTAATAAGAAAAGTCTGGGTTGGCCTTTCTTGTGTTTCTTTTTAACAGAGCTGTTAGTGATAAGTGGTTGCTTATTTGGCCCCACGTATTGTTATGATATTAAAAAAGAAGAAATCATTTATTAGTGCCATTGAGTAAGTCATTATGCCTGCCTTTTATATTTGATAGCAAGCAATTTCAGAAATATCTGGAATATGTGGAGATAATGAAATTATTGTGCTAGGGAAAAATTAGCTGTCAAAGCAGAGGCACAGGGTCCCACATGCATGTGCACACACACAAAGCCCATTCAGCCAAGATGTGAGTGTTACGTAATATCTGTGTCCTTTGGTGAACAATTTTTGTTTAATCATAGAAATAACACATATTTTTATAGTACACAGAGGGATGGGGACTGTCTTGGAACTGTTTTGAGAATAATGTACATTTTAAAAAGTTTGAGCTGTAATTTGAGATCCTTTAAACTGCTAGGTAATGTTAAATTTCCCATAGACTTTGAATTTGAATGTAGACTCTAGAATTTGTTCCGTAATGAAGGAAAAAATGTACATTTAATTAAGAAAGCATCATTTACAATGTGGCAGCTGTGTTGCTGTAATACTTGTAATGAATGCAAGGAAAGGTAGATAATAAAAGAAATAAGATGCTGTCTTCACTTCAGTCTTTCCTCTTAAACCTGTGCCTGTACTAATTTGCATTTGTCTAATACAAAGTTATTTTTAAGTGATAATTAGAAAACTTTTGCTTTGTTCTAGGTGGATTTTATGGTTGTTTTGAGTTAACAAAAATCTGAATTAAAACCAGGACTTTCTTCATTTTTTCCCTTCTCCCCTGAAGTATTTTTTTTTTTCTGTATTCTAGATATGGGTAAATAAGTGTCTCTTTCAGATAGAATGGAAAGTTCAGGTTTGCTGTCATGGATAACAAAACCATGAATGTTGTAGGATGCTGCTAAATAATATCCCTGCATCTCCTACAGAGTGTCAGATGGAACTTTGATTAAAAAGTGACAAGATGAAACATCTCAAAAAAGTTCAAGTTTTAAAATAGAGCAAATCAGTCAAAAATAGAAGGATTATTGATTAACTTCTTATAACTGATTCTGATCATGAGTTGATTTTCCTAAATAGAAAACATCTGTAGAAAAAAAAGTAGCACTGTTAATTAAGTGGGATGAGGATTAATTAAGTGGGACAAAGAGTAAATGGGGGTGAGATTTGGTCACCATGGTGCAAGGTGGAAAATGTCTACCTGGCCCCTAAGAGGGGGGCCATATGTGCACTTCAGACTATTTTAAAGCCAGTCCTTGGGAGAGAGATTAGGATTTATCCGTTTGCCCTCTTCTCTGGCTTCTGTGGGCCTCTTCAGACATTGTTTACACAGAGGGTCATCTTTCTGGAAGATGCATGGGACACGCTGACTAATGAGTCACAGAGGCAATCAGCCTTATAGGACTGTGTGTTATTGGTAAGAGACCACATATTTTCCTAAGGTACAAGAGCAACGTCAAGAATGAAAGAAATTAGCTTATGCTTGTGTAGAGGAGTTTCTGCTTCTACAAAACTAGTCTCTTCATATTGAGAAACAGGTTAGGACAGATTTTAGGACCTTTATTCCACCTGTCCTGAAGGCAAGATTTTAAGACTTTCTCTGGACCAAAGAAAAACGACTCTTGAGTCTTGGTAATGTTATTGTTTTAATAAGCACTTCCACTATAGTCACTCAATGAGAAATGTCGCCATATTCATTTCTGTACGTTAAGAGATCAGATACCTTCTGAAACCTATTTGTTGATGGAATAAGATATAATTTTACATTAAAATATTTCACAGAATATATGGAAAACATGTATGGTATCTTAGGATGAAAACAGTTTTTTGTATTTTCCTTAGCTAGCTGATGATTTTGAACTCAAGGTTAGTTTGTCTGGAAGCATGATATATTTATCTGTAAAAAAGAAACTTTGAGGAAATTGTGTCTGAAAAGAGTGTTAAAGACCTCAATATCTCTATTTAGAGTTTAAAAATACAACTTAACTTTTAATTTAACCACTTTTAGTCAATGCTCTTAAAGTGCCCATTCCATAAATCACCCTATCGTTTGCCAAATAGTTGCCATTTATAGATCAATAAAAGTCCAAAGAGGTTAAGTGACGTTCAAGTAACACAGCAAGTGGCAGGATCAGGAAAAGGTTTGAGGCTTTTAATTTCTAGTCTTTTAGCTCTAAGACAATTTGCTGGTTCTGCTCTGAGATCAGCACTATCCAATTTAAATGGAGTCCTCAGGTGTGCTTGTAAAAGAGACAAAAAGAGACAGTTGTCTGGCCTGGATGAATCTGTGCACTTTTTGTTTTTTGAATAATGCTTATTATAGAAAATGTATGATTTAGCAAAACTGTTTATGTCACTCTTTAAGAAGAAATGTAAAAGTCAGTCGAGGAAAGGCTGAATGTAACACATCTGAAAAATGTAAAAAGTTGATTTTTTGAATGAGAGAAAAAAAGTAAAAGATTTAAAAAAAGACTTCTTTTAGTATTTTCGAGAATAAAGTTTTCAGAACAGGGTCCCAATGTACTTGTTTGTTCATTTGATCCATAGATTTCTTCTTTGAAAGTATATGATATCAGTATATATAATCAGACTTTCATTTAAATTTCTAGTCTATTTGTGGAATTACCTTACCATCTTGGGGAGTGTTTATATTAACTATTCTGTGTCAATTTTTCTTTGTGGAAAATCTTTCTCTGCTTTTTGCTAAAATAAATAACAAACAAGAAGCTAAAGATTATAGCTAATGGTCTAGAACAAAGGATTAGAATCCAATTATGGCAGAAGTCAAATGAGTTACAGTGAATTTGGCACAGGGTGTAAAAGAAACTAGTCTCTGTTAATTGTATGTTCCAGTTTGTAAACAGGTGTTTGCCCAAGGGGAGTACACTTGCACTTCTTTTCAGATGTTTTGGAAGCTTGATTCACTGGAGTAGGTGAACATTTCTCAGTTTCACACTCTGAATACGTTATGGCAATTCTTTTAGTACTATGGGCTCAGAGAGTTTTATTAGCCGCAGAAAAGATGGGATTCCAGAAACTGTAGCACCCTCCTTATTTGGTGTTTCTGAGTTTAACTGGCAGGCTGTTGTCCTTGTCTTTAATTAAATTGCTTCTCAACCCAGTGTCTTTGAAGGATAGCTTTTGTGAAATGTGTCAAACACTAGGGCTTTCTTCTTTTCTGCCATGAGGCTTGTTAGCAGCAGTGGGAATGAAGTTAGGGGATCAGGAGTATAGTGTTAAATTAGTTGTTAAAAGGGCCTTATGGCCAATTACTGAAGAGGAAAGAAGAAAAGAAACACTCAAGAAGACAAAACCAACTCCTTTCCATTGAGATCCCTCTTTCCTTTGCTGGTTCTTTAATGCCAGCCGGAATCTTGCGGTATTGTTCTGTTTTAACTATTGTGTTTTATTTTGCTCAGCATTTTGAAAATTTCTCTAGAGCTGTGGTTCTCAATTGGGAGTGGGGTGATTGAGACTCCAGTACATTTGGCAAAGTCTGGGGGCATTTTTGGTTGTAACAGCTGGGGAGAAGGGAGAGGATGCTATTGGCATCTAGTAAGTAGAGGCCAGTGATGCTGCTAAACTTCCTACAATGGGCAGAGCAGCCCTCACAGCAAACAAGTATCCAGCCCAAAATGTCAACAGGTCTCAACAGAGTTGAGAAACTCTGCTTTATAGGAAGAAATTAAAAGGCATTTAAAAGAAGTGGCCTGTCTCTACAAATTCATAGCTGGTTTATGCAAGCAGATATTCAAAATATCTCACTCAAAGTAGCAAAGGCACTGAAATATTTTTGTGTTAAGCACTTCCTTACTTTCTGGCACTATAGGATGCTCCAGGTTTATCTCATATATCTCTTGCCCTGTGCTGGCATCAGCCATTTCTCCAAGGAGCCCTGGTTCTTTTTATTGAAGAAACCAAGATCTGGGCATTAGGCATGCTTATGGGCACTTAGTTTTTTAAACTCCAAAATCGAAGCTTAATTTGTTAATGAGACCAGTTTTTAAAACTTGGTCTTTACCATGTATTATATAAGTGTACTTTAAAAATACTTTTCTTATGTTTGAGCTTACATGGAACTTCTAATTACCCAAGTAATATTGAAATTTGAAACAAATTTTTATATGTTAAATGAAACCTGCAATAACATGAATTGTAAAATATATTTCTTTTTTTTGCTAATTTAAAAAAAAAATTTATTTATTTATTATTATTATTATACTTTAAGTTCTAGGGTACATGTGCATAACATGCAGGTTTGTTACATATGTATACTTGAGCCAACTCGTCAGCACCCATCAACTCGTCATTTACATCAGGTATAACTCCCAATGCAATCCCTCCCCCTACCCCCTCCCCATGACAGGCCCCGGTGTGTGATGTTCCCCTTCCCGAGTCCAAGTGATCTCATTGTTCAGTTCCCACCTATGAGTGAGAACATGCGGTGTTTGGTTTTCTGTACTTGTGATAGTTTGCTAAGAATGATGGTTTCCAGCTGCATCCATGTCCCTACAAAGGACACAAACTCATCCTTTTTTATGGCTGCATAGTATTCCATGGTGTATATGTGCCACATTTTCTTAATCCAGTCTGTCACTGATGGACATTTGGGTTGATTCCAAGTCTTTGCTATTGTGAATAGTGCTGCAATAAACATACGTGTGCATGTGTCTTTATGGCAGCATGATTTATAATCCTTTGGGTATATCCCCAGTAATGGGATGGCTGGGTCATATGGTACATCTAGTTCTAGATCCTTGAGGAATCGCCATACTGTTTTCCATAATGGTTGAACTAGTTTACAATCCCACCAATAGTGTAAAAGTGTTCCTATTTCTCCACATCCTCTCCAGCACCTGTTGTTTCCTGACTTTTTAATGATTGCCATTCTAACTGGTGTGAGATGGTATCTCATTGTGGTTTTGATTTGCATTTCTCTGATGGATAGTGATGATGAGCATTTTTTCATGTGTCTGTTGGCTGTATGAATGTCTTCTTTTGAGAAATGTCTGTTCATATCCTTTGCCCACTTTTTGATGGGGTTGTTGGTTTTTTTTCTTGTAAATTTGTTTGAGTTCTTTGTAGGTTCTGGATATTAGCCCTTTGTCAGATGAGTAGATTGCAAAAATTTTCTCCCATTCTGTAGGTTGCCTGTTCACTCTGATGGTAGTTTCTTTTGCTGTGCAGAAGCTCTTTAGTTTAATGAGATCCCATTTGTCAATTTTGGCTTTTGCTGCCGTTGCTTTTGGTGTTTTAGACATGAAGTCTTTGCCCATGCCTATGTCCTGAATGGTACTACCTAGGTTTTCTTCTAGGGTTTTTGTGGTATTAGGTCTAACATTTAAGTCTCTAATCCATCTTGAATTAATTTTCGTATAAGGAGTAAGGAAAGGATCCAGTTTCAGCTTTCTACTTGTGGCTAGCCAGTTTTTCCAGCACCATTTATTAAACAGGGAATCCTTTCCCCATTTTTTGTTTTTGTCAGGTTTGTCAAAGATCAGATGGTTGTAGATGTGTGGTATTATTTCTGAGGACTCTGTTCTGTTCCATTGGTCTATATCTCTGTTTTGGTACCAGTACCATGCTATTTTGGTTACTGTAGCCTTGTAGTATAGTTTGAAGTCAGGTAGCGTGATGCCTCCAGCTTTGTTCTTTTGACTTAGGATTGTCTTGGCAATGCGGGCTCTTTTTTGGTTCCATATGAACTTTGAAGCAGTTTTTTCCAATTCTGTGAAGAAACTCATTGGTAGCTTGATCGGGATGGCATTGAATCTATAAATTACTTTGGGCAGTATGGCCATTTTCATGATATTGATTCTTCCTATCCATGAGCATGGTATGTTCTTCCATTTGTTTGTGTCCTCTTTTATTTCACTGAGCAGTGGTTTGTAGTTCTCCTTGAAGAGGTCCTTTACATCCCTTGTAAGTTGGATTCCTAGGTATTTTATTCTCTTTGAAGCAATTCATGATTTGGCTCTCTTTTTGTCTGTTACTGGTGTATAAGAATGCTTGTGATTTTTGCACATTAATTTTGTATCCTGAGACTTTGCTGAAGTTGCTTATCAGCTTAAGGAGATTTTGGGCTGAGACAATGGGGTTTTCTAAATATACAATCATGTCATCTGCAAAGAGGGACAATTTGACTTCTTCTTTTCCTAACTGAATCCCCTTGATTTCTTTCTCTTGCCTGATTGCCCTAGCCAGAACTTCCAACACTGTGTTGAATAGGAGTGGTGAGAGAGGGCATCCCTGTCTTGTGCCAGTTTTCAAAGGGAATTTTTCCAGTTTTTGCCCATTCAGTATGATATTGGCTGTGGGTTTGTCATAAATAGCTCTTATGATTTTGAGGTACGTTCCATCAATACCGAATTTATTGAGCGTTTTTAGCATGAAGGGCTGTTGAATTTTGTCAAAAGCCTTTTCTGCATCTATTGAGATAATCATGTGGTTCTTGTGTTTGGTTCTGTTTATATGCTGGATTACGTTTATTGATTTGCGAATGTTGAACCAGCCTTGCATCCCAGGGATGAAGCCCACTTGATCATGGTGGATAAGCTTTTTGATGTGTTGCTGAATCCGGTTTGCCAGTATTTTATTGAGGATTTTTGCATCGATGTTCATCAGGGATATTGGTCTAAAATTCTCTTTTTTTGTTGTGTCTCTGCCAGGCTTTGGTATCAGGATGATGTTGGCCTCATAAAATGAGTTAGGGAGGATTCCCTCTTATTCTATTGATTGGAATAGTTTCAGAAGGAATGGTACCAGCTCCTCCTTGTACCTCTGGTAGAATTCAGCTGTGAATCCATCTGGTCCTGGACTTTTTTTGGTTGGTAGGCTATTAATTATTGCCTCAATTTCAGAGCCTGCTATTGGTCTATTCAGGGATTCAACTTCTTCCTGGTTTAGTGTTGGAAGAGTGTAAGTGTCCAGGAAATTATCCATTTCTTCTAGATTTTCTAGTTTATTTGTGTAGAGGTGTTTATAGTATTCTCTGATGGTAGTTTGTATTTCTGTGTGGTCAGTGGTGATATCCCCTTTATCATTTTTTATTGCATCTATTTGATTCTTCTCTCTTTTCTTCTTTATTTGTCTTGCTAGCGGTCTGTCAATTTTGTTGATCTTCTCAAAAAACCAACTCCTGGATTCATTCGATTTTTGGAGGGTTTTTTGTGTCTCTATCTCCTTCAGTTCTGCTCTGATCTTATATTTCTTGCCTTCTGCTAGCTTTTGAATGTGTTTGCTCTTGCTTCTCTAGTTCTTTTAATTGTGATGTTAGAGTGTCAATTTTAGATCTTTCCTGCTTTCTCTTGTGGGCATTTAGTGCACACTGCTTTAAATGTGTCCCAGAGATTCTGGTATGTTGTATCTTTGTTCTCATTGGTTTCAAAGAACATCTTTATTTCTGCCTTCATTTCGTTATGTACCCAGTAGTCATTCAGGAGCAAGTTGTTCAGTTTCCATGTAGTCGAGCCGTTTTGATTGAGTTTCTTAGTCCTGAGTTCTAGTTTGATTGCACTGTGGTCTGAGAGATGGTTTGTTATAATTTCTGTTCTTGTACACTTGCTGAGGAGTGCTTTACTTCCAATTATGTGGTCAATTTTGGAATAAGTGCGATGTGGTGCTGAGAAGAATGTATATTCTGTTGATTTGGGGTGGAGAGTTCCATAGATGTCTATTAGGTCTGCTTGCTGCAGAGATGAGTTCAATTCCTGGATATCCTTGTTAACTTTCTGTCTCGTTGATCTGTCTAATGTTGACAGTGGAGTGTTGAAGTCTCCCATTATTATTGTATGGGAGTCTATGTCTCTTTGTAAGTCTCTAAGGACTTGCTTTATGAATCTGGGTGCTCCTGTATTGGGTGCATATATATTTAGGATAGTTAGCTCTTCCTGTTGAATTGATCCCTTTACCATTATGTAATGGCCTTCTTTGTCTCTTTTGATCTTTGATGGTTTAAAGTCTGTTTTATCAGAGACTAGTATTACAACCCCCGCTTTTTTTTGTTCTCCATTTGCTTGGTAGATCTTCCCCCATCCCTTTATTTTGAGCCTATGTATGTCTCTGCATGTGAGATGGGTCTCCTGAATACAGCAGACTGATGGGTCTTGACTCTTTATCCAGTTTGCCAGTCTGTGTCTTTTAATTGGAGCATTTAGTCCATTTACATTTAAGGTTAATATTGTTATGTGTGAACTTGATCCTGCCATTATGATATTAACTGGTTATTTTGCTCGTTAGTTGATGCAGTTTCTTCCTAGCCTCGATGGTCTTTACATTTTAGCATGTTTTTGCAATGGCTGGTACCGGTTGTTCCTTTCCATGTTTAGTGCTTCCTTCAGGGTCTTTTGTAAGGCAGGCCTGGTGGTGACAAAATCTCTAAGCATTTGCTTATCTGTAAAGGATTTTATTTCTCCTTCACTTATGAAACTTAGTTTTGCTGGATATGAAATTCTGGGTTTAAAATTCTTTTCTTTAAGAATGTTGAATACTGGCCCCCACTCTCTTCTGGCTTGTCGAGTTTCTGCCGAGAGATCTGCTGTTAGTCTGATGGGCTTCCCTTTGTGGGTAACCCGACCTTTCTCTCTGGCTGCCCTTAAGATTTTTTCCTTCATTTCAACTTTGGTGAATCTGGCAATTATGTGTCTTGGAGTTGCTCTTTTCGAGGAGTATATTTGTGGCGTTCTCTGTATTTCCTGGATTTGAATGTTGGCCTGCCCTACTAGGTTGGGGAAGTTCTCCTGGATGATATCCTGAAGAGTGTTTTCCAACTTGGTTCCATTTTCCCCCTCACTTTCAGGCACCCCAATCAGACGTAGATTTGGTCTTTTTACATAATCCCATACTTCTTGCAGGCTTTGTTCATTTCTTTTTCTTCTTTTTCCTTTTGGTTTCTCTTCTTGCTTCATTTCATTCATTTGATCCTCAATCACTGATACTCTTTCTTCCAGTTGATCGAGTCGGTTACTGAAGCTTGTGCATTTGTCACGTATTTCTCGTGTCATGGTTTTCATCTCTGTCATTTCGTTTATGACATTCTCTGCATTAATTACTCTAGCTATCAATTCTTCCACTCTTTTTTCAAGATTTTTAGTTTCTTTGCGCTGGGTACGTAATTCCTCCTTTAGCTCTGAGAAGTTTGATGGACTGAAGCCTTCTTCTCTCATCTCGTCAAAGTCATTCTCCGTCCAGCTTTGATCCGTTGCTGGCGATGAGCTGTGCTCCTTTGCAGGGGGAGATGCGCTCTTATTTTTGAATTTCCAGCTTTTCTGCCCTGCTTTTTCCCCATCTTTGTGGTTTTATCTGCCTCTGGTCTTTGATGATGGTGACGTACTGATGGGGTTTTGGTGTAGGTGTCCTTCCTGTTTGATAGTTTTCCTTCTAACAGTCAGGACCCTCAGCTGTAGGTCTGTTGGAGATTGCTTGAGGTCCACTCCAGACCCTATTTGCCTGGGTATCAGCAGCAGAAGCTGCAGGAGATAGAATATTGCTCGACAGCAAGTGTACCTGTCTGATTCTTTCTTTGGAAGCTTCCTCTCAGGGGTGTACTCCACCCTGTGAGGTGTGGGGTGTCAGACTGCCCCTAGTGAGAGATGTCTCCCAGTTAGGCTACTCAGGGGTCAGGGACCCACTTGAACAGGCAGTCTGTCCCTTCTCAGATCTCAACCTCCATGTTGGGAGATCCACTGCTCTCTTCAAAGCTGTCAGACAGAGTGGTTTGCGTCTGCAGAGGTTTCTGCTGCTTTTGTTGTTGTTGTTTAGCTGTGCCCTGTCCCCAGAGGTGGAGTCTACAGAGACAGGCAGGTTTCCTTGAGCTGCTGTGAGCTCCAGCCAGTTCGAGCTTCCCAGCCGCTTTGTTTACCTACTTAAGCCTCAGCAATGGCGGGCGCCCCTCCCCCACCCTCGCTGCTGCCTTGCGGTTAGATCGCAGACTGCTGTGCTAGCAATGAGGGAGGCTCCGTGGGCGTGGGACTCTCCCGGCCAGGTGTGGGATATAATCTCCTGGTGTGCCCGTTTGCTTAAAGCACAGTATTGGGTTGGGAGTTACCTGATTTTCCAGGTGTTGTGTGTCTCAGTTCCCCTGGCTATGAAAAGGGATTCCCTTCCCCCTTGCGCTTCCCAGGTGAGGCGATGCCTCGCCCTGCTTCAGCTCTTGCTGGTCGGGCTGCAGCAGCTGACCAGCACCGATTATCCGGCACTCCCTAGTGAGATGAACCCAGTACCTCAGTTGAAAATGCAGAAATCACCGGTCTTCTGTGTCACTCGCGCTGGGAGTTGGAGACTGGAGCTGTTCCTATTTGGCCATCTTGCTGTGCCCCTCTAGATTTGCTAAAATATTTTCTTTTATAGTGTACTGATGATGTTTGAGACTACTATTGCTTTAAAGCAACTTTGTTATTGAACACTTTTACTATATGTAGTTTTGTTTCATAGCCTCCTACAGCTGAAAGGCACTTAATCCTGCCTTGTCTACTAATCGATAATTTGTTCTGAAGTGTGTGAAAATCTGCATAATGATGAACCTTGCTTAAAGAGTTCTATTGTGATTTAAGTTAAACTGGTAGTCTTTCATTTGACCAATGTTTATATCTCTGTGGAAATTTAAGGTTTAAATTCTCCTAAGATGGTTTCTAGAATTTCTTGGCTTTATCTTTAACTGCTTTGCTTGTTTCAAAAACTGTCTTCTGTGCCCATAATTGATTGACATAACCTGTCAGGGTTTTCTCTTTCAGTAGCATTGTTGGTTTTTAAACCATTTTATGTACAAGTGAAAATAATTTTGGTTTTAAAATGAATATTTTCTCTCATTAAATATTTTTATGTACGGAAAAACTCTTTAAGATTTATTTAGACAAAATTTTATGTTTTATCACATTTAAATATACATATAAAGAAAAACAAACAAAATAATTTGTTCAAAGTATTCTTCAATTTTTTTCACATTTGGAGTCCGTTTGGGATCACTTTTAAACTTAGAAATGTCAATGTCTGTATTTTTCCAAACATTACTGTCCTCTATATCATCAGAAGTTTTGGTGATGTAGCATTTAAAAAAATAATTTGAGATGAAATTCACATGACATGAAATTAATCATTTTAAACGGAAGAATGCACTAACATTTAATGCATTCACATTGTTGTATGATCTCCACACCTATCTAGTTCTAAACCATTTCCACCACTCCAAAGTAATACTCCTTAACCAATAAGCAGTTTCTTTCATTAACCCATTTCCCTAGACCCTGGCAATTACCAATCTGAGTTCTCTCTCTATGGATTTATCTTTTCTAGGTATTGCATATAATTGGTATTATATAATATATGATCTTTGCATCTGACTTCTTTTACTTAGCATAATATGTTGAAGGTTCATTGAGTTTGTAGCATGTAGCAGTACTTTATTCCTTTTTATGGCTGAATAATAGTCCATTATGTGGCTGTACCATGTTTTTTTTTTTCCATTCATTCGTTGATGGATGTTTGGGCTATTTCCACCTTTTGGTTATTGTGAATAGAGCTGCTATGAACATGTGTGTACGTGTTTTGCTGTATTCCGTTATTTTGTGCATATATCTAGAAGTAGGGTTGTGGGATCATATGGTAACTCTATGTTTAACGTTTCAAGGAACAGCGAAGTGGTCTTCCATAGCAGTGGAATGATTTTTAAAAGCTATTCCTAACTTTATGTTCATTATCAAAATCAAAATACTCAATTTGGAAACATACTTTCTTCAATGCTTTGATTTTTGTTATTAAAAATAGATTATTCTTTAACATAGCTACCACTTTTTCCAAAGTTACTTAAAAAAATACTTTGGATAATTTCTATATTCATCTCAGGAGAGTTTGTAAGACTCTTAGAAAAAGATTCTAGGCTTTTAATTTCTAGTCTTCTGCTCTAAGACAATTAACTACCTCTTCCCTAAGATAGCAGAAGTCAATTTAAATGTTTGGCCACAGTATCTACTTTCCATATGACTTCATGAAAATGAAACAAAAATTTAAAAATTAGGCTGAATGTTCAATAACACCTATGTATTTATGGAGTTAATAAATATTTACTCCGAATAGGAAAAAAAGAGATCTGCATTTGACAGTTACCTATGAAATAGAGTTAATTGTTTTCTTCTCTGTCATGTTGCTGGGGTTTTTGAAGATTTGCCTAAAAAGATCGTCTTTTAGGTTGGACCCTTTTAACTTCACATGGCATATCTCATTACCAAGTACATTCAGAAATAGTGTTTGAATTATGCCGTTTTTAATTTTAGCAACCAGAAGTCAGTTTGTATTGCTTTCTAAGTGCTGGTGAAGCTAATTATTCCCATATCTAAGGTCATTTTAATCTCATTTATTTATTTGACATCTTTATGATATTCAAACATGAAGATGTATAGTTTTTCCTTAGGGTGGGAACACTAGGTTAATTATTAAATAATAAACTAAATCAAAATCTAAAACCTTACCTCTAGTTTGAGTACACAAGAATGTTTTATTGGGATAATACTTGGTTCCTTGTTAGCTTCTCCTATTATGAAATGTTCCCATTCTGTTAAACATATAAAATATTCCAAATTTGGATCATTAGCCATGGCTGTCTTTTGTATCCCAGATATATTTACATCTGAAGTCCATCAGGCTTTCCGTGTGATCATTTTGTTAATTAAGGAAATATGTAGTTTTTGACAAAAAATATAATGTCAGTATGGAAATGCAGTAATACATTTGGGACTTGGCATTGGAAGATGGCACATAGTAAATTTAACTCTAAGTTACCACAATTATTAGATATCAGAATTATTCCCCCATGAATGGCTATATATTTCTGAAAACACTCTAGGGTGACGGTAAAAATTATTACAGTAGATTGACTTGGAAAATCTCAGTACCCGAATTTGAAACTGTAAACGTTTCTAATGTATGTAGCTCACATTATTTCTGGCAGTGACAGAAGAAGTGGTGGTAAGCTCTACTTACCATTAAATGAACTTTAAAAAAATGAACGTAGGCACGTGCTGATGGAAAATATTTAAATAATCTGAGTGGGTTCTTCCAAACCTACTCCATACAAATGAGGGATATTAGTCAGAATAAGTCAAATTTGGGTTACCCAGGAAGGGTGAAAGGACACATCTTGGATGGGCAGCTCTTTTTGCAGAATGAGATTACTCTTCTCAAGAAGCACTCATGAAGCCATACTCTGTCCACTTTTTAAAAAATGGGTATTTAAAATTAGGAAATATTTAAAGGAAACCTGAGTGAGTAGATTAACTACAATCACTTTGCACGTTAAACCTTTTAGGAGTTAGGACAGTAGGGACAAGCCAGGAGAAAATGGGTGAAATAAGGGTGTGTGCTCAGTTAAATAGAAGATTTGGGGGGTCCTGGAGGGTCTGCCTAAAAAGTAATGGACTTGTAGTTTGATGAGATTTGCCAAGATTTCTTAAAGGGAGTGGTATGCCCAGGCTTTCTTTGTATTTAGTTGTCACTGCCAGAGGATTGAGGCTATTAATCCTGAATAGATGATCAATTAATTGACAAAACCAAACCACAATCCTTGCTTAGCATCACGTAGACCAAAACACAGACAGGCAACAGCTTAGATTTTCCTATTGTAACCAATTGTGCTGGCATTGTGTATGCAGAAGTGAAATAGCAAAGGTAATTTCTACATTAACTTTTTGATGGGGGAATGCCTGTATCTTGCTCTGTAGATCCAGTTTCAGTTAGGAAACCTGTAAAAGAAAAAAAATAGTTATCTTGTTTAGATCAGTGGGATAAATGGGTCCCAAAGTATTTCCTTGTTACAATGATCCCTTCCAGTCTTAAAAATTCTGTGATTCTAGACTGTGAGTTTATACAGTATCTCTGTGAGCCAGGATGTGCTTTTACACTTCTCTTAGTCTCTTATTTTTGTCTGAAATAAAGCTAATCAGATTCCTCTACACTGGAACGAGTTTCAGCTAGTACAATCAGGTTTATAGCAACCAGATTGTAAACAAAATTTTAAAATCATGTTTTTCAAGTATTTTAGACAGTATTCTATTTTCCAAAGCAGAAGAGAATGAGACCCACCAAATATTAAACAAATGTAAAGTTCGTTCCTACATTCACTTATGGAAGGATTAAACTTAAAATTTAAATTTGATCTCCTATTAACCCAGCCCTTTCTGAAATTCTGAGTTGACATTTATGTTTTATGTGGGTATATGAAAACTTTAAAATAATGTAATATTTTTCTGAATGTATCCATTGCCTGTTTTTCAGTGAGGTAGACAAATCTTACAGTATAATGTCCTTAAGTATTTTTAGATGTGCTAATTTTAAAATACAGTGTATTTTGTGCTTTTAAATGGCAATTGTGAATTTTTTGTTAAGTTAAAATCATACATCATTTATAATATATCCAAATTTGTGTAATGCTTACTGAAATTCGTTTTATAAATTTGACTACCTGCTTTGGTTAACGGGATTGCTTAAAATGCTAATATACTTGAAAAACATTAGCTTTATTTAACTAGAGACAGACATTATCAGAAAAGCTAGGTCAAGATAAAACAAACATGAGCCTTATGAAAATGACGGAACTATGTTTTGGTAACCTGGGGTAATTTTAAAAACTAAGGGTTGTAGATCAGAAGATTTGGGATTTCCTGGTTTTCTACTTAACTCCCTGACTTGATTTGCTCTTCTGTAAAATAGGAGTAATATCTCTTTTCTTCATAGTAGACAGAATGAGAATAATAAATATGTAATGGATATGAAACTAAAAACTTCTTTACAATTATGTAAAGACTTTTTTGGGGAGGGAGGGAGGACTAGTTTGCTTTAAACTTCAGTTTTTCACCAGAATTTTTAAAGGTCTCCATTTGGATGATCCAAATGAAAATGTAATAACATCTGTTCAATAATTCTTTTCCTATTGGAGCACAGGAAGATACGTTAATTTTTTCAGATTGTTCTGTTAGGTTGTAAATAAAAAGTGCTAGTGATTTCATTCTCAGTTTTTATATTATATATTTAATTAATATTTAATATTATAAAGCACTTTTATCAGTTCTTATTTAATTTTATTATATGAGTCCATGAATCCATTACATAACTATTGTTATAATGAACATTTTACAGATGAGGAAACCGTGACTTAGAAACACTTTCTTTTTTAAAATTTAATTTGATTTTGAGATAAGGTCTTCCACTGTCACCCAGGCTGGCATACAGTGGTGTCATCATGGCTCACTGCAGCCTTGATCTCCCGGGCTCAAGCCATTCTCTCACCTCAGCTTCCTGAGTAGCTGAGACTACAGATGCTTGCCAATGTCATTCTTTTTAACTATTTATTGTCTTTTCTGCCAACCCCAGGTACTGCTGATGGTACATCAGTTAATCAGATGTTATAATTTAATTGCTGATTATGTTGTTCTTTAATAATTTTGTTGGTTCTTCCATAAAAGCTAGAGTTCCTGTATGTATCTCAGTTGTTTTACAGCATGTAGAGATGGGATCTGTGGTAATTCCTGTTAATTTTGCTTCGGAGGTAATACTTGTTTGGTGCTAGAAAGCCAGTGTCTGTAGGGAAGAAAAAAACATGATCGATTTTTTTTTTTTTCCAGCTTTCTCTCATTAATGCTTTCATGAGGCATTTTTATTTTATGGTCCTGTAAAACTCTTCCCAATGCAAATCTCTTCTTGGGGTGACGCTGTGGGAGGTGGGGCAGTGTGAACTACACCCTGCAGAGGAATGCCAGCAAGGGAAACATGAGTGTTATTGTGCCCAAAGTACTTCAGTTAATACAGTGAAGGATTGTTCCTTCTTTGGCAGTTTCTTATATTAAAAAAGATAAAATGAACACTCTATAAATATTAACTGATTTCAGGACACTCTTATATTCCCTCCAAAGTGTCTGGTTTTGAATTATAAATCCCTTTCTGTGACCTATCTGGATTTGAATCCTGTCTCTCACTTATTAGTTGTATGTCCTTGGGCATGTTACTGTCTATATCTCAGTTTTCTCATCTGTAAAGTGCGGTAACAATAGCCTCACTTTGTCAGGTTATTGTATGGATTGAGTTAATACATATAGATACATATTTATTTAGAACAGTGCATGGCACATACTAAATGCTCAATAAATGTCAGCTGCTATCACTATATATTATTATTTTCTTGCTTTGTTGCTGACAGTTAACTGTACTATTAACTTGAAAAAATACCCTTTCTAGCAATATAAAGGATTTCATTTCTTCCTATATTTGATGAACTGTAAAAATAAATCAAGTTGATATAAATCAAGGAAAATCACTTAATTAGTAGTAATGGTAGTCTTTTTTCCCTGGCTTTATTGAGGTGTACCTGAAAAATAAAAATTGTATGTATTTAAAGTATATAACATGACCTTTTGATATATATATACACACACACACACACACACACATTGTGAAATGGTTACCACGATCAAACTAGTTAACATATGCATCAACTCATAGTTATGATTTTTTTGTATGTAGTGAGAGAACTTAAGGTCTATTCTCTCAGCAAATTTCAAGCGTACAATACAGTATTATTAGCTGTAGTCACCATGCTGTGCATTAGATGTTCAGAACTTATTCATCCTCCATGAATTTTTTCCTACTTCCCCCACCTTCCAGCCCTTGACAACCACCATTCTACTTTGGCTTCTTTAGATTCTACGTATATGTGAGATCATGCAGTATTTGTCTTTCTGGGCCTGGCTTATTTCACTTAACATAAGATTCTCTGGGTTTATCCATGTTCTTGCAAATGGCAGGGCTAACTTCTTTAAAGCTGAATAATAATCTTTTGTGTATGTGTGTGTGTTTACATACTATTTATTCTTTATTTATTCATCTGTCTGCAGACACTTCGGTTGTTTCCATATCTTGGCTGGAGTAATGATAGTCTTGAAAAACACAAATTAATTACTGAGTGGAAGAGTAAGAATCATGACATCATGTTTCAGATCCTTAAAAGTCAGAAAAACACTGGAAAAAAAGAAGGATAAATGTTAGTCGAAGAGTCATTTTGTAACCAGTAAAGAATAAGACAATGCCAAGTGTTGATAAGACAGAAGCGGATACAGAGGGAAGTCCAGTGGCATGAATTTGACCAAGGGACTTTGTCACAAGCATGGGTTCATCAGGCGCTCTGCCTCAGTGTGGAAGGCTTGGAGAGGGAGAGGGGTATACGCAGATGTCAAGGGTGAGCCCATTTCTGATGTAGCTTCCCAAGTATCAGGACCTCTTCCTCCCACAATACATATTCATTCATATTCACTCATTCACTCATTCATTCATTCATTCTCTTTCTCTCTCGACGACCAAACTCCTTACTATGACAACTGAATAACAAACATTCAAGGACTGTTGATCTTTAAAGAGAATATGGGTTACCTTTTCAGTAGGGGCAGAGGCTGTGATTGAAGATGGTCTGAAGACATTTACTGCATTCATCCTTAGAGATGGGGACTTGATTCTGGGGGGAACATTCCATGCAGTATTTTTAGGTTGTCTGCTTGCCCAGTTACTAATACTACCAAAACATCTCTTTTTGTTCTAGTTTGTCTACTAGATCCAGAATGATATGCTATCTCCTTGTTTGTTTATATCACTTTCCAGCTCTATTTAAAACCATTAGAGATCCCAGACCCCATTTTTCCTTTGATTTTCTATGAGGCTGGACAAGATTATTAACTTTAATTCATTTGTGATCTCCTATTCCTAGTTTATACAAATAAGTCTATCAGTTCATTTGCATATTTTTTGTCCTTTAACCTAATTGGCCTTTTTTTCTCTAATGCCCTCCTTTGTCACTAATTCACCAGTGCTGTGGGAACCCCCATTTACCTCTACTACTGTAATTGTTTTATAACTACTCTTTATATAATGTGTTAATCTTCTGTCCTTACCTAAGGTTTATAATACAATTTTTCTAAGTAAATGAAAATTGCTGGAATAGTGGTTTAGCATGCTAAATTCTTCCTTTGGAATTGATTATCTTTCCTCCTTCTTTCCCCTCTTCTCCTCTTTTAAGCATGCTATTCTTGTGTGTCTTCATTTTTGTTGAACTATTGATCTTTACTGGTTTCATTTTAACTTATTATAGGTAATGTGGATAACAGGATCCATTAACAGCCTTTTGCCATCTGATTTGCACCAAATTATATCACTGTTAAACTCATAGAAATTTAATGTAATCTTTAGCCACTTTGAGATTTCTGACTTCTATTGACACAGAACAATAGCTGTGACTTTATGATACTGTAGTTGTTTCCCCATTCTGAAGCACAGTCACAACTCTTTTAATCACATTGAAAATTACATCCCAGGTGGTATCTCCAAATATTTTTCTTCCACCAAAATCTGTTCATCTCCTGGAGATCTGTGATAGTTAATACTGAGTGTCAACTTGATCGGATTGAAGGATACAAAGTGTTGATCTTGGGTGTGTCTGTGAGGGTGTTGCTGAAAGAGATTAACATTTGAGTGAGTGGGCTGGGAAAGGCAGATCCATCCTTAATCTGGTGGGCACAAGCTAATCAGCTGCCAGCAAATATAAAGCAGGCTGAAAAAGGTAAAAAGGAGAGACAGGCCTAGCCTCGCAGCCTCCATCTTTCTCCCGTGCTGGATGCTTCCTGCCCTTGAACATCGGACTCCAAATTCTTCAATTTGGGGACTTGGGCTGGCTCTCCTTGCTCCTCAGCTTGCAGATAACCTATTGTGGGACCGCCTGATCATGTAATTCAATACTTAATAAACTCCCCCATATATCTATATCTATATCTATATCTATATCTATCCCATATATATATTATTATATCCTATTAGTTCTGTCCCTCTAAGAGAACCCTGACTAATGCAAGATCCTAAATGACGACCCAGCTGCTGAGAAGCCTACTCTATTTTCCAGTATTTTAACAATGGAGGGCAATTAAATCAACAAAATCCAGGAGATATTGACATTATCTGTTTAAGATATTATACTGGACTTTGATTTTGGGGGTTCTCTTGTATACACACAAACAGACAACAGAACACAAATTGCACATAACATTAGATCATCCTTAGGTGGTAGAAATTAAATTGAGAATCAGAATTAGCAGTGAAAAAAAATAAATAGATATTTCTTGTACTGAAAGATAATAAATGATACGAATCTTTTAGTGTGTAGAAATTCTAACAGATTCTGAGTAGTCGGGGTGCCTAGGTGAAACACTGGTGAGGAGAAAATGTGACACTTTTTGTTAATGTTGGGGAGGAAGCAAGTGATAAGAGAAATCAACACAGTGCTGAAGCTGAAATCTAAATATGTAGTTAATTCACCGAGTTGGCCTGAACCCTGGCAGAAGACCACATGGTCACCTTTAAAATAATTTTGTTCATCACTTTGCTGATAATTGATCAAGCCTGCCATGTGCTCTGTGATCTAAATGTTGAAGTGATTATTTATTTTTTAGGGAAAAATTTAGCTACTGGAAGATACATATGTTCTTTTACTCTGGTGTTCTAGAAAATAGTGGGAGGAAGAAGATGAAAAGAGGGAGATCAGGGAGTAGATAAAATATCTAGGTAAAGTAGTGGGGAAGAAAATTCTCCTAGAATTAATGAAGGCAATGTGGACACAGTGAGTCACATCAAGTTGTCTCAAGCCCAAATATTTTTCAATACTTTTAGGAAACAGTTCTAATGGCTTCATTTCATAATCTACAACGAAGGCTGACCCTATTACACAGTGATAAGTGCTTGAGTCCTTCATTTCTGATCTGCATTCAGAGACCACCCTGTTTTTATTAATATAGAATAATTGTACATATTTATGGGATATATGTGATATTTTGATACATGCATGCATACAATGTATTAATGATCAAATCAGGGTAATTGGGATATCCATTACCTCAAATATTTATCATTTCTTTGTGTTGAACACATTTTAAATCTTCTAACTATCTTGAAATATATAATAAACGATAATCATCCTACTGTGCTATCAAACACTAGAATATATTCCTTCTAACTGTATTTTTGTTCCCGTTAACCAACCTCTCTGCATGCCCTGCTCCCCACTATGCTTTCTAGCCTCTAGTAACCATCATTCTACACTCTACCTCTATCAGATCAACTTTTTTAGTTCCCACATATGAATGAGAACATGCAATATTTGTCTTTCTGTGCCTGGCTTTTTTCAGTTTAATGTCCCCCAGGCTCAGCTATGCTGCTTCAAATGACAGAATTTCATTCTTTTTTTGTGACTGAATAGTATTTTGTTGTGTATGTATATCATATTTTCTTTATGCATTCATCCATTGGTGGACACTTAGGTTGGTTCCATATTTTGGCTATTGTGAATAATGCTGCTTTGAAGAGGCATACAGATTTCTCTTCGATCTACTGATTTCCTTTTTTTTTTTTTGTCAGAGACCACTTTTTTGAGAAGTCATCTGCTCTTTTGGAGGTTTTATTAATAACCACTTTTACAGTACAGTAGATTGACTGTGCATTGGTACTAGTGTCAGACTGGTCATCACCCCATTCAGTAATTCATTGGTCGAATCTGAGGGAGAATAAAGAGACTGAGGAATGCATTGTTTGCCAAACCACTTTAGCCCAGAATGGATGAGTAGTATATATGTACCAAGTGCAATGAGATAAAAGATTTTCCATATCTGGGATGCCATAAATTGTAGCCCATGATGTCTTTTCCCCCCTATCTGGGAAGAGAAAGACCCATGAAGTAGTCAGTAAAATCAATGTGCACAGATATCTCTATTTTTGGACAATAAGTTCATGGGCTTTATAGCCATTTTCTTCATCAACATCAATTTTATTTGGCTAAATATCTGTGCAATGTACTATACTATTACAAAGTTCTATCTTTCTATAGACAGGAGGGATATCATTACTAAATAAGACGGAAAATGGTATATAAATTGATAAGGAGTAGGGGAAGATATTTTTTAACTAAGATGCAGAATGAAATGGTTGACAAAGTGGGAAAATATCTGGAGGGTTAAATGAACTACAACAATGCAATATCTATTTGAAACTCTTTTTATTTTTGCAAAACTAAGCAAAGCCAAAAAAAGTAACTATTTTGCATCAAGCACCTCACCCCACAGCTTTCCCAGCTGTTTAAAAAAAAAGAAGAAGAGAGCAAAGAAAAGAAAGAAAAAGAAAGCTGCCTGGCCCTTTTTGGTTCCAGAAAGTGTGTAAACCTGGGTTGTAACTCAAAGCGCCCTAGGGTGTTTTCTTTGCTTCCACTTTACCTTATGATATGAACTTGAACAAACCAGCTGGCTCTGTTGTCTTGATTTTCTTAAAATAATATCATCTTTTTCTCTAGAGTATATACTTATGAGCCGAGCACATTTAAGTTTTCTTTGTTTTAATTACTATAACTATTAATAGCAGATGTTGGTGTGTTAAATTGAATTTGTTCTGAGAAAGCCTTTGTTGGGCTTGGAACTAGAATGTAAGCTCTTCGAGGGTAGAGGCCGTGTCTTCTTCATCTTTGGAACTGAGGACTTACTACAATGCCTGGGGCCATGGCAGGCCCTCAAGAAGTGCTTATTGTACTAAATCCAACTGTGGTACTACTTTGCCTTTTCATAACAATATAGAATTACAAGAATATTTTTCCAGAATTTTACATTTATTTTCATATTAGTTTCCTAGATTTTTGTAAACATTGAACACCAGCATCCTTTTTTTTTTTTTTTTTTCCCCTCAGATAAAATCATTTGATACAGGTCACTCAACTATAGGGGAAGCTAGAATCTAGGTTTTTAATTTTTTAAAAAAATCACTTCTGGACCTTCTCAAATATATTTATTTTCTATTGCTATTCAGCTTCTCTCCCTACACTTCTAATGTAGATTCCATTTCTACCCCTTCACTTTTTTACCACCCCTATTTATTATTCTCTAGTAGATTATCCTCCAATTTTCCATGAAAATAGTAAGCTTTTTTTCCTCTGTTGATATGTATGATGCCAACGATCAGTGATGAATTCTCTATTTTCAAAGCTGTTCTGGATTTGTATCTTAGCTTAATAGACTTTAGAAGATGTGAAGCCACGGAGGCAGAAAATAGTGAGTGCCTACTCACCATGGGTTATAATATACTACCTCTGAAGGATTTAAAGTCCACTGTAGAAGAGCATTCACACACAAGCTCACAAAGCAACAAATGAATAATGGAAGATAATCCTTGGGCCAGCTGTGTTCTGTGGAGACCTGGGCAACTAAATGGACATCCTCAAGGACACTAATTCAGGGGGGTGTCCTGGAGTTAGAGGATAGATGGTGAGTTTTGAGTAGGCTTTTCAAAAGATGGGAGGGATAGAAATCAGCTGAGAAATAGATAGTAGATTCTATAATGTCATCGTGCCATATACTGATACAGGTTCATTTTCCTGTGGATTATTCATTAACCAGTCTTCAATGTGACATCTTCACATATGGAATAATCTGACACTTTTAGCTGGTATCACTAAAAAGTGTGTTTTCCTTCAGCATCAACTTGGGCAACTTTTTGTTGTTCCAGTGGCTAGTTATCTAATTGCTGACTTATCCAAGCTGTTTCTCCTGTTTCATCCTCCTTTTGCTTGATTTTTAAATGTACAGTCATAGTGGGATAGGGGAAGAAATGCTGCAAGTGATGGTCTTTCTTTTATTCTAAAATTGTTACTTACTTGTTTGTGAAGAAGTTGGTGAAGTTTAAAAAGAGTTGGCCAAAATGAGATGTTGGAATTGATTCTGGCTTTATCATTCATTAGTATTTCTTATCTTAGCATAAAAAATGGCAAGTTGGCTGTTCATAAAATCAGAGCATTATTAGAACTCTCTGAGGGTGGGGTTTGTGACTTGTATCCCTTGCTACACGTATAGGCCATAGTAGGTGCTCATAACTGCTGGTGGAACAACAGTATGACTAGAGCTAGAAGAGAGCTTAGAAATGCAAAAACTAAGGTCTAGAAAGTTTAAGGGCATTCTCATTAGTGACAGAAGCAGGACTGATCCCAGGTCTCCTTAGCTGTCCACTGTGCTTTCCACCACACCACATTGCCAGAGGCAATGGCAATGCAGCTGTGTAGAGCCCAACAGCCACGCTGGAGACTGTGCCCAGGGACAGTAAATCAGAGGCAGCTGGGCAGCAGAGTGTTCTTGCCAAATTTGTAAAGGTTGATTGTCAGCAAATCAGAGCAACAGAACCATTTTCAAAAATTTCCATTTAAAGTGGAATTTTCAAAACCATGAACTGCCACCAGGTCACTGAAGTTGATTTTATGGGAAGCCAGGGTTCCGCACAGCTGGTAGAGCAGACTGGTAGTGGTGGCTCAGGCTGAGGACTTCTTTAGGCCAGATTGCCTCTGACCACAAGTGCCTAAAATTACCCACTAGGGATTGCTCTCCTAGTCATTTCTTAGGGCAGAAAACCCCACTTTCCTCTTAGGGCCTTTTGACTGACAGAGAAACTTCTAGAGGAACATTTATTCATCTCATCTTTCTGTGGACTCTGACTGAGAACTAGTGAAGTAAGCCAGAGGGTGTAGGAGTGATTGCTCAAGGATAAATAGTGACTCTTACAGAGAAATGATATTTTTATTTCTTCAGAGGCAATAGGCATATCTAAAACACTGTGAAGATGTCCAGGTGAGTTTATTAAGTTCTGAGGAAAAAGAAATAGATGAGGAGCAGATGAGAATCTTGGATAAAGGCCTAGACCTTGATCATAGAGGATTTTGTTTATTTTTTGATATTATAGTGGATAATAGCAAAGCAAAATTCATAAGGAGGATCATTTTCCAGAAAAAAATGCAGCACTGATTTCTTATGCAATACTTGAGAAAATATCTCTCAGAGAGGATTCTGGATCTAATTCTAGTAAATGGGCCAAATGTAATAAGTAAGCTTAAAGCCGGGTGACTGCTCAGATCTAATTAGATGAGGGCATGATGGTAGATAACATGGAGGTTAGATAGTGTTTATGGACAGGCTGTCCCGAGCAGGCCTGGCATTAGTTAACTGCTTGAGAGATTCTTTAGCAAAGAGGTAATTGTAGAATACATCGACAAGCAGAATTTATAGTTGAAATTAATGGCATATTTAATTGTGTAAGCTATTTGGGCCAAATGGCCTCTTTTTATCTTGTAGTTCTTGGATCCTAACATACGGTAGCATTAGCCCCATTCTCTCAACCACCCTTACTTTTTTCCTGTAGTGAGCGTGTATACTTTATTATTTGTGGAACTTGTCACATGATAAACATTGTCAACAGTATCAGTGACCATAACCACAGAACAAATTGCTTTTCCACTTGGTCAAATATGTAATAAAATGATTCATCCCAAGAACTCTTCTTCATGGTGACTTGGCTGGGTATTGATCTAGTCCCTGGTTCCAGCCTCTACCTTACCTCAGGACCTAAGTTGACCAGGTGGGCCCCGAATGGCCCTGCCGAACTCTAGCTCTGGGATGGATTCTTCTTCGAACTTGGGAAGACTTTGTCATTCATGAAATTGGGACCATCCTTGGAATGTTAGTCTCGAAAGATTGTCTTCCCCTACCAGTTAGAAATCAATGAAGATAAATCTCCAAGTGCAATGAACTTTTTAGGAAGAATAGTATTTTGAAAAACAAAAATGTTGCCTACAGACTAATGTATTTTAAATAATTTCATTCAAATTAATTGGCTATACAAACTTCTTTACATGAAACATTTTTCCCCCACCTTAGACAGAGTCTTGCTCTGTCACCCAGGCTGGTGACAATCTTGGCTCACTGCAACTTCCGCCTCCTGGGTTCAAGCAGTTCTCCTGCCTCAGCCTCCCAAGTAGCTGGGATTACAGGTGCCCACCACCACACCCAGCTGATTTTTGTATTTTTAGTAGAGATGGAGGTTCACCATGTTGGCCAGGCTGGTCTTGAACTCCTGGCCTCATGATCCACCCACCTTGGCCTCCCAAAGTGCTGGGATTACAGGCGTAAGCTACTACGCCCGGCCAACATTTTTATAAATACTAGTTTTTTACACAGCAGCTTATAAAATCATTGTATTTGCATGGTAAATTACAGTTTCAATAATATTTTCATACTCTTGACTTTGATTCTAACTAGATTATCTGTCTCTTCCTCTGCATTTCCATAAAACTCTACAAACTTCTATGCTGTGTTTCCTTGTCTTACAATTCTCTGTATATATTTATCACTTTCCCCACCAGACATAAACTGCTAAAGGGAGGGAATCATATCTTATTTATTTTTTTGTCTCTAGAACCTAGTCCAATGCCAGGTTCATTATACATTATGATGATTCTTTATATACTACATAAATATATGCTGGGCTATACTGTATTCTGTGGAAAATGAGATTGTTTACACTTTGAAGATTTTAAATATCTATTTGGATTTGCTATATCACAAATTCAAATTGATTAAAATCCAAATTGTGGTCTCTTTAGTTGCTCTTGATTTCTTGGAGAAAATGATTTCAAGTTTACTGAGCTTGTGCTGTGTGTTCCCTGTGGTGAACCTTTGATTATATTTCTGCCATGTGGCCTGTTAGTTTAAATTGCTCTGGTTACAATGCAAGAGGAAGTAGTTACTCTTCACTATTGTTGGGGGGAAAATTTAATTTGCTTCAAACCAGAATTGTTTTACTTTAACATTGGTATGGATAATGGATCCAAACATATATACACTAAAACAGACTTAAGGTAATTAAAAACTTCTGTGGTTATTTGGATTCAGCTTCCCCGACTTGTCTTCTTATCCAGTCTTTTTGCCCCTTAACTTTAATTTTTTTGTTATTACTCAAGTAATACAGCCTCACTATGGGAAAATTTTTTAACATATAAATATCAGGTTCTTTCCTTGTCTCACTTTTCTTATCTTTGGAATATTGTTTTTGCTGTAACCTGGCTTTCCTCGTAATTGCAAGGTGGCTGCTACAGTTCTACTATCATTTCCAGATGATATAATATCCAGAGAAAAAAGAAGTACATTCCTTTCTGTCTGTGCTCCTTAGAAATAAGGAATGCTGGCCAGGCCCGGTGGCTCACACCTGTAATTCCAGCATTTGGGAGGCTGAGGCGGGTGGTTCACGAGGTCAGGAGTTCAAGACCAGCCTGGCCAAGATGGTGAAATCTTGTCTCTACTAAAAATACAAAAATTAGCTGGGTGTGGTGGTGGACGCCTGTAATCCCAGTTACCTGGGAGGCTGAGGCAGAGAATTGCTTGAACCCGGGAGGTGGAGGTTGCAGTGAGCCGAGATTGCGCTGTTGTGCTCCAGCCTGGCAACAAAGCGAGACTCCATCTCAAACAAACAAACAAACAAACAAACAAACAAACAGGAATGCTTTCCCTAATGTCCTACCTTCATGTCCAACAACATTCATCTTCCATCCTATTGATCCTAATAGTCTTTGCCTTCCTAAGCAATCCATTCCTAAACCAAAAACTGACAAGAATATTAAGATTACCATGATTGGCTCTAGCGATTGGCAAACTTTTTCTTAAAGGGCAAGATGGTAAATATTTTATGCCTTGCAGTCCATCTGGTCTCTGTCCCAACTATTCAACTCTGCTGTAATAGCAACAATAGACAATAATAAATAAATGAATGGATACGGCTGTATTTTTGTAAAACCTAATTTACAGAAGCAGGTGGTAAGCCCATGGGCCATAGTTTGCTAACCCCTGGAACCTTAGACCAGTAACTCTGAAATATTAGCATTTGTTAGAATCAACTGGGGACTTGGTAAAATACAAGGTACCATCCCCAGAATTTCTGGTTCAGCATATTTGGGATAGAGCCAGTGAATTTGCATGTCTAACAGCTTCCCAGGTAATGCTGAGGCTTCAAGAACCTCATTAAGACCAAGGTTCCCATATATTTCTCTGTTGTGGGGCTATCCTGTGCATTGTAGGATGTTTCACAGCATCCTTGGCCTCTACCTACTAGATGCTGGTAGCCACCCTGCCTCCCCTCTAGTATGATGAGCAAAAAAAAAAAAAAAAAAAAAAATGTTTGAAATATCGCCAAGTATTCCCTAGGGGACAAACTCTCTGATTTCTCCCTCTCCCTTAGACATAGACTTTTCAGATATATTCCCTGGGTCTGGGAAGAGGTTCACCTTTCCTTGTAACATTTGGGGAAGGAGTGTATAAAAAAGCACTGTTATGTAAAGAAAGAGCGAGATAAATGATTGTTGGACAACCAGTGGCAACCAGCAGTGTCTACTGACAATCACATCATAGTTCCTGAGAACAAAAGACTTCACTGCCAAAATGTTCTAGAAAATGGAACAAGAATACCCACTTTCTAAATTTTTCTGAGACCAAAATCTATTACAAAATTGAAGAAAGTTTAGAGTCTGGTGCAGTAAATACAGAGAGGTGGTCAATTAATAAGTAAAATATCCTATTAAGTAAAGCCTCAGTTAAAGGTGACATCTGTATTTGGGTCTTGTAGAATGTTTTTCATGCAAAGGTTGTAAAAGAAATTTTTTATAAAATTTATAAAATTAAAAAAAATTCTGTTATACTTTCAAAAAGAACATTAGTAGAATACAATTGGTTTTCTATTTTACATAAATGAAATATGAAAAATCTGGGGAATTTATGCACTTTTTTTGGCTTAGGGAGGTTTTAAATCTTAAATCTTGGATAGTGTTGGATTCCACTTGGACTATTTATATGGGTAACAAGGCCATGGTGGAAACCTGTGCAGTTACTCTGAGCCATTCCTCACCCTTCTTTGGCTCTGCTCTGTATCTTAGAATGATGCAGGCATTTCTCAGGATCCACATCAGCTAGGAGGCACTGGGAGGAGACTCCAGGGCAGTAGGAATTTTGAAGTCGGTGTTCCTCCATCGCCCTGTCTGCTTTGGGCAGCATCTTGTCCATGGCTGCATCTCCTCCTTGGCTCCAACCCCCTTTAAACAAACCTGGACCCGTGGGCTGTGATAGCTTTGTCTCCTCCCAGTATCCCTCCAGTCTGAGGGGGTGGTATTGGCTTCCTGCTGTTGCTAATCTCTAGGTTAGCCCATCATCCATCCCGCCTTACTTCTCAGCTCCCTCATTACCTGCTAAACCCCACATCAAAGTCCCTCAATTGTACATACTCAAAATGATTTGTTTTCTTGATTAAACTCATGCTGATATGAAACTGCCAACCCCAACTGTCTTGTCATATAAACCTAAAAGATTTCTATCTTGTTATGAGATTTTGTTGTTTTTAAAATAAAGTGTAAATTAAGTATGTATATAGATTGTCATAGTAATTTATATTCTAATGTATATCTTGATAGCTTGATATCAGATATCTTGTTAGTGTCTGATTCCTATAAACATAAAAAGAAGTTTAAAAGTTGGTAAATTATTTCACCTGGGGACCCATTATAGCCTAGTGATAAAGAACACTAGTTCTGAAGCTGAACTGCCCAGGTTCAAGTGGGCCTTTCTGCTTACTAGTCTTGTGGCCTTGAATAAAAGATCTAGCTTCTTTGTACCTCAGATTTCTCATCCATAAGATGATGATAATAAAGGTACCTATTAGGTCTCAAAGTGATTGTTGGGAAGATTAAAGGAATAATACACCAAAAGCACTTCGAGAAGTAATTGGCATATCATAAACGCCCAATAAATATTACCCATCGTCATGATCGTTGTTGTTACGCTTATATTCTGGCCATAACTGATTGAGCTAGGCAGTCACTTTGAAGAACTATAGCCCCTAAAAATGAGTTTTCTGTAGGAAATAAGGATGAAAATGTATATCAAAAAGAAAAGTCCATTTGAATGTATCCTCCCTCAAACACTTCTTTTTTCCTTCTAGTTTGTTTACTGTGCATCTGGCTACTTCAAAGCATACATAAATTAACGCACAGATACATACCTTAATATCTCGTAATAGAGGTTATTATTTTTTTAAAAGCTTGTGTGAATGTAAGGACTGCAATTTTAAGAGAATAAGGGAGGCTTTCCCACTCACATGGATTTGATTAGCCAGTGGCAAGTACTGGCTCAGCTAGAACTTTTAGAAGTTCAGAATTAGAAGTTCAGTTCTGACTTAACTTTCCTACTAGTTCTGTTTTTCAGTGTCCTGAAGCACCTCGATTAAGTGAGTATAGCATTAGGTTGTTCACCATAGATATATTGTTGGCCATAGGCATTTAGTCATGGAATGGACGCAGTGGGCTTCTAGAAGGGGGTTAACTAATTCATTAAAATATGTGTGCTGACCACCAGTTGTGTGGTGCTATTAGGTGGAATAACCATCAGAAATGGGGAGGAAGTATCATTTGAAACTTTTGGGTTGTGTCGTCTTTTGTTTGGTATTGTTTGTTGGGTTTTTTGGAAGAAGAGAAAAGTTTTCAGAGAGAAATGAAAAGTCAGAAAGTGTTAAATATCACTTATTGTGAGGGTTAGGACATATAAAGGGAAGGAAATTGTATGTCTCTTGCTACAAGGAAGCAGGTAAGTTTTCTTGACTCTGCTAGAAATTCCAGATCTGTGAAATAATAATGGTTGTGGGCCATTAAATATGAGAGAGGTGATGAAAGGGGAATATTAAAATTATAGTTGTGAACCTTTTTTTTGAGGTCAGAGACTCCAGTGGGATTCTGAAAATGTTGGGCTCTTTCCTCTAGAAAAATGCATAAAAACATGCAAAATGTTAGTTTCAGTTTCAAGGGGTTTACCAACACCTGAGGCCCATTCTTGGGCCCAGGTTATAAACCTCTAAGCTAAAGGAAAAGCTAGGGGTTTTAGGAACATGCCAATATTTGTAATTTTATTATTCATTTGGGAAGCAATTGGGAGCCACTCTAGGTTTCTGATTGTGGAATTGGCATGGCCATGGTAATTCTTACATTTCTTATAGAATACTTCTGTTAGTGGCTGATGTAAGGTGCAGCAGAGTTAAAACTAACTGAAGAAAAGTAGGAATTTCAAATATTCATCCAGATAAATACCAAAAAAAAGCACATTAAATGTAATTTTATTTCAGAATGAAAGGTGTTCTTATCAAGAGCTTTGCTCTAGTCAAAACAATCAGGAATATTTGTTAGCAATTTATTTGTAATTTTTTTTTTTTACTTGAGAGGTGGTGCCAGGTTTTTTTTGTTTGTTTATTTGTTTTTCTTTTTATTTCACATAAATCAGAACATACTCATTAGAGCCAGGTATTTTATTTTATAACTGTTTGTGAACCTTCATTTAGATACTCTTGACATGTCTACAAAACAGTCAATATAGTTTGTTCTCCCAAATAGGCAGGAGAAGTAAATATGATATTAGTGGGTTTTTTTGAGCAATTTAAATATGGTGCTTTTTTTTGTTTTCCTTGAAGGCGATTTATATTTGATTGATAATGTTACTTTACTGTTCATTTACTGATAGTTGTCATTCCTGAAATAAAAATTAGCAAGCAAACTAGGCTCAATTCAAGGTATGGCTGTAGGATGTAGCAAGCAGTTCTGTCTTTTCCAGGCTGAATATTTCTCTTTTCCTTTTCTTCCAACTTTAATTTTAGGTTCAGGGTGTATATGTGCAGATTTTCTACGTGGGTAAATTGTGTGTCCCTGAGGTTTGGGATATGAATGATCCCATCACCCAGGTAGTGAGCATAGTACCTGATAGGTAGTTTTTCAACCCATGCCTCCCTCCCTCCCACCTTTAGTAGTCCACAGTATCTATTTTTCCTATGTTTGTGTCCATGTGTCAGTGTTTAGCTCCTGTTGATAAATGAGAACATGTGGTATTTAGTTTTCTGTTCCTGTGCTAATTCACTTACGATAATGGCCTCTAGCTGGATCCATGTTGCTGCCAAGGACATTATTTTATTTTTTTTATGGATGCATAGTATTCCATGGTGTATATGTGCAACATTTTCTTTATACAATCCACTGTTCAGGGGCACCTGCGTTGATTCCATGTTTTTGCTGTTGTGAATAGCACAGCAGTGAACATATGGGTAAATGTGTTGTAGAATGATTTATTTTCCTTTGGATATATACCCAGTAATGGAATAGCTGGGTTGAATGGTAGTTCAACTCTCAGTTCTTTGAGAAATCTCCAAATTGCTCTCCACAGTGGCTGAACTAATTTACATTTTCACCACCAGGGTATAAGCATTCCCTTTCTCCACACTTTTAAATACTAGCCATTCTTACTGGTGTGACATGATATCTCATTTTGGTTTTGATTTGTATTTCTCTAATGATGAGTGATGTTGAGTATTTTTTCATATATTTGTTGGATGCAGGTGTTTCTGCTTCTGAGAAGTGTCTGTTCATGTTCTTTGCCCATTTTTAATGAGGTTGTTTGTTTTTTGCTTGTTAAGTTCCTTATAGATTCCGGATATTAGAACTTTGTTGGATACATAGTCTGCAAATATTTTCTTTTTCAAAGGATTTCAGAACATTGAGTGTCAAGCTTGTTGACTTTTTGCCTAACACTGTTAAACTCAGCAGGAGGAATCACAGCATTGTTTTCATATAGCAATGCTCAGTAGGGAGGAAAGTTTCAATAGAGGTTTTAGGTAAGTGGAAACAACTTAGAGATATGAAGAACAGTTGTAATGATTAAAACATTCTTCTACATTCTTATCAGAAGCTTGAAATTACTAGCGGTTGTCAAATTCTTATTTCCCAGTGTTAACAACAGCAGTGGCAGTAACAATAAATTATTATTTATTTTGTGCAAGGCTCTATACTAATTTCTAGGAATACAGAAGAAGGATAAAGCAGGGTCTTTGTTTGTAAAGGACATAACCATTTAAATGGGGAAGAAAGACATGTCCCCTAGAGTTAATTACAGGGCAAGAAAGCATAGACTAATTTTTGAAATGAATAGCATTGGTAATAAATAAATGGCAGAGGAATTCTGTTGTGAGAGTAGACATTATGAGCAAGAATATCTTGTCAAAGCTTCAAAAAGGAAGTTCTCATGATGGGCGCCACATAGGTTTCTATCATGTATCTTGACCTAATGTTAATCTTATTTTTGTGTTATCACTTGCTTAGGTGTCATTCTTGGCAATTAGTTGGTAAGTTGCTTAGGGGCAGGGCTGGTGTGTATATTGTTCAACTCTGAATCTTTAGCATTGATGCATAGATGTATAGAAATATATGTTGAATGAATGTCATATGGTTAGGCTTTGTGTACCCATCCAAATCTTGAATTGTATTTCCCACTTGATGAGGGAGGGACCTGGTGGGAGGTGATTAGATCATGGAGGCAGTTTCCCCCATGCTGTTCTCATGATAGTGAGTTCTCAGGAGAGCTGATGGGTTAAAAATGTTTGGCAGTCACCCACCCCCAGCCCCCCACTGCCATGTAAGACATGCCTTACTTTCCCTTCACCTTCTGCCATGTTGTAAGTTTCCTGAGGCCTCCCCAGCCATGTGGAACTGTGAGTCAATTAAGCCTCTTTTGTTTATAAATTATCCAGTCTCAGGGAGTTTTTTTTATAGTAGTGTAAAAATGGACTAATACAGAATGAATAAGGGATACATGAATGAAGAGGTGGGACTTGTATTTAACCTTGAAGGAAGGACACACAAGGAGACAGGAAGGACTTATAGGCAGAAGGAAAAATACAAGTTAATTAATGTATAGTAGTGGGAATACTCAGAGTATGGATAGGTGATGAGCGATCCAAGTTTGTTTTGATGAAGAGGCTTATATAGAAGAGTAGTATAGGTTGACATTGGACAAGGTAAACACTGGCAAGATTGGGAAGACATTGAATATTGCTATTAAATTACTCCATAGCGTGGACAAGTCCTATTGCTTTGACATGTATTTCTTTATAAAATAAGGGTAAGAAAAGATCAGTGAAGAAACAAAATTACAGAAAATGGTATTTTAGAATTAAATTATATAATATTATATAATGTTACATGAATGAAGCAGTGTATAAATTTACATAAACATGCTTATGTAATACAATGTGATGAATATGAAATACAAAGTAAATTTGTATACATGTCCATATATGTATAGCTAGTCTTAGAGAGAATTGTCTGAAAAGGTGTTTCCCAAAATATTAATACTGTAAAGGCTCTCTCTAGGTAGTAAATACTTTTAAGTGATCTTTTATGCCCTTTTAAAATTTAGCTGAAGTCTGTTTCTGTAACCTAGGGCTGATTTGTAGAGGATGCTGTTATTTGGAGTGGAGAGGAAGAAATAAATATGGGGAGATATTTTAAGGGCAGAATTGAAAGGACATGGGGTCTTAATAAAGGGGATAAAAGTAGAATTTTTAGGTCTGATTTTAAGGTTTCAAGCCAATTGGCATAATTAATAGCAAATTGGGAGGGATGTCATCCTGTAGCTTGGGACATTTTTCACGGGAAAATGGGCCTATTAATGTCCACATCTTTAACTATTATGTAAACACATATAGCAGCAACTGGATTAGTAGTTAACAATGTCTCTGATCAGGTAGAGATTGGAGTAAGCAGAGGGCTGGTCCTAAAGTGTGATTTTTTTTCTACCACAGAACTCAACATTCTTGAAAAGTCAGACAGTTACTCAACTCTTACATATTCTTTAGGAGAGCGGGAAAATACGGGTTGTTCTCATTTTAGAGACTGATAAAGTAAGAATTAGGAAAATGGAGAAAAGGACAGTTATGTTCAGGTGCTCACTGAGTGGCAGAGGGAAGGCCTCCCTGCTGGTTGACTACCATGTTGCCTCGGATGGGGGAACACATCCATCACTGCTGCTCTTGTATCCCACTGTGATTGGTTCTCTGGTTGTGACTCTTCTCTTATTTTTCAATCTGAATTAAAAAAAGGGCTTTGTTTCCAAAGTCTGTTATAGTCTATTTTTTAGGTTTAACTAATAACATAGGGGAGATGCCATGAAGGATGGCTCAAAATAGGAAATACAGTTGTATAATTGAGACAAAAAGGGATATCCTGGAAATAATATTATGTTAGGTTAGTAAGTTTTAGAGCTTCTAATTATACGGGTATTTTCTCTCCTCTAATTACTAATTTTAGAAAGTATTTCTTTCAATTTAAGAGTCAGCCTTAAATTTGTCTGCTAAAACTATGTTAGAAACCACATATTTCCAGTTCAGTTGAAATTATATGGTATTAAATCTGTAACTTTCCAGGTTCTATAGACTGGCAGAAATGGATTTAAAGGATTGGTGCTTCAGTGATTTTCAGAGGTTAAGGTGCTTCTGTTGTTCTGGCCATTCATACCTTACTGTTTCTGTTTCTGGGCTATTCTGGGATGGAAATGGGATTGATTCCTATGAATGGGAATCATTTCCCATTTGCTATGAATGGGAAATGGGAAGTGTCCTATGAATATAAGTATGTTAGTTATATTTATTTTAAGAGTGGATTAGTAAACTAGATTTTGGATAGAAATTTTTAAAGGGGGGCAATTTTATATTTTAATCTCATAGCTTGAATAAGTCATGAATTCTTAATGAAGAATAAACACCTTTATTTTTTTGGCGGGGGGGAAATAGCTTTAAAACAGACTGAAATGTTTCATAAGTGTATCCTATCTTGCTATAATTTGGTCCTAGACCTTGAGCAGAAAATCTTTGTACTCTGTAAAGAGAATAGTTACCCTCTATATTGACCTGGCCCAAGATGGAAAAACAAGGAACCCTTCTTGGACTTTGTAATCATTACACTCAAATCTTTGTTCTAGTCACTAAGTCCTTTCATAAGTAAATTTTCTAGAAATTTCTATGCTGTGACTTTTGCTTTTTTCATGTGGCTCTCGGCAATGATATATGAAAATATGGTGTCTGTTTTATCTTGGTGCCTTCACTGGCATATATACCTTGCCTAGAATCACCTCATTCCTTCACCAGAACTAATTTAGATTCTTCAACCTCGAATTCGTCTTTTCTAACAACTTCAGCCTTCATTTTTTAATCCCATCAAGGTCATTTCTAGGAAACATTTTGATGTTTACCACTGAATTCAGTGTCACATGATATTTTATATTTGCTTTGGTTTAATAGATTCAAGTTTGATCTCAACAGAATTTTTTTTTTTTTTTTTTGAGCCAGAGTCTCACTCTGTTGCCTGCTTCAGTGCAGTGGCATGATCATGCCTCACTGCAGCTTTGAATTCCTGGGCTCAAGCAATCCTCCCACCTCAGCCTCCTGAGTAGTTGAGACTATAGCTACACACCATGCCCAGCTAATTTTTATTTATTTATTTATTTTCTGTAGAGATAGGGTCTTGCTTTGTTGCTCAGGCTGGTCTCAAACTCCTTGCCTCAAGTGGTTCTCCCACCTTGGACTCCCAAAATGTTGGGATTTACAGATGTGAGCCACTGCACTGACCTCAGCAGACCTTTACTGAGTTTTATCTTCAAGTTTTCAAAGAATCTTCTTTTTGAGACAAAGTATTGGGAATATAGTAAATGCTAAATAATTATTTGGTATTAGTATTAAGGCAATGTGGAGAAAAAGTTCTGAAATGTGACTTACTGAGCTGAGACCTAAGTACTTGTTAATATTGATTGATCTGAATTGAGATCATTTTTATTCTTCTCTTCCTGGCATAAGCCACTTAAATTCAGCAGAAGTTATACATGTTAATCAGTAGAGTCAGCCCATGAGTAACCAGGAAAATCTACAAAAAAGGTTACATCAAAGTAGGTTTCTCAAAAGCTTCAAGCAGTCTGGATGAAAAAAATATATATTTTATATTATGTATACATATATATGTATATACATATATATATGTGTATATATATATTTCTACATTGCCAGATGTAGAGTGTGACTTCTCTCTAGTCAATACAAAGTTGGAATCATAGCCATTTAAAATATTCTTAATGTTTTAAAGAAACAGGACACATACTTATTTTTCTTGTTGTTGTAGTTTGTTTTTGTGTTTGCTTTTTTGTTTTTTGTTGTTTGGTTTTTCAACAGCATTTTGACTGCAGCCAACAAACACGAGAAAAAGCTCACTATCACTGGTCATTAGAGAAATGCAAGTCAAAACCACAATGAGATACCATCTCATGCCAGTCAGAGTGGCGATTTTAAAAAGTCAAGAAACAACAGATGCTGGTGAGGTTATGGAGAAGGAAAAAGGAATGCTTTTACACTGATGGTGGGAGTGTAAATTAGTTCAACCGTTGTGGAAGACAGTGTGGCAATTCCTCAAAGATCTAGAGGCAGAAATACCATTTGACCGAGCAATCCCATTACTGGGTATATACCCAAAGGAATATAAGTCCTTCTGTTATAAAGATACATGCATACATATGTTCATTGCAGCACTATTCACAATAGTAAAGACATGGAATCAACGCAAATGCCCATCAATGATAGAGTGGATAAAGAAAATGTGGTATATATACACCATAGAATTCTGTGCAGCCATAAAAGGGAATGAGATTATGCCTTTGCAGGGACATGGTTGGGGCTAGAAGCCATTATTCTCAGCAAACTAATGCAGGAACAGAGAATCAAACACTGCATGTTCTCACTTACAAGTGGGAGCTGAACAGTGAGAACACATGGACACGTTGTTGGGGGGCAACACATACTGGGACCTGTTGGGGAAATGGGGGAGGGAGAGCATCAGGAAGAACAGCTATTGGGTGCTGGGCTTAATACCTCAGTGATGGGTTTATCTGTGCAACAAACCACCATGGCACACGTTTACCTGTGTAACAAATCTGCACATCCCATACACGTACCCCAGAACTTAACATAAAAGTTGATTTAAAAAAAGACTTTTTCCTAATAATGAGGTTTGAGAGGAATTTTTCTTCTAAGTCTCCATAACATAGACTGTGTGTGGCATAATGAATAACACTCTTGACAATAGTAGGTAAAATTATGACAAGATATGGTCAAATTAGTTGACACTCAAATCCAAAATTACATGGTTGATTAGGTGTGAACCTTAAGAAGGCTATTGGATTGCTTTAACCAAATTGTTCATTTTTGCCAGTTCTTTGCTGGAATGGAGATAGCTGGTCACCTCCATGAAAGAGGAAAAAAAGATGAATTCATTCACTGATTGAATCCAGTGCCTGATGACTCATGAGTAGTTGGGTGTAATTCTTATGACTACACAGTGGTGGGTTGAAGCCTGATTTCAACTTTGGAGCTTTGGAAATTAATCTTTCATGTGTTCTTGTTAGCAGTATGGGAGTAGGGGGAAAGTGGAAAAACCAAAGCAGCCTCTATCTTCCCCAAAATTCAGGGGCATAATTTAACCTTATTGTTTAAGACCTCTGCCAGAGTTGAGTCTAAGGCACAGGTTGTTTTTTTCCCTCAGTCTAAACAATCCAGGCTAAATTCGTTTTTCAGCTTACAATACTGAACCCTCTTGGAATAAATAGGTGCTGTGACAGCTTCTCAAATTCATAACATTCAAGTGGCTGTCAGTGGCCTCTTCATGGATGTGTGGGTCAGGAACAGCCCCAGGGAAATCTCCTCGGAGAAGAAGTACTGGAAGTGAGAAGCCAGCAGTCAATCTCCTGTTTGGTTGTGTCACAGTTGTGCTTCTGAGAAAAGCTGTAAAGAAATTAAATTTGTTTAAATCAAATTGTATTTTCAGTGCACTTAAGTCGTTGCTAAACCTAAATGGATCTTGTTAAGAATTACTCTTTAAAGTGAATAACCCCCTTCAAAAGTGTATCATTTCATATTTTTACATATTCAGAGATCCTTGCTAACTTTTGGATGTGTAGATTTTAAGGTGTCAGTTTATTTCAACAATGAGAGATTTGGGGGACAAAGTCAAATTCCTATTCTTTCCTGACCCAAATTAGAAGTCAACTTATTCACCTTGTTAGTGTTGTTTGGATAGATGCTAACAAATCCCAGGATTCTTTCCAGTAACTTCTCTCTGTAGGCAGCAAGTCAGTTGCTGTTTAGAGGTGACCCTGGTAGCCAATGAGGTGAAAAGGGGAATTCTCAGGGGAAGTCATTTTTTCTAATTCTCTACAGCTGCTTCAGACTAGTGCCGATGCAAGTGCTCTAACGAGCAAATGAAACATAATTCATTGTCCCAGCCAATAATGTCTTTCATAAGCACAAGTTGAATTTGTTATTTGCGGGGTAGTGTGTTACCCCACTAGGGTATCTTCATCATTTGCATGTGCTGAACTAATGATGATGTTTTATTTTATAAATTGAAATTCAGTGCCAGTGTGAAAGACAGCAAAAATTCTTTCTGTAAAGTTTTGTGATATTGGAAGTCCTTTGATCCTCACCTTGTGACTACTAAATGTCCCCTCTACCCTGTATAATCTGGCCAGTCTTTACTCTTAAATAGCATTCTTTGTTTAAAGACGTAAGCTTAGGATTCATTGTAATTCATTGGTTTCTCCTTTTCTTAAACTGTGATTTGTTCCAGATGCTATGGGTTTTTTCCAGATAAGCTACTGATATTTATATTCTTTCCATGTAAATTAGCTGAACAGTAGACCTCAGTTTGGAGAATATTAATTAAGATTATTTAGACATGTTAAATTCCTTATGCTTCTAGTGTAATGATAGCTAACTTCATATAGTAACTAACAGTTTACTAAAATTCATCACATAGATCATTTAAATTGGCTCCTAAAACTAACTCTTTGAGGCAAGTTAGTATTACTTTGCTACTTTTTACATTAGAGAAACAGGAGAATTGTCTAGAAAAGTAAAATGATTTGGCTGAGGTAAACAGCGCAATTCAAACTATTGAGTCAAAGGCCTGTGTTCTTTGCATCATATCAAGCAAGCTTTAGGCAGGCTTTGCTGCTGGAGGAAGAGATCTGGGCTTTCTTTCTCCCTTTTACCTTATACCCACATTTTGGGGCCTCCCATCCCAGTAACTCTGATGAGAATGGTCAGGGGATGTGTCTGGGTGGCTGCCCTTTCTGATCTATGTTGTTCTCAGCCATCAAACACCTGATGCCCAAACTGAGAAATGTAAGGGTTGAGGCTCATAGCTCTCTTTCCACATGCCCTTCCTGTCTCTTTTAACATAAAAAGAATGTCTCAACTTGATATCCCACTATCATAGCCTTGTAATCACAGGGAAAATAATTATCAGTATCAGAGGTGTGATAGGCCATAAATTGTACATGAAATCAGCTTTGCAAATTTTAAAACTGTGACAGTGAAGGAAATTACTAAGTTTCTGAAAACACAGAAAATCAAAACAAAGCCAAACTCTGATCCCATTTTATGGAGAGGGCTGCCACCCCAGCTTCAAGCTCTCCTCTTCTCTCCAGCCAACTGTATTCATGCTTCCTCATATTAATTTCTTTTGGGCTACATCTGTGTTTCCCTTTTCTTCTGTGCTGTCCATCTACTTGCACACTTGGACTAGATTCACTTCCCCTTTCTTTGCTAGCTCATGCCTTGTGAGTAAGAAGTGGCATGTTTCAAATCCTCTGTGCCATAGGAACAAAAGCTCAGGCCAGAAGTTCTGAGTTTGATACCCTTATTAACCTTCCCTGTAACCTTGACATCTTGCATTTTTTCATCATAAAAGGGGGACTTAGGTGCTCTGCCTGTTTAATTTGTAAAGTTGTTGTGAATACTTAATGAGATAGTGTAGAAAAAATCCTTTTAAAGGAAGATGTTGATGTGAGGGGTTAGCCCTGGTTCTAGTACTAACCTTCTGTGTGATTTTAGGCAAGTCACCACACCTATCTGGGCCTTAGAACTTTTTTTTTTTCCCTTAACATTAAAAAATAGGGCTAGGATTAGATGATTTTGAAGATCTTTTCAAATTCAGTCAGTTGAATTCAGATGAATATATTTTATATTTACAGTGTCATGAACTATAAATAAGAACATTGTCCTTGTTCTCAAAAAACATATAATCTAAGAAAAAGAGACAGATGTAAATAAATGACCATAGTGTGATACAGTAAATTTCTTCTGGTCTAGCCCTAAAATTCTGATTCTGTGATTTCAAAACTTATCTTCTCTTAGTCTCTTCCATTTTAGAGCTTATTTCTCTCCAGAGGAAAGGAATTCACCAAGAAAAGTAGTTTTCATATGAGGGAATAGAGTTTACTTGGTTTTTAGCGGAGCATTACTAGTGATTGGTAACAGCTGTAAGTGGCGTGTGTATCTGAGACACCAGATAACATTCAGGACAGACTTTTTTTTTTTTTTTTTTTTGAGACAAAGTCTCACTCTGTCACCCAGGCTGGAGTGCAATGGCACAATCTTGGCTCATTGCAACCTCCGCCTCCTGGGGTCAAGCGATTCTCCTGCCTCAGCTTCCTGAATAGCTGGGATTATAGGCATGCACCACCATCCCTGGCTGATTTTTTGTATTTTTAGTGGAGATGGGGTTTCGCCATATTGGCCAGGCTGGTCTCGAACTCCTGACTTCAAGTGATCCACCCTCCTTGGCTTCCCAGAGTTCTGGGATTACAGGTGTGAGCCACCGCACCTGGCCAGGACAGACTTCTTTAAATAAAAATAACTACTTATGGCTTTTTTTGCTGAAATTGAGTTTTCTCTAGTAGGTGGAAGGGAAACTTGGATATTTAATAACTTATCAAAGTAGCGTTGATGACCAAGACGTTCCTGATGCGCTCATCTCTGTTCAGGCAATAGCTGGTATAAAACTAGAGATATAATCTAAATATTCTGAGTATCAGTAAACTAAGATGTGACTGCTCATACCTCTCTTATCAGATGCTCTCATCCTCATATAGTCTATTTCAGCTACTTAGAAGGAAGAAATAAATACATGGGTTTAGAGGGGCCTCTTATCCAATCAAATCCAAATTTGGACATTTCAAGAAAAGATCTGTTTTATACATACCACATTTGCTTGGGTTTGTAGATTTTTCTTTATTTGCTGCGTTTATAAAGATCATTCTTTTTTCTTTTTTTTTTTAATTTTCCTGCCTGGTTTGATTTTATTTGTATGTTTTAACAGAGAAGCTTTACATGAGAATATCGATGCCAGGACCAAAAGTATCATGTCCCTTTTTGTTTTATTTAATTCTGGTCTGTATTAGAATTATACATGGATATCGACTATATTTTGACTAGTTTTATAGTTGAAAATCACTTCAAAGATAGTCATTAAGAATTATTTCATAACTGTGAAAAACGTCACTATCTCACACATGTTTATTAACCCCAGTTTCAGTTGCTCATTGAGCCACATTTCTTCTTCCATTAAGGTTCATGCAGCACCTGACACTCTAGTGGGTGCTCAATTTATACTTGTTGAAGAGACTGAATAAACATTTATTTTATTTTTTCTTAAATTGATTTAGCTTCTATTCTATTAATAAGAAATAGACTTTATTACTTTCCCAGAATGCACAGTTTCTTTCATTGAAGTCATAATCATAATTACATTTGAAAATAAGTAACAACTTTGTGGAAGTGAATTTTCTAGCTCCATAGAGTTCTTTCAAAGCAGTGTGGACAGTGACAGAACATGGGCTTTGTATAAACTAGAGATGAAGAGGCAAAAGGAAGTGTTATTATTGTCTTCAGGTATATGACATTTTTTGAATTTTATTTTGCTTTATTAAAGGATATGTTGGGCTGGGCGTGGTGGCTCATGCCTGTTATCTCAGCACTTTGGGAGGCTGAGGTGGGTGGATCACTTGAGGCCAGGGGTTTGAGACCAGCCTGGCCAACATGTTGAAACTCCATCTCTACTAAAAATGCAAAAAAAATTAGCTGGGCATGGTGGCGAATGCCTATAATCCCAGCTACTCAGGAGGCATGAACCTGGGAGGTGGAGGCTGCAGTGAGCCAAGATTGCACCACTGCACTCCAGCCTGGGTGACAAAGCAAGATTCCACCTCAAAAAAAAAAAGAATATCTTGGGTGAGTGTTTAGCCAGGGAATAAATAATAATAATAATAATGTTAACCTTTATTGTATGCTTCCTATGTGCTAGCCACTGTGACAAATACATTTTATGTTGTGTTCATTTAATCTTCAAGCCACATACTTGTCTTTTACAAAGGAGAAAACTGAAGCTTAAAGATGTCGAGGACCCTCCTGGAGTTAAATTACCAGAGCCCAGATTCAGTTTAATCACTTATGATGAGGATGATCTGTTTTTCCATACCTGTTTTTTTTGTTTTTTGTTTTTTTTTTTAATGTTTAGAGTTTATGATTACTGAAGTGGTTACAAACTCAAATGACTACAGGGCCAGGCAGGTAACATAGATGTAGATGAGAAACAATAGGAGTAATGTGCAGGACTTGAATGTTGTTATGAACCAAAGGCATTCAAACATTCAAATGTAGGTTTACTTAAAAGAGGGACAAACAAAGGAATCTGTGGGCCCTTCACCCCAGAAAATCAGTTGTTGGGGAGGAGTCATTTATAGGTATTTCTCATACTCACTTAACCTGATAGCCATTTGTATAGCACTTATCATCTAGTTTAGGGGTGTGTGTGTGTGTGTGTGTGTGTGTGTGTGTGTGTTGAAGGGTACAGTATGGCACAGTGGAAAATGCTTGGGCTTTGTAGGTTTTAAAGATACCTGGTTTGAATCTTGGCATTGCTGTGTGATTTTCAAGTTGCCTAACCCTTCTCCTCTTGGTTTTCTTCTTCTTCTTCTTTTTGAGACAAAGTCTCACTCTGTCGCCTAGGCTGGAGTGCAGTGGTGCATTCTTGGCTCACTGCAGCCTCTGCCTCCCAGGTTCAAGTGATTCTCGTCCCTTAGCCTGCTGAGTAGCTGAGATTACAGGCATGTGCCACCATGCCCAGCTAATTTTTGTATTTTTAGTAGAGGCTAGGTTTTGCCGTGTTGGTCAGGCTGGTCTCAAACACCTGAACTCAAGTGATCACCTGCGTTGGCCTCCCAAAGTGCTGGGATTCCAGCTGTGAACCACCACGCCTGGCCTATTTTTGTTGTGAGACTGTTGGTTCTTTGCAGGTAGCTCTTAAAATGCATGTATCCCCATCACTTAGCACACACTCGATGTGGCACACTACCTTTGCCAATTTAGTCACACACAAATCTTAAATTCTTTTCGGTAAGTAATCATAGCCATCAAAAAGCTTGAGGTAAATGAGAATGAGTGTCTTCCCCCAAACCTCTCTCCCTGATTCTAATGAAAGTATGTCTCATGCCTAATTTTGTCACATATGAAGACATTTATTAAATAAACATTTATAAGCATGGGACAATTCATATAGCCTATACTGCAGACTGGGTGAAGGCCCAGCTGCCCTTTAGGTACTAGACTACCACCTTTCTGGAAAAGTTCCATTGGGGCAGATTGGACAATAATCAAAGGCAGCGTCTTTTTTCCCTTGTAATGGACATCAAGTAGCTAGAAATCTGCTTCCCAAAGTCAAGACACAGGAACATTTGGACCCCATCCCATCAGTGTCTTGTTGGAATTCATATACCCTATTCATGCAAAGGAGAGTCTGAGTATAAAAATATTCAGTCAATCCACGTGTCTTTAATATCATTAATTTTTGCCAGTGAACCAATTCTAATATCTATAATGCTGACTATCAAACTTCTGATCATCAATCAAAATCCATTTCTGACATTTATTATGGAATGAAAAAGTCTCCAGTGTTGCTGGAGATGCTAGTAGCCTAATTCCTTGTGGTAGCACCTCTGCTTGTGGGCTTTGCTGCTGATGAGAAAGATAACCGTTTTGAGCACAATGGCACTGACTCTAGAACAATGGATCTCAACCCGGGGTGATTTTGCCCCTAGGGAGACATTTGACAATGTCTGGAGACGTTTTTTTGGTTGTCACAACTGGTAATGAGAGATGCTATTGGCATCTAGTGTGTAGAGTACAGGGATGCAGATAAACCTCATATAGTACCTGGGACAGCCCTGACAGCAAAGAATTATCTGGCCCTAAATGTCATTAACGAGGAGGATGAGAAACTCTTCTCTAGAGTGCACTTAAAACTGACTCCCATGCTTACATCATATGGCTCTGTGATGTATTTTAAAGTTAAATTACAGGCTTCATAACACTTGCAGTAAACTCAGCAGTAAAGACTTGAATGAATTTAGAATTCAATGTAATATAATACATGTGGAAGGTATGGATTTAGAGCCCAGTTATTTACAACCTGTGGTAGACCCAATGAATATCATAGCCTGCAAAAACTTTTCAAAAATGAGAGACTTTGGTCTTGTTTACCTGGAGTACAGGCATTTACTTCGCTTGTCCAAGTAGTAGTCCTGTGAATTACCATCTTAATGGATACTCTTGTGCTACTGAGTCATCAGAATTTTAAATTTACTTTAGTATTACAAACATTCATTGAATGCCTGCTGTGAGCCAGAGACTGTAGGAGGGTACAGCAAACAATAAAATAGTCTCTGACCTGGGGGAATGTATAGCACAGTAGAAATCGGGCATAACATATCTTCACCAAGGCAACTTCCAATTATAATGTTCCAATAGCCTGTGATTGTAAAAATAACCCACAGTTTACCCTAGTTTCACTCCATATGAAACCAGGCAGCTCTCCTCATTGCCTTTTGTATTATTTCCACGTGGTCTGAGCTGTATAGACATTTACATATTTTGCCAAAGAACTACCAGATAGTAGTGGTGTAACTATTTTATCTAAGAAAGCAAAAATATATAAAAACTACAAATATTGAAGAGAAGTAGACTCTCTGAAAAAACTAGATGTTTTAAAAGAGGATTCATAGAAAAGCCTCAACAATTTCACTCTATTGTGAAAATGTCACTTTCACCTCTTAAACTCTGCAACCAAGGAAATGATTGGCAGTGTCACCAGCATTGTTGGGGTCTCCAGCCTCCCTTTCTGCCTTTTTGGGAGCATGCGCTAACTGATCACATGTAATAATGTGTCTTAGCACTTGCTACCTTAGCTAAAGGAATGCTTTTAGGACACCCAGCCAACTGCCCATCTATCCATCATTTCCGTTCATTGGAGATGGCACCAGAGGCAGTGTGGGTGGTTACATAATTACTGACATGTCTGCATGTAGGAATGTGGCCTGAAACATTCTAAACTTAGAAACTATTCAGATCAGACCTTGTAGATGTTGTTTTTGGAGAGTGATAACTGTGCAATTCTCTAGGGCTTGTAAAATGAGCTTCGACATTGCCAACCATAGATTCCAGCTTTAATAGCGATCTGTTCAATGAGTAACCATAGTCCAGAGAACATTCATTCTTCTTTTTACAGCCTGATTTCATCAATTATTATTTTTTAAATTGGGGTTTCACTTGGCTATAGGAAGATAACTTTATGGAAAGGGGTAAAAATTTGGTCAGCCAGGGGGGAAAAAAGGTAAAAATAGTAATCAGGCTTGAGATCAGTTGTATTTTTAAAACTTTATATTAGCCAAGCATTGGAGTTCGTTTCCTTTCAGCTGATTAAGTTACATGTCTATTTGGTGAATAAACTTTGCAGAAATAGCAAAATTTGTCTCTGTGTCACTTGTAAATGATTTATTGTCTCTCTCATTTAACATTTTTATGTATCAATGGTATATATTTTGAAAGTCCTAGCCAAAGTCTATATTCCAACACTGCCTACCTTTTATATTCTTCTCAGCAGAACATTAAAAAAGAAAAAAAGAGTTGTGCTATATATATTATAAAGAAATTTCTCAGAAATAATTTGTTTTTCTAAAACCGATTTTATGTGCATTCTCAAGGCATTTTGCAAGTGTGGATTGGTGTCTGGGAAAATTGTAATCATAGACCAGAAAAACCATTGTGACTTCTAAGAGTCACACGATCATACCTTAGTGTTTTCAAGGATCAGGTAGTTTAGCTCATTAGCAGGTCTCTTTTTATGAAGACAAATGATTTTTGCGACTGAAGTTTTTTACTGAATGGGTGCACTTTTGCAGCTGTCTTAATGGCTACCCAAAATGACACTATGATTAAAAAATGTATTCTGGGCCGGGCACGGTGGCTCACGCCTGTAATCTTAGCACTTTGAGAGGTTGAGGCAGGCAGATCACGATGTCGGGAGTTTGAGACCAGCCTGATCAACATGTTGAAACTCTGTCTCTATTAAAAATACAAAAAATTAGCCAGGCGTGGTGGTGGGTGCCTGTAATCCCAGCTACTCAGGAGGCTGAGGCAGGAGAATCACTTGAACCCGGGAGGTGGAGGTTGCAGTGAGCTGAGTTCACGACATTGCACTCCAGCCTGGGCAACAGAACGAGACTCCATCTCAAAAAAAAAAAAAAAAAAAAAATGTATTCTGATCCTGGTTTTGGTTTGCATATTTAAGCTAAATGCATGTTAAAGGGGAATCTCAGGTTTTCTTTCCCATTTGAAGTGCAATAGAATGAAATCCAGTTCACTGTCCTATTAATACAAAATAATATGGTAGCAAAAACAGCTAAGAATTAGATTCTTGCTATGCCTTCAAAGTAAAAGCCTCGGGATTCTCTTTTATGTAGTCATAAATTCAGCACAGAGGTAATGAATGCATGTAGGTAATGAATAGATTAGTTATAAGCTTACTACCCAAATGCTTCTTACATGCCTGTCTGGCATTTAAATCATCTTCATGCCATTTCTTTTTCATTTTGAGCCCTATTTCATCGTTTTTGGTAAAAGAACAATTCTTTTGGATACAAATTGGATCATTTCATCCAAAGTAAAAGCTTAGCCCTGGTAAAATCTTTTCTTTTTTCCTTATTGCAAACCCTTTGCCATGTTTGAATCTGTAGCAAATGCCATCACAAACAACATTGTTGAGAGGGAAGTATGCCCTATTTCTTGTCTGCTTCCAATTCTCTCTTAGACTGAGCATGCGCCTTTCCACCCAAAGGGCTGCCATCTGAAAAATAAATTCATTTCAGCAGTCATTAGAGCTGTCTGTTTGGTGTTTAGGAAGCTCTGGCTAAAGGTGACCTGGAGTAATTTTTTAAAAAGTAGATGACAGATATATTGAGGTAGGTCTGTTGTTTCCATGTGACATCACTTGGGTTCCATTCAGATTGGGAGCCTGACAGTGCCTGATTCAGTGTGTCCAGGATTTAAGAAGCAGAAAAAATATAGTTGCACTGTATCTTTAAGTGGACTGACTTTGAAGTTCATCAATTTACCCAGCATTTATGGGACACCCAATGTGTACCTCGTACTGGAAAATTGTGGTCATGTTGGGGTCTTACCAGTTGATATTTTTACACTGGAATTTTCTGGGCTTTTTGAGCTTGAGTTTTGATTTTCTATGGCTTTTCATGGTGTACTTGAGAAACATTTTATTCAAATCACCAAATTTTCTAACATTTTCAGTAAGGCATAAAAGAAGAACAAGCAATGTCTGGCTCCCTAAGTTAACAAGCCTCAGAGGATTTCTAGAGAACAAGTCATACCAGGCAAAGTTGTGTGTCTGTGTGCGCTTGTTTTAATAGTATTGCTAAAGGAGTGGATAAAGGGAAATCCAACGTTGAGTAACTTATAAGCTTTTAATCAGGCTTTGAAACTTGATTAAACTTAGCTGTAAAATGAACACTGTTTCACTGAGTGACCACAGAGTGAGGGTCAGGGTACAGTGCAGGGTGATCAGCTATCCTGCCTAACTTTGGGAGGTAGTAGTTGGTAGATTGCCTCAAGCAGAAGAGTCTTTCTTTTTCAATGTCATTATTAATCTAATACAAAAAGCAGAATTTTCCTGGTGTTACTAAATTGAAATGAACCCTAAACTATAGACAATCTTAAGAAATAGTACCCAGGAGCCCAACCAATTAGAAATGAACAGCACAGATGTTCACTAGCTTTTATTGAGTATTGTCTTGTAGGTGAGAAAACTAAGTTTGAGGGAGGTGAGGTAACTAGCCAAAAGTTGTACAGCTAATAAGTAGCATTACCAGTAGTCATAGTTAGATGTGGTTGACTCCAGAGTCACATGGTTATTCCATCATCCTTAAGGTAATTAAGCCCTAGTTGCAATATGGTATGGCCATTAATATATCAAAATTGTTGCCTAAGTAAAGATGTCTTTGTGTTTATTTATTTACCTTACAGGAATTATACTTGCAAAGTATCTTTTATTCTTTTACTATTTTCACAGCTTTATTGAGATATTATTTACATATATTACAATTCAGTCATTTAAAGAGTATACTTCAATGATTTTTAGTGTTATTCACAGGGTTGTGCCACGATTACCATAGTCTAATTTTAGAACATTTTAACACCTCCTAAAAGATACCAAACACCCATTAGCTGTCACTTCCCATTCCTCCTATTTACCACCTACCCCCAGCTCTAAGCAACTATTAATCTACTTTCTGTGTTTACAGATTTACCTATTCTGGGTATTTTGTGTAAATGGAATCATACAATATGTGTTCCTTTGTCATAGGCTTCTTTCGTTTAGTATAACATTTTCGAGATTCATCCATTTTGTAGCATGTATAAGTACTTGGTTTCTTTTTATGGCTGAACAATATTTCATTATATGAATATGCCACGTTTGTTTATCCATTTGTCTGTTGATGGATATTTGAGTTGTTTCTACTTTTTGGCTATTATAAGTAATGCTGCTATAACTATTCATGAGCAAGTTTTTAAATGGACATGTATTTTCATTTCTCTTGGGTATATACTTAGAAGTGGAATTTCTGGGTCATGTGGTAACTCTATGTTTAACTTTTTGAGGAGCTGCCAGCCTGTTTAGCATAGAAGCTGTACTGTATTATATTTCCACCAGCAATGTACGTGGGTTCCAATTTCTCCACATCCTTGCCAGCACTTGTTATTGTCCGTCTTTTTACCCCTCTCATTTAATTTTCATAATCCTATGAATTAGCCAAATAAAAATATTCATAATGCTCTTTTATAGATAAAACCCCCAAGTCAACAAGAATCCTATTATGTGTGCAAATAGAGGGGAAGAAGTGGCATGGATAATTCAAAACAACACATCATCCAAAAGTAATTTAAAATTTTTTGAATCAGACACTTATAGCTGTGCTGGATGTTAGAGATCATGTTTCCTACGTTTTAAAGGTGATGAAACTAGAGCCCAGAAAATGGAAGTAAATTGATGAACACTGACATAAAACTGCTTGGTAGCAAAGCCAGGACTAGAAGCTCCGTATCCTTGATTCCCAGGACATTGCCTGTTCCAGCACAGCCTATTGCATTCTTCCCTAGGGGATGTATAAATTTGTCCATATCACAAGAATGTCATTTTCTTAACTCATTCATCTATCAGATATTGGGAGATCAACAAAGCTGAAACCTCCCATTGGGGAGCTCTTGGTAGAATTAGTTTCACATATTGCACATGATGAGACTGATATATAGGCAGAAGGTTAATGCAGGCAGTGCTTCATAGTAATGTTTCTTGGGTCAGATTGCTTGTATATGAATTCTGGCTCTACTGCTCACTGTTTGACAACTTTCTGTACTTCTCTGGTCTTGTTTTTAAAATGGGAGCAATGACAGTATATACCTCACAGTATTTTTTTAGAATTAAATGAGATTATTTCTGTAAAGAGGTTAGGACAGTCCCTGGCTCCTAGATAGCCCTCAATAACTGTTGACGATTATTATTACAAAACATTAACCTGCTCAGACCACTGAAAACGTTGTAATGTGAGATTTTATAGAAAATAAATGAATCATCCCTTTGAAAAAAGTAGCTTCACTAAAGGAGTTGGCATAGAAAATGTCTGTTTTCTAAAATCTTCATATTTTTGAGCTATATGGAACATAATAAAATTCTCTTTGTTAAGGAAAAACCTTAGTATGTTAACTTCCCATTCTTACAAGTTATGAACGAATTTCCTTTATAATGTAACTTTGGGCAGTACCACACAACTTTGTGCAGAAACCAGCCAATTCGCATGGACCTCATGTGTAAAGCTGCAGCAATAGGAAAGCATAACTAAAGCACATATGCCTATCGTGGATGTAATATATTAGTAGTGTTCTTCCTTAGTATCTTTGCTTAATTATCAAGATGAAAATTCACTGCATTATTTTATGAGGCTGAATGTATAATTTGTACATTAGTTTATATTATGTGGCTGAATGTATCATTTTGGTGTAGAAGAAAGGGTATATTGGTATAGAAGAAGGGGCACCCAGTGGGAAATCAGAAGACAGGATTAGAATCCTAGCCCTTCTCTTCCCTTATTTATGACCACAGGCAGTGTGTTTAAATGTCTGTAAGCTTCTGTTTCCTCATCGGGAAGTGGGGGAGAGGGGGTCAGCAGTTCCTATATCAGAGGGTTGTCATGAGGACCACATGATAATCTGGGTATGACAGCCCTGCACACAGTGCCTGGCCCACAATCAGGCCTCAGGAAATGACAGCTAAACAATGTAGTGTTTAGGCAGTGGTAGTGCCACACGTGAAATTTGGAGGCAGATTCAGTGGTAAGTTTAGGTGAAGAAATTGGACGTGTCCGTGTTCACACAGTATGATTCATGTCTACTCTGCTGTTGCTGCTGCTGCTTTCCTGTAACCAATTTTAGAGCCTATCTTGGCAGCTGGAAGTATTTGGGATTAATTTCACACTCACTTTATGAGTTGAGCGTTTTCCTGCAAGCAGCTCCCTGGGCCTCTGCCTCATTACTTTGGCATCAACTGATATGGCAGTTGGACAGAGATGTCCTTTGGGGTCTCCATTTTATTTGGAAACCTTCAATTTGAAAAAGCAAAGCAAAGGCCATCAACACATTGTGCTTGAGATCGTTAGCATTTATTATTTCCTAGACCCCTCCCTTTCTGTAGTACAGTTGAACACTAGGGAACACACATCTTGCTCAGCCAGTGATGCACCCTGAAAAATTGCTCTCCCTCAAATTTAAGTCCTAGCAGCTGGTTGGCCTCATTTCTCAGTTCCAGGTGAGCGTCGAGATCTTCTAGGCCTTGGTCTCAGAGATCTGAATCCTGATGGGTGTAGTTTTTCCAGCTCTTTTTACTATGTTAATTCTGTTAAATTCATTTGGCTCTTATGGGGAACACAGTAAACCTGGCTGTTACGTGTAAAACTAAATTGAGAACATGGAGATCTGTTTAGTATTTCATGCTGGCCAGTAGGTCAGGAAGATTTTCCTTGGGGGTAATTTACATAAGGAATTGTTTATCCCATTTCTTTCCAGTTTCTGTGACCATTTGGGGATAGCAAACTCTTTCCACAATGGCACAGGAATATATCCAATGAGACTGAGACTTAGACGACGCTTCTCTCCAATTGATATATTTTGGGCCTTGCTCAGGAAAGATCCTGTGGCTTGGGCTGCTGTCTCACTGAGAAGTCATTCTTCCATCACAGCTGTGTTTAGCAAGTTGGGTGGGTCCATGAACTGACATGTTGTTGCACTTAGTGAGGATTTTCCCTTGATAGTGAGGAACGTGCGTAAAAGCATCCTTTAAGTCCAGAAAATGCCCCAAATATTTGTTATGCTCTGATAGCTGCTTAGAGTGCAGCCTCCATCAAGTAACACCCACAGTCAAAATACTTTGTGGCTCCCCAGTGCCTACAGAGTTAAGTGCATGCTTTCACTGTGACATTTTGGTTTCTCTACAACAGTGCCCAGCTTACCTTTTTAATGTCATCAAACACTGTGCCTAAACTGGCCTTATTCAATATCTATTCTTTTTTTTTTTTTTTTTCCCCTGAGATGGAGTCTCACTCTGTCGCCAGGCTGGAGTGCAGTGGCACAATCTCGGCTCACTGCAACCTCTGACTCCCTGGTTCAAGTGATTCTCCTGCCTCAGCCTCCCGAGTAGCTGGGATTACAGGCACACGCCACCATGCCCAGCTAATTTTTGTATTTTTAGTAGAGACGGGATTTCATCATGTTGGCCAGGCTGGTCTCGAATGCCTGAGCTCATGATCCGCCCACCTTGGCCTCCCAAAGTGCTGGGATTACAGGCATGAGTCACCGCACCCAGCCTTCAACATCTATTCTTAGGACAAATTGCAGATACCTCTTCTCACTGGTGTGCTAGTAAATAGTTAACAAGAGACTTTCTGGGGAAGAAGGGGAAGGGTAGGAAGACTGACTTTGTAACTTTTGTGGATTTTCATGTAGTAAATACTTCCACCATGGCTGATTTCAGGCTACCAATGTGAGGTCCGTGAATGCAGAGTTGGGAAGAAATGTAAACCGTAGCCCATTGCAAAGTGTTTCCAATATATGGATACAATAGGCCCAAATAACCTCAAGAGACCAGATAATAATAGGAAGTAATGAATGTTGAGTATTTATTACCTTTGTTTTAAATATAATTTATTTAGTTTTAAGTTTATGTGATTTAATTGTTAGTAATGGCATGTGTAACAGCTGGCTTGCAAAATTTCTGAAAACTGAACAATAGGTTCTTTCTCCTGATGTGGGAGGAGCTGACTGAGCTAGTTCTGGCATACCACTGCTTCTTTCTCTACCTCTTCCTTCCTAAGGCCCCCTACACTCAGCTAGTAGTAGTATGCCCATCTCTGAACCTACAGCGTGCTTAAGGTCCCAAACAAGATTTGGAGTGAGACAGACTCCGAAGTTTGAATCCTGTTCTTTCATCTATTAGGTGATGGTCAGGCTGACTACTTATTTTGTGGATCCCAGTGCAAAATGAAAATGAGGGGCCCTTGTTCAACAGGCAGGAAGAAAGGGCTGTTAAAACAACCACTAAAATACAAAGCTTTTTGTTTTCTTCAGTACTCTCTCTTTCACAGCTTCTGATGGTGTTTTTTTATTTTCTTTTTAGTAACTTTCTAAGTAAGAAAAAACTAAAATTTCAAATAATTAGCATGAATTTTACCATTAATCATTATATGAATGCAGTTTTAAATGTAAGTATGATTCCTCTGCACCTGTGCATGCTCCATTGCCCCATCAATTTTACTTGCAAAATGCAAGCCCAAAAATAAAATTACTAAGAATTTCAAGGCAGAGACAGCAGAGCATTAAACAAGTTCGGGCCCATCAAAGCTCGAGCACAGTTTGCACACCCTGCGTACAGTCCTGGGCAAATACCTTATATTTCCTGAGCCTCCGAGTTCTCATCTGTGAAAGAAAATGTCAACTAAGTTGCAGGGAAGATGTGAGGATTGAAGACACTGATACCTGTATGGCACAAGGCAGAATGCTTGGCCTGTGGCCTATGTTCAATTAATTGGAGGGATAGTTATTCACATAATAATCGCAATGTTAGTGGAATTCTCCTTTATAGCCTATAGGGTCTTCCTTATGTGGTCAATATTTGCCTCCTTGACCTATTTTCCTTTCTCTATTACAAACTCTTTGAAGGTGGAGATTAGATCTGTCACCATTGAATTCCCTACAGTACTTCCCGCAAATTCTTGCACATATCTGGCATTCAGTGGGTGTTTATGACCTTGATCCTTGTATGATTTGGACTTTTTGACAATAAGCATCTGTGTCATAATGTGATGGCCCCACAATGAGGCTTAATTGGTAACATTCACAGGAAGAAAAAGAGTATAAACTCAGACTTTAACAGGAGTCCATTGGAATCACGGTGGGGGTGGGGGAGGAACACGATTCCAGGTGTTTTGGTTTAAGGAAAGTGGGCTCTTACCATCTCTTCAAGGGGACTTCTTGAAGTAATGGGGAAGGGATGAGTTCCAAGCTCCATTTGAGTAAAAGAGGCCCCAGGGATATTAACTCTGGCCCACAGTAATCCGTCCCTTTGCTAACTTCTTTCACACTTAGTTTCTGTTCTGCACAATTAGGACATTATTATAATAATGTTTCTTCCCACTAATTGGTTGTGTATGTATGTTTTCTTTCCAGCAAATTATAAGATCCTTGTGGACTGTACGATATTGTGTACTTCTTTTGAATGTAATTGGGAAGTAGCACAGTACTAGGCGCATAGCAAGTAATGCACTTTAGGTTATGCTAGTCTTCATTTAAACTCCCATGCCTCCCTGTAGAGCTAAATGTGAATTGTGATTGCCTTTTACAACTCCTGCAAGCCCTCAGCCAAGTGGCAAAGAATCTTGGTCACCCCAGCGATTTCAGGCAAGGACCTTCAGTTGCTCTGTCTACATCTCTTTTCTAGTATCTCCGAGACACTCTGAGGTCTGTTTCTGTACAGCCCCTCTCCCAACATGGAATTTGGGAGACCACACAGCTGTACATTCTACTTGTTTGAATGATGATTTTTTAACAAGCCCTTTGAGCCCATGTCAATAAACCATGAAATATCACCAAATGGATCATCTGCACCAAACTTCTGAGACTCATCTGAACTCTGGTCTCCCAAGCTGGTGGGGGCTTGTAGAAAGGAGCTCATATGGCCCTTGCTTTTACTAATGCTGTTCTGGGGACTGTCAGACGCCTTGAGCCTCTGCGGCAGTCAGTTCATTACTTTTAATGAGCACAGAATTCACCAAGACATTAAACTAAAATAAAACACCAATGGGCAGTTTTGAATGTTTCATCCAATTGTTGCTTTAGTTCTTTTTTCCACAGGATTATTCAAAAGGATGAAAAAAAGTCAATTCTACTCACTCCTGCCAATTTTATCCTAAGTAGATTTGGCATTGAAAAGCTAACACACCCTGAACTTTTTTTTTTTCTTTCAGGTCCCTGTGGGCTGGTGCCTGACATTTATGTTAAAAATGACATTACTCAACTGGTCAAATGTTTGAACATTATCTACCTTTTAAATATAATAAAGAAATATTAGATATCCCATTACCATGTAGCATCTAAAGACTAATATTAGAGGAAGACAATGTTCTGAAAAAAGTGTAATGAAGTTATTTTGAACTACAAGGCAAATGCAATTATTCTTCTGAGAATGTTTAAACTGATTAATCTATGTGGCTGGTAATAAAGACTGTGATAACTTTATTAGAGGTTACTTATATTACCATATATTGAAGAAGGTCAATAGATGGCAAAGCAGACACTGAACCCTGTCCCTGCTAAGCTTATTTCGTGGATATTTTCCACTTCTGGCCATATGGATTTGGAATTACTGTGGGCATTTTTTTTTTAAAGAAGGAAGTGAGCAGATGAATGATAACTCTTTTATTACTCAACATAACTTGTGTTTGTGGAAGACAAAGTTCATCAAGTTGTGTTAAAGAAAAACAAAAGTGTGCCAGACGTAATTTGTTGAGGGCTCAAGAATTGTGAAATTATCCCTAACCAAAGTTTGTAATATCTGCAGGTAATCGCTCTAGCAGATGCAGTGGAGGAAAACCAAGGCAATCTGTTCCAGTCATTCACCAGGCTGAAGAGTGCCACCCATTTGGTGATTCTGCTGATCGGGCTGTGGCAGAAGCTTAGTGCTGACCAGGTTGCGATTCTGGAAGCGGCATTTCTGCCGCTACAAGAAGACACTCAAGAATTGGTAAGGACCTGAAAGCCTATGGTGGGAACAGCCAGCATTATTGAAGTTTCAGTTTTAGGAAGATATCACATGGCTATCAGGTTTTCTAAGGTATCAAATAAGGGTTTGATTTTTTACAAAAATGCTGTTTTCCTTCTCTTTAAACCATAATACAAATGTCAAACAAAGGCCTTTTTCTGTAGAGCTATTTTAAGAATATGTATATAGTCAATTTTTATGTGGTCCAGTCTACTTTTTATGTGTTCTTCAATCACTTAGAGGCCAGGGAAACAGTCATTTGACAGTCTCGATGACGGCAGTAACCTTCAGATTAGCTAATCCTTTCCTTTTTCGCCAGAGAAAACACTTCGGCCATTTTAATTTGCTCAACCTTCTTAAATTTAAGTGTCACTTCAAAGGTTAGAGAGAATGGAGATAGCCTCGCTAAAACTGATGTGAATAGTTCCTTACATTTATAGAGTTCTTTATGTGTAGTTTATAAACTGTTTTACCCTTAATCCTAGAATAGGCAGTTTAGATTGAAAAGAGAAAAAATGAGGGTAGTATTTGGCATTTTCAGGAAAGGATTATTTAAATTAAAACATCTGAGATCCTTTGAATTGTAGAGGTATATGTGACCACCATGGGCCATTCTGGGGGACTTTTTGTGTGCTTTTATTTACCAAAAAAAAAAATACATGTCTCGGAAATTACGAGACCCTTGAACTTAGTTCTTTGTATTGGAGGAAAACATTTCAAGGGGAAATCATTTCAAATCCATTTTAAAACCTAGATTTGAGAACTAAAAATAGTAATAGTAAAACTAACAATTTTTGAGTGGTTATTAGGTCCCAGGTGTTATTTTAAGTGTTTTGTAAGAATTATTTACTCTTAAGCATAGGCCAATGAGGTAGTTAAAGTACTGTTTCCATCCCCATTTTACCTATGGGAAAATTTAGGCTTTAAGAGTTAAGTACTTTTCTGAAACCCTGGCTGTAGAGCCAGGATTTGGACACAGGTCTGTCTGCCTATATTTTAGTGAACAAGATCATGAATGTAATTTTCAAAACCACAGTTTTATTAGCTGAATTGAATTTTCTACAGTTAGGTCAGATGATTGTCAGATTAAAAAAAGAAAAAGAAGAAGCTATATTTTATGTGCTAACCAAACTGTTAATAAGTAAATTGGAAAAAGTTAGAGTATACATTTTTGGGCTGGGCATGGTGGCTCAAGCCTGTAATCTCAGCACTTTGGGAGGCCGAGGTGGGTGGATCACCTGAGGTCGGGAGTTTGAGACCAGCCTGACCAACATGGGGAAACCTCATCTCTACTGAAAATACAAAATTAGCTGGACGTGGTGGCACATGCCTGTAATCCCAGCTACTCAGGAGACTGAGGCAGGAGAATCGCTTGAACCTGGGAGGCGGAGGTTGCAGTGAGCTGATATCGCACTACTGCACTCCAGACTGGGGACCCATCTAGACTATACCTCAAAAAAAAAAAAAAAAAAGAAAAAAAAAAAATACACATTTTTGTTTAGTGGTGAATGATATAAGTTGATTGACAAAATTGCAACTAAAATTGACCTTTGAGAAACTAGAAATGGAGACACAACTGTAATACTAGAGAATAAATAATGGTTAGGATTATATTAATAAGAATGATAGCTGTCACTTATGAACTCAGATTTCGTAGTCAAACAGGTTTGGGTGACTTCATTTATTGGTTCCATCACTTAGTGACAAAATCACTGTGGTTCAATTTCTTAACTGTTCTAAATCTCTCTTCTGTAGCTGTAAGATGGAAACAATAATAGGACCTACCCAATAAGTTGTAATAGGAAGTAAATGAGATAATTAAATAGAGTGCTAAAGGTTAGCAATCATTACTAGAAGTGATTTGTATATTTTATGTTTATTATTTGTTGTCCTCACTAAAGTCATGCATGATCAGTTTTGTGTGTGTGTGTGTGTGTGTGTGTGTGTGTTTTAGACAGAGTCTTGCTCTGTTGCCCAGATTGGAGTGCAATGGTGCGATCTCAGCTCACCGCAACTTCCGCCTCCTGGGTTCAAGCGATTCTCCTGCCTCAGCCTCCCGAGTAGCTGGGATTACAGGCACATGCCACCATGCCCAACTAATTTTTTGTATTTTTTGTAGAGACAGAGTTTTACCGTGTTGGCCAGGCTGTTCTTGAAATCCTGACCTCAAGTGATCCACCTGCCTCGGCCTCCGAAAGTGCTGGGATTACAAGGCATGAACCATCACACCTGGCCCAGTCTTATTAACTTTCCATGGTTATTTGTCCATCTTCACAACTACACTTAAGGGGAATGATAATATCTTACTCCTTTTTGTGTCCTCAGTACCTGGCACAGTGCCTGAGCACAGAGCAGTCAATGTTCGTGGTGTAGATGAATGAAGGAAAGGGTGAAAACTAACAAATGGTGACCTCGAAGAATAGATGCAGTGGATGTAATCTGGAGCATGAGGAAGCGAGTCAGGGCCAGCTACGTAATTTTTAGGGCTTAGTGCATAATGAAAACACAGACCTCCTTGTTCAAAAAGTAGGGGAAAAGGTGCTAAAGTGCTGTTAAAACAGGTACTAAAAACAAAGCATTTTTCTTTCTGCGGTGTCTCTCCTGACTTGTCATGGCCTTTTTTATTTGCTATTTTATGTTCTAAGTAAGAAAAATTAAAAATTTAAATTGTTAGTGTGAATTTTACCATTGGTCTTTGTAATGTGCAGTGCCTCTTTGAAATACAAATATGACAGCATTAGACTCATATGCAGAATCAACAAAATTACACAATTTATATTTTGTAGCTTGTACTTACACATATGTTTTGTTCTTATAGAACTGTAGAATCACCAGACTTAACTTTTTATTTCATTTGTTGATGTGTGCCTATCTTCCTGTGCTCTCTACCTTCAGCTTACTGATGAGAAAGGAAGAACTGAAAGGGAAAGGAACTATGTGTCACTCTTTTTGTTTCCTTCTATGTTATCATTTTCACTGTAAGTGACTCGGTAATAGAGGGGAAGTAACAGGAGTAAGAAAAGATACAATGGGCTTCTTCAGTCATTCCTGTTGCTTTGAACTCTGTTGCCTTCCTTCTTTATTCAAAATGTGTCTGGTTCTCATGGAAAGCCTCTCAGGGCTACCAGTGTCCCCACTTAATCAGTCTAGACATAACATGCCGTCCTTTGAGTTGCTTTGAGTCTCCCTGAACCCCTATTCATCACGGGGCCACAGGAATTCAGAGCTCATGGGGCTACATGTGAATGAGGCAGAAAGGAGAAAGGGGGCATGCACACTGCATATATCTTCCCTTTTCATACATGTGCTTCATTGCTCCATCATAGTTCATTTAGGAAACACAAGTTCAGAGGTAAAATTATTAAAAATTTCAAGATGGTGACAACAAAACATTAAGCCAGGCAGGGCTGGTAGGTGGTCCTTCTGAGCATGAGCCCCTTTGTGACTGCAGAGCTTGAATGCTCATGAAGCTGGCCCTGAAGCATGGTTAAACTCAAAGGAAGACCTTCCTAGAAATAAATATTCTAAATGTAGGAATTGGTACCCAGAAGAGATTGTGGTATTTCTTACTTGAGAGATCTTTAAAAGGTCTTATTCATCTGGGAATATGTAAGCATGCTTATCCCTATAGGCAGGTGAATGGACTCAGTCTCTCGTGAAAGTCCCTTTCTACCCTGCCTGTACATTCTCCACTGTCATAGCCCCCAAAACATGTAGAAGAAAATTCTTTCAACTCTCTTCTGAATTTGGTGAGATTAGAAGGTATGTATACTCATTATGTCTTTGGAGTCATTAATGAGACAAGACATTTGATAAAAACATAACTTGGAGAAGAATGAATCAAAAAAGACATTTTAATACTGCTTGTTATGCTCTTCATCTTTAATTAGGTTGTGGTATTCGCTTTGGACTTATACTGTTGAGACAGCTTATACATCTTGAGAAAAAAGGAATCCTTTTTCATTCTTTAAGACATACGCATGCAGTATGTGGTTTTGACATGCTAGTTCACAATCCCCCACATTATGCCTTTAGACCTCACAAATAAATGCTATATGATGGGTATCCCACTGAGATGTGAAAATGAAATATGCAAACCTGAAATAACTTGGAAGAAGGGTGAGGCAGGGAAGAAAGGACTCTCTTACCAGAATGTTGAAAATATATCCCATATTGAAGTTATTATGATACCACAAAAATCTGAATGTAATTTAGATGGTTTGGTTGAGGGTGGATGGCAGAGTACACATGTGAGGGGGAAAGCTTTAGACATGTGGACAGCATTTTCAGAAGAACCTCTCAGCTCAAGGTCACATGTCCCCACAAGTATTGAGAGGTGAAAGAAAGTGCTCAGAAGATGTTTTGTTTATGTTTCAGACAGCACTGTGTAATGATTTGTTGTTATTTTGATGGCATGTGTTAAAAGGCAGCCAAATGCAATAGCCAACTCTGGGTATTTTCTCTCTAATGACATCAGGTTCACAATGCAAAAATATTTAGAATGTGCTATTGCTAATGAAAAGTAACGTTCTCCACTCTATATTGACAGTATTGTGTTTAAAATGCCGCTTCATTTGGAGCAGAATTAATCGTTGTCTGTGATCTGTCTCTTTAATAATGCCTTTCCATTTTTGTCACTCCTCAATACTATTTTGGGGCAAATAAATGCTGGTATTGCAGACTGTTATAAGTAAATTTTTAAAGGTGCTCAAAGTTATATGTGCCAGATGTCTTTTTGTAGGGATACCCCTTTTCATTATAGAAGAACATTAAATGTTCTATTTGGTGTCTCCTAAAAAAGCTCTTACCCTCCGTTTCGTTTGATAAGCTAGTATTGTCCCTACCATCTTCCTGTGATGATAAAGAAGTGCCATCCAAAATAATGTTCCAGCAGAGTATCAGACTGGCCAATTTTAAAATAAATTGTTTTCGTATCTTTCAGATTAGGAGCTGGGGATATTTCAGGGTATTTGAATTCTCAATGCAAAATTTAAACGTGTCTCGATTGACCCTCTGTTTGCTTGAAGTTCTATGGAAAATACTTTATCTACTAAGCCCAGTGAGGGCTGTGCTACTGGTTTGAGTCTGAGAGAGTGTTTAATTGTGATATTACACACATCTCCCTCTAATCATGCTGCACAGAAGCTGAAAGATGCAAAACCATCCATACTTCAGGATGACCTGATAGGACAAATCTCTTTACTCATTTATTCATTCAGTGAATATCTTAGCACATACTATGTTTTAGGCAGTGTTCTAGGCACATAGCATACCTCAGGAAGCAAAACAGACTTAGAGCCAATCCTCTGTGGATTTACTTTAACATTGCAAGCAAACATTCTAGTCCTGTGCTGCCTAATATGATAGCCCCTTGCCACGTGAAATTTAAATACAAAGAAATAAAATTAAGAACACACTGGCTATATTTCAGCTACACAATAGCCACATGTGAATGAGTGGCTACCACACTGGATAGCCCAGATATAGGACATTTCCATTATTGTAGAAAGTTCTGTTGCATAGCACTGTCAGTCATCAAGAGAAAAAACATCTTATCAGTTGAGTTAACCACCTCAGCACATTTTGACACACTAATGAAAGTAGGGTAAGATACTGACATTAAGTTATACCATGGTGTTTGCATTTGCAGTACTTATTTGTGGTATCCTAGGTTCAGCCTGTTCAGATGTGCAATAACCAGACACTTTTAGGAAGAAGAAACTTCTCTGGGGAGATGTATGCATATAAGAGAGGCAAGAAGCTGGCACAAGTGCTGCTGTTACTATTCCCCATGTGGCCTTGGTAAACATTGTAACCATGTTGAATTTTTTTCTGTTGAGCCTGCACATGGTCTCAGAATCCTTTTGAATACCACATTCTAAGTGGTCACTGTCACTTGGAGTTGGTATGTAGATGAATCCTCTTTGCCCTTCCTGATCTCTGTACAAATCTGCTTCTCATTATCTTAGTAAACAGCTTAAATGACTAAGATTCTTCATTCAGCTTATGGCAAGCGAACAAGGAGGAGCAGTATTGATATTTCCAAACTGCCTGTATCAGACGTCTGTTCTAATATTCATTTATGCTCACCTGACTCCAGAGGAATCTCTAATGAAAAGAGCAATAGTTCACTGGTTTGGGGACCTGATGTCGTAGAATCCTAGAGTTGGAAGGAATTGTTTAGCACGTTGTTTAGCATTATGCCTGACTATTTCTTTTCTTTTAAAGTACATTCAATGTCTTTAGTAGATATTATCTATAATTTGAAGAAGGAAAGCTTTACTGTGTTCTTAAGGGTTTAATAGTTACCTTCCCTAGTGCTGAACTTAAAAATCCCCTGGGAAAGTTAGGATGGAAATTTACATCAGTGGGGGAAGGAGACTTGGGCCTTCAGCCTTATTTCTTGATTGATTATCCCTTTTACAAACTGATATGGAAAGAGAAACTTATTTTTAACATGTTCAGCATGGTTCATGTGAGAAAACAGATGTTTATAATAGGAAATGCTATTGTGTGGAGGGAATTATCAAAGCTCGCTTACAAAGTTGAGAGACTTTTACGTCATAGGTCAGATTTGATGTAAGGGCCATTGTGCTTGCTGTCTGGGTTGAGTGATGACTGCAATGGCTAATCATTGCCATTATTAATGACCTCTTCTTAAAAGGCAAACAAAAGGAGGAAGTCTGGTGTCAGTATTAAGTCTGCCTTTGTGACTGTTAAAGTATCATCCCAATTATAACTGTCTATGGGAACATAGTGCAAAAAGTAAATATTTTGGTAATTCCCATGATCTTAGCCAGCAAGATAAACATAAAAGAACTAGTTTCATGTTATAATGTCCACATACCCTGTGTTGCTGCTAGTGAGATGCAACTGATATTACTTAATTGTATAATATTCTGTCTCACTACACTTGAGTATATCTTAGAGCCTTTTTGATGGTTTTCTTGCTGTTTTGAAAAAGTGAAATAGTTGAAGTACTGTAGAATATAGTATAGGATAGAAGTCAAGAATACAATGTACAAGTTGTGATGTGTAATTTTAAAAACTTTCGTTACATCAAATATTGAAGGGTGCTTTAATGGACACATTTGCTATTTATGCATTTTAAAATAAGGAGACTAAATAACCAAGTAAAGCGTTAATTGAAGTGTCGCTTTCTCTGTATGCCTTTTCAAATCCTCCGTGAAATAAAGTAGGATTTAAATGTGAATAGTGTAATAATTAAATTCAAACAATCACAGTGAGGAAAATAGTGATCATCATCAACTTCAAATTGCTTACCAATTTTATTCCTGGCTAGAGATGTGTTTATATTAATTCAGTTTTCTTAAAATACCTTTCCCTGACCTAGTTTGAGTCTACTAATTACAAAGAGATTATTTTAACATTTCTGTGACAGTACATTGTTTTAGAAACATATACATGGAAATTGCTGGCCTTCCTTCCTTTAAAAGCAGCACGCCCTCTGTGCTGTGGACCACAACATGTGGCTCTGTGTCTCCCTGCATCTCTGTGTTCAGTTCATCTCCCTGGCCCGCTGTTGTTCATTTGGAAATCTTTCTGGAAAAGCCCCTTGGCTCAGGCCCTGTTTTTGCACCTGAAAACCTTCTGTGTTGGCATCCAAAGTACCCTTTTTGCCCGTGTCTCTGCATTGGTGTGCCCCCCACATCTTTGCTGGACTCACAGCCCAGTGCTCTCCCATCACACAGCTGTGTACACACTTGACATGGCTCTTTTGGCCCCTGTTCAGATTGAACTCCAGTGCCAGGCATTGAGGACCTTCAGTCACTTGGCTCTACCATATCTGATTTCTAAAGCTCATTTTGTGTGACTCCCCGGCTACCCGCTTCATTCTGGGAAAGGTGAACCATGGGTACATAGCTTCTTCCATCAAGCCAGAGTGAAGAGGGATTTTTTTCTTCACTTAAAATCATGTCCTCTCTCTACCCTTCCATATATTCTCTTTAAGAAGTAAATCAATGTTCATTTCCTCCCTCTTTATTCTGGCTTCCCATTCTCTTGTGAATTTCACTTGGAGGGTGTGATACAATTTATTTCTCATTAAATACTCTAAAATTATTTTCTGTACTTGTCGTATATTCTAATAAATATAAGGAAATCTTCTTCTACATCCCCACAGAATTAAAGCAATTAAACATATAGTTGTATACAAGTATTGCTTGATACTCCATTTATTTTCATAATGTCTCACATAATTACAGATGCTTGTCTAACAACTGTGTAGTTTTTAATCAGTTTTTGAAAAGGAAGTGTACTACCTCTGTTTCCACACCCCTCCCCTTTTTCTAAGATGCTTCAAATATTTTTGGGTTTTATAAGAGCAAAACCTGGTCTCTTCTGTACAGATATTAAAAGATATAGATAGATTATAGTCAAACCACCATAAATAAATATTCATATATATGTTCATTCACATATCCTCACAATTCAAGTCAGTATACACAAAAATTTCCAATCTTAGCAGTGAGGAATATATGCAAGTGAAAGCAACTGTTAGGTACCCTTCACCTATATTGATTTAGCCAAATTTGTTACTATATAGTGCTGACAGACATATGGTGAAATAGACATACCCACTTATTTCTGATATGGTCTTTCCTGAGAGTCCTCTAAGAAAATGTCAGTCATAAAACAAATCTTATACTTGGCATCAGTCATCTAACTTAATGCACTAAAAGCAGTAAACTAAAATCCATTTGGTACCATAATGTTTACATTTAGAATTATGAAGCACTGAAAGCAACCTAAAAGCTAATAGTTGAAAAATATAAACTGTGGCATATCAGTTGAACAGAATTAGGTCAGACTGTGGGTTCAAATCCCTTTTGGAACAAATACTTAACTAGCTTTGTGTCCTTAGAAAGTGGTGGAACTCACAGAGTATTGGTTTCCTTATCTGTACAGTGGTGAACTAGACTATTCCCCAAGGACTGGTTCTGCTTTGGAGAGGTGAGAGTGGCCATTCGGATTTGATTTCAGGTTGCTTTCTTTTTATATTTTTACTGAACCAGTAAACAAACGGTACAGAAGGGGAACATGATATTAAGAAAGTTAATGAATGTGGTTCTTTAGTACCTTTCTCATCAAGGGGTAACTGGAGTTTGATGGAAAACACCGTCTGCACAGAGTGAGGAAATGGCCGTTTCTGAGGAGCTCAGAACCACAGGCTCACCCCTTTCACAGGGTTAGGATGGGAGCTGTTGCAGAGGGAATTTCCTGTATTTTAAAAAAGTTAAATAATGGAATCCAGCCTTTGTTACCTTTGGGTACTGTAAATGATTTACTGTAACATAATAAACATCGAGTGAGAAAAATATATAATAAATTTTTTCTCCTTCAATAAGATATGCAAATATATATCCAAATTATATTGCTTACACAAAGTAACTAAAAATGGTTTGTTCTCAATGAGTTAAACTACACATTGAATTTCCCTGGGGTATCTTCACTATGATTTCAGATTCAGGGTTTTGGTGCTTAATTATTGATATCCTTTGGAAGACAATAATAATAACAACAATAATAATACAGTGTTGCTAAATGCTGTAAAAACTGCATTAGGTGCATGACCTCATTTGGCACCGACTTTTCAAAGGTGTGCAGGTTTCACGAGGACACTCTATATATACATCTTAAGGCTTTGTAAGGACTAATTGAGGTAATGCACATGCAGTGCCAAATAATGGTGGTGCCTGGCATGTGACAGGCATCCAAGAATTGGTAGTTATTATTGCCACTGTATTTCAACAATAAGATGCCATCTACTCTAAGTTATGGCATTGCTTTTTGAATGAATCAGGGGGAAAAAAAACACTGCCAATTAAACTATGACATAATAGTTTTATCACTTAAATTTTTTTATTATTGAAAGAGCTCTCTTAGACGTATTTAGACATAAATTTTATCATATGTTACTCTTGTGCCTCAATAAGAAGAAAGATACAAGCAACATAAATTGAGTAAGGTATCCCTGAAACTTCTTCACATTCAAAGTTTGATTCCCCTAAATCATGACAGGTCATTAAACTACAGCTCATTGCTGTGTTTTTCCATGTAGCATTGTCCTGTATACTACAAGGAGCGTTGTTCACGCAGCATTTCTTGAGTGTGCCACTGTTGCCTTCATGATTTCTTTTTTCTGAGCCTCTTACATCCTTTCAAAAACTTTCCTTTTTGACTAAACTCAAAACTTCATTTTTCCTCCTCAGTTGAACTGTATGTTGCCTGAAGTTAAGCGGCCTCTGTCCAAAGTCAGCAAGAAATTTTAGGCAAATTGATGTTTAATGCTCTAACAATAGTCCTACATGATACATTAATTAATTAAACCACATCTGTTTCAGGGATTTGCCAGTTTTTTTTCCTGACCTTGGTTGTATTGCTTGACCTTGACATAGGATAGTGATCTCTGTGCCTGTCTTTCCATAACAAAACATAACACAGTTTATTCTATCTGGGTGTATTTTCTTGTCTCACATCCTGGAAAGCTTATAGCTTAGCTTTTGCTTTGTGAGAAAATATGAAATTGCTGTCATTCTTCAGTCATGAATGTTTGCCTCACTCAGTTCAACTTTATACTTCTAACTACACTATTTCCATACCTTTCTGTGCACACAGTAACTTTTTTGCTCAATGATAAGTCATGGTGTAGTTTTAAAAGATAATTTAAATGGTAATTAATTCAATGAGGAGTATTCACATTGCACACAAGTCAGTGGACATGACATGATATGGACTGCTAACATAAAGGCTGTACATACTCAGGCAATGAAAACTATAGCATGACTAGAACCTGAAAGCCAGAAGTTGTTATATACCACTGAGTATAAGACACAATCCTACTTCTGGGATGTGGGGGAGAAATGTCCTAGAATTGATGGAACATAGGCCAGGCACGGTGGCTCACACTGGTAATCCCAGCACTTTGGGAGGCCGAGGCAGGTGGATCACGAGGTCAGGAGTTCAAGAGCAGCCTGGCCAAGATGGTGAAACCCCGTCTTTACTAAAAATACAAAAATTAGCTGGGTGCGGTGACAGGTGCCTGTAATCCCAGCTAATGGGGAGGCTGAGGCAGGAGAATGACTTGAACCCGGGGGTCAGAGGTTGCAGTGAACCAAAATCGTGCCACTGCACTCCAGCGTGGGTGACACAGCAAGACTTCATCTCAAAAAAAAAAAAAAAAAAAAAAAAAAAAAAATTGATGGAGCATGTTTGTAAGCACAGAGTAAAGAAATGATCATTGTAGTCTTTTTTATTAAGAGGGAATTTGTGAGTGGTTTGAATTGGGCATAGGAAGTCATAGAAAAAGGCAAGTCCATGACTTCCCATCTTGGAGTAGGTGTTTTTGACTGGAAGCACATTTCATATACAGTAAATAGGGAAAGTCTTACCAGTTGTTGCTTTTTGAAGAGAAAGCCATGTATAAACAGTGAGAAGTAATGAAGATTGAGTATCTATTGGTATCATTTTAAATGTGGTCTATTGCATAACATAGGAAATTTAGGTTAAGATCTCACTGATAAGTAGTTTGTGAGAACTGAGTGAACACAGATCTTCTCACCCACAGCAATGAATAAGAATTTATGGGTGAAGTCACTAACAGTGTTAACAGGAATATGTTTCATTTCTTGCATTTGGAATGGTGAAACTCCCCAGCTGCCTGAGAAATAAAAATCTAACTTGTATTGTTTAACAGCAGTTGTTAGTTCCTTTCTAACCTATTGGGTCTGAATTCAAGGTCGTAAACACTGGTTAGCAGTCTTAGAACTAAGTCCAGTGAACTTCACTAACTAAATTTCTCTATTTTGTAAAGAAAATGGGAGAAGAGTTAAGCACACACCCAAATAAGATATGCCAAGGAATGTAAGAAAATTAACTTTTATTGAGCATTATTATGGGCTAGGCATTGATCAAGGACTTTTCATCTGTTATTTCATTTAATCCTCACTATGCCCCTTTGAAGTAGGCAGTGGTAGCACATGCTGTGCACGTCCCATACCTATCTCTTAACCTCTCACCATTCCTGAATGCTTCCACCTGCTCAACACCTGCAGTTTTTGCCTGAGGACTATCCCTGTTTGGCAGAGGCTACATAGCCACCATGCTCAGCCAATGACTGATAGACTTAGTAGATTAATACCCAGGTTCCCTCATCCTTTATGCGGGTAACTGTGAGAGTTATGTTATACACCATCCCCCAGAGTTCTCTGGCAGGAGTGAGCACCAGCCAGATTTATTTATTTATTTATTTATTTATTTATTTATTTATTTATTATTGCTTTTTCTCCACTGTTCATCACACTTCGCCACTCCCCATTGGCGCTTCTTGGCTCGGCTCTCAAGTCAACTACTTGTGCTTTTATCTTTGTTCCAATTTATAGAGGAGGAAATAAGTCCAAGGCCACACATCTAGAAAATAACAGAGGCAAGATTTGAACCCAAATTAAGGGGCCTCACAAAAATGAACAGTCTGACTCAATGGAGTAACTTTGGACCAAGTGATCAAAGTGAATTTTTACTCTTCTCCAATCTATTTCACAAGGATAAATGTAGATTTATATTTTATAGTTATATGTGCCTGTGCTTAAGCCTATACCAGAAAATGCTGGCAAATTTAATCAACTTGTGGCTTGCTTCATATAACACTAAAACAAACTCAAGCTATATAATTAATTTTTGTACAAAACTGTTGGGAAAGTTTTATATTATTTATATTTACATTATTGTATAGACCTTTCTGTCTGAATAACTTTTATTTGACAAATAATTCTTCATATTGTTCTAGGATGGGGGCTAGGGCATGAGAGCTAAAACAAATAGTCACTAAAGCACTTTACCTCTCTAAGTATATTCCATTTTCTCTATCATTATATTTTTGTATATATTCTTATATTATCACTTGAGTGTAAGCTACTTTAAGGTTGGATCCATATCTGATTCACCTTTTTGGAAAAAAAACCCCACAGTATTTAGTGTGTCTTGTACTAGTTGGCTCTAAATAAATACTTTTAAAATAAATGACTGTATAGACTCAAATTTAAACTATTTATAGACAACGATATTTAAAATTAGGATGAATGTGTGGATAAACATACTACTTCATCACCATTACTCTACAGTTTTGAGATTTGTGCTGCTCCCCTGCTGTTATCTTAGCTTGATAACTGTGAAAAATGACACTAATGTTGAATGATGTGCAGCTCTGTCATTCCAGATGCAATTCTAAATATTTTTTTTCCTCCAGACTTGATTTCTATTGGAACAAAATAGAAATAGAAATCTAGCATGTGGACCTTCTTGAGCTGTTTCATATCCATTGGCGGTCCTGATCAAGAGAGAAATAAATAACCATGTCTTAAAATAGTGGTTTCTGGGTGGTCCTGAAAAATTCAAAGTAATTAAAGGGAGGAGAGAAAAAAAGAAAGAAAAGAAACCTGTACTGCTTTTCACTTAAATCTGTGGTTTCATGTATTTTTAGACACTTTTTTCCCTGAGTTCAGTTATTCCTTGTTCTTTGAGATTGTTAAGAACACATCATTGTCAGGAGAGGAGTTGATACCTTTAGCTTACTCATATGGTTCTTCTCTTGTCCTAGGTGGCAATAAAAGTTTTCCCAGACTCTGTCAAATATGTGGGCACTTGAGGAGTCTTATGTGACCCATTGTGTTGTATGTCTTGATAATAGGAGTGGCTGCTCCAAGTATTCTCAATGATGAGTGCCTGCAATGAGTGTTTGTACTTCAGACTCCTTAGAATCATGTCTGACCATTGTTACGTTTTCAGGAGCCATGGTGTCCAAAGGCTATAACCATATGTCAGTTACCGTAGTCTCTGAAGGTGCTTAAAGCTTTGGTGGACTCTTGTAAAAGTTTGACCTAACCAAACTGGCACAGAGCATTGTGCTTTTTTTTTTTTTTTTTTTTTTTTAATGCAGTAAAATCTCATTGAATTATATGCAGATTATTCATTTGGATAAAGAAGCTGATTTAAATTTTGGGTCTGTGCATATGTTAATTATGACCATGAATCTTCTAGGGGAAGAAGTCATTTCTGAAGCCCAGTAAAGTAAAAGGAGCCTAAGCAGACCTAATGATAACAGATTGAAAGATAAACATAACGAAATGGGAAATAAGGGCTCTGGGCCACAGTGGTCAAGTGTGGTATTTACAGCGATATAGTCCTGGATTATATTACAACTCCCACTTTTAATAATTATGACATTTTCAGTGAAGTACCTTAAATCTAAATCCTCAGTTGGAAGTTATAATACCCCCTCATAGGGTAGTTGAGATAATTAATTGAAATAGTATTTGTAAGATTCTCAGCACATAAGAGGTCTAAAATAGTTTTTTTTTTTTTTTTTTTTTTTGATGGAGTCTTGCTCTGTTGTAGAGTGCAGTGACGCGATCTCAGCTCACTACAACCTCCGCCTCCTGGATTCAAGTGATTCTCCTGCCTCAGCCTCCCGAGTAGCTGGGATTACAGGTGCTGCCACCGCGTCCAACTAATTTTTATATTTTTACAAAATACAAAACATGATTTCACCATCTTGGCCAGACTGGTCTCGAACTTCTGACCTTGTGATCCACCTGCCTCGGCCTCCCAAGGTGCTGGGATTACAGGTGTGAGCCACTGCGCCCAGCCCCAAAATAGTTTTTACTTCTGTTGCTGTTGCTGCTATTTCTGCTGCTGTTATTCAAGTGAACCTGCAAAGAAAAGATAACCTTTAGGGAGAACTCTCACAAGTAAGAATATTGGTATGGGATTAACTACCTGCATTTGCTAAATATGTCTCATTAAATCTTAGTAAGCACCTGGCAGGGGAAATACTGTCCTGGTTTTTTACTGATGAGGGAACTGAGATACAGAGAACTAAAATAATTTTCCCAGAGACATTAAGCTTATGTTTAAAGCTTAAATTTTCCCAGAGACATAAAGCCACAGTCTAGGTCTTCTGACTTCTAAACCAATGTACTTTCATGGCCCATACTTCCGCTTTTCTGGAAATATATAAATAAGTGCAAGTCATAGTGTGAGATGGTGAATAAGTGAAGGCTCAGTGTTGCAGGCCACATAGCTAACGACCGCAGAGGAAAAGGCAGCCTTAAACTCAGGGCTCGTCTTTCTTGGGCCTCCATTGTCCCATGGATCTTGACCCGGTAATTTATCACTATGATGTTAGCTTTCCTGTGCCTTCAAAGGAATGATTTTTATATGTTCTTTTCCAGTTGTTCTCACTGGGAAATCTGGTCCAAGTGATGTAATTTACCACCACCAGAAACAGCTTTCCCCTGGAATTGTGTTATCAATTTGATTTTCCAGCCTTTAATTTTCTTTTGTAAGTTGCTTCTGAGTAGTGCAGGTAGCTGGAAACTTTTGCTTGAACTAAACTTTGATGCTTAGTCAAGGTGACTGGCTCCATCAGACATCATTAGTGTTTCGCTTTGTTTTAAAACTGATGATCTCCATCCAGGATCACATTTTATAATACTTCAGGTAATCTACTTTGTGTTCCTCCATCTAAAGAATTTGGGGTTGGAATGGGAGTACAGGTCAAATATAAATGTTCCTGGGAAAACATAAGCTTACAAAAGGGATCAGAATGGGTTGGTTTGCAGCAACTTTGTGCTTTCTGCTTGCACCGCAGCCGAACTCTCTGAAGGTCTCTTAGCTTACATTTGTTAAAGAGGTTTTAGATTTTCATCCATTTCATCCAATAGGATGCAGTGTGCTTGATTTTCCACAAAATGGTGTGGATAAACCTGCACACTGGTCTACTTTTGGTTGAAATCTCAATTAAATTTTTACTGCTTGTGAGTTGTGACAAAGATACGGAGAATTCCAAAAGTCCAATAGATTGTTTCCATTTAAAATAAAAAGGAATGATACTGGGGAATGAGAGTTAGTAGATTACATGTGGAATTTTCTTCATTTTATGATGAGTTGAAAAAATTAGAGCTGATTTTTTTCAGTGCTTTATTTTATGAAAACATTGAATATGATTTTAAACTTAAGATGCCATATAGACAATACAGCTTGCTTTCATTTTTATTTTATTTTATTTTCTATTTTACATTCAGAGGGCTGTTTTATTTTTCAAAGGTGAATTGCTCAAGATTTTGAACCCTCTTTGCATGACATGGGGATTTCACTGATTACAATCAAGCAAATAATGTTTGGAAATAATCTGAACCTAGATAGATCCTGAAAAGGCCCTATACTTTCCACGATACATAGTTTAGAACTAAAGTACAAAGTTTTATTTGTTCTGGGGTTTACAATGACCCATTATACAATTAGTTTTAGCATGTTTAAATATAATCTAATACAATACCCTACAAAGTAATAACCATAATGTTCTGTGGATCAGTTATAAATATCAAACACTTTTCATTGTGAATCCTTTACATCTATTGAAGAGGATTTTTTTTTCCCTTTAATACAGTTTGTTATTAAGATAAATGAATATGATATGAAAGTTGTTTCGCCTTCAAATATGTAATGCAAGATGGGGCATTTCTGAGAGTCTTCTCTTTTCACTTGAAATCTGGACTCCTGCCACAAAAATCTACATTTGTTCTTTTAACAGGTCTTGTGGTTTTTGTTTGTTTGTTTTTGTTTTTTAACCTTTTATCGCTGCCTTAGAGTTAACTGGGTGCACATTTGGTAATAAATGTTACCGTGGCATTTTGTGGTTTTTCCCTATACCACTGTAGTTAAGGATGTGGTACTGTTTCTATTATAAACATAGGTTTGCAGGAGTTTATAATTTGTTTGAAAAGAAGTTTAAGGTTATTACTTGGAACTTTAGATTTCAATGACATACTTCTATTTTCTGATTTTTAAAAAAGTAGGATTGAATAAATTTGCTCATTTCATAGTATCTTCCACTTAAGATTTCAGAGTGCCGTACCATTTATATAAGATTGGCATAATGAGTAGTATTATTGCTGTTTTGTGGAGACTGCATGTGTACCCTAGACAGATGAAATGAGTTATCTAAGATCACACGGTGAAGGGGCAGATGAGGTGAATGAGGTTAAGTCAGAACCCAGGAGCCTCAGGACAGCTATCATCAACTCAACTGTTTTGATTCACAGGTGGCATGGGAGTACTTTCTTAGTTTATTTTGTGCTTTGGTTACTTTTGTCGATACCCTAGGAAATTAACTTTACAAGTGTGGTCAAACTTTCTACTTCCTCCTGTTTCTGATAAGCCACTTGCCTGATCTGGTATTTAGGCCTATTGACCAGTGGAGACTAGCAGGGTAGGAAAGCAAAGCGGTCAGAAATTCTGCTGTGGTTCTCTGGACTCTGGATAGCAAGAAGCATAGCTCAGCTGAATTCAGTCAGGAGGAGCAGACTAGGCAAGGCCAGGTCCTTGAATTTAAAGAGTTGGCTCACAGAAAAAGGGCACACCAGCAATCATACTGGTACACAAAGGCATCTGGGACCAGCATGGAGTGTAGAAGCCTCTGCACGGGCTGGCAAGATGTGGAAGCAGAGAACTGGGCAGCCATGTTGGGGGATGCATACAGCAGGCAACTTGGCATTGGAGAAGTCAGGTAGCAGGTAGGCCCTCGGCCCCTGGGTCTAGTTCCCTGGAGGGATCTTGCAGAAGCTAGGCAGCTATCTATCAAGGAGTGACAGTTCAGCAGGCTCCCAAAGCAAGGGCTCTGGTAGAGGACTTGGGTAAAGGCAAGGTCTGAAAACAAAGGAAAACCCAGTTATCAATACTGGACTAGACAAAGTAAACCAAAAAATCCTCACAAACCCAATGGATAAGTTAACTTCCAATAACGACAAGGGCTATGGAGAAGATAAAATAGAGTAACATGCACATTTAACTAACTCATTCTCCCTTCCCTTCCCTCGCCTCCCCTCTGGTCCCCTTCTCTTCCCTTCCCTTCCGTCTGTCCCCTTTCCTTCCCTTCCCCAGTTCCCTCCCACTCCCCCAGCACTGTTGTTTTCTAAAAGCGATACACACAGGTCAACCTGGAATTTACAGCAAATTGTGGATTTGAGAACTATAACAAAAATCAATTCTCACTGAAGAGCACATGCCCAATTCCAGAAATTTTTAGTGCTGTATTTCCCAAATTAAGATTTTCTTTTACTCTCACAATATAAGACAAAAATACTAGTATGATTGATATTCATCTTTAAAGGATAAAGGTTAGGTATGTGCATGTAGTATGTGTATGTATTTAGACATTAAAACTGAACATTAGCCTTACCAATTTAAGAGCTATGAATAAAGGTAATGGACTCAAATACCAAAAAGCTGTTTAAAGTAGCTTACCTTTAAGGTACTTCTCACACCTGAGATTCTAGATGCCACAGTTTTATTTCACATTTCCATAGGTAAGTATGCTACATGTTTGATCAGTGAATTATCACATTGTATTTTTATTTAACAAAACTCTCAAAGGCTCTTTTTTTGTCTCAAAGATATTCCTTTTAGTCTTATATTTGAATTTATGTAGCAATTCAGTACCTCCAAGTAATAACTCCGTATTTTAGTGGCAATCTTTCTAAAGTACTGGCATCATGCCTCATTTATATTAAAGAAGTATCCCATGCCAAATACCTAAACATGACATGATTTTTGACTTGATCTGCAAGTTGGCATTAGGAAAAGAAATTGTGTAGTACTCTGTATTAACTAAATGTCATATCTACTTAAATTATCTAATATGTTACAGTAATCTATTTATGATACAGTAGTTTCCTTAAATGAATGAGAGTAGGAACTAGTTTAATGCTGAAATGACCACAGAGCATACAAATGCCAAATTATATTCAAAGGATTTTTTCTTCTTATACTCCAGAGGTCTTTGTCAATGACTCCAATTGAAAACATGTCCTCTCCAATGATGTCTGGGTTACTATTTTGTCTTCATTTCCCTCTTCCCATTATTACTGAAATACAAGATCAATTCTAGATATTAGTCTAGTTTAGATTTTGGTAGTAGTAAAGAGATGTCTTTGTAACAACCAGTGGTTTATTATTCTTTAGTGGTTTGGGGTAGGAAGCTGTTTTTATGGTCTTTTGGGTCTCTTGAATCTCTTGAAAGGATTTTCAAGATGACTTTAAAATCATTTACTTTTTTCCTAATTTGCCTAGTGACACCTACAGGTGGGCCAATAGAAGTGGGCCAATAGAGTGCAAAGTCCCAATTAACCAATTATGGCAATCAGTGGGAAGTTCTCTAGATGAAACATGTAGAGTCTGCATTTTGATCTGAAGAACCAACTACAGGCCAGACACGGTGGTTCATGCCTGTAATCCTAGCACTTTTGGAGGCCGAAGCAGGCAGATCATCTGAGGTCAGGAGTTCAAGACCAGCCTGGCCAACACGGTGAAACCCCATCTCTACTAAAAATACAAAAATTAGCCAGATATGGTGACACCCACCTGTAATCCCAGCTACTCAGGAGGCTGAGGCAGGAGAATCGCTTGAACCTGGGAGGCAGAAGTTGCAGTGAGCTGAGATTATGCCATTGCACTCCAGCCTGGGCAACAAGAGCAAAACTCTGTCTCAATAAAGTGAGAGAGAGAGAGAGAAAGAACTTCATAAACCTAGAAGAAGAGACGTGGCAAGTGTGGCAAAGACCTGGGGCTTAGTTGTCTGTGCACTCAATGTGAATCAAGAGTGTAATCCAACTGCCAAGAGAGCAGAGGCAACTGGAGGCCAGGCTGGCAGGAGAATTCCTAGAAAAAAGGAGGGCTGTGGGATACCTACATTCCCAGTTGCAGCCCAGTGTTTTGGGGTCACTCAGGGGCTCTCTACTTAGCTGTATAAATTTGTAAGTGTTTCAAATTGGAGCTCAATTAAAGAAGAGTGGTCACAATGGAGAAAAAACTTGAAACTCTGTTTGTGTAAGGAAGAACTAGAGGAACTAGGATGTTTATTCTGGAGGAGAGGGTACAGAATTGCTGTCTTCACAGATAAAACAGGCTGTCATGTAGAAGAGAGGTTAGATTTATTCTGCATGACTCTGGAGGGTAGAAGAAGGGCCAATGGGGTAGACTTTGACTTAGTGCGGGAATAGTTTTCTGTTGGTTACACATGTCCCTGAAAGGAGTGAACTGCCTCAAAAAGTAGTGATTTTGGATCTTGAAGACAGCTATGCCTAGGCAGATGGTTGCTATTGTATAAATGATCCTGGGAAAACCCCCACGAGACTAGACATAAAGATCTCCAAAGCTCTCCCAACTTTAAGGTCCTGGTTTTATATCTCACCATCTCTCTGTCCAGCAAACATATTTCTTGACCATCCTCTGTATACCAAGAATAGTGTGGGGATGTGGAGAACTCCAGGCACTCTCACGGAAAACCAGACATGCAAACAGCACCCACATCACAGGGTGACGACAGCTGTGATCCATCTGGGTGTGTGAAGTCTCAGAGCCCCAAAGAGGGTTCAGCCCCATCAGCCCTTGGATGACAGTGCCTGAGCAAGTCATTAAGTGGGAATTGGCCAGATAAAGAGTAGAGGTTAGGGCATTGCAGCATGAGTGCTGGCCATGTGCAGAGGCCTAAGGGAGAGACAGTGTGGGTGCAGGTGGATGGGAATAGAATACAATGGAGCAAAAGCTGGAGCAGAAAGTTCCTTAAATGCCAGTATGACTGTTTGAATTTAGGAGTTTGTATTAGTCTGTTCTCATGCTGCTATAAGGAAATACCTGAAACTGGGTAATTTATAAAGAAAAGAGGTTTAATTGACTCACAGTTCTGCGTGGCTGGGGAGTCGTCGGGAAACTTATAGTCATTGCGGAAGGAACCTCTTCACAGGGCAGCAGGAGAGAGAATGAGTGCCAGCAGGGGAAATGCCAGATGCTTATTCAACCATCAGATCTCATGAGAACTCACTATCACAAGAACAGCATGGGGGTAGCCACCTCCATGATTCAGTTACCTCCCACTGGGTCCCTCCCACGACACGTGGGGATTATGGGAACTACAAAATGAGATGTGGGTGGGGACACAGCCAACAGCCAAACCATATTAGGGTTGAAGCTTGGAAGTAACCTCATCTGATTTGCATATTTGAGCGGTGGCTCAAATGATAAGTTTGAGGATGGAATGAGGGGTTCCAGAGGAACCTTCTCTCTGAGTCTCAGGTCTCTTACCTCTAATATAAGGGACTTGCACTATTCCGCAGTATTCTATGATCATAAATTTATTTCTTGTCTTTCTTTATAATTGTATTAGATGGTCAGGCCCATGGTGCTCTAGGGCTTACCAGCCTTTGTGTGCAGATGGAGTCACATTCACAGCAACACCCAGATTTCACTCATGCTTCGCTTCCCTGTTGTGCTTCTGAGGACCTCCAGATCCCCATAAAGATCTTACCCAGTTATTCCTGGAGCCTCTGGGGATGCCTAAAGGGAACTCCTAAACTGACCCCTCCTGCTCGTTACCTCATACTCCTTGTTGCCAGTGTTAGCTGAACCCACCTGAGGTTGGTGCCTCCCCATGCCAGTCCTGCTGGTGCCAGTGCTCTCCATGACAATGCTGAGGTCCCTGCCTAGTGCTGACGTTCCTGGAATTGCAGCTGTCACTGCACTTTTCTAGGTTTTTCACTGCAGCACAGCCACACCGTTCCCCAAAAAAGTGGGGGCAATGGCCTACTTCCTTTGGGTCATTTACTGTCACCTGGACAGTGAGCAGTACTAGGCAGGTCCTATGTTTCACAGGATCCTTCTTGAAATAGCTCCTTTGTTTCTGCCTATAATTCCACGGCTGTGGAACGAGTACCTGAGGGAGACACCAGGGTTTTCCTGCCATTCCAGTTTCCCCCAGGGTATCCAAAGGTCCTCCCACTCCTGGCCCGCTTTCCTTTAGCTGAAGATAAGAAAGATAAGGCAAAACAAACTATAATCCTGGCAGCTTTACCCACCAGGTCATCAAACAGACCTATGCCTGAGACTCTTTTTGTTGTTACTCGTTACTCTATGCCTGGCTCAGAGCTAAACCCTTCTCATACATAGATCTCTAACCCTTGGAGGGACAGACTATTAACATCCTCATTTGTAGACGAAGATGAGGCTAAGAGGAATTAAGTAACTTGCTCAAGGTCAAACAGGTGACAGAGCTAGAATTCCAAACCAGCCTAGTCTGGAATATTCCAGATACCACACTCTTCACAGGTCCCCAACACTTGAACATAAACACTCAATAATCTGTATAATACATCAAGTGCCCACTTTTCTCATTGTCATCTTTGTATTAATTCAAAATTGGCTTTTGTATCCAGGGCTGGGAAGAAACGGTGGATGCTGCCATTTCCCACCTGTTGAAGACTTGCCTGTCGAAGAGTTCGAAGGAGCAGGCTTTGAACCTCAACAGCCAGCTGAACATACCCAAAGACACAAGCCAACTGAAGAAACATATCACCTTGCTCTGCGATAGATTAGCCAAAGGTGGCCGTCTCTGCCTAAGTACCGATGCAGCAGCCCCACAGACCATGGTCATGCCAGGTAAGAGCTCTGTCCACGCTCCCTAAACACAATTATACTTCTCCCAAATTAAAGGAAATGCCTGTGGTTGTATTTGGGGTTTACATTTCATATGAAAGTGACAATAGCCAAGGCAATTGATTTCATGTTTCCCCTCTGACATCCCAGGGTAACCCCTTGAATAAATATTCTTGAGATATTTGCTTGCTAGACATTTCTAGAATGGTATGTCTTTTTTCTTCTCTCTGCTTTTAAATATACGATCCATTTTGTTTGGCTTCTAACCAGTAAAAAGTGGATTAGAGGATAAAACTTTTTTTTTTTTTTTATTATACTTTGAGTTCTAGGGTACATGTGCATAACGTGCAGGTTTGTTACATGTGTATACTTGTGCCATGTTGGTGTGCTGCACCCATCAACTCGTCAGCACCCATCAACTCGTCATTTACATCAGGTATAACTCCCAATGCAATGCCTCCCCACTCCCCCCTCCCCATGATAGGCGCCTGTGTGTGATGTTCCCCTTCCTGAGTCCAAATGATCTCATTGTTCAGTTCCCACCTATGAGTGAGAACATGCGGTGTTTGGTTTTCTGTTCTTGTGATAGTTTGCTAAGAATGATGGTTTCCAGCTGCATCCATGTCCCTACAAAGGACACAAACTCATCCTTTTTTATGGCTGCATAGTATTCCATAGTGTATATGTGCCACATTTTCTTAATCCAGTCTGTCACTGATGGACATTTGGGTTGATTCCAAGTCTTTGCTATTGTGAATAGTGCCGCAACAAACATACGTGTGCATGTGTCTTTATAGTAGCATGATTTATAATCCTTTGGGTATATCCCCAGTAATGGGATGGCTGGGTCATATGGTACATCTAGTTCTCAATCCCTGAGGAATCGCCATACTGTTTTCCATAATGGTTGAACTAGTTTACAATCCCACCAACAGTGTAAAAGTGTTCCTATTTCTCCACATCCTCTCCAGCACCTGTTGTTTCCTGACCTTTTAATGATCGCCATTCTAACTGGTGTGAGATGGTATCTCATTGTGGTTTTGATTTCTCTGATGGCCAGTGATGATGAGCATTTTTTCATGTGTCTGTTGGCTGTATGAATGTCTTCTTTTGAGAAATGTCTGTTCATATCCTTTGCCCACTTTTCGATGGGGTTGTTTGTTTTTTTCTTGTAAATTTGTTTGAGTTCTTTGTAGGTTCTGGATATTAGCCCTTTGTCAGATGAGTAGATTGCAAAAATTTTCTCCCATTCTGTAGGTTGCCTGTTCACTCTGATGGTAGTTTCTTTTGCTGTGCAGAAGCTCTTTAGTTTAATGAGATCCCATTTGTCAATTTTGGCTTTTGCTGCCGTTGCTTTTGGTGTTTTAGACATGAAGTCTTTGCCCATGCCTATGTCCTGAATGGTACTACCTAGGTTTTCCTCTAGGATTTTTATGGTATTAGGTCTAACATTTAAGTCTCTAATCCATCTTGAATTAATTTTCGTATAAGGAGTAAGGAAAGGATCCAGTTTCAGCTTTCTACTTATGGCTAGCCAATTTTCCCAGCACCATTTATTAAATAGGGAATCCTTTCCCCATTTCTTGTTTCTCTCAGGTTTGTCAAAGATCAGATGGCTGTAGATGTGTGGTATTATTTCTGAGGACTCTGTTCTGTTCCATTGGTCTATATCTCTGTTTTGGTACCAGTACCATGCTGTTTTGGTTACTGTAGCCTTGTAGTATAGTTTGAAGTCAGGTAGCGTGATGCCTCCAGCTTTGTTCATTTGACTTAGGATTGTCTTGGCAATGCAGGCTCTTTTTTGGTTCCATATGAACTTTAAAGCAGTTTTTTCCAATTCTGTGAAGAAACTCATTGGTAGCTTGATGGGGATGGCATTGAATCTATAAATTACCTTGGGCAGTATGGCCATTTTCACGATATTGATTCTTCCTATCCATGAGCATGGTATGTTCTTCCATTTGTTTGTGTCCTCTTTGATTTCACTGAGCAGTGGTTTGTAGTTCTCCTTGAAGAGGTCCTTTACATCCCTTGTAAGTTGGATTCCTAGGTATTTTATTCTCTTTGAAGCAATTGTGAATGGAAGTTCATTCATGATTTGGCTCTCTGTTTGTCTGTTACTGGTGTATAAGAATGCTTGTGATTTTTGCACATTAATTTTGTATCCTGAGACTTTGCTGAAGTTGCTGATCAGCTTAAGGAGATTTTGGGCTGAGACAATGGGGTTTTCTAAATATACAATCATGTCATCTGCAAAGAGGGACAATTTGACTTCTTCTTTTCCTAACTGAATCGCCTTGATTTCTTTCTCTTGCCTGATTGCCCTAGCCAGAACTTCCAACACTATGTTGAATAGGAGTGGTGAGAGAGGGCATCCCTGTCTTGTGCCAGTTTTCAAAGGGAATTTTTCCAGTTTTTGGCCATTCAGTAGGATATTGGCTGTGGGTTTGTCATAAATAGCTCTTATTATTTTGAGGTACGTTCCATCAATACCGAATTTATTGAGCGCTTTTAGCATGAAGGGCTGTTGAATTTTGTCAAAAGTCTTTTCTGCATCTATTGAGATAATGATGTGGTTCTTGTCTTTGGTTCTGTTTATATGCTGGATTATGTTTATTGATTTGTGAATGTTGAACCAGCCTTGCATCCCAGGGATGAAGCCCACTTGATCATGGTGGATAAGCTTTTTGATGTGTTGCTGAATCCGTTTTGCCAGTATTTTATTGAGGATTTTTGCATCGATGTTCATCAGGGATATTGGTTTAAAATTCTCTTTTTTTGTTGTGTCTCTGCCAGGCTTTGGTATCAGGATGATGTTGGCCTCATAAAATGAGTTAGGGAGGAATGATTCCCTCTTTTTCTATTGATTGGAATAGTTTCAGAAGGAATGGTACCAGCTCCTCCTTGTACCTCTGGTAGAATTCAGCTGTGAATCCATCTGGTCCTGGACTTTTTTTGGTTGGTAGGCTAATAATTATTGCCTCAATTTCAGAGCCTGCTATTGGTCTATTCAGGGATTCAACTTCTGCCTGGTTTAGCCTTGGAAGAGTGTAAGTGTCCAGGAAATTATCCATTTCTTCTAGATTTTCCAGTTTATTTGCATAGAGGTGTTTATAGTATTCTCTGATGGTAGTTTGTATTTCTGTGGGGTCGGTGGTGATATCCCCTTTATCATTTTTTATTGCGTCTATTTGATTCTTCTCTCTTTTCTTCTTTATTAGTCTTGCTAGCGGTCTGTCAATTTTGTTGATCTTTTCAAAAAACCAACTCCTGGATTCATTGATTTTTTGGAGGGTTTTTTGTGTCTCTATCTCCTTCAGTTCTGCTCTGATCTTAGTTATTTCTTGCCTTCTGCTAGCTTTCAAATGTGTTTGCTCTTGCTTCTCTAGTTCTTTTAATTGCGAAGTTAGAGTGTCAATTTTAGATCTTTCCAGCTTTCTCTTGTGGACATTTAGTGCTATAAATTTCCCTCTACACACTGCTTTAAATGTGTCCCAGAGATTCTGGTATGTTGTATCTTTGTTCTCATTGGTTTCAAAGAACATCTTTATTTCTGCCTTCATTTCATTATGTACCCAGTAGTCATTCAGGAGCACGTTGTTCAGTTTCCATGTAGTTGAGCGGTTTTGATTGAGTTTCTTAGTCCTGAGTTCTAGTTTGATTGCACTGTGGTCTGAGAGAAAGTTTGTTATAATTTCTGTTCTTGTACATTTGCTGAGGAGTGCTTTACTTCCAATTATGTGGTCAATTTTGGAGTAAGTGCGATGTGGTGCTGAGAAGAATGTATATTCTGTTGATTTGGGGTGGAGAGTTCTATAGATGTCTATTAGGTCTGCTTGCTGCAGAGATGGGTTCAATTCCTGGATATCCTTGTTAACTTTCTGTCTCGTTGATCTGTCTAATGTTGACAGTGGAGTGTTGAAGTCTCCCATTATTATTGTATGGGAGTCTAAGTCTCTTTGTAAGTCTCTAAGGACTTGCTTTATGAATCTGGGTGCTCCTGTATTGGGTGCATATATATTTAGGATAGTTAGCTCTTCCTGTTGAATTGATCCCTTTACCATTATGTAATGGCCTTCTTTGTCTCTTTTGATCTTTGATGGTTTAAAGTCTGTTTTATCAGAGACTAGTATTGCAACCCCTGCTTTTTTTTGTTCTCCATTTGCTTGGTAAATCTTCCTCCATCCCTTTATTTTGAGCCTATGTATGTCTCTGCGTGTGAGATGGGTCTCCTGAATACAGCAGACTGATGGGTCTTGACTCTTTATCCAGTTTGCCAGTCTGTATCTTTTAATTGGAGCATTTAGTTCATTTACATTAAGGTTAATATTGTTATGTGTGAACTTGATCCTGCCATTATGATATTAACTGGTTATTTTGCTCGTTAGTTGATGCAGTTTCTTCCTAGCCTTGATGGTCTTTACATTTTAGCATGTTTTTGCAATGGCTGGTACCGGTTGTTCCTTTCCATGTTTAGTGCTTCCTTCAGGGTCTCTTGTAAGGCAGGCCTAGTGGTGACAAAATCTCTAAGCATTTGCTTATCTGTAAAGGATTTTATTTCTCCTTCACTTTTGAAACTTAGTTTGGCTGGATATGAAATTCTGGGTTTAAAATTCTTTTCTTTAAGAATGTTGAATATTGGCCCCCACTCTCTTCTGGCTTGTAGAGTTTCTGACGAGAGATCTGCTGTTAGTCTGATGGGCTTCCCTTTGTGGGTAACCCGACCTTTCTCTCTGGCTGCCCTTAAGATTTTTTCCTTCATTTCAACTTTGGTGAATCTGGCAATTATGTGTCTTGGAGTTGCTCTTCTCGAGGAGTATCTTTGTGGCGTTCTCTGTATTTCCTGGATTTGAATGTTGGCCTGCCCTACTAGGTTGGGGAAGTTCTCCTGGATGATATCCTGCAGACTGTTTTCCAACTTGGTTCCATTTTCCCCCTCACTTTCAGGCCCCCAATCAGACGTAGATTTGGTCTTTTTACATAATCCCATACTTCTTGCAGGCTTTGTTCATTTCTTTTTCTTCTTTTTTCTTTTGGTTTCTCTTCTCGCTTCATTTCATTCATTTGATCCTCCATCGCTGATACTCTTTCTTCCAGTTGATCGAGTCGGTTACTGAAGCTTGTGCATTTGTCACGTATTTCTCGTGTCATGGTTTTCATCTCTTTCATTTCGTTTATGACCTTCTCTGCATTAATTACTCTAGCCATCAATTCTTCCACGTTTTTTTCAAGATATTTAGTTTCTTTGCGCTGGGTACGTAATTCCTCCTTTAGCTCTGAGAAGTTTGATGGACTGAAACCTTCTTCTCTCGTCTCATCAAAGTCATTCTCCGTCCAGCTTTGATCCGTTGCTGGCGATGAGCTGCGCTCCTTTCCCGGGGGAGATGTGCTCTTATTTTTTGAATTTCCAGCTTTTCTGCCCTGCTTTTTCCGCATCTTTTTGGTTTTATTTGCCCCTGGTCTTTGATGATGGTGATGTACTGATGGGGTTTTGGTGTAGGTGTCCTTCATGTTTGATAGTTTTCCTTCTAACAGTCAGGACCCTCAGCTGTAGGTCTGTTGCAGATTGCTTGAGGTCCACTCCAGACCCTGTTTGCCTGGGTATCAGCAGCAGAGGCTGTAGAAGATAGAATATTGCTTAACAGCGAGTGTACCTGTCTGATTCTTGCTTTGGAAGCTTCCTCTCAGGGGGGTACTCCACCCTGTGAGGTGTGGGGTGTCAGACTGCCCCTAGTGGGAGATGTCTCCCAGTTAGGCTACTCAGGGGTCAGGGACCCACTTGAGCAGGCAGTCTGTCCCTTCTCAGATCTCAACCTCCGTGTTGGGAGATCCACTGCTCTCTTCAAAAGCTGTCAGAGTCGTTTGCGTCTGCAGAGGTTTCTGCTGCGTTTGTTATTGTTTACTGTGCCCTGTCCCCAGAGGTGGAGTCTACAGAGACAGGCAGGTTTCCTTGAGCTGCTGTGAGCTCCACCCAGTTCGAGCTTCCCAGCGGCTTTGCTTACCTACTTAAGCCTCAGCAATGGCGGGCGCCTCTCCCCCAGCCTGGCTGCTGCCTTGCAGGTAGATCACAGACTGCTGTGCTAGCAATGAGGGAGGCTCCGTGGGCGTGGGACCCTCCCGGCCAGGTGTGGGATATAATCTCCTGGTGTGCCCGTTTCCTTAAAGCGCAGTATTGGGGTGGGAGTTACCCGATTTTCCAGGTGTTGTGTGTCTCAGTTCTCCTGGCTAGGAAAAGGGGTTCCCTTCCCCCTTGTGCTTCCCAGGTGAGGCGATGCCTCTGCCTGCTTCAGCTCTTGCTGGTCGGGCTGCAGCAGCTGACCAGCACCGATTATCCGGCACTCCCTAGTGAGATGAACCCAGTACCTCAGTTGAAAATGCAGAAATCACCAGTCTTCTGTGTTGCTCGCGCTGGGAATTGGAGACTGGAACTGTTCCTATTCGGCCATCTTGCTCCGCCACCGCCCCCCCCCCCGGATAAAACTGTTTTTACGAAAAAGTTTTACTAAATGTGATCTCGCGATACAATATTTCATAAATGTAAATAGCATGATACAAGCAACTAATGTAATCCAGATGAGTCCAGTCTCTTCTGCTGTTTGTTTGGCTTGTGGTCATCAGAATAAGGGGGAAAGAGACAAAGTGAAAGGTGGGGATCAAGAGATGTGAGCAGGCTTCAGAGCCCGGGCAGCCATGGGCCAGCATGGAGAGAGATTCCACTTGCCCCTCCAGGGACAGTCAGTGATGGTCATGGGCACCCAGGACTGCCCTTCCCATGCTCATAGGGACTGAGCAGTTAGTCATGCAGCCCTCAGGTCTCTTAGGGGTAGCAGTTCCCAAGTCCTGCTTCCCTCTTCCTAGCCTGTCTGTGGAAGCAGCAAGGAGCATTACATCAATGAATTTATTGATGCGGGAGCTGTAGCATCTCTTTCCTCCTACAGCAAGAACCATAGTGTGGGAAGTGGTGTGGTTTTCTCTTCTTCCTTCTTACATGCCTTTTCTTTACCTCCCTGCCCCCATTCCCTTTCTGGTAGTCTTGCTGTTGCTTTCTTTTCCCCCTCAATGAGCATTCCTAGAAGTGAAAAGGAATGCAAGTGAAACTGTAGAAGATAAACATGGAGACAGCATAGCATAATCTAATAGGCACAGACTCTGGGGTCAGACAGAACAATGCTTGGATCCTGCCTCTTTTTATCTGTTACTACTTATATGACCCTGGGTATGTTACTTTCTTTTCTAGAATCTTCATGTCTTCCTTTAGAAAGTGAATGTAATAATGCTTGCCCTGCCGCTGGGGCCTTATGGTTTATCAGGCACCTAGCGCAATGCTTGGAACAGAGACACTCTCAAAAAATTCAAGCTATAATTACTATCATTGTTATGGATATATGCATGATTCAGCCTTTAAATTTGAAAGTGGAAAAATAGCTGGTTTGGGGTTATGGCTTCTATATTCTATGATTTGAATATCTTTATCTCAACTATACATAGGTAGAAGCCAACTTTATTCCAGAAGAATATTTTTTATTTGGCCTTTTATAATAGAAACACCTTTCCATAGAGAAATAGTTCTGACATTGTTTGCCTTCATTTAGAACCTTTTTATCTCACCCTGTAACATCCTCTTAACTGTTCCACTTGTCCATCTTCTGTCCACTGTTACAGGATTGTTTTCTTAAGAGATATTTAGGCTTAATGAGATAGTAAATGAAAACTATTCATTGTAATAAGTATCAGTTTATGACTTCCCCTCCCTGCTTGCCCACAGGAAAAACAAAGGAGACTTGAGGGAAAAGGACAGATATATTAATTTAAAAAAAGGAGAGAGAGAGAAAATTTGAAGAGGGATGGGATGGCCCACCTGATTGGCTGCAGGAGCCCTGAATCCTCTTCTCCGGTCTCTGTCTGAGCTTTCCTGTTCAGGGATCCCCATATCCCTGTCTTAGTCGTTTTTGTTTAAGTAACTAGATTTGTAAGTAACATAAGGGCTGTGTCCGTATCTAGGGTGTGGAACATTTTAAAACCTCAGTGCAAAGTTTTTGAAGGTATGGAAGGAAGGGACAGAGAAAGAAGGAAAAGAAGGAAGGGAGAAGGAAATGAAGAAAAGAAGAGAGATGGACAATGTGTTTGTTCACAGGCCAGGGGGCCATCAGCCAGATTCATGCTTGGTCTAGCTGAGTTCGTTCTGTTGGAGAGATTTAGGCTGTGTGCATGTGCATCAGGGTCACAGTCGCAATGCCATGCCTTTACTTGCCAACGACCCGCTTGCCACTCTGTGGTTGAGTGGTTCTCCCTCCCACTTGTCTTGATCTAATCAGGATAGTGAGGTTTTAAACAATTGTTAAATTAGCACTTGTTGTCATTAACATGCTTAATTATTGCCTATACTACTTTTCTTCCCTATAACTCAGATTTTTCACATGCCTTATCTCTGTATTAGCATATTTTTGAGGTAGAAGAGACATGTAGAATTATTGCTGTCTTAAAATAGAAAGTGGAGGCAGGAAAATTGAAATCTCTTGCCTGGAGTTACATGGTTACTGGAAGGGTTAGGTCTAGAATCCAAATCTCCCAGCCCACTGTGTTTCCCTCTAGACCACACAGACCACAGTGGTACAAATCTGTTTTTAGCCAGAGCCTCCTCCTGTGTAAGCTATTCTTGATTCGACCTTCCCCTCCGCCCCGCCCACCCCCCCCACTTAAATTGGTCTAGCAGTGTGAAAGGAAAAGGGCAGAAAATAGTTTCACACAGTTTCTTTTATTTGCTTTGCTATGAGAAATATAGTAAAGATTTATCTTATATTTGTTTTGTGCTTATTTTTTATTATGTCCAAAGGTGATGTGATAACATTGTCATGAGTATTTCTTATTAAGAAATACTGTGAGGAGTTATTTTTGCTTCAAGCCTGTAATTGTGCAGTTTACAATGTTGGTTTGCTCCAATCATTGTATCAGAATATACAAAGTGACATATTAGAAAGGACTGGATTACTGAATACATAAGCATACAAGCTTTGCTTGCAGAGATGATCTTTTCTTAAGATTTAGATGGGACCTTAGAAATCGTCTGGTTCACCTCCCTCACTTAACAGCTGAGGTAATGAAGGCCTAAGAAGGTGAAGTGAATAAGTGCTCAGTATTAAAAGGCAGGAGTGTGTGCAATTTTGCCATGTTGCCTATTAAATTGCAGATGGATAAACATCTCAGAATAAAAAACCCTTGGTCTTTCCTAGCCTCATGACTTTATGAGCCCAGCACCTTGGATGTGCCCTTTCTTTGCTCTAGTGAAGGCCGTGGTGACAACATCCTCCCTGGTGTCCAGAGTTTGAAAATCTTTCCCAATGGTAATTACCTTATGAACTTCTTTGCCTCAGATTTCTCCTGCTTGACTTTACCAATTCTCTATCAGTTTTTCCCTTAACCTTTTCTAGTGAACTTTTTATTGTTGTTGCAGAGCCATCAAATTTATTTCTCTCATCTGCAGTTCTGATGTTCACATCTTTCTGCCTGTGAATATAGCTTGTAAGGAGTCTACTTTCATTAAATAGCTATTTTCCAATCTCAGCGGTATGCTTTCTACTCTTAGAGCAGAAGTCACAGAGGGCCACCTGGTTTGTGTATTTTAAAGATCCGAATGTAAGTGATTTAGTGGTCTAGTTGGCCTTTTCATGCATATATGTTCCCAACCTTCTCCCTGCAGCTGCCTAGGACTAAAAGACTTGCTGTATTTTGCAGGAGGCTTCCTTTTATAACCTCAGTATCTAGGACAATATTTCAGTAGCCCTAATTATGGCAAAGATCTGAACCTCTCAAGCATATATGCAAAACTTAATGTATACATGAGTGGGCCTAACTCATGATATTTGAAGTCTTATCATTTTAACTTCATGAACACTGGAGTTTTTGTCACCTCTATGCTTTTCTTAAACTTAATTTCCACTAGGTGATACCTTGCCCAAGAAGTGATATAGGTAAGTGATGGCCCATCAGATAGAAGCTTGGAAAACAAATGCTGTAGGCACCACACTGGGCAGGCATAGAAAGTTGGGCAAGGAAAAGGGGTGTAAAGACAATTCAGGCTGATCAGGTGCCTCAAGTGAATATTCTCTTAATGTGATCAAATGACTTCACATTTCATAATGGGCCATAGCTTCAGCTGTATTTTCTTTCACACCGCCAGATACCTGGGCTAAAAGGAAGCCAAGAGGAGGGAGTAAAAGGAAGCAAAGAAGGTTTGATAAATAAGATTAGGTATCTTATATAATCCATATCTTTTCATAGATATGGATTTAAAAAGTTATCATTTTGAGATGTGGTAGGGACCACCTAGGAATTAGCATTTTGTGCATCTTTATTGTATTAAGTGGATAGGAGAAAAGACACAGTATGAATCTGAATACAGAGTATAAATGTGAATAAGATATATATTCTAGCCTTTTGAGAGAGAGATTTTAAATTCTCTTTAGTGTTTAAATCTTCAGTTAATGACCTTTGGCCTTAAGGATTTGATACTATTTTGAGGCTACTTCCAATTGGCCCATTTAAACCGAATTTAAATTTAATTCTCCCAGGTCTCACTTAGATGCTTGATAAGACATTTGGTGTTTACTTTCATAATTGTCAGTGTGATTTAATTGTTGGTTTTACACTTTGAGTTTTTATAAGTTTGAAGTCATTCTTTAAGGAAATTTAGATGAATTAAATATACAAAAACAGCTTCTGAGTCTGTTTTTCCTACAGAGAATACAATACTTTATCTTGACATTTAAAAAAAAAAAAAAAGGGAGTGAGTTCCAAAATGGGAAGATGCTATTGTGAAGTGAACTTCACATCAGAAATATATGGGTTCCAGAGCTAAGCTGACCAGTTATATGATATGGAACAAGTACTTAGTCTGTCCACTTCTTTGTTTTCTCAACTATAAATAGGAAAAATAATGATACTTCGCTATAGATTTGTTGGCCAAATTAAATATAGTAGTACATGGAAAATGCTTAACAAGTACCTGACACATAGCAAATTCTCACTAAATGTGAGCTTCTGTTAGTAATAATGATGAATACTATTGTAAAATCCCAAAGGAACTTGGGAGAACTTGACAAAAGGGTTCTAGAGTTCAATTCAAAGAATACGATTATAAGATTATACAGGTGTTAGGTTCCAGCCCAAGCAGAGGTCTGAGGGGAATTGTTGGGGTAGCAGGTAGCTGAAAGAACACTTGAGAGACCACAGGTAGGTGAGACATGGCTTTATTCAGCAACTCACTCACACTGTTGGTGCTGCATTTATGCACCTCCCAGACAATAGTGGCTCAGAGTCAGGTGATGAGTCCTCCCATGTTATGGCTACATAGGTATGACTATATAATGCACGGGATTGTGCGCCTGCACTCCAATCCTGCTGTGTCATGCTGTGCTGGATGTGTACCTTGGGCTATACTTGACTGCAGTGTAAAATTTGCATTTTCAGATTATTCATTATTAAGCAAAAGTGAATGACAATAGTGTACACTCAACTTTGGCCTTACAGGCACCTTTACAGAAAGGGTCCTTTTAAGAAAAAATATTCCAAGGCATGATCTGTTTTCCTAGCAGTCTCTCTTAGTCCTTCGATATGCAAGTCATTTTCATTAGAAACAGCTATCATGTCATCATTGTGGTCAGTTTTCTTTATTGTCAACTGAACTGACTGCCAGATTTTCACTGGTCACTGGCCTTGCATGTGACAGGTGACAGGCACAGTTCTCCAATAACATTTTAACTGTGTTAAACCTGACATAATTTGCAAGATTTGTAGTTTTCCTCTGCAGCCAATTTGTGTTGTATTTGCAGTAATTTCCTACAGCCAGTGAGGGATTAACCAATAGAATGTTGGTAGCAGGCAGAGATTCATCTAGTGTTAAATGCAGGAGGATATTTGAGTACAGACTAATTTTATAAGTGGTCAGTTAGTTTTTGAGTGCATATCTTTGTGTTACGTTTTGCTTTTCTATGATTACAGCAACTGGGATAATTAAAACTTCCTTAAGCAGGAGGATCCACCCTCTTCCCTTCAATTACATATGTAAAAACTTAGAATGTGTTAACATTAACTCTAACCACATGTGCTAATGTGGCATTTCAAAGTAATGAAGAGAGGACAAGATGAATTAGGTTAAAAATAGTGTTGGAAACTGGCCAACCATTTGGAGAGAAGAAATAGACTCCCTACCTCATCCCATATCACACAATACATTTCAGACAAACAAGGTATTTAAAATCAAAAAAAGAAATTTCATAAATCACAGAAGGACGTAAAGGATACGTTGATATGGAAGCAGGATAGACCTTTCTATGTAAGTTAGCAAAGGCAGTAAACACAATACTGAGCTTTAGTTATAGACTTCTCAAAATTGGGTCCAGAAGAATATAAACCAAAGTGTGTATTAATGATAACTATCCCTGCATGTTAGAATTACAGGTGGTATCTGAGTCTCCTCTTGCTCTTTCTCTTCCGTATATTTTGTACATTTTCTGAAAATCACATATATAACTTTTGTAAAAAGGTCCTGTGATAGAAAGAACCAACAGGAAAACAACTATGTAATTGTATCCGAAATGGTGGTAAGGAAACAACAAGGGCCAATTCATAAATCAGGAAAATTAATTTTTTTCAAAAGGAAGTAAGTTATTAAAAGGGCAGTGACCATGTGTTTATGGAGCTTGTTGGTATTTCAGTTCTCATGAACTAACCGAAGTCCTTTGCAGGACTGCAGAAATGTGCACAGCTGCTTTATAGATTCTGTCCCCTCCCATCTCTGTATCCCCTCTTGAGCATAGGCCAAGTCATTCAAGTTATTGATCTCTCACTATGTTTCACCTTGTCAAAGTGATTCCATAATTTCACACTTTGCTTATAATCCACTTTACTACTTTGCAGCATTTTACAAGAACAAGACAGTTCTCCTCATACACCATTCTCATTCCTGGGCTTCTCTAGTCTGCTCTGTGGCTTCTTGTTCCCTTTTCTGTCTCCTGACTTTTGGTTTTCCATCTTCATGCTTCCCTGGACAGTCTCATCCTGCTACCACCGTAATTCCTATACCTTCTGGTTGGCCTCTCTTCCAAGCTCCACATGTCTCCACCAATACTCCTTCAGGCAATTCCACATGCCTGAAGGAAACTCACCTTCTGTGTGTCTGATCTCAGTGGATGATGTTACTCAATGCCCAGACTAGGGGCCTCAAGGGACAACCTTGACTCTCTGTTTCTCTTACTTTCCATATTCAGCCAGTCACCAAGACCTGATGATGCTACCTCCCAAATATATCTCTTTTCATGGCCCACACTGCTATTTCCAACCCAAATGTCCTTCAATCAATGATAACATTCTTATCACTTATTTAGACTGTTAAAATGACGTATCAGTAATCTCCCTGTGTTAATATTCTTTCTTCATTTTCAGTGCTACCATAAAAAATATGACTATTTGTAGCAGTATTATAGCCAAACAGTAGAAATAATCCAAATATCCATCAACTGATAAATGGATAATAAGTGTGGTATATCCATACAATAGAATATTCTTTAATAATAAAAATAACTGAAGTTCTGATACATACTACAACATGGATAAACATTAAAAACATTATGGTAAGTGAAAGAAACCAGTCAGAAAGACCTCATATTATTATAAGGCCATTCATATAAAATGTCCAGAATAGGCAAATTCAAGGCGACAGAAAGTATGTTATGTTAGTGGTTGCCTAGGACTAGGAGTAGGGGAATGAGAAATGATAGCTACTGGGTACAGAGTTTCCTTTTGGGTAAGAAAAATGTTCTGAAATTAGATTGTGGTGATGTGACTATACTAAAAACCATTGTATATTTAAAAAGGTAAGTTATATATGAATTACATCTCAATAAACTTGTTTAAAAACAACATTTTTTAGTGTAAAGATAAAACATGTTCTTTGTGTATATTTAGAAAATTCAGATGAACTAAAAGAAGAAAATTTATTTACTTTTTATTTTTCCATAATTTATTGGGGTATAGGTGGTATTTGGTAACATGAGTAAGTTCTTCAGTGGTGATTTGTGAGATTTTGGTGCACCCATCACCTATGTATACACTGTACCATATTTGTAGTCTTTTATCCCTTGCCCTCCTCCCACTCTTTCTCCCAAGTCCTGAAGTCTATTGTATCATTCTGATGTATTTGTGTCCTCATAGCTTAGCTCCCATATAGCAGTGAAAACATACGATGTTTGGTTTTCCATTCCTGAGTTACATCACTTAGAATAATAGTCTCCAGTCTCATCCAGGTCACTGCAAATGCTGTTAATTCATTCCTTTTTATGCCTGCATAGTATTCCATTATATATATATATGTGTGTGTGTGTGTGTGTGTATGTGTGTGTATATGTATGTGTGTGTATATACGTGTGTGATACTTATACACACACACACACACCACAGTTTCTTTATACACTTGTGATTGATGGGCATTTGGGTTGGTTCCATGATTTTGCAGTTGTGAATTGTGCTGCTATAAACATGCATGTGCAAGTATCTTTTTCAAATAATGACTTCTTTTCGTCTGGGTAGACACCCAGTAGTGGGATTGCTGGATCAAATGGTAGTTCTACTTTTAGTTCTTTAAGGAATCTCCACACTGTTTCCATAGTGGTTGTACTAGTTTACATTCCCACCGGCAGTGTAAAAGTGTTCCCTGTTTACTGCATCCACGCCAACATCTACTGTTTTTTGATTATGGCCGTTCTTGCAGGAGTAAGATGGTATTTCATTGTGGTTGTGATTTGCATTTCACTGATCATTAGTGATGTTGACCTTTTTTTTGTAGGTTTGTTGGCCATTTGTATATCTTTTTTTTTTTTTTTTTTTTTTTGAGATTGTCTATTCATGTCCTTAGCCCACTTTTTGATGGGATTTTTTTTTTTTTTTTTTAAACTGATTTGCGTTTGTTGTAGATTCTGGATATTACTCCCTTGTCAGATGTATAGATTGTGAAGATTTTCTCCCACTCTGTGGGTTATCTGTTTACTGTGCTGACTGTTCCTTTTGCCATGCAAAAGCTCTTTAGTTTAGTTAGATCCCAGCTATTTATATTTGTTTTTATTGCATTTGCTTTTGGGTTTTTGGTCATGAAATCCCTGCCTAAGCCAATGTCTAGATGTTTCTGCTGAGAAATCTGCTGTTAATTTGATGGGTTTTCCTTTATAGGTTACCTAGTGTTTCTGTCTCATAGCTCTTAAGATTCTTTCCTTCGTCTTAACTTTGTGTAATCTGATGACAATGTGCGTAGGTGAAGATCTTTTAGCGCTGAATTTCCCAGGTGTTCTTTGAGCTTCTTGTATTTGGTCTAGGTCTCTCACAAGGACAGGGAAGTTTTCCTTGATCCCCAAACATCTTTTCCAGGCTTTTAGAATTCTCTTCTTCCTCAGGTATACCGATTTTTCTTAGGTTGGTTTGTTTAACATAATCCCAGCCTTCTTGGAGGCTTTGTTCATATTTTCTTATTCTTTTTTCTTTGTTGGATTGGGTTAATTCAAAGACCTTGTCTTTGAGCTCTGATTTTTTTTTCTTCTCTTTGTTCAGTTCTGTTTCTGAGACTTCCCAGAGCATTTTGTATTTCTGAAAGTGTGTCCAAAGTTTCTTGAATTTTTGATTGTTTTTTTTTAAGCTATCTATTTCCATGAATATTTTTCCTTTCACTTCTTATATCATTTTTTGGATTTCCTTGCATTGGGCTTTGTCTTTCTCTGGTCCCTCCCTGATTAGCTTAATAACTAACCTCCTGAATTCTTGTTTGGGTAAATCAGGGATTTCTTCTTGGTTTGCTAGTGAGCTAGTGTGATTTTTTGGGAGCATTGAAGAGCCTTGTTTTGTCATATTACCAGTGTTGGTTTTCTGATTCCTTCTCATTTGGGTAGGCTCTGTCAGAGGGAAGGTCTATGGCTGAAAGCTGTTATTCAGGTTCTTTTGTCCTATGGGGTATTCTCTTGATGTAGTACTCTTCCCCTTTTCCTATGGATGTAGCTTCCTGTGTGCTGAACTACAGTGATTGTTGTCTCTCTTCTGGGTCTTAGCCACCCAGCAAGTCTCCCTGGCTCTGGGCTGGTACCGCGGGTTGTCTGCACAAAATCCTGTGATGTGAACCGTCTGTGGGTCTCTTAGCTGTGAATACCAGTGCCTGTTCCGGTGGAGGTGGTAGAGAGTTCAGTGGATTCCATGAAGGTCCTTAGCTTTGGTGGTTTAATGCTCTATTTTTGTGCTGGTTGGCCTCCTGCCAGGAGGTGGTACTTTCCAGAAAGCATCAGCTGTAGTAGTGTGGAGAGGAACCGGCAGTGGTTGGGGCCCTAGAACTCCCATGATTATATGCCCTTTGTCTTCCACTACCAGGGTGGGTAGGGAGAGACCACCAGGTGGGGGTGGGACTAGGTGTGTCTGAGCTCAGTCTGTCATTGAGGGGGTCTTGCTGCAGCTGCTGTCCGGGATGGGAGCAAGATTCCCAGGTCACTAGAGTTGTGTACCTAGGAGGATTATGACTGCCCCTGCTGAGTCATGCAGGTTGTCAGGGAAGTGGGGGAAAGCCAGGAGTCACAGGCCTCACCCAGATCCCATGCAAACTGAAGGGCTGGTCTCACACCCATCATGCCCCTGCCAACAGCCCCAAGTCTCTTTCCAGGAGGAGGGTGAGACAGGCTTGAAAATTTGCCTGAGACTATCCACTTCCCAGCTGCGAGAGAAAAGGACTTTAGTTCTTCCCCTGCCCGTGAAGTCTGCATGCCCAATTTGTGCCCTCCCTGAAGTTCTGACCAGGAGGCTTCTCGCCCCTGGCCCTTCTCGTTCAAATTATTACAAAGTTCAGCTAGATAATTCCTTCTCCCCATGGAGTGTTACCCCCTGTTCCTCTGGCAACCCTCCCAATGGATCCCTGTGGTGCCAGGCAGAAATGGGCTGCTTGGGGAACCAGCAAGCTCCTAGGGCCTTTCTGCTGCTTCCTCTACCCCCATATTTTGCTTGGCTCTCTAACTTGACTCAGCTTCAAGTAAAGTCAGAAACTTCTTCCGCAAACAGAACTTCAGCTTCTGCAGTGGGAGTGTGTGTTCGGGACAGGAGGGTCTCCCTTTCCCACTTCTGTGGTTGGGGCACTCACAGTATTTGGGGTGTCTCCCAGGTCTTGCTTCCTTGAGAGGGTCTGTGGGTCCTCTCAGGATTGCTGGTTTGTAATGCAAGCTTACCCTGCTTCTCTGTCTGGAGCTGCAATCTAGTCCTGCCTCCCGTCTGTCGTGATCCCCCGAATTGAAAATTTCAAATCATTAATAATCTAACCATTCTGAAATAGATATAAATCCAACTGTTATTCAATATATGTAAATGTTTGTATATGTGTATACATGCACTATGTATGTCTTTGTATCCATATCCTTCTAGACTTTTTTCTTTGCATACGTGTATATTCTGTTTTATAAAAATTGGATCATACTGTACCTACTGCTTTATAATCCATTGTTTAAACTTTCATTATTTCATTATTCAATAGCATACATTATTTTAAAAGCTACATACTTAACCAGTCCCCTTTTGTCAAACATATAAACTGTTTCTGATATTAGTATGTATACAATTACTTAATGAATATTTTTGTAGCTAAATCTGTATGCATCCTGATGAATTTATACTTTTCCATGAATATGAATTGGAGCTGGTTATGTTACTTCCCTGCTTTAAAAGATTTTGTAGTTCCCTGCTGTCTTCCATATTGAATTGAAATTTCTAAGCCTGAAATACTATGTTCTTTTACTAGAACATTATTTTCTGGCCATATCTTCTACATTTTCTTCCTTAAGACCTTTTACTGATATTGAAATATTCATTATTCTCCACATACACCATGCATTTCAAGTTTCTGTGCTTTTAAAGAGTTTCCTTCGCCCAGAGAGGCAGTCTTGACCCGGTGGTAAAATTACCATTAATTTCTGAAGGCCCAGCTGAAATGATGTTCCACAATGCATTCCCTGGTCCTCCTCCTGGAACTGTTGGTAAATTTTTCGTCTGTGCTCCCTGGTCCTCTGAGCATATGGCTGTTATAGTACTTATATCATATAGTACAATCATTTAATACATTGATTCCATATCTCATCCTCAGGTAGAAGATGTTGGATTGTATTCTATTCTTCTTTATGACCTCAATACCCAACTTGTGCCGCACATGCAGACACACAGGCACATATAGTTCATGCCCACCATGTATTTTTTAAAGTTTTTTGTTTTGAAATAATTATTGACTCGTAGGAAGATGCAAAAATAGTACATAGAATCTCATATACTCTTCACTCAGCTTCCCCTAATGGTGACAGTTACAGAGCTATATTTGGGGGCAAGAAGAGGACTCTATAGGGAGCAGTGAATTTTAAGAAATTCACATAAGAGGTGGTGTCACCCCATCAAAGACAGCAGAAGGTCAGGAAGGATCTGCCTGTAACTAGAAGAAAAAATATAGGAAAGCAAATGGAAGAAAAAGTAGGCTATTCTCAGGGTTTTTATTTCTTCTTTTTTTGTTTTTCCCTTAAAAGACATTTAGAGACGTTTGAAGTTCAGGTGGTATAGCAAGATGAGAGTGCCAAAATCCAACGTTTGTGTTAAATTGAAAACTTTTGGGAGGCAGAAAGAATAATCTAGAATATACATAGACTGAATGAAGTTAGCAGTTGAGAAGTGAAAAAGTGGGAACCTAGGTATATGATGGGTATACATGAAAATGTTTTTTAAAAAGAAAAGCTTAGTGAAGTCTAGCCACATAGGCTTTAGAGAAGTAAAGTTTTAAATAATGGTTTTTGACAGAGCGGGAGGGGTAAACGGTCAGGTTATAATTAAATCACATTAAAGTTGATTTGCAGTAGCCATTGTGGAAAGGACAAGGCCAGCCATTTAGCAATTGTGCAGCTGTTTATTTTTCTGGAGCCATAGCTTTTCACTTTCGTAGTTCTCTTACCTCCTTGTTTTGAAACATTATTGTTTCAAAATTGTTTTGAAAGTCAAGCTATAGTTTATAAATAAAGAAATGCTCAGTTATTAATAGTCTGCTCATTCTTGTCCAGTGTAACAGGGAGTCCATAATGAGATGAATGGAAGATTAATGGAAAAATATTTAAATCTAGGATTAGAGTTGGATTTGACAGAAGAAGCAATTAGGAGCAACTGTAGGGGAAGGTCTGCCATCAAAGACCTCATAGAATAACATTCTCCCTGTGTGTACTTAGCAAATACTTGTTGATAGACATGCTGGCTGGTAACTAATTACAATGTGATGACCAAAGACCAGCTTCTTGGAAGTAGGGTTGTTAATACAGGAATAGAATACCAGGGGAGTTTGAGTAATTTCCTTCTCTGCAGATGTTTATACTAATGTGGATACTCAACAGCCTAAAGATAATTTGGGGAAAAATCTGTATAAAGGTAGGGGGATAAATTAAATAGGTTTTAAAGGACATCACTATTCTTATTTCTTTAATTGTCATGTGGACAACTCTGTAAAATGCCCATTTTTTTCCTCAATTTTATATTCTTTTTTTAAAATTATACTTTAAGTTCTAGGGTACGTGTGCACAACGTGCAGGTTTGTTACATATGTATACATGTGCCATGTTGGTGTGCTGCACCCAGTAACTTGTCATTTACATTAGGTATATCTACTAATGCTATCCCTCCCCCCTCCCCCCCTCCCCCCACCCTATGACAGGCCCTGGTGTGTGATGTTCCTCTTCCTGTGTCCAAGTGTTCTCATTGTTCAGTTTCCACCTCTGAGTGAGAACATGCAGTGTTTGGTTTTCTGTTCTTGCGATAGTTTGTTGAGAATGATGATTTCCAGCTGCATCCATGTCCCTACAAAGGACATGAACTCATCCTTTTTTATGACTGCATAGTAATCCATGGTATATATGTGCCACATTTTCTTAATGCAATCTGTCATTGATGGACATTTGGGTTGGTTCCAAGTCTTTGCTATTGTGAATAGTGCCGCAATAAACATACGTGTGCATGTGTCTTTATAGCAGCATGATTTATAATCCTTTGGGTATATACCCAGTAATGGGATGGCTGGGTCAAATGGTATTTCTAGTTCCAGATCCTTGAGGATTCGCCACACTGTCTTCCTCAATGGTTGAACTAGTTTACAGTCTCACCAACAGTTTAAAAGTGTTCCTATTTCTCCACATCCTCTCCAGCACCTGTTGTTTCCTGACTTTTTAATGATTGCCATTCTAACTGGTGTGAGATGGTATCTCATTGTGGTTTTGATTTGCATTCCTCTGATGGCTAGTGATGATAAGCATTTTTTCATTTGTCTGTTGGCTGCATAAATGTCTTCTTTTGAGAAGTGTCTGTTCATATCCTTTGCCCACTTTTTGATGGGGTTGTTTTTTTCTTGTAAATTTGTTTGTAGGTTCTGGATATTAGCCCTTTGTCAGATGAGTAGATTGCAAAAATGTTCTCCCATTCTGTAGGTTGCCTGTTCACTCTGATGGTAGTTTCTTTTGCTGTGCAGAAACTCTTTAGTTTAATTAGATCCCATTTGTCAATTTTCACTTTCGTTGCCATTGCTTTTGGTGTTTTAGACATGAAGTCCTTGCCCATGCCTATGTCCTGAGTGGTATTGCCTAGGTTTTCTTCTAGGGTATGGTTTCAGGTCTAACATTTAAGTCTCTAATCCATCTTGAATTAATTTTTGTATAAGGTGTGAGGAAGGGATCCAATTTCAGCCTTCTACATATGGCTAGCCAGTTTTCCAGGCACCATTTATTAAATAGGGAATCCTTTCCCCATTTCTTGTTTTGGTCAGGTTTGTCAAAGATCAGATGATTGTAGATGTGTGGTATTATTTCTGAGGGCTCTGTTCTGTTCCATTGGTCTTTATCTCTGTTTTGGTACCAGTACCATACTGTTTTGGTTACTGCAGGCTTGTAGTATAGTTTGAAGTCAGGTAGTGTTATGCCTCCAGCTTTGTTCTTTTGGCTTATGATTGTCTTGGCAATGTGGGCTCTTTTTTGGTTCCATATGAACTTTAAAATAGTTTTTTCCAATTCTTTGAAGAAGTCATTGGTAGCTTAATGGGGAAGGCATTAAATCTATAAATTACCTTGGGCAGTATGGCCATTTTCATGATATTGATTCTTCCTATCCATGAACATGGAATGTTCTTCCATTTGTTTGTGTGCTCTTTTATTTCATTGAGCAGTGGTTTGTAGTTCGCTTTGAAGAGGTCCTTCATATCCTGTATAAGTTGGATTCCTAGGTATGTTATTCTCTTTGAAGCAATTGTGAATGGGAGTTCACTCATGGTTTGGCTCTCTGTTTGTCTGTTACTGGTGTATAAGAATGCTTGTGACTTTTGCACATGGATTTTGTATCCTGAGACTTTGCTGAAGTTGCTTATCAGCTTAAGGAGGTTTTGGGCTGAGACAATGGGGTTTTCTAAATATACAATTATGTCATCTGCAAACAGGGACAGTTTGACTTCCTCTCTTCCTAATTGAATCTGCTTTATTTCTTTCTCCTGCCTGATTGCCCTGGCCAGAACATCCACCACTATGTTGAATAGGAGTGGTGAGAGAGGGCATACCTGTCTTGTGCCAGTTTTCAAGGGGAATGCGTCCAGTTTTTGCCCTTTGAGTATGATATTGGCTGTGGGTTTGTCATAAATGGCCATTATTATTTTGAGATATGTTCCATCAATACCGAATTGATTGAGAGTTTTTAGCATGAAGTGCTGTTGAATTTTGTCAAAGGCCTTTTCTGCATCTATTGAGATAATCACGTGGTTTTTGTCTTTGGTTCTGTTTATATGCTGAATTACATTTATTGATTTGCATATGTTGAACCAGCCTTGCATCCCAGGGATGAAGCGCTTGATCATGGTGGATAAGCTTTTTGATATGCTGCTGCATTCAGTTTGCCAGTATTTTATTGAGGATTTTTGCATCGATGTTCATCAGGGATATTGGTCTAAAATTCCCTTTTTTCGTTGTGTCTCTGCCAGGTTTTGGTATCTGGATGACGCTGGCCTCATAAGATGAGTTAGGAAGGATTCCCTCTTTTTGTATTGATTGGAATAGTTTCAGAAGAAATGGTATCAGCTCCTCCTTGTACCTGTGGTAGAATTTGGCTGTGAATCCGTCTGGTCCTGGACGTTTTCTACTTGGTAGGCTGTTCATTATTGCCTCAATTTCAGAGCCTCTTATTTGTCTATTCAGGGATTCAACTTCTTCCTGGTTTAGTCTTGGGAGAGTGTATGTGTCCAGGAATTTATCCATTTTGTCTAGGTTTTCTAGTTTATTTGTGTAGAGGTGTTTATAGTATTCTCTGATGGTAGTTTGTATTTCTGTGGGGTCGGTGGTGATATCCCTTTTATCATTTTTTATTGCATCTATTTGATTCTTCTCTCTTTTCTTCTTTATTAGTCTTGCTAGCGGTCTATCAATTTTGTTGATCTTTTCAAAAAACCAGCTCCTGGATTCATTGGTTTTTTGAAGGGTTTTTTTGTGTCTCTGTCTCCTTCAGTTCTGCTCTGATCTTATATTTCTTGCCTTCTGCTAGCTTTTGAATGTGTTTGCTCTTGCTTCTCTAGTTCTTTTAATTGTGATGTTAGAGTGTCAATTTTAGATCTTTCCTGCTTTCTCTTGTGGACATTTAGTGCTATAAATTTCCCTCTACACACTGCTTTAAATGTGTTCCAGAGATTCTGGTATGTTGTATCTTTGTTCTCATTGGTTTCAAAGAATATCTTTATTTCTGCCTTCATTTCGTTATGTACCCAGTAGTCATTCAGGAGCAGGTTGTTCAGTTTCCATGTAGTCGAGCCGTTTTGATTGAGTTTCTTAGTCCTGAGTTCTAGTTTGATTGCACTGTGATCTGAGAGACAGTTTGTTATAATTTCTGTTCTTTTACATTTGCTGAGGAGTGCTTTACTTCCAACTATGTGGTCAATTTTGGAATAAGTGTGATGTGGTGCTGAGAAGAATGTATATTCTGTTGATTTGGGGTGGTGAGTTCTGTAGATGTCTTTTAGTTCTGCTTGGTGCAGAGCTGAGTTCAATTCCTGGATATCCTTGTTAACTTTCTGTCTCGTTGATCTGTCTAATGTTGACAGTGGGATGTTAAAGTCTCCCATTATTATTGTATGGGAGTCTACGTCTCTTTGTAAGTCTCTAAGGACTTGCTTTATGAATCTGGGTGCTCCTGTATTGGGCGCATATATATTTAGGATAGTTAGCTCTTCTTGTTTAATTGATCCCTCTACCATTATGTAATGGCCTTTTTTGTCTCTTTTGATCTTTGTTGGTTTAAAGTCTGTTTTATCAGGGAGTAGGTTTGCAACCCTTCCTTTTTTTTTGTTTTCCATTTGCTTGATAGATCTTCCTCCATCCCTTTATTTTGACCTATGTGTGTGTCTGCACGTGAGATGAGTCTCCTGAATACAGCAGACTGATGGGTCTTGACTCTTTATCCAATTTGCCAGTCTGTGTCTTTTAATTGGACCATTTAGCCCATTTACATTTAAGGTTAATATTGTTATGTGTGAATTTGATCCTTTCATTATGATATTAGCTGGTTATTCTGCTCATTAGTTGATGCAGTTTTTTCCTGGCTTCGATGGTCTTTACATTTTAGAATGTTTTTGTAGTGGCTGGTACCACTTGTACCTTTCCGTGTTTAGTGCTTCCTTCAGAAGCTCTTGTAAGGCAGGCCTGGTGGTGGCAAAATCTCTCAGCGGTTGCTTGTGTGTAAAGGATTTTATTTCTCCTTCACTTGTGAAGCTTAGTTTGGCTGGGTATGAAATTGTGGGTTGAAAATTCTTTTCTTTAAGAATGTTGAATATTGGCCCCCACTCTCTTCTGGCTCGTACAGTTTCTGCCAAGAGATCCACTGTTAGTCTGATTGGCTTCCCTTTGTGGGTAATCTGACCTTTCTCATTGGCTGCCCTTAACATTTTTTCCTTCATTTCAACTTTGGTAAGTCTGACAATTGTGTGTCTTGGAGTTGCTCTTCTCGAGGAGTATCTTTTTGGTGTTCTCTGTATTTCCTGAATCTGAATGTTGGCCTGCCTTGCTAGGTTGGTGAAGTTCTCCTGGATAATATCCTGCAGAGTGTTTTGCAGCTTGGTTCCATTCTCCCCTTCACTTTGAGGTACACCAATCAGACATAGATTTGATCTTTTCACATAGTCCCATATTTCTTGGAGGCTTTGTTCATTTCTTTTTACTCTTTTTTCTCTAAACTTCTCTTCTCGCTCCATTTCATTCATTTGATCTTCAGTCACTGATACTCTTTCTTCCAGTTGATTGAATCGGTTACTGAAGCTTGTGCATTTGTCACATAGTTCTCGTGTCATGGTTTTCAGCTCTATCAGGTCATTTAAGGACTTCTCTACATTGGTTATTCCAGTTAGCCATTCGTCTAATCTTTTTCCAAGGTTTAGCTTCTTTGTGATGGGTTCGAAGTTCCTCCTTTAGCTTGGAGAAGTTTGATTGTCTGAAGCCTTCTTCTCTCAACTCGTCAAAGTCATTCTCCATCCAACTTTGTTCCATTGCTGGTGAGGAGCTGCGTTCCTTTGGAAGGGGAGAGGTGCTCTGATTTTTAGAATTTTCAGCTTTTCTGCTCTTTTTTCCCTATCTTTGTGGTTTTATCTACCTTTGGTCTTTGATGATGGTGATGTACAGATGGGGTTTTGGTGTGGATGTCTTTTCTGTTTGTTAGTTTTCCTTCTAACAGTCAAGACCCTCAGCTGCAGGTCTGTTGGAGTTTGCTGCGGTCCACTCCAGACCCTGTTTGCCTGGGTATCAGCAGTGGAAGCTGCAGAAGAGTGAATATTGCTGAACAGCAAATGTTGCTTCCTGATCATTTCTCTGGAAGCTTCGTCTCAAAGGGGTACCTGGCCGTGTGAGATGTCAGTCTGCCCCTACTGGGGGGTGCCTCCCAGTTAGGCTACTCGGGGATCAGGGACCCACTTGAGGAGGCAGTCTGTCCATTCTCAGATCTCAAACTCTGTGCTGGGAGAACCACTACTCTCTTCAAAGCTGTCAGACAGGGACATTTAAATCTGCAGAGGTTTCTGCTGCCTTTTGTTTGGCTATGCCCTGTTCCCAGAGATGGAGTCTACAGAGGCTGGCAGGCCTCCTTGAGCTGCGGTGGGCTTCACCCAGTTCAAGCTTATGGGCCACTTTGTTTACCTACTCAAGCCTCAGCAATGGCGGGTGCTCCTCCCTCAGCCTTGCTGCTGCCTTGCAGTTAGATCTCAGACTGCTGTGCTAGCAATGAGGGAGGCCCTGTGTGGGGGGGCCCTCTGGGCCAGGTGCGGGATATAATCTCCTGGTGTGCGATTTGCTAAGACCCTTGGTAAAGCACAGTATTAGGGTGGGAGTGACCCGATTTTCCAGGTGCTGTGTGTCATGGTTTCCCTTGGCTAGGAAAAGGAATTCCCTTACCCCTTGTGCTTCCTGGTTGAGGCAATGCCTCGCCCTGCTTCGGCTCTCGCTCGGTGGGCTGCACCCACAATCCTTCACCCACTGTCCAACACGCCCCAGTGAAATGAACCTGGTACCTCAGTTGGAAATGCAGAAATATCCATCTTCTGAGTCGCTCACGCTGGGAGCTGTAGCCTGGAACTATTCCTATTCGGCCATCTTAGAACAGCCAAAATGCCCATTTTTATCTTCATGCAGCTATAAGTGTGAATTGCCTTTTCTACTGTCCTATGAAATAGCACAATGGAAATCTGAACTCTGTATAATTTTCAGTATTCTTAAAAATTGCATTGATTTTCCAAAAGATAGAGTAGCTCAAGAACACTGGAGTATCCCTCAGGAAGAGATTTAGCTCTGAGGTTTTGTATCATATCAAAAATAACTTTTCTCACATATTCTGACCTTTGGTCCTGTTTTGTCTTCAAATATGAGGATGAAAAAGTTGATTTATTCCAGCAGATTCTGGCTCTAAAAATAAAATCATGAAGGGATTTCTACTGATTCATATAACAAATTTTTTTTCCAACTGTTATTCCCAACTTCTGCTACCTCAGTGTATCTATCTTTTATATAGTATGGTTTTCTGATCCACCTAAAACTTACAATATACATACTTCCTGTTTTTCTTTCAACTTCTACTCATGGTATCTGCTATCTCTCTGCAGAATTCAGTTTCCAACAATAAGATGAATGTTTTTGTTTTCAGTGTAAATTTATTAATATTATTAAAGTTTTGTTTTTTATTTTCCTTTAGATTTTAGGGTGCCTAGATAAAGTATTTTAATTACTTACAAGCAACTCATCCAATCAGTTATTCATGTGAGACAATCATTAAGACTTATTTTATATTGTATTATTTTCATTTACATTTTTCAAATATATGCATAACATGAGTATCCAGAAGTAAATGGGGCAGACACAAGAATTTGGCCTATTCCTCTGGCTTAGTCCTTTTAATTCTGGCCAATATAACTGGCCTAAAATAGGAACAACACTCTACTTCTGACACTACTCAGCCACAACACGCAAAGATGACATTCTTTAGAACTGTCATGCTGAATGAAGCCAGATCTATGCTGCCAACCTTTAAAAAGAAATCTTTTCATACTAAACTTTTATAAAAACAATTTAAGTGTGTTTATTCCAATAAATTGTTGGAATGGTCAAGTCCTTCTGATTTATGTGTTGTGTGGATATTTTTAAACAATTAAAAATTAAAATGAAAACAATTATCTTTTTCCTGGTGGTTCTCAGAACATATGAATATCCAATTCTAAAAAGTAAACACCTTTAGTTGTATTCCTGAGACATCCTGAGACAGGATGTCTCAACTCTGTATGTTATTTAAAATTTAGCCTTTTCTTTTAGAAATGCTTAATTTTTTATTTAAAAATAATTATTTCGGCTAGCTAGGATTTTTGTATTCCTTTCAAGTCTACTTTCTGAGCCATACTCCAGTGTCATGTGGAAAATGTTACCAAAAAAATAAAATGATGTCACTTTAACTTTCAGAAGTTATGATTTATGCTAATACCAATAGGATGGTTTTTATTTAGTACAGGTGTTTGCTTGTTGGTTGCTCTAAGATATTTTTAGCATTTGTTAAAAATAGGCTTGGAAGTGATTGCAATTGTCAAATGAGAAGCAAATACATTGTCCTTATAAGGATCATAGCAAGGGGGTGCCAGGCCCCGGTTGACTGCCGCTATAGTTATGAGCCAATGTAGTGATAGATATTAAGGACTCAGGTGTAGGAATCTGGCTGGGTTTCAAAGAAAAATAAAATTAGTTGCAGCAGTAAATGGAGCATCTAATCAGTATATGCGACTAAGTGCTGTGTAAATAAATTACCTGATATTTTTACCTGCTTTTTAAAGAGATGAATCTTCCTTTTCAAAAGAAAATAAGACACTAGATTGTGACCTTTTTTTAAACTTAACCTGTTAACTCATGGAAAATCACTTAGCTGTGGAAATTGTACCCTTTGTACATTATTTCCACTGAAAAACACAACATATACCAAACCAAGACTGAGACCCCAAGGTGAAATTTTTTGAGTGCTTACTATGTTTCAGGCACTGTTCTAGGTACTGGGGGCACAGTGGTAAATCAGAGTAATCCAAGCCCTGCCCTCAGGGAGTTTACTATGTTTTGGCAGGGGGCAGTCAATATACAGGGAAACAATTTCAGACAGCAAAAAGTGGGATGCAGAAAAGTACATCAATATAAGGAAAAAGAATGCCAGCTGTTGACCATTTGTGCCACATCTTTCTTACGACTTTTTTTCCCATCATTTAGTGAAATGAAAGGATGGCATATTGCATTATTTGAGACAGATTTCTTTTGTGACTGCTTAAAATAATTCTGTTTGGCTATATAATATCATAGTTTAGTTTATTACTATTAGTAGTAATATTAATGGAGTACCACAGTTTTTAAATTTTTCTGATCAAGGAATATGTTTCAGTTTCAGAAAAGAAACCAAAGCAATTCTTGAGAAGTATTCCTAAAAAATAAATTAGATAACATATCTGTAGCAATCGTTAAAATGTTTTGTGCCATAAAAGAATTTTCATATTATTGTCTTATCTTTATTTTGACTTTTTAATTTTTATATCATGAGCCACTGTTAGATGTCCACTGTCTGTTGACATCCGTTTACTATACTATAATATCTGATAGCAGAGACTTTATCATTCATTTCCACATCTCTAGAATCTAATACAGTTGGAACACAGAAGATGCTCAACAGATCTTCGAGTAGATTTGAATTGAATCACTTACGTGAACATTATTCCTTCCCTTTCTCAGTTTCGTATCAGTCAGCTCTCTACTCCTCCCCACCTCACCTTCCAACACATCCACTCCACTTCCATTGGCCCCTCCACGAGCCCTTTGTGCTCTGCCCTTGAAACCCAATGGGTTTCTCTCTTGGATTCCTTGTCAGTTTCCAGCCCTGAGTCAGTCTTTGGCTTTTCTTAGATAGAGTCTGCAACTGGAAATTGTTACTAAAATTAATTATAAAACTGACCCAGCTGCTTCTACCTCCTTTCTGGCTGTGTAACTTCACCTGGACCCTTCTGTGCTAATCTGTTTCATTTACTTGTTTCTAACTGATTTCCTATCTCATTCCCAACAGAAGTTAATGCCTGTCATTTTGCTCAAGCTCCATTCTCATCTCAAACTGTGCAGAAGACCTCACTTCTACTGTGCTATGAAATTCAAAGCAAACTGCCCTTCTCATCCATTTATTTCAAAATTTATGTGTAATTTTTATTAATCTTTTATCTTTCTGTTCTTTCTCAGAAGACGACTTGGTTTTAGGATTAAACTCAGACCTGTTAAACCCTGGCCTGCACAACTCTACTTCTGTCTCTCCATCCACTTCTCCACCAGCAATTTCTTCACAATTCTCCTTGCCCATTCTGCTTTACCCACACAAATCTCCCTTCACTTCTACTCACCAAGCTTTCTCCTGCCTCTGGTTTTGCATATGCTGTTCACTTTGCCCTGAATACTGTCCTCTATCCATTCCCAAACATTCCCTCTCCTGTACCTGCCCCACACTCTCTCACTGGCTGACTTATAGCCATTCTCAGATCTCAACTTAAAGATGGCTTTTCTGTAAGATGTCTTCTGTGACCCCTGTTATTCTCACTCATGCTCTCTTGGACTTTATAGGTGAAGCATAGTTCATAATTGCATCTTCATTGTGGGCTATTTAATATTTCCCCACTGTATTCTAAGTTTCATGAAGAGCTAGACTGTGTCTGTGTTAGCTACTACAGTATAGCTTAGTGTCTGCTGTGTAATGGGTATCCCAAGGACAGCTGATGAATGAATTATATCCTCTCCCATTTCCTGTTTCCTCAGGGACCTTGTGGCCTCATATTTGTCTCACTTGACCTGTCTACTACATCTTTTCTGCTGTCTCCCTCCCATCTCTAAACTTTGTTGACTTTTTCTCTGTTCCAGTAATGCCCTCTGACTCTGCATGTTATTATGTTAACTATCTTATTTTTATTCCCTTCCAGACCTATAAATTGTACCAATTGTACTGTGGCCTCTTAAAGTTAAATTTGGGATTAAGCTAAATAGCAGCATATATAAATAATTCCTCTTTTGGCCAAGGGAACAATATTAGGAGCATAAATATTAACAAATATAGAGTTCTTAAAATGGGAAAAGAATGTTTACTCATTGAATAGGACAATTTTTAAAAGTTTAACAGATTTTTAAAAAATGCTACTGTGTGCTGGGCTCTATGCTAGGCATTGGGGTGTGATGACTAACAAGAGAGACAGGATTCCCACCCACATGGAACTTACATTCCGGAGGAGGAGCCAGATAATAAACAGTTATACAACTAAACATAAGAATTGCAGGTTGTATTAAGTACAGTGAAACAATGAGTTGAGAGAGTTTGTGGTGGAGGCTACTTTCAATAGGGTGATTGGGGAAGGCTTCCGTGAGGAGAAGGATGAGGAAATGAGGAAGCAGAGGAATAGCATTCCAAGCTGAAGGAATAGAAGTTAAAGCCAGGAGGGGAGAAAGGGCTTGGCATATTCAAAAGACACATGGTTTATCTGGCTTGATCTTGATGAGGACAAATGGCAGGGAGCGTTAGATTATGTAACGTTCCTTACCTGTCATGGTAAGGAATTTACATGATAGTGATCCTATGAGTAGTAGGAAGCCATCAAATAGTCTTAAGCATTACAGACATTACATAATCTGATTTATGCCTTTAAAAATTACTGTGGCTGCTATGTGGGGAATGTTTTGGAAAACAGCTGGAATGGAAATCAGGAACAGCTGAAGAGACTATTGTAGAAATGTAGGCAAGAGATGAGGTTTTCTGGGGTTGTGACAATGGAGATAGAAGTAAGAAGATCTACAGGATGTTTTAAAGGCTAGAATATACAGAGCTTGGTGCTGGGTTATGTGTAAGGGGTGAGATAAAGGGAGGAAGCAAAGATGACTCCTGGAATGTTGGCTTTGGTACCAAGGTGGACAGTAGTGCTATTGGTGAAATGGGGAAGTCTGAGGGAAGAACAGTATGTGTGTATGTGAGTTGGGGAGGGCAGAATCAAAGACTCAGTTTTGGCTGTATTCCATTTGAGAGGCCTAGTTGGCACCCAGTTGTAGATGCCAAGTGCTCTGGAGCTCAGGGGAAAAGCCTGGGCTGCAGATGGACTGTCAGGAGACAGCAGTCTATGGATGGTATTTGAAACTGAATGGGTTTTCACTTATATGGGGAGAGAAAAGAGAGGAGGGGCTTGATCTAAATCTGGAGGCCTTCCAATGTCTAGAGGTCAGGTAGAAGGGCAAGAGCCAACATCGGAAATTGAAGAGAAGCAGCCAAGGAATGAGAAAGAGGAAAACTCTGAGAAAGTAGCCACATAGAAGCCAAGTAAAGGGAGGATTTCCAAGGTCAGCAGATGGAGCAAGGTGAGGGCAGGGGTGGGAGCTGACATACTTCTACCTGAGATTCTTATAAATTTGTAACATTTCTCCTTTTATATTTTCACTCCTTCTCTCTAAAGTTTTAAACCTGTGTTGCTAACTTTTTTAAGTATACAGAATATAGCCAATATAAACACTGTATCAAACGAAAGAGCACTGCCCCATCTTGTTATTTCTTCAGAGGGACACATATCCAGGCCCATTCCTAATTAGAATGAATATTCTTGTTTTAGGTCCAGGCTCTTCATAATCTGGGCTTAATTGTGTCTTCTTCTCCCACTGTTCTTTATCTTGAACACTTAACTACATTTAGGTCAATTTCTTGACTTATTCCTTCCTTACATTCAGGTCCTGTCACAGGCAATGGAAAAATAATGGTGAGCAAAGCAGACTTGGTCTTTGCCGTCGTGGAGCCTGTTTTTTCAGATAATCAAGTAATTAAGCAGATACTCAATTACAAAATAAGGGAAATAGTATGAAGGCAAGAGATGATGGAGGCTCAGACTTTGGAAGCAGCAATCGAGATGAAGGGGAGCAAATGGGTATGAGAACTTTTTCAGGGATAAAATTGAGAAGATTTGGTAGTTGATAGGAGTAAGAATTGAGGGGAAAAGAGAGGTATCAGAAAGAGCCCCCAGATTGCTGGTTCTAGTTGCCCAATGTGTCATTCATCAAGAAGGCATCTTTGGAAAAGCACACAGTTTGAGGGAGACAGATCATGAATTTGGTTTTGTACATGTTGAATTTGAGTGCTTTCTCACGTTTGCTTTTCTTGCAGGAAGCCTTCCCTGAATATCGTACCCTTTGATAATTATTCTAACTCCTATAGATTAATTATTAGCTGTTTCACATGCTTCAACTTAATGATTACTGCCAGTATATCTCATTGTCATTTGATGTCACACTGTGTTTCTCTAATTGCTATGTATGTGTGTTTTAAGTGAGAGTAGAAAATCCATGTGGGTAAAAAATACTTAATTACTATTTTTGTTTATCTAACTAATAACACTTGGTAGCGCACAATGTTACGTGGCAGTACGTATTTGGATTACCAGTGTCACTAAGTGATTTCCTTGAGACACAGCCTCATTTCTTACAGTTAATTCATAATCTACAAAAATTTATTAGACAACAAGTCTCTCTCATGGCAACAGGAGTGAGTGAGTTTATTAACAGGAAGTGAATTATATCCTCCGATGTACTAGAGGAATTTGTTCTCTATCTGGAACTACTTTCTAATTAAAGTCATGACATCCCTACCCCCACTTATTGTGTTAAATATTATTTACCCACACTTCAAGTCAAACACAAGGGTGATGAGCCCTTGAGAGTTTTCCCAGTCTTATGTTTTGCTTTCTATGAGTTTTCCTTTAGTACATTACAAAACATCAACTAAATTTGTGTCTTTAATAGAATTTGATAGCCTTCTTCATACTGTTTCTCAAATTAGCCTCAGAAATTTCAGCATTGGAAAATTGGTATTTTATTTTCCCAGCTGTTTAAATGTAATATATTTGAAGACAGAGGCACTGTCCTGTAAGTTTATAGCCTAAATAAATCTATTTTAAAGGTGTACTGGTTAGAGGCCAGGTGGCATAATGGGATGACATATGAGCTATTCACATTTGAAGACCTGGCACTAAATTCAACTCAGGATGCCAGGAAAATGACTTTAGAGGTGTCAATTTGCTGGAGTCCTTGGTGGGCATCGGAGAACATCACAGAACTGCTCTAAGGTCTAACATAATGTATCCTCTGTAAATTATATTGCCACGTTAGCCACCTAAGGTACAAAAGGGCAGTTTGAATGACTTCAGTAGACATTCCAAAATCTAGTTTTAATGAGTAATAAGAAGTACAAGCCTGTCTACAAGAAGGCTACCCTAATCTGAAGGGTTGTATGTGGGACTTGGAGTTGAAATGTAAGCTTTTCTGTGTCTCTGATCTTTATCTGGCTCATCAGTTATTCAGCAAGTATTTACTTCAGCCCCCTTTTCTGAGCCTTTGTCATTTTAGGCATGAATTTTATAACAAGACCAGTTGCCTTTCCTCTCCCTGACTTCAGGTCTCCTACAAATGCCAATAATAATATTTCAAAGAAATGCTTTGAAGAATTTATTAGTTCTCAAAAAAAAAAATACCATGATAACCCTGTCTAGAATACTTGTAAAATCATCTCTTCAATTATCCCAAGGTGCTTAATTGGACCACTTATCTGAAGATCTTTTACTTTTTTTCATTTGCCAAGAATGTCTAGTAATTATGCACTCAGTTTCCATTTGAATAGCTTTTTGAATTAGTTAGAAGGCCAGCATCATTACTTTATAGTTAATGTCTGAATCTAAGGTTTCTTTATTCTAGTAATACATTGTGTGCTATCCAGAAACATCACTTAATTTGAGAAAGCATAAAATGCTCAAAGGTATCATACTTTGATTTTTATTGTGAAAATATATTTCAATAACTGACAGACTTATCCTCTACGAACTTGAACCATTTGGTTCCATTCCTTTTGCAATTAATGTCAGTCCTTTGGATAAAATGGTCTGGTGGACCATGACAGCTGATGAGGGGTAATCCTGGGCAAAGTGGGTTCTCTTTCTCTACCCGAGAGGCAGGTTTAGTATGAAACTAATCTGCACATGGATTTGTGGCATTTCTAAGGAGCGAATCTAAGTTGGTAATGCTGCAGGCTGCTTCTAGACTTTTTCTTTTCCAATGATCCTACAGTTGGCTTGGAACATCCTCCATGGATTGCAAGATGCTGGAAGATAAGCAGATGGTTTTTCACTTGACCTCTCTGAAGCACAGTTTCTTTTTCTTTACCTCCAACTGTTAGGATCCCAGGATCCTTATCTTAGTGAGAGTCTATTTTGTAACCCTCTACCACCACCATCCCAAGTTCTAGGTTATGGCCTGTGGCTTTGCTAATAGCTTAGGTAGAGCCCTTTTATGGCTCATGAAGTCAGTTCATTGAAAGAAGTGAGGCAAATTGGGAACAAATTGAACATATTTAACTGAAGAGGTGATTTTGCATTAACATATACCTTTATTATCTCTTAGAATCAAAAATTATTTTATAAATCCTTATTGAATACCTACTCTGTGCCCATTCTGATACTATAGCCTGCATATATTATGGGGAACAAAATAGACAAAGTCTCATAAAGTATCCATCCTGGTGGGAAGGGAAAACAATATGCAAACAACAAAAAAGATCATTATTAACTGTTTTAATTAGATGAAGGCAGTAAGCAGGGTAGTGTGCTTACTGGCAGGTAAATGGCAGGGGAGAAGGTACTCGAGGAAGCCTTACTAAGATGGGGGTATGTGAGGTGAGGATGGGTGGGAAGGAGCCAGCAGTGTGAAGATGTGCTTGATGGGCTTGGGCATGGCAGGGAAGGCTAGACATTCCAGAGAGAGAGAACAGGGCAGGCAAAGGGTTCAAAGGAGGTAGGAAAGGAGGTCAGGGTGATAGGGGAGAATGATGTGAGATGGCATTGGTAAGGTGGACTGGAGCCAGATTATAGAGGCCTTTTTTCAAAATTTAGGTTTTATTAGAAATGAAAATTCTTGAAACAGGCCTCTTTTTTATGAACCTATTATGTCTTAGACCAAATGAAAGGTGACAGTTTTAGCCTTAAATGACCAAACTGCATTCATAATCTGGAATAATTGTGAGCAGAAGCCCACAGCATGTTGAAATAGCATTATATTATATTCAAAGGCTGGAGGCTGCTCAGTTCTCAGGCATTTATCACTTGAAAGTGGAAGGAGTAGAAAAGTTTAAAAGGCTACAGCAATAACATTTGAGAAAATGAATAATTTAGAGAATGAAATCATGAATAATGAATTTTTTAAAAAGTCTCCTCACTTGTGATTAGAGATTCATAATTTTCATTTTACAGCAAAATATAGTTGGCTGTCATGCATTCCTGACCTTCCTCTCCTAAGTACAATTGGGCCCAACACATTAGTGCCTTGATGTGCAGACTTACGACTAGCTTCTTGTGTTGAAACCATTAAATTTTAATGTATTCAGCTTAAGCATAAGTGGTCATAGATGATTCATAATGGTGCTCCCTGCTTTTGGTGAAAATGATCATCAGCAAGAGAATTGTCCCCAATGGCCACACTTATCTTCGTAGATGATTTCCTAAACATTTTTGTGCCCATAGAAGACCAGGAATAAACACTGCACAGCTGTTGGGTAAAGCACTATGATAATTGCTCAGAAACCACAGGGTATTTGATGAAGATAAAGTGGAACTCTGTAACTCTTGACATTTTATTTTTTAATTCCCAGTGTCTTGGGGGTACAAGTGATATAAGCTGCTCTTTAAGAATGGAGTTAGCCAACCATGATTTTTTTTTTCTTTAGGAAATATAAACCAAGAGTAGCCCCCAGGATTATGACTTCATCATTTAGCTGTCAGGCATAGAAGCAGGATGAGCCAGCAGGCTTGCCTGGCTGAAGCTTCAGATAGCAGCCTAACCCAATAAAAACAGGATTGCGGCTTGGGCATATGAGACTTAACAGCCTGGTAATTACTCGCATGTTCACCTGACCTAACCACTATCCATGTACTGAAAAATCACAGCCAAATATGCTGCCAGCTGAGTTTACTTATATTATGCAACCCGTATAGACACATCTGATCTGATCATATCCCTCCAGAGCTTGAAATCTTTCACTGCCTTCACAATAAACTCCTAATTATCTGCCATGACTCATGAGTCCCTTCATAATCTAGTTCCTGTGTCTCCAGTCCCTTCATTCTTACTTCCACCAGCAATTATGCTGCCATCATTCTCACCATCTGCAGCTTCCAGAAGGATGCATACTCTCCTTTGTTCCCAGGTCTCCCTGGTCCTGGGCATGTTATTCTTCTGCCTAGAATTCCCATCTTGCCTACTGCAGCTGGCTGACTCCTGTAGTCCTTCATAATTCCAGTATTACCTAACGCCATTCGTGACTCTCCCCTGACCCACAACACCCCTTTCTTATCAGTTTGCCCAGATACCGTGTCTGGGATCGTATTGTATTACAGAGATCTGTTTCCCTTAACCCAACCCTGCAGGGGGATCCTTCAGGGTAGTGGATGTGTTTTGTGACTTTGGTGCCCCTAGCACTTAAAATAGAGCCAGCACATGGTAGATGCTTGCTGCAGGATGGATGGGTATATGTAGTATATCTCTTTCCTGGCCCTGAAATTATGTAGAACAACTGGATTTTCTCCAAACCAGCCTAGGGATCATAGTGGATTATTCTGGGTAGGAGCAAGATAACAAAACTAACTTTAGTCTTCCCATCACATTACAAACAATTCAACTGCTTCCCTTTCTAAATGAAGACATTTTCCCAGTCCCTTTGTTTAATGAAGGAGCACAGTCCAAACTTGCCGTTAACTTTGTGAAATCACCACGAGATGGATTCATTAACTATTATAAGATTAACCACACCTGAGTATAAGCTTTGGTTCAGGTGCTTTGAGAATTGCTTTTATCCAAGCAAGGTCAAAATAAAATAGTGCTGCTGCTTACTTCCCCCTCCCCCATTCGTTGTTGCTTCAGTGGATGTACCAAGGAAATGGTCTGTCTCATTAAATAAAGCAATAGTGTTTTAGGACTGGAAGATAAATCTAAAAGTCTCCATTCAAATACTCTAGGCCCTTCTGCATCTAAAACCGCCCCAGAAAGATAGATGTTTAGTCTTAAGCATCTCTAGGGATAGGCTTCCACAGCCCTCTCAATTATGTGTTCCATTATCTCACCAGCCTTCTCATCAGGAAGGTTTTTTCCCTTAATGTTTAACTTTAATCCCTCCTGTTGCAATTTAAGCTCGTTTCCTTTTGTCTTGGCTTCAGTGGAAATAAAAAAATACTCACTAGCACCTACCCATCCCTATTTTTAATTGAACATGTCTGACTTCCCCAGGCAGCTTTTTATTTCCAGCACTAAATGGACCCCGTTTTGCCTTTTTCTCCTTATGCTACTTCTTGGAGACCCTTCCTTTTAAAACTTTCCTTGCTCTTACTGCAACAGGTATTAGGGACTATATATTTCAAGTCTGTCATTTAATCCTACAGTTCATTTTTCTAATCTGCCAATCTGTATTACCTTAATAAACCACCTAATACACTGAAGAAGAATTGATGGACACCATTTTAAAGTGCTTTAGAGTTGTGGAGTTCTTTTCTAAGTGAACTGCTACCGTTGTCCAATAATTCTTCTCGCTCCTCCCAACCCCACCCTGGTTTTCATGCTTAAGGATAAATATTTGTCCTGTCTTATTTCCTGCTTCTTCATGCATAAGTTTAATGCAGGCCATGACGACAGTATTTCTGAGTCCTGCTCTGCCAAGATTGCTCAAAGGATGGAGGAAGAAGAAAAGGGAACAGTATTCTCTTTTCCTCTAGCCTTTCCCAAATCCTAGAGGTAGTAGCCACCAGAGTTGACAGAAACGATAAATTTCCAGCTCTTGGAACACTGATCTTTTTGGGACTCTGAGATGAGAATTTGGGAATGACATGAGGAGGAATATGAGTCAAAATAAAAATACGCCTTGCATCCACCACCTAAAAATGAGACTTCTCTGTAAAAACTAGAAAGGAGATCATTCAAAGTGTGAATGAGAATTAAACAGAGTCAAACACTAGAACAAGAGAAAAGATGAACAGGAAGAAACAGATGTGATCAAGTATGAAGAAGAAAAAATGCTTTGATTTGTGATCTTCCAACAGGATAATGTCATGGTAAGATTTCTCAGTAAAATTAAAAATAAACCAGCTGAAGTTCCAGAATAAGAACATTGATTTGAATTTGTCATATAAGTACAGCAGTATTTTCCACTGATGGCTATGTACTTTATGTCATTGATTCAAAGATATAACGTAGACATGTTACCAGCAATTGTCTTTTCTTTCTTGAAAAATAGGCATTACTAATTTTACCCCTTAACAATGCTATGTAGTCTGACCTTTTAGGAATAATCCTGGACTATAAATAGAGTTACCACTGAAATTTCAAAGTAACTTCAATTTCAAAGTAGGAATATAAGTAGTATTATACTTTATTCTATTAATTGAATGTGATATTAATGATACTCTTGCCTTTCCTATAACCGTGCCATATAGGGCATTTCAAAGAAAAACTAGTTGACCCTTAGATTTACCATTGAAAATCAAAGGATTAAATAGAAATGCATGGCTGGTGAACTGTGAAGTCTCTGTGGTATATACAACAAGGTGATAACAAACATATATGATAACAACCACTTTTGGAGGATTCCTGAAGGAGAGATTTCTTTTTAAATGTGCATGTCTGTAATCTAGGACTATTCAAAATTAACAACAGCTACTCAAGAGGAAATGAAATATTCTTTTTCTCCTGCTTCCCTGAAAAGGCACCGTTTGACCAAAGTTTCAATCTGCAGACAAGACAGAATTCCATCTTCCCCCAAATTTAATTAATTGACTTCCACTAGGTCAAGGAAGTACCCTATTATATGGTAGAGCTCCAAATCCTAAACTGAACTTGAAACAGCTAACCTATGAAAACTGAAAAAGCTGAATTGCTTGGAAATGTAGTGACAGAAGCCATAGAAAAGTGAAAGGAGGCTGGGCGCTGCTCATGCCTGTAATCCCAGCACTTTGGGAGGCCGAGGCGGGTGGATCACGAGGTCAGGAGATCGAGACTGTCCTGGCCAACATGGTGAAATGCTGTCTCTACTAAAAATACAAAAATTAACTGGGTGTGGTGGTGCGCGCCTGTAGTCCCAGCTACTCGGGAGGCTGAGGCAGGAGAATCGCTTGAACCTAGGAGGTGGAGGTTGTAGTGAGCCGAGGTTGTGCCACTGCACTCTAGCCTGGCGACAAAGTGAGACTCCATTTCAAAAGAAAAAAAAATAAGAAAAGAGAAAGGAGACCATTCTTAATATATTTTTACAAAACCAAAAAATGCTCTTTTTGATGACTTATTGATGTCATGTTGATGCAACAGAGAGTATATGTGTAATTATTATTATAGAGTGTATTTTTAAGATTTATATTGCTAAAACCTATAGATCACAATGCATCTAGGAGTGTAAATTAGAAATAGTGTCAAAACAGCACTCCAGATGTGTTGAGTCATCTCTGGTGTCAAAAGGATAAGTTCAGATAATAATCAAATAAAGGATTTGCTAGAATATGTGTAGGTACTCAGTCTGATTTATACTCCCAGTTTTAAGACATCTATGCATTTCACTTCAGCTTTAAACCAAGGTCAAGATCACTGGAACCTGGGATCTGGAAATGGATTTATTGTTAGGATTAGTAACAGTTGTTTTGTTTTAATTTATTGTCACCCTATGGCCATCATTCTAAGAGATTGCTTTTAAAAGAATGTACAGTCTCCACTGACACAGGAGGTAAAGTCTGTACTGAAAAAGCAGTTCTATTTGAGCTATTTCTGATGTCATTCTGATCTGAAATCAAGACATTTGATTAGAAAATTGAATTTTGATAACTGTTTTATGGCCTATTGTACAACTATTCTCTATCTTAGCATGAAGTCAGTGTGGTGCTTTTGCTGCCAAAGAAATAGTGTGTATTTTTAGCCTCTTTTACGCACTTTAAAAGCAACTTTTTATTCTAGTCTGGTGTAAAATTCATTGTCACGTGAATAACTCAATCCTCTATGCCTGTTGAGTTGCACGTATGGGGTCACTTTAGCTGCATTGTATACTGTAAGTGATGGTCAAGGGAAGGAATGTCTGAGTACGACTGCAATATAATATATGTGCCAATCTGCATTCACTGCTAAAACAAAGTTATGAGATGTGAAGTGAGAACTTCTTTGAACAGTGTTTACAGCAGGCCTTATTGCATGATTGGAGTTTCTGAGAAAGCAGCTAACTGAAGACTTCAGATCTCTGTATATTGCTGCCAATAAGACCACATACTTACTGGAACTTATGCTTTATTCATTTTAGCTTTGAAAGATTTTCTAAAAATCTTGCCTGGAATTCATCAATTTTTTAAAAAAATATTTCATTATGTTACTGTATCTTGCTTTAAAGATGAAGATTGTCTTCTTTTGAGCTATCACCTCCCCTTCTTTGTTTTATTGGCAAATTAGAGAAGAGAGATATTTATCTTGGTTACATTATAATGTAATTTATCTGCTATGTACCTATTCTTACACTATCCACTCATGGCACCCTCATCACCGTAGTTGTAACTCACCTGTAATTCGTCTTGCATGTTTGACATTGGAAGGGATTTTAATACAACGCAAGCAACAAATAATTAGTTGGAAATGATGTGTTGTATTTTAGGGGTATGGAGATATATGGAGATATATCTCCATATATATATGAGACAGGCTGACCTGGATTTATGGAGACAGGCTGACCTGGATTTGTATTCTAGCCTATCATTTATGTTGCCATGTGATTTTGAGCAAGTAACTTAACCCTTGTGGGCCTTAGTCTCCTTATCTGAGACCATAGTAGTGTTGTGAGGACTGATCAAGATAATGCATGGAAGACACTTAGCATAGGACCTAGCCCATGGGAAATGCTCAATTCATGATGACTTTTTAAAATTATGATTATTATAATGGAAAAGTGATTTATTCTTTTTTTGCGTCACATGTTTAAAACTGTGATAGAATATTACATAAATTCTTGGCTGTCACTTTAAAGCCCTGATCCATTTCTTCTGGAAAAGAGGTGAAAATGTAATGTGTGCTCATTCTATGATGAGAATAACAACAATCTCACAAATATTTCTATGTTGCCTTACCAGGCATTTGAAATTAAAAGCAGATCTAGCCTGTTTCTCCAAAAACTGAACTCATTGCTGGGAGATAATCTCTCTTTTTGAGGTAAAGAATGATTTGTACTAATTTTTGGGAACTAACGCTTAAGAATCCCTGGCTATAGAACTGCAGTGTAGATATAACATCAAAAGGAAATATTTATATAATGTAGTACTTGAGGCTACACAGGGAAGTGAAAATAGCTTAATGGTTGGTATTAGGTGAACCTATTTAAAAATCCAGATTCTACCTCCTAATCATTTGCTTTGGTGTCGTTTCTAAAATGGGGGTTATAATGCCTACTTCATAAGGATATTGAAATATCAAAAAAGATAACATATATGAAGTGCCTTGACCTAGTATTTGGCACATAGTAGATGCTCAGTAAATCTTCATTGTCTTCTGTCCTTCCTACAGTGTTTCACATATTTCCATGTAGTACTATCTCTTTTCTACTGACTTGTCTTACTTTTAGACTTTCTGACCTTGAGCCCTCATTTCTGAGCTATTCCTGTGTTTGCTTATTTGGTATGAGGAAGTCTGATTCTGTCACATTAGTTACCTATTAGAGTTTTAGGAAAATATGACTTAAAGGGAAATTAAGTGGTAACTGTGTACTGGCTGAAACATTTGTGAGCTCCCAAAAAATGCATCAGTGCCAGGCAATGACTTCTGTTCAATAAGTCTGTTGTAGTCAACAGAATGATGTGTTTCAGTAGTTTATTTTCTTTTGTTATTTCTCTTGGTTCCCTGTCTTTTTGTTTTCCAGGGTGCATGATGATAGATTGTTTTAAATTCTCTATTTATTCAGAACTTCTGGGTTGTGGGTATTGTCTTGCCAGTGACAGTGGAAGACGTGCATGTTGTCACTTAAGTTTTAACAGTCTATCTTCAGGTCTGACTTGGAAACTTGCATAATGGCCAGCATCCAAGTAGGGATGAAGGTGGAGCCCAGATCAATATAAAACATTAAGCCTATTAGTAGTATATATACTGCTATGTATACTGATATATATAGCTATAAATAAATTAGGATACCTCTTAGACTGCAGTTGTAGAGTATTCATACAGGTACAAGGTGAGAAGTGGAAGAGACGGTGTCCCAATATCTTATTTGAATCACTTATTTACTATTTGGGGGAAAAAACATAAGGAGTGTGGTCTGCAGATAACATCTGCACCAGTTTTATCTACAAATGTCTATTTAAGTTTCCTTCCATTAGACATAGATTCTGTTGACTTCTGCCTTATGGGTCACAGACTCCATTCTATACTTCACACATTCACGTGTTTATAGATACAATATTGATATACTGATGGAAAAGATTGGTTCTCATTATTGAGATATTGGCATAATGTTAGGTCAGTGATCAAGAAATGCTACAAACAAGCGGTAATGCTTTTTTAAAAAAAAGATGTCTGTACTTTTTCCAAGTTTGAAAGACATTGAATTGTAATATATATATGTATATTCAAAATACATAATACATGATGCATAACATAATCTAATATACATCTATAATGTATATGTATACATTATTTATGTATATTTTGAAATTCTGATGGTAGGTTATTTCCTGAAAGAGAATTTTGAGAGTAACATCAACCTTAAAGTTCCCACTTAATGAAGAAAATGAAACACTTATAATAAGGACCTTATAACTTAAAATTTAAAGAGGAGTTGCTCTGTTGTTTGTTTTGAAGAAGTATCTGTGATTAGAAAGACAGAGATATAAGATTTAGTGCTTTTCAAATTTAAATGCTTGTTTTCTATTTTTATAGCTCTGGTTATTATCAGAGTGCTATCTTTTTATTTTTTTTAACAAGGTGAATTAGTCATTACTGTATGTATACAGTGCATTTTTGCCAAAAGTTATAAAACACATGTTATTAATATAAAGACAAAACTTTCAAATTAAAGATGCTAAATTGGCTTAAATTTCATTGAAGAAGAATGTACATTTGACAAATTAGAGACACATTTTTCCAAAGAAAATTATAAGAACAAATATTAGATCCTTTATGTTAAAAGTATAAACAGCTACACTTTAAGAACGTAAGAAAAATAACTGTATATGAGGAACTAAGTTTCCCCAGGTTGTAAGTTTCTTTCCAGTGGTAGTTCAGTGGGGTAAAGAGACCGATAAAAGGAAAGGGAGACAGGAATGGGAATGGGGTTCTGTTCCCTTTCAGAATGGAAGCCTGATGTCACATGGAAGTATATTTAATTAGATGTGCATTACTTAAGGAATCCGTAAATCAGTTCCAGACTTTTCTCTATTAAATTTTTAGGGTGAGCCTACCTGAAGTTCTATCTTTGTGCGTTTCATTCTGTCTGATGATACAGTGCTCTTTATTTGACCTGAAATATAAACTCATTTCTTCTCCCAACAGCATTCAAACTCAGCAGAGTGTCTCTCTTCTTTAAATGTACATACTGCATATATCTTCCTGGGTACCAGGACTCTCAGTAGCTGTAGCTATTTTGTTCTCCTACTTTTGGAATCACACTTTTCTGAAATCACCTACCTTGTTATTTTTCTTAACTTTTGAGCAGTATTTGGTGCTGCTGACCATTTTCTCCTTGAGCACTCTTCCCCAGGCCCTAGGACATTGCTTTCTCCTGGTTGTCTCATCCCCTTGGCTCCTCCTTCTCAGCCTCTTTCATGGGCCTCTTTTGTCTGCTTAGCCTGAGAGGTTGGTATTCCTTCAGATTCTGTCCTTGGCTCTTCTCACTTACTGAGTGGTTTTCATTTCTGCTATTAGTTACTTTCTACATGCTGATGACTTCTAGATTTGAATTCTCACCAGGTCTTCTCTCCCAAGCTCTAGATCCATACATCCAATTGTTTATTGACCTTTTCCACTTAAATGTGACACAGTTACCTTAATCTCGATATTTTCAGAAACTGAAGTCATTATCTTCCATACCCCATCTTACCCCCAAACCTACTTCTCTTTGTATTTAATATCTCAGGATTAGTACTGGCACCTATAGGTGCTCCAGCTAAATTTAAATAGATGCATAAAATCTCTTGCCCTGAACCATATCTCTCTGTCCCCACCCATTAGCCTAGCCTAGGCCACCACTATTGCTTCATTTGCTTTGTTGCAGCAGCCTGTTCTCCCTTCCTGTAGTCTTTCTTCTTCAATACATTTTTAATACTTCAGAACACATAGAAAGAACTTCTTTGGCTTACAGTCTTACTTCTTTGCCTCCTATTGTCTCTAGACTTAAGTACCAGTTCGTTACCATGGTTATCAGGCCCTTCGTGACCTCATGATTTCATCATTGCTTTCTTTTCTAAGCTTGTCTCTCAGCACTCCCCATACCAATGCATGACATGGATTTTTCTCTTTAAAAATGTGTACATGGCTTCCTCTCTGGAGCTCCTACCTCTTCCTCCCTTACTACTTTTGCTTGGTGAGTTTCTAATTGACTTAATTTCTCAGCATGCATGATATCTTCTCCAGAAGCTCTTCCTGACATCCCCACTTCCGTCCTCCCACTTAACCAGACTTTTGTGTTTTCTCCTAGGTAACACTAGAGCTTACACCTATCATAGACTTATCCTAATGTATTAGAACTGTCTTTTTACTCTCAAATTTCCCTTCTAGACTGTAAGTTTCTTAAGGTTAACAATGGGCTCATCTGTGTTGTAACTTGTAAGTAGTTCCTGGAACATAGTGGATACTACAGCTACTTCTTGAATTGAGTATGTATGCATGAATTACTGTGACAATTCCTTACTGTTTCCATAGTGATTTTGCCATTGTCATCATGCATCATATCTTCTCTTATTTTCAGAATCTCTCTTCTAACTTCTATAAGAGCTTAACTTCAAAACATGTTGAACAGTGTATACTGTTAAATGAAAAAGGGAAATACAGAATGGTGTAATGATATGTTTCTCTTTGGGTAAGAAGGAAGGAATATAAGAAAATATATGTGTATGTATTTATTTGTGCAAAAGAAATTAAGGCAGGATAAATCAGAAACTAAAGAGATTGGTTACCTATAGGAAGTGAATGGTACGGGGTGGAAAGAAGGGGAGAGAGATGGAAACAAGATAATAGGGATAAGGAGGGTGCAATTCTTTTCTGAGAACCTCTTTGTGTTTTGCTTGATTCCTAGAAACATAGTAGTGTTTTGCATACCGCCTCTCTATCAATAAATAGATCAATAAAACCAGGATGTAGGGGAACCTAAAATTGAATACAAAATATAACAGATGAGTCTGACTCTATTGTGAATTGATATTGATAACATTTATATTGAAGGGGGTGGGAAAGAAAAGCACTAATCTGGGTATTTTGACTGGTATTGTGAGGCTAAGGGCTAAAAGTATTATACACAAATGCTTCACTCAAGTTAGTGAATTTGTGTCTCCTAGCAGTGTGGGTTATCAATTCTGAAACTGCTTTATGTGTATGCTAGGATTAAACAAAGAAGTTGTAAGTATGGAAGTGGGAACCCTGTAGTATCAAACTCAGTCAGAGGTACTAGTATGAAATAATGGTTTTTAGTATATGCAGATGTATATATATAGTAGTATACAGACATATATATATATATGCAGATATATAAATACAAAAATAAAATAGATGCATGTGTGCATGCACATGCATATATAATACATGATATTCCCTAGCTCTGTCTGCTGAGAGGGCCTGGGAACAAAGACATACTAGTAGTAGTGAACATACCTGGTGCCAGATTTTGGTTTCTAATTACCATCCCTAATAAAAATAACCAGGCTGACTATGTAGGTAATACATGCTTATCTTAAAAAGTGGTTTTATTCTGCTTACTTTCTGTATTGTAAGCACTGTCCCAAGTGACAAAAAGCATTTTTCAAGACTCAAAGCACATCCAAAAGCAAGGAGGTTTTGCATTAAATAGTAATAGCACCTTCTACTACATGACAGAAGATATAAAAATTAAATACTTTATAAAAGGAACCAGAGCTCCTTGGAGAAGTGGTTGATTCCAAGGCAGAGTCAAGAAAACACAAGATGAGCCTGAAGCATCTTCTAGTGCCAGAAGGCTGAAAGTGTGCTCAAAAGGCATAGAAGCCAGCCTCAAGGAGCTTCCAACAGCCAAAGCTGGAACAATTTGAGCAACAAAACAAATAATGGTGATATTAGATTATAACCTGTAGAATAAAGTAAACATGAACCCATACTGATATAAATAAATAATTGAATAAAAATAGGGGGGAAAGGACAACTAGCTCTTCCTTATAGTAAAATTCCATTTGATAAATGAAGAAGCAATGAGAGAAATGTAAAATCACCATTAGACAAACATCACAATAGCCATTATTGCAGGCAAGATCCTCCAGTGGATGTTAACATTGGTGAGAGAAAGTTTGAAGAGAAACAAAATATTTGCATAGTCTCAAATATATTTATTAATTTTAAGGGAAAACTACTATTTTACAGAAAGACCTAGTAGACATCACCTTAATCAAATGATCACAGTGTAATGAGACATAACATCATGTACCCCATATGTGATGCACTGAGAAGTGTACAACATCATTTCTGTGGTGTTCGTGACAAAGACACATAACCTCAATCTAATTATGATGAAATGATGAAGCACCAGAAAACCCCAAATTGAAAAACATTTCAGAAAATAATTCATCAGTATGCTTCAAGTGCGTGTCATGAAGACTAAGGAATTATCACAGACTGGAGGAAACTAAGGAGATATAACAACAGATATGATGTGGAATTTCATATTGGATACTGAAACAGAAAAAGGACGTTAGTGGAAAAACTGGTGAAATTTGAATAAAGTCTGTCAGCTAACTAGCTAACGATATAATACCAATGTTAATTTCCTAGTTTTGGTAGTTGTACTATGGTTATATGAGATGTTATATAGATGGGGGTATAGGGAAACTCGTACTATTTTTTTTTCAATCATTCTCTAAAATTATTTAAAACAAAAAAGTTTATAAAGAGGAACTACAAATATGCTCTAGGGTCTCCTCTTAAAAACAAATACATACAGATATTTAGGATAAAGCTGTTGAGTTATCGATTAACTTTTGACTTTTATAATTTAGGTATGTATTTTACCATTTTGAGGGGAACTACTGAAAGAACAGAATAGAATAGAGAAAAAACAGAAAAATATTAAAAGAGACAAGAACAAAGAAGAAAATGGGAGGACGACTGGAAAACATAAAATGCTCTTTCTGTCAGATAAAGGAAAGTCTCTTCTATTCCAAGTTTGCTAAAAGTTCTTACTGGGAGTGGATGTTTTAAGTTTATTAAATGTATCTTCTGCATCTTTGAAATGATCATTTAAATTTTCTTATTTTTGCCGTATTTCTTTTAATTCTTAGCTATAATTAGGAATTTTTTCTCAATCCCATGCTATAGAGGAAGCTTATTTTATATATTTTTTATAGTTACATGGTTTCATTGGTATAGAACTCTTATCATTTTGGAATTTGAGATGCCATAGTAAGGTACACTGAAATTCCATGTGCAATTAAGTTTATGTTCATCAGGCAGCATTCTGCTAAAATAACCCTCTCTTTTTCAGTTTAAATGTTTAATTTGTACATATAGATAATATTTGTACATATCATAAATATGTAGTACATGTGATATTTTGATACAAGCATACCACGTGTAATGATCAAATTAGGGTAATTGGAACATCTGTCGCCTCAAATATTTTATCGTTTCTTTGTGTTAGAAACATATCAATTCCATTCCTCTCGTTATTTTAAATATATAATAAATTATTGTTAGCTATATTCTTTTTATTGTGCTTCTGAACATTATATCTTATTCCCTGTATCTAATTGTATTTTTGTATTTGCTAACCAAACCCTTTTTATCCCCTGCTCCTCACAACTCTACCAGCCTCTAGTAACTGTCATTCTACTCTCCTATTTCCATGAGATCAATATTTTAGCTTCCATATATGAGTGAGAACATGCGATATTTGTCTTTCTGTGTCTAGCTTATTTCACTTAATGTAATGTCTGTAGTTCCATCCGTGTTATTACAAATGAAAGGATTTCATTCTTTTATGGCTAAATAATATTCTATTGTGTGTATGTATTACATTTTCTTCATTCATTCTTTGATAGACACTTAAGTTGATTACATATCTTGCCTAATGTGAATAGTGCTGCAATAAACATGGGAATGCAGATCTCTCTTCAATATACCAATTTCCTTTCTTTTGGATATATATCCAGCAGTGGGATTGCCAGATCATGTACTAGTTCTATTTTTAGTTTTTTGAGGAACCTCCATACTGTTTTCCATAGTGGTTGTATTAATTCACATTCCCACCAATGGTGTACAAACTTTCCCCTTTCTCCACATCCTCACCAACATCTGTTACTTTTTGTCATTTTGATAAAAGCCATTTTAACTGGAGTGAGATGATGTCTCCTTGTGGTTTTGATTTGCATTTCTCTGATGATTAGTGATGTTGAGCATATTTTTCATATATATGTTGGCCATTTGTATACCTTCTTTTGAGAAATGTCTGTTCAGTCTTTTACCCATTTTTAATTGGATTTTCTTTCTTTTTCTTTTTTCTTTTTTTTTTGCTGTTAAGCTGTTTGAGAACTTTCTCTTGTCTATCAATCAACTATTTACCTATCCATTTTTTAAAATTAGTATAGGCTTGATGGATTCATTTTATTCAATGGTTATAGTTCACTACTGCCTTTGCTTATTTTGATACTGAAAATTTCCCAGATTTGACTGGAAGAAAATAATTCAGACTCCTGTGTCCTCCTTCCCTCTAACCCCTCCCTGTCTGGCTCCTCTTTCTCTTCTTCTCTTTCTTTCCCTCTTTCCCTCTTTCTTTCTTTCTTTCTTTCTTTTTTTTTTTTTTTTTTTTTTGAGACAGAGTCTTGCTCTATGGCCCAGGCTGGAGTGCAGTGGTGTGATCTCGGCTTACTGCAAGCTCCGCCTCCCGGGTTCACGCCATTCTCCTGCCCCAGCCTCCCGAGTAGCTGGGACTGCAGGTGCCTGCCACCACGCCCGGCTAATTTTTTTTTTTTTTTTTTAGTAGAGAAGGGGTTTCACCATGTTGGCCAGGATGGTCTCGATCTCTTGACCTCATGATCCACCTGCCTTGGCCTCCCAAAGTGCTGGGATTACAGGCATGAGCCACTGCACCCAGCCCCATCTTTCTTTCTTATAATTTTATTGAGATATAATTCACATGCCACAAGATTCACCCTCCTATGTCCTCTTAACATGCCCCCATCATTTTTCCCCCTAATTTTGTAATTTTCTGGTACAATAAGACATTTTTGGCCCATTTTGTACTTTCCCAAGCTTGAAATAAGCAATTTCTCCTGGTTCCTCTTAGTAGGGGATATTATTAAGAAACCGGTATCTGAGTAGTAGATGTGCTTATTGCTATTGGTGTGTTATTGCTTCTTGATTCTTCAGTGGACAGGAAAAATGTACCAAGAAGTAAATGTTTATGATTTGTTTGCTTTTCTTCTATTCCCTAGACTGCTTTTTTAACATCTAAAAATGGTAGCTCATGAAATATACTCTTTTGCACTTTGATTTTTCAGGGTAACAGTATACCCTAGATATCAGTTCCTACCAGTTCATAGAGCTCTTTCTTATTCTTGTCTAAGCTTTATAGTTCTCCAATTTATGGATATACCATCGTTTATTCAACCACTCTCATTTAAGTAGTTTCAACTATTTTGCTATTGCAAAAAAATGCTGTAGTTTATTACTTTGTGCAGATATATTTTCATTTTATTAAAGGTATTGATAATTTTAAAACTTCATCTTAGCTATTTCTTAAAACTTTATCAAAGGTGCTCACTAGGGGTATTACTGACTGATTTGTTCCACCTTATTTTTTATTTCTCATTTACCCTTTGGTAGAGATAGTAATGTACAGTAAAATAGTCAAGATACAGATAGCCAAGAAGTAGAAGAAAGTAGGATATGAGAACATTAACTCCTAAATAATAAAGGTTGGCTATTTAGTTGTTCCCATTTCACATATACAAGGCTATTTGCACCTAGCTTGGGGTTTTTGGTTGCTGGCATTAGTGGTGACAATGCTGTCTTTGTCTTCAGGTGGTTCACTGGTAGAATATTTAAAAAGAAAGGGCCTTAAAGACTGTCCACTTCAACTTCTTCATTCTGCATGTGGGGTCCCAGTGCCCACAGGCTTACCCATTATCACATAGCACTTTAATGGTTAGCTGTGACTAGAACCAGGTCTCCTAACACATGCTTGTTCCACCTACACCACATCATCTTTCCTTTTACAAACATCAGACTTTGGCATGGAGTTGGAAAAACTTTTTTGCAAATAGTGAATATAAGACGCTAATTAACTTATTTTGATTTTAACCTTTAAGGTCTTTTTTTTTCCTCCCATTTTTGCTGCAACTCTTTGCCCTTTCTTCTCACCAACTGTGGGTCAGTGGTAAGCAGCAGATGCTTACATAGTGCTTACTATATGCTGGCCACTTTTCTAAGCACATTACACGTATTAAAGCATTTATCCCTTCCAGTCATCCAAAAAGGTAGAGATGATTTCAGATGAAGAAAATGAGGCCCAGAGAAGCTAAGTAACTCATGCAAGGTCACATGCATATTCAAAGGTTTGGGTTGCTGATTGATAAATTCCTGGCAGCACAGACAAGATGTCTCCCTGATGTCTTTTATTTTTTTCCCCTTCTATATTTGGTACCAGAGCCAGAGATCCCCTGGGACCACATAGATTATCCTAGAAATTTCTGATACAGGGAAGAATAAGTACTTCAATTGTACTGCAAGTCCTAGAAAACACACACACGTGTGCACACATACACATACACACATTATTTATTTATTTTATATAGTTTATATATAAACTATATATGGAGAGTTTGACGGGTTATTTCAGAGTGAGTGGAAAGACTATTTCAAAAGAAAATTTGAAGACATTTTAAAACTTTTTCTATTCAGCAGTTAATTGATTGCTATTTTTAAATTTAAAATATGCACACTTTAAATGCATCAAGATTTCTTGAAGTTATAGCTTGGGCTTGTTGCTTAGGCTTAATTAAAAAGAAGTGATCTTTTTATTCACAAGTGGGGCTCTTATCTGGCTTCTGCTATTATGTAACGTTATCAAACTTCAACAGGTCTGGTGATAGGAAGATTTACCACTCTAAACTTCAGGACTTGAGGCTGGTTAATATTTGTCTTTTAAAAATAAGAAATGATTTTAAAAAAGATATTCCAACTTCTCCCAAGTAGAGGAGGACAGATAATAATTGATGCTGTATGATCTTGCCTGGCCCAGTATTCCTTTCAGCTTTTTAGAGGGGGAATTAGAGTGGTGTTCTCATGGGTTCTATCATGCTGGCATGAAACAGTTCATCAGTATCTCTTTTAAAAGCCTTAAGGAAATGTCCTCTTCCTACACATACTCCCTCCCAAGACTAAACCAGGAAGAAGTTGAATTTCTGAATAGACAAATAACAGGCTCTGAAATTGAAGCAATAATTAACAGCCTACCAACCAAAAAAAATCCAGATGGATTCACAGCCGAATTCTACCAGAGCTACAAAGAGGAGCTGGTACCATTCCTTCAGAAACTATTCCAATTGATAGAAAAAGAGGGAATCCTCCTTAATTCATTTTATGAGGCCAGTATCATCCTGATACCAACGCCTGGCAGAGACACAACAAAAAAAGAGAATTTTAGACCAATATCCCTGATGAACATCGATGCAAAAATCGTCAATAAAATTTTGACAAACCAAATCCAGCAGCACATCAAAAAGCTTATCCACCATGATCAAGTGGGCTTCATCCCTGTGATGCAAGGCTGGTTCAACATACACAAATCAATGAACGTAATCTATCACATAAACAGAACCAACGACAAAAACCACATGATTATCTCAAAATATGTAGAAAAGCCTTTGACAAATTTCAACAGTACTTCATGCTAAAAACTCTCAATAATCTACATATTGATGGAACATATCTCAAAATAATAAGAGCTGTTTATGACAGTCCCACAGCCAGTATCATACTGAATGAGCAGAAATGTGAAGCATTCCTTTGAAAACTGGCACAATACGAGGATGCCCTCTCTTGTCACTCCTATTCAACATAGTGGTGGAAGTTCTGGCCAGGGCAATCAGGCAAGAGAAATAAATAAAGGGTATTCAATTAGAAAAAGAGGAAGTCAAATTGTCCCTGTTTGCAGATGACATAATTGTATATTTAGAAAACCCCATTGTCTCAGCCCAAAATCTCCTTAAGCTGATAAGCAACTTCAGCAAAGTCTCAGAATACAAAGTCAATGTGCAAAAATCACACGCATTCCTATGCACCAATAACAGACAAACAGAGAGCCAAATCATGAGTGAACTGCCATTCACAATTGCTTCAAAGAGAATAAAATACCTAGGAATCCAACTTACAAGGGATGTGAAGGACCTCTTCAAGGAGAACTACAAACCACTGCTCAGTGAAATAAGAGGACACAAACAAATGGAAGAACATTCCATGCTCATGGATAGGAAGAATCAATATCATGAAAATGGCCATACTGCCCAAGGTAATTTATAGATTCAATGCCATCCCCATCAATCTACCAATGACTTTCTTCACAGAATTGGGAAAAACTACTTTAAAGTTCATATGGAACCAAAAAAGAGCCCACATTGCCAAGACAATCCTAAGCAAAAAGAACAAAACTGGAGGCATCACGCTACCTGACTTCAAACTGTACTACAAGGCTACAGTAATCAAAACAGCATAGTACTGGTACCAAAACAGAGATATAGACCAATGGAACAGAACAGAGTCCTCAGAAATAATACCACACATCTACAACCATCTGATCTTTGACAAACCTGACCAAAACAAGAAATGGGGAAAGGATTCCCTATTTAATAAATGGTGCCTGGAAAACTGGCTAGCCGTATGTAGAAGGCTGAAATTGGATCCCTTTCTTACACCTTATACAAAAATTAATTCAAGATGTATTAAAGACTTAAATGTTAGACCCAAAACCATAAAAACCCTAGAAGGAAACCTAGGCAATAGCGTTTAGGACATAGGCATGGGCAAGGACTTCATGTCCAAAACACCAAAAGCAATGGTAACAAAAGTCAAAACTGACAAATGGTATCTAATTAAACTAAAGAGCTTCTGCACGGCAAAAGAAACTACCATCAGAGTGAGCAGGCAACCTACACAATGGGAGAAAATTTGTGCAGTCTACCCATCTGACAAAGGGCTAATATACAGAATCTACAAGAACTTAAACAAATTTACAAGAAAAAACCAACCCTATCAAAAATTGGGCAAAGGATATGAACAGACACTTTTCAAAAGAAGACATTTATGCAGCCAACAGACATGTGAAAAAATGCTCATCATCATTGGTCATCAGAGAAATGGAAATCAAGACCACAATGAGACACCATTTCACGCCAGTTAGAATGGTGATCATTAAAAAGTCCGGAAACAACAGGTGCTGGAGAGGATATGGAAAAACAGGAACGCTTTTACACTGTTGGTGGGAGTGCAAATTAGTTCAACCATTGTGGAAGACAGTGTGGAGATTCCTCAAGGATCTAGAACTAGAAATACCATACCCAGCCATCCCATTACAGGGTATAGACCCAAAGGATTATAAATCATGCTGCTATGAAGACACATGCACACGTAAGTTTATTGTGGCACTATTCACAATAGCAAAGACTTGGAACCAACCCAAATGTCCATCAATGATAGACTGGGTTAAGAAAATGTGGCACATATATACCATGGAATAAGATGCAGCCATAAAAAAAGGATGAGTTCATGTCCTTTGCAGGGACATGGATGAAGCTGGAAACCACCATTCTCAGCAAACTATCACAAGGACAGAAAACCAAACTCTGCATGTTCTCACTCATAGGTGGGAACTGAACAACGAGATCAGTTGGACACAGGAAGGGGAACATCACACACTGGGGCCTGTTGGGGGGTGGGGAGCAGGGGGAGGGATAGCATTAGGAGATATACCTAATGTAAATGACGAGTTGATGGGTGCAGCATACCAACATGGCACATGTATACCTATGTAACAAACCTGCACGTTGTGCACATGTACCCTAGAACTTAAAGTATAATTAAAAAAAAAAAAGAAAAAAAGAAGAAATATCCTCTTGCTAAGAAGGCTCAAAATGGGATTCAAACATATCTTTGCCCTATCACTTTATTTTTATCATTATTTGTAATGATTTTATATTATTATCATGCCTTCACATAAGTTATCACATTTGATTTCTACATCGATCTTGAAATAAGGAGGGAAGCTATTACCACCAGTGTATAGAGAAAACTGAGGCTTAGGGATTTTTAAGTAATTTTCCCAAGGTCGCAGTACAGTGGTGAGGTGGAGCTGGTAGGAAATAAGTAAGCTGGACTCCTGACTCCAATGCTCTTTCTTCCCTGCTAGGCATTCTTCCTTACACTCCCAAGTGGGATGACTTGCAGACCCCAGAAATCATGATAATTGTTCGGCTGTGGTCTGGAATGGAGCAAGACAATGTCAGAGACTGCTTCTTCCTCTTTCACAGGAAGTCACCTGCTTGTGCAGGCTCTTTAAGACTACTTTTGCACTGCTCTATATATTTCTGTTGTTTCAGTGGAGAACTCTGCTAAATAATTGAAGCCTAGATTTGGCAAGTTCTGGAAGATAAACCAGAAGTTACATAGGAAGTTGAGTGTATTACCATTCACCTAGCACAATCTCCCTGCCACACACAGCCTGCAAAAAACAAACAAACAAAACAAAACAAAACAAAAAAAACAACAAAAAAACAAAACAGAAAAAAACAAGGTTTCAGGTAGGAACTTAGGTTTTATGTTGCAGTGCCTTTGGGAAGGACTCATCATCACAGCTGTGTTCTGAGATTCCTGAGCTGTTAAAATCTATCCCATATCAGTATATAAGCTTTCGTATTTCCTGTATCTCTAGGACAAAAGACAATGGTGTAGTCTTCCAAGTGGATTCAGAATATACTTAGCAAAGCATATGCAAAAACATATGCAAGAACTAGTATGAAACATTGAAGTAAAGCCAAAAGGAAATATGCATTAAAAGTACCAGAACATGAAAATCTTGTGTTCAAAGAAGTGCATTCAGCAGCTTTAGGCTGCCGCCTTTTGCAAGCTCTGCTCTCCCACCAGGCTTCAGGGCTGTCTGTTTCTCCACAGTCAGAAAGCTAAAGCTTACTCTTTGGCCCTAAGTCCTGACAACTTGAAAATCTTAGTATTGGGCATTCCTATTTGAAATCCCTAATAAAAGTGGGAAATTTTTGAAGGGCCATCCTTTTCAGTGTTTAGCTTGGAACTCATTCTGCCTTCAGGGGCCTCCAAAAAAGACAAACCACTTCATCCTCTGAAACACTTCATTATGAGCTGAAAGGGAGCCAGTACAGAAGACCCTATTCTCTCTGAGATGGAACAGGACAGTATGTTTGTCTTGTTTCCTAGTATTGCCAGGTCTTAGGGTCACCAAGCCATCCAGTATCTCAAGTTGGTCTTATTTATTTGTGTCATGCAAAGGGGAATTCATTTCCTAAATTGTTAAGAGTTTAAATGTATTTATTACACTCTTTGGAGGGTTTGGCCCCGGCGTATATCACAGCCCTGTCTTGAAGCACTGAGGTTTGTTTTCCATCAGTTTGAGCCTCAAACATAAAAGAGTTTCAACAGTGGCTAGGATATTACCTGTCATTTTAATGATCAGAGGAAGAGAAGTTAAATTATAAGATGACCTGGACAACAACCAGACTTCAGAATCCATTTCAATAAAGTGTTAGTGAGCTTCCCAGTACCCCTGATGATGGTGAAAAAAATAAAATGTCAGCCAAGCTTTTCAAGACAGATTAGAGAATTACCCAATTCCCTCCACCTCCTCATTCTAAGTCTAAGGCAAATGTTTGTTTAAAAATTTAAAACTAAGCAGTTATGTTCAACTGGATGAATTCATTCATTTGGGACAGAACACCAACCACAAAAATGTAATCTATAATGTTTGCTTCATACCTAGTATATTTATGAAGAACTCTCTTTTCTGTGTCATTACTCAATTGGAACACCATAAATGCAGCAAAAAGTCTTATTTAATTATTATCTGTTTTAAAACCAATTTATTTATGATAGCAATAATATTTGTCGACCACTTTTGTATGCCTGGCATATCCTTATGTGAACTTTTATTTAATCTTTTAAAAAATCCAGCAAGATAGGTACTTATTACCCCCCTACTTTATAGATGACTGAATAGCAGCCTCTGCCGGTTAGGTGACTTGCCAAAGGCCATTCAGCTGTGGAGCAGGAACTAAAGCCCAGGAGTCTCACTCCAAGCCGGTACCCTCTGCACTAGATGGTTTTCTGTCGTGTAGCTCAGTTAGCCCAGGTAACATGGTTAGTTGATGACAGGTCTACTGGATGATCACTTGAGAAAAGAAAGTTAATCATGAGGCATTGTCTTGCAGGGACAGTGGCAGAAATGGACAGGTTTTTAACATGCTTATTTAGCATCTGTATAATTGTAATGGGCCCTGTAGAAGTAAGTTTATAGAAGTAGACTTAGGTAGAAATGAAGTAGGTAACAGTTGAGAAATAGGATTGCTTATTTGTATGCAAAATGATAGCTATCGCTTGTGTTGCCAAGAAAAGACTTTGTTTTTCCTTTTTAAGTGATGACTACCCATGTGCTGCTCCTAAGAGACCAGAGAAAACATCAAAGAACCCTACAAGAGGCTGAACCAGAGAATACTCTGGAAGGTTGTTTAAGAACAGTTTCACTGAGGGGAAATTTTTTTACAGATCAAACTGGCAGATGGGAGTTATTCATTCATCTCTTCCAGAAATAGCTAAAGGGATACAACAGAAATCATTTCAGTTTGAACATACATAGGGTGATGGATTCAGCCAGGATGCTAAGACAATTTTGGATTTTTTCAGTTTTATATGCTTAGGGTTTCCATGAATATCACTGAAGCCCGTGATTCAGTAACTTGGAGTGCTAGAGGTTTAATGCTCTCTCTGCATTGTGAAGCATATCTTTAGGACAGAACCTTTGGAAAAAGTAAAGGTTGTTTTAAACATTGGTGAGTATCCATACCAAGCTGTGTTATATAGCCAGTCATTGGCCATGGCCTTCAGAGAAAGCTTTTGTCTACCATTTACCAAAAGATGTGTATTTTGTGTGTATTTGTGTGTGTGTGTGTGTGTGTGTGTGTGTGTGTGTGTGAGAGAGAGAGAGAGAGAGAGAGGGGAAGAGAGTAAGAATAATCTTTTTTGTTTGTTTTTTTGTTCTAAAATGTCCATCTTGGGCCAAGACACTTTGTACTTGCTTTGGGGAAAAAGACTATAAAATAGGACATTAGTTTCAAAAATAAGTAGTTTTTCTAGTAGAATTAAATGATAGAAGAGTAAGTTCTTCTCACTGGTGAAATGGAAGGTCACTGTATGTCCAGAGACTTTAATTTACATCTATAAACATTATGACTGTGGCACATTAAGCCCATATTCTTGTACATAAAAAGCCACTTTACCTCAGACTTAACTTGTTCCTGTAAAAACAGAGCTTTGTTTTATAGGCTGTCTAGCTGTATCTCTGCTTGACAAATAGACATCAAATAAAGAAGCAATTGTCGTGCAGGGAGACCCATGTAACTTACTCAGAGACTTTGGCTGGATCTCCTTACCTGAACAGCCTTCAATGGTAACAAACGGAGCCAAGCTGATAAATGGCTGGTTTTTATTTTCGTGAAAGTTAGAAGTATCACCTGCCAAGAGGGTTATTCTTGTAGTTTGGGGGGCAAAAGCCTTACTGGTTCCAGAATGATGACAGCCACTAACATTTATATGATATTCTGACCTTTCCCAAATCATTTATATGATCTCATTTTATCCTTACAGGGTTTTTAGAAAGTAAAAGCCGTAATATATATAGCATATACTGTTTCATTTTGTTTTTCACGTACATGAATTTAAACACACATGATTTTCAGAAGAATTTACTCTCATTTTCTTAATAGATTAATGTACTCTTTTTTTCCCTTTCTTATTTTCCTTCTTTTGTGTTGTCTAGACAGTTTTACTTCCAATTATTTTACACCATAGTCAGGCTTTGGTGAGCCTTCCAGGCCTTTGCAGGACATTGTGATTTTTTTCTTTTCTTTTCTTTTTCTTAAGACTTGTTGTAAAATCATGACTTGTCTTTTTTCTGCTTGGTTTTCTCACCTACCCCTAGCCCCTCTTTGCTGTAACAAATATTGACCCAAAGTCCTTGAGTTATCTCAGTCAGGGCCTGGGGTCAGGGAAGGCCTATCAGACGTCTGAGTGGATGTTGGAAAATATGGAGGAGATAGGCCAAGTAGGAGGGAGGCGGAGATGTTCCAGGCTGAGTGAACTGTATGTGTGCAAAAAGGCACAGAGGTGGGGCACAGTGTGAGGAGGCTCGGAAACGTAATGTGAGCAGATCCATGGGGCTGCTTGGATGTGGTAGTACCCATCAGAGGAGGCTGGGAAGGGGCTAAGTGAAAGCCAGGACAGGATGGGAGAACTGCAGTCTACTCTGAAAAGCTAAACGGAACCACTTAAGGCTTTTAAGTACAAGAGTGATATGATCACTGTTCCCTTTTCATAGTTATACCTTGTGTCTACAACACACACACACACACACACACACACACACATACACACACACACACTGCAGCTGATGCTTACAAAGTCAAGGTTACATAGTTAACATTTCTGGACACCTTCGGCCTTCAGGTTCTCTGTCTACTCACTTGACTTCCTGCCCATTCATTTTATTCAATTCAGTAAACATTTAGTTAGGAACATCTTAAAGCCCTCCAGGAGCAGATCTGCCACATTGTATGTTTACGTGGACTTAAAGAGAACATGAGGATTTGGGTGATGAAAGATTTTTCTTCATTTAAACTTGGTAACATCCTTTCCCATCCGCATACTGTCTTGTTAAATATTTCCCCTTATGACTACCATGGTGTTGCACGTCTGCTCAGTTTGTGGGAGCTCCATACCACATCTATTCCTGCCTGCTACCAGAGGACCAGCCTTTGGAACAAGACTGCTACTCCAGAACTGAGTAATGTGGGAGCCTGTCCTTTCTCCTGTGTTTTGCATTATCTTGAATATACCCTCTTGTTTCATTTTGCTGGTATCTACAATTTGACCCTCAGATGTCTGAAAACAGAATTCTATTTTTTCTAAGACTAACCTTACCAAGCTCAGACATAATAGTAAAGAAATCTCCTTTTTGACTAATTCAGTGACATATCTTAATATGAAAGCATTTAGCACCGTGTCTGACAAGTAGGGGATGCTCAGTACTTTCGTTTCCTCTCCCCTGTACCCTTTCTCCCTAGTTTTATTTGTTTGGGTTGCTTTTTGGTGTTTTGGTTGATATTGTTGCATCAGCTCACATCCATTTGCTAGATCTGTGATAGATAGATAAATAGACTTATTTATCTACAGACAATCTGTAGACTAGATCTTCCTTTCCTTTCCTGTCCTGTCCTGTCCTGTCCTGTTCTTTCCCCCTTGACTGTCTTTATATATATATTTCTATCATTGGATTCTTGATATTTGGTTCAATTTTCATATATAGTTTTTGTTTGTTTGTTTATTGAAAGCCATTTTATCCAAGTGATTGTGCTTAATTATGGGAGATACAAGCCAGGATAAGATAAAATCCTCAGCATAGGAGAGGTACAGGAGATGCACAAATAAAAGAGGCCAAAACATGTGATGTGCCCTTTGGGAACATCTAGGGTGTTTGAGAGCTAGGGCCTGACTCTGGATTTGGGGCTGGAGAAAATTTTACAGAGGAAGTGATCTAGAGAGGCCAAATGCTACGAACATGGTTTTAGAGCCATGTTTTTGGTTGAGTTTATATCATAGCTTCACACTAACTAGCTGTGTGACCTTGGTTAAGTTATTTAACCCCTCTGTGCCTCAGTTTTCTCATCTGTAAAGGGGAGATTATAATAGCATTACCTTGTAGATGTTGTTACCAGTGTTGAATGTTATATGTATCTCATTTAGAATAGCACTTGCCTTTTAGAAGCACTTGACAGATATTAGCCATTGTCATTATTATTATTTCTATAATTATTATCATAGTTATTCTTTAAGCTGATTCATGAAGAATATTATTTAAAGGAACATTCCTGGCAGAGGATGTAATTTAATTGGTGTTACTTTGAATATAATAACGCCTCCACTATATTTTCTAAGTGGATATTGTTAATGCAGAGAGAAATGATCAATATTTTTATACTTATATTTTACATGTATTTTGTAATCTTCTACCTAGTCTATGTGATAGATGGAAAATAAGACTTTTTATTTTATATTTTTGGAATTTTTTAGGTCTACAATTATATCATCTGGAAATTATAATCATTCTTTTTTCTAATGCATACATTTCTTCCTTTCTAAAATATCTTATTATACTGCCTTGAATTTCTAGAACAGTGTTAACTAGTAGTTGTGATAGCTCAGATCCTCATCTTTAACCTAATACTAATGTGACTAATGTGAATATTTTATCTGCTTTACTTATAAATTTTATGTTGCCTATTAGTTTTAGATCCTTATTCCTAGTTTGCTGGCATTTTTAAAAAAATTAGAGTCCAGATTGCTCATCATCACACTATGGAATCTCTATTTTTTTTTTTTAAATTAGAAGTGAATGTTAAATATTATCCTCTATTGAGATTCCATTTTGATATATTGATTTGAGGACTTAATTGAATTATTTTTCATTTCTGAATCAAGTACCTTTAATTATACTTCAAAAAATATGATTCTGAGTTTGATTTACTAATATGCTAATTTGGGTTTTGCATGCATATACAAGCATGAGATTGCTCTCAAGTTTTTTCCTGAATGAGTTTGTACTCAGGGATTTGGGTGGTTTTATAGCATGGTGGTGCTAACTTTGGAAAATAGGTCTTCCTATGAATGTTAAGTGTTCTACCACTGTCCAGCATCTTTAGAAAGATGCCAGCTTCCCTTCCCTATGATCATTCTTTTAATCATTTTTCCTTTATATTTGTCGTAATTAAATTTTATCCTCTATGAACTCCTTTGCATTTTCCCAGCTTTCAGAAGGTTGATTTTGTCTTTTTTCAACATAATTGGTAAAGGCTTTATTTTCCACTTTATTATTTTACTTCTTTTTAGTTGTAAATCCTATCTACTCTAATGAGCCACTTTCTCTCCTTTGTAATTATATGCTGGATTCCTACAGAAGTATCCACCAATTCTGAATTATTTTAAAACAGTGTAAGATGATTTTAGACAGTCTAAGGATCTATCTTCATTGGTGTCTCTTTAAGTTACTTCTGTGCTAATTCCTTTTTTACTAAGAGGGAACTTCAGTCATTTTCCCAAACCCTTTCACTTTTCTTTAGAGCAAGGGATGTAGTAGGTGTTGAGGATATGGAGTATATACCATGATCTTATTTTTGCCAATCTAGAACTCAGATTCTTTGGACAGTAATTCACAACCTCATTTCTGCGTGTCTTTCCTTTCTGACAAGGAGAAGCAAGATAATGGGATAGTTTAGACTTGAATTTTGGAGTCAGCATATAACAGATTTAATTTCAAGTTCTCCCAATCACTATGTATGTGACTTTGAGCAAGTCACTTAAGCTTTTTACAGCTTAGTTTCATCATTAGTGAAATGAGACACTAAAAACTGCCATTCTAGATCACTATTAAATCAGCAAACATAAAATAAGTAACACTATGGCTGGCATATAAGTGCTAAAAATAAATGGTACTGATGTAATTATTATTCAGTTATGATTAACATATTCTTATACAAAAATTGCATCCATTTCATCACCCCTCAAAACCCATAGTCTGGATCTAGTTGTCTGCATTGTCTAAACTGTAGATCATCTGTACATTCCTGCCTTGTACATTCATACCTTTTTTAGAGTTTCTTCAATTTCTGCTTTCTGTGTTTCTCTCACTACTGCAGTGTGCTTTGGTAGAAAATACTCATGACACAGCAGATTTGGGCTCTACTCCTAACACAGCGGTCCTGGGCTCTACTCCTAACAGGGTCATTGGCTCATTGTCTGACCTTGGGTCAGTAAATCTTTTTATCATTTATTATAATAACTACCAATTACTGAGCATGACTTTACCTCTGATGCCTTATATAAGGTTTTATTTACTCCACAATCAGTTTTAGGAAGATATTTTCATTTCTCAAATGAAGAAATAGAAACTCAAAAGTATTGGGTAATTTGCCCGGGAGATAACTTGATGTGTGGTTTTTCTGGGGCATGGAGGTGCAGATTTTCTATAAGGAACTTAAACAAATAAACAAGTAAAAACCAAATAACCTCATTAAAAATGGGCAAAGGACATGAACAGATACTTCTCAAAAGAAGACACAGAAGCAGCCCACAAACCTGAAAAAATGCTCATCATCACTAATATCAGAGAAATGCCAATCAGAATCACAACGGGATATCAACTCAACCAGACAGAATGGCTTCTGTTAAGAAGTAAAAAAAAAAAAAAAATGAGTAACAGGTCTGGGTGAGACTGCAGAGAAAAGGGAATGCTTATATGCTGTAGGTAGGAATGTGAATTAGTTCAGCCACTATAAAGAGCAGTTTGGAGGTTTCTCAGAGAACTGAGAGTTGAACTGCCATGCAACCCAGCAATTCCATTACTGGGTATATATCCAAAGAAAAATAAATCATTTTCCCAAAGAAACATGCACTCGTATGTTCATCGCAGTGCTATTCACAGTAGCAAACATGTGGAATCAACCCAGGTGACCATCAGCAATGGATTGGATAAAGAAAATGTGGTACATATGCACCATGGAATGCTATGCAGCCATAAAAAACAATGAAAGCATGTCCTTTGAAGCAACATGGATACAGCTGGAAAACATTATCCTAAGTGAACTAAATGCAGAAACAGAAAACCAAATACCACGTCTTCTCACTTATAAGTGGAAGCTGAACATTGAGTACGATGGTCATAAACAGAGAATCAATAGACACTGGAGAATGTAAGAGCAGGGAGGGCAGGCATGAAGGTTGAGAAAAGCTACCTGTTGGTACTATGCTCACTACCTGGGTGATGGATCCATTCATACGCCAAGGCTCAGGATCACACAATATACCCCTTCCAAACCTGCACATGTACCCCCGATTCTAAAATAAAAATTGGGAACAAAATAGTTGCAGATTTTTACCTACTCTACTGCTCAAAGTTGTGATACCCAGGGTCAGGTGAAGTTCTTTCATAAACTGTGGACTATGATGTAAATGGAACAGCTGTCTCAGCTCAGTATTTTCTCTCCTGGCCACCACCCTGTCATCCCTGTACTTTCTGACTTGTGGATTATACAGTGAGCCGCTTATCCTCATTCCCTCTGGGTTTTCACATCCTTTGTTTCCCTCCATTCTCTCCCTTCCTTTTCTTCTTTCTGTAGCATTTCCACAGAGTTGCTTCTTGGAGCCCTTATTCTATATCCCCTTTCCTTAACCAGAGAGAGCTCTCTCCTCTGCCTGATGTTTTCTATTTCAGTTGATCTCTTTTGTGTTTGATACCATTTTTTAAATTGTTTTCATAGCTTAATTGAAGGCAGACAGTTCTACATTTCCTCTTTGTGTTTATAAAAGCTTGGTTTGAAAAAGGGCAGTGCAGGATGTATAGGAGGTAAGAAAGAAAAGAACAGAAACCTTTGGGAAGGGCTGCTATGTTCCATCTTCAAGGAAAGTAGAGCTGGGGTTAGTCCAATTGTTTGACAATTGCAAGGGAGTCATAGTACCATAGTTTGGACAAAACCTGACTTTTTATTGGCAGAAAAATATAAGATAGAGATGGAGGTAAATGTGAATAATTCAAAGTAATGTTTAAACTTTCAGGATATTTCACCTTCTCCGGAATTAGAGATTTATGTTAGTAAAGAGTTAGGGAGGAATTTGAAATGTTTATATTACCAGAGTGTAAAAAACATTGTCCAGTTGTTTATCTAATCTTTCATTGGGCTTGCTTTTAAAAACACGTTTAGATTTGAAGTAGCCTGGGAAAAATAAACTGTTCCAGGCCATAACTTGATGCCCCAGTGGATATAACATGGATCCTTTTTCATTCGTTTTGAGAAATTTCCCAAGCAGACAGATGTCTTTGTACCTTCCTTTGCAGTTTCTTCATCCACAAATAACTATTATCAAGAACTAGAATTACAAGTGCTCTGTTACTTCTTTTTAACTTTGATTCCTGCAAAAATTACTACTGGGATCTTATTTCTTCTCTGGGGTGGACATTTTGTTGTTGTACCTATTCAGTCTCACAAATTCTCCATGTGTTTTCATCCAGTGAGATTCATTTCCTAAAGATTTGTATCAGCTAAAGCAAAGAACTGTTTGAGAACCTTTTTGGGTTCACAGAGCAGCCAGGTCTACTGGGGGAGTAGAAAGAAGAGATTCTATACTGTGTTCTATTGTAACTGCTTTCCAACCTCCTAGTGGAAAAGGCAGATAACACTATGTAAAAATTAGAATTGATTTTGGTTTCCATTGCTTCCTTCTAATCTCTCAGCCTAAATTCGTTCGTTTAAGTCGACAACTAAATATTGTGTGCCTATTGTGTGCCAAGCACTGTTTCAAGACTTATGATACTGTAGCCACCAAATTAGACGAGATCCTTGCCATTTTGGAACTCTTATTCTCACAAGGGAAGACAATAAGCATGATAAATAAGTGAACTATGTATGTGAGAAAGTAGTAAGTGCTAATGTTAAATGTTACAGGAAAAGAAAATGTGTGTCAGAAAAGGGGTGGGGACCCATGGTTATAATTTCACATTGGGTGGTCAGGGTAGGCTTTGTTCACAAGGCAATTTTTGAAGAAAGACGGGAAGAAGGTGAGGGAATTATTCATGCAGAAATCAGAAGGACAAGTGTTTCAGGTAAAGGGAATGGTCAGCACAATCCCTAAAGTGGGAATGGACCTGGTGTGTTCCAGGGACAGCAAGGACAGTGAGGCAGTGTGGTAGGACAGGAGGCCGGAGGGACTAGATCATGTGCAGCCTTTGTGCAGACATTTGCTCATTTGCTTTTCCTCTGGGTGAAATGGGGAAAACCATTTTGAATGAAGGAATGACGTGACTTTACCTTTTAAAATGATCAGGGGTTATTCTTTTGAGAATAAACTATAGTGGGGGTCAGAGATAAAAATGGGCAGTCCAATTTAAGGGTTACTCAGAGAAGCAATTTAGCAATACAGTAATCCCCCCTTATCCTTGGAGGATGTGTTCTGAGACTCCCAGTGGTTGCCTGAAACTACAGATAGTGCTGAACCCTGTACTATGAAAAAACGCTGTATTTTCCTATACGATAACAGGCAGGTAGCATATGCAGCATGGATGTGCTGGACAAAGGGATGAGTGACGTCCCAGGCAGGATGGAGAAGGATGACCCAGGATTTCATCACGCTACCCAAAACAAAGTGCAATTTAAAACTTGTGAATTATTCCTGGAATTGTTTATTTAATATTTCAGACTGTGGTTGATTGCAGGTAACTGAAACTACAGACAGCGAAACTGCAGATTACTGTAATTCAGGTAAGAGATGATGATAGATTGTACCAAAGTGGTAGTAGTGGTGAGAAATGGTCTGATTCTGGATATATTTCAAATGTTTAAACAGTAGAATTTCCTAACAGAAAGGACATGATATGTGAGAGGAAGAAGGGAATTTAGAATGACTCTAGTAGTTTTGACTCGAGACACTGAAAGGATTGAGTTGAGATGGGGAAGGCTGTGGGGTGAGATGGGAAAGGTTTGTGGAAAAGAATAAGAGTAAAGTTTGGGACATGTTGAGTTTGAGGTGCTGTTAGAGATCTAAGTGGAGATATTAAGTAAGTAATTGGGTATGAGTCTGGGGTTCAGGAGATAAATCTGGGCTGGAGTTACAAAATTAGGAGTTGTCAGCATGAAAATGTTACTTTAAAGCCAGAAGACTGGATAAAGTCACCAAGGGAGTAAGTTTAGAAGAGAGATGAGGACCAAAAACTGAGTGCTGGATATTGTAACTTTTAGGAAGTTTGGGAGAAGAGGAGGAACCAGCAAAGAATACTGAAAAAGAGCCTGCAGTGAGGTAACAGGAAAATCAGTCGAATGTGGTATCCTAGAAGCCAGGCAAAAAAAGAGTTTCGAGGAAGACAGAAGAATCAGCTGTGTCAAATGCTGCTCACGGGTCAAGTCAGCTGAGAGCTGAAGATTAGCTCGTTAATGGAGCCATGTGAAGGTCATTGTGATCTTGGGCAGCTTCTGTAGAGTGGCAGAGGCAAAAGCTAGACTGGAATGGGTGTGTGAGAGAAAGGAAAAGAGAAGAGTTGTAAAGAGCATATATAGAGAACTCTTTGGAGAAGCTTTACTGCTAAGAGGAGCAAAGAAACCGAGGAAGATGCTGGCATGAAAGTGGGGTCAAAAGATAGTAAATGGTTCTTAATTTGATGTATATTATTGTCCTGTGTTACTGATCTGGACCCTAATCTTTGTTCTTTCTTTACCAAGCTGTTATTTTTTATTGGCCAGTGGTATTTTTGTTGTTGTTGTTTTTACCAGATCAGACAACCAGTTAAGGTTCTATTTGACTATTTAACCCAACTATTGGTGTTCCTAGATAGCTATAGTTGCTGCTCTGTCTTCCTAAAATTTACTACCCTTTGTGCCTTCAGTTCCCCACTCATCTTACATGAGAATGTCAGGCTTAGACTAGAATAATTTGGCAATATAGGGCAAAAAAATGATGCTGGTGCTGGAAATGCTTATTATTATAACACTCGTCTATCATTTACTATGAGTCAGGCACCATGTGAAGTGCTTTACATCCATTTACTCATTTAATCTTTACAATACCCTATGAGCTAGGTATAATTTTTATCTGCATTTTACAAATAAGGGTATTGAAGCAGAGAAAGATCAAGTAACTAGTTTTTCTTTTTTTAAAAAAGCTAATAATCGTGGAGCTGGGATTAAAATTCTGACGGTTTAGCTCTAGAGGCCGTGCTTTTGAAGCAACTGGAGAATTTTAAGAGCAGGCAGTTAGCTAGAGAGATTTCATTTTACATAATATAGGAATTTGCTAGAGTGAATGGGTTATGTTTTTGGAGAAACAGGATAGAATACAGGAGCTGATTGGTCATTTCCTCAGATTTACTAGCCTAGTGGGCTGTGCTTAGCCCACAATCCTGGAAGGATGTGCTGGAACATTCTTAAATAATGACCTTTTTTTTTAAGGCTGTATTTCCTCAAGTTTCATGCATTCCTTTTTAAGTCAACAAGTAAATATTAAGCACCTACTCTTTGCATAAAAATTTAACTCCTTCCCTCTATATGTTTATTTTCCTGTGGGAAGCTGATTTGTTTATCATGCAGGCTATAGAATCATTTGGAAACTAACATAGAAAGGGCTTTGCATGTGAACATAATATTTTACTATTTTTTAAAAGGATCCTTAAAATTTCTATGTCTTTAGAGATGAGGTGTGAACTAAATGATTCTTTGTTAAGTGTTATTTCTGTGTTTTTTTTTTTTTTTTTTTGAGAGGGAGTCTCGCGCTGTCGCCCAGACTGGAGTGCAGTGGCCGGATCTCAGCTCACTGCAAGCTCCGCCTCCCGGGTTTGCGCCATTCTCCCGCCTCAGCCTCCCGAGTAGCTGGGACTACAGGCGCCACCACCTCGCCCGGCTAGTTTTTTGTATTTTTTTTAGTAGAGACGGGGAAGTGTTATTTCTTAGAGCACTGGTGAGCAATTGCCACTGAATCCTTCATTAATAATCCCTTCCTTTTCCAGAAGGACTTGCCAACACCCATAAAGTATTCACTGGGAGAATTAAAGTCATATAAAAATAATTGGTGTTTGCTTCCTTCAAGGCATACATTTAAATACATTGCTCTATTTCTCTGTTCCTTGGCTGCCTCCTATGTTTAGTAATACTAGATCAGCAGACTTCCTCTTTCAAGGTTCAGCTGCTGGCCATTTCAATTTCCCATGAGAAAGCAAACCTACCACTGTTTTACCCTTTTATCTTAATGTTTCATCCATTTATGTCGTATTATCTTGTGGGTTTGCATTTTTCAGTAGTAATAGCACTGCTGGTAAATAGAAAACAATGAATGTGATTATATACCCCTGGTCGTCGTTGCCATCATCATCATCATCATTTGAGCCCTTTAAAAATTCCTATTGTAATCTCAGAGGAGTGGTTATCTATGATAGTAGACTATCCGTGGTTTCATTTTAAAAGGGATGTGTACAGTATTTTCATGTGAATTACTTTTAATGCCTTGGTGACAATTTTGCTGTTCACCACTGAGTTCAACTATGAACATTCCACCACTGGTCTACTTACTCCATCCTCGACTTTTTTACCTGAGCATTTTTTTTAGAAAGTCATATATAAATTCATGCTATATTCATGGCCTGCAGTTTCATGTGTATTTGGCTGTAACTGTAATGACTAATACATATTGGGAGTTAGAACTGAAAATAATAGCTAACATTTACTGGGAGTCTTTCTCTGTGCCAGGCATTGTGATAGGCCCATTACAAGCATCTAATTTAATCCTAATCTCTCAGAAAGCACGTGCTATATTTTCTGCATTGAAAGGAAAGGGAATGAAAGCCCAGACTTTGACTTTGCTCAAGACACATGATACTTGCCATGTCATGTCCCCTTTCAGAGTATCCCTTTCTATGATCAATAGTTTAGTTTGCCACTCTGTGTATATTTCTCTTTTCTTTAAAATATGACATTGTTTATTTAATGGGCTGTTAAACAAATACATGGCTAGATAGTAGAGTTGCCTGGGAAGAAGTCCTGAGTGTTTCTTCAGTTTCCTTGTCCTATGTAGAAGGATATGATAAAACAGGCATATTCCAGAGCTGTTGTATTCTTTTCTCTCTTCTCTCAACCTGTTTCCAAGCCAGTGACCCAGCTGGACTCTCAGTTTCCTAATCACCACCTCGACTCTGTCATTATTAAAAACAACACAATTTGGTCAAGATTATTACTTTTAATTGGGATGTGGAAAGAAACTCGAGTTGAAGAAATGTTGCCAGGATCGTTGGGGAATGAATAGCCACTTGATGCAAGAGGGAAAGCTGTGAGGAACACTAGCTCTCTTATTATGTGGTGTCCAGGCAAAGTGGAGTTATGCTCTTACTATTTCATTTCATTTCACTTTTTTGAGAAATTATTATTGCAGAACCATTGGCTTCCTTTCTTTCTCAACTGTAGCTGTAATGTTTTATTTGTGCATGTGTACTTTTGAGAGAGTATTGGTCTCTGAAGAGGGACTTAGAAAAGGAAAATATTTGAAATGGAAATATCTTAAAATTATGTCTCTTTCCAATTGTACATTGGACTTCTTTAGGATTTAGAAACAAAATGGAAATTAAAAATCACAAATACCTTCTTTTCGAACTAGAAAACATTGTACTGTGTAGTGAAGAGTTAGTTGAAAGACAGTAGATCTTACATTTCATTGCAGAGTGTTCCAGACGTTGATCAGATGGCGAGGAAAAGCAAATATTAACTTTATTTTCCTCCCCACCTTCTCACAATGGCTGGGCAATACTTTTGTGTCCCTGTTTGGAGGATTTAATGGCCTTGTTAACATGTGTAAAAACACTGTGATTGGAGACTTTAACAAAATAGTGAGTATAGGTTTTTTTTGTTTTGTTTTGTTTTGTTTAGGTTCCGTGTTTATGTTCTTACTGGGTGTGTGTCTTTCCTAGTGCTCTAGGTTAAGAACTAACTGTGTTAGAAAAACAGATGTAATGCAAATAAATAGAAGAGTTCTCATTTCCTTCAGTGAACAGATCTCCAAGTTCCTGAGCAGTAATTTTACAGTACCTTCTCGCCGTATCAGAAGAATTTGTGCTGACCCCAGCTGCTTTTCTCTGAGTTTTGTTGTATCATAACTGATTAACAATCAATAGGGCCAGACAGCAATTCACCTACATATGGTAGGGAGTCGCAATGCACCAACGTAGTGGAGACCGCTCCTGCCAACAATTAATTGGGGAATTCACTTTATGAAGCCCTGTTTACAGACTGACATCTGGAGAAATTCTTAACCTGGATCCATTCCAATCTGTAGGATTTATGGACTGTACTTGCTTTTTTGTAAATAGAACTCTTTTTCTGCTTAGTACATTCTGTTTACATAATTATCAATGGTTGAAAATAGCTATGTTTCTGTAATTTCTTAATTCTCACCACCAAGTGAGCCTAAATTCTAACCAGCAATCCAGCTAAAAGAATACTTGGACCCCTATCATTATTCAAGTTGTGGAAACATCTTAATACCAGGAGCACCCTGCTCTCTTAAATCCCGACTCTCTGACTGGAGCCCTTATGCCCTAAGGGACTTAGTGTTCAGCCTTTACGGGGGTTTTAAAACTTGTTGAGACACATGTTAGACCTCTTAAAATGTATTAGACTCCCTTTTATTCACACACTTTGTCTCTGCTGTGAGGTGTGAAATGGAAGTATTTTCAAACATGGGTACATGCATAGTCTTAAACATACTTTCAGTTCCCACCGTGTTGTGGGGATCAAAGTTGGTTGTTAGGCAGTGGAACTGAGCTCCATACATTTCAAGGGGCATCCTATTGGACACACACTACAGTGACCTTCACCTGCCCCTCTGCAGCTAACCACTGTTGTCTCTGTCAATGTGGTCAGCATGGTTTCTGCAAAAACAGGGAGAAAGAAAAGTCACGGGATGGATTTACAAGGAACGTAGAAAACCGAATATCATATGTTGGCACTGGAAATCTAAGACTATATAGAAAGGCATTTTCTTCTGCTGGTTTGCTGAGTTTGAAACTGTAAAATTATACCTGCTTAAGGGGGTTTTGCCTCTACATGACAACACAGTGAAGAGTGGAGTGGAAATGGAAATGAGAGAGAAGTGGACATAAGTCCTCCAGTCTTACCTAGAGAGCAGCAGCAACGTTGAATGGTGTCAACCTGATTCACCATGCTGTGTTACGAGCACAGTAAGCAAAATATTCCATTCCCAAGGGCTGTATTTCCAAGATGTGCTTTGATGAGGTCTATGCCTATTGTATTTATTAACAATCTCCTATATATATGTTATTCTGGAAAACGTCTGCTCAGTGAGTGCCTTTGAAAACCCAATTTCATAAGACCAGACATCTACAACCATTTGATCTTGGACAAACCTGACAAAAACAAGCAATGGGGAAAGGATTTCCTATTTAATAAATGGTGCTGGGAAAACTGGCTAGTCATATGCAGAAAACTGAAACTGGACCCCTTCCTTTTACCTTATACAAAAATTAACTCAAGATGGATTAAAGACTTAAATGTAAAAAGCAAAACCATAAACATCCTAGAAGAAAGCCTAGGCAGTACCTTTCAGGACATAGGCATGGGCAAAGACTTCATGACAAAACCACCAAAAGCAATTGCTACAAAAGCCAAAATTGACAAATGGGATTTAATTAAACTAAAGAGCTTCTGTGCAGCAAAAGAAACTATCATCAGAGTAGCAGGCAGCGTACAGAATGGGAGAAAAGTTTTGCAATCTACCCATCTGACAAAGGTCTAATATCCAGAATCTAAAAAGAACTTAAATTTATAAGAAAAAAAAAAAACCATCAAAAAGTGGGCAAAGGATAAGAAGAGACACTTCTCAAAAGAAGGCATTTATGCAGCCAACAAACATATGAAAAAAAGCTCAATACCATTGATCATTAGAGAAATGCAAATCAAAACCACAATGAGATACCATCTTACACCAGTCAGAATGGCAATTATTAAAAAGTCAGGAGACAATAGATGCTGGTGAGGCTGTAGAGAAATAGGAACGCTTTTACACTGTTGGTGGGAGTGTAAATGAGTTCAACCATTGTGGAAGACAGTGTGGCAATTCCTTAAGGATCTACAACCACAAATACCATTTGACCCAGAAATCTCATTACGGGGTATATACCCCAAGGAATATAAATCATTCCACTGTAAAGACGCACACGTGTATTTATTGTAGCACTATTTACAATAGCAAAGACATGAAACCAACCGAAAGCCCATCAATGATAGACTGGATAAAGAAAATGTGGTACATATACACCATAGAATACTATGCAACTATAAAAATGAATGAGATCATGTCCTTTGCAGGGACATGGATAAAGCTGGAAGCCATCATCCTCAGGAAACTAACACAGGAACAGAAAACCAGACACCACATGTTCTCACTCATAAGTGGGAGTTGAACAATGAGAACACATGGACACAAGGAGGGGAACAACACACACCGGGGCCAGTCATGGGGTTGGGGGCAAGGGGAGGGAGAGCATTAGGACAAATGAGCTAATGCACGTGGAGCTTAAAACCTAGATGGCGGGTTGTTAGGTGCAGCAAACCACCATGGTGCACATATACCTTTGTAACAAACTTGCACATTCTGCACTTGTATCCTGGAACTTAAAGTAAAATTTAAAAAAGAAAAAAAAAAAACTAATTTCACAGAAATGTTGGCTTTCCAAGATGGCCCCTGAGCACAGAACAGAAACACACACACACACATTGATATGTGTGTGTGTGACTATTGATATATATATATATATATATATATATATATATATATATATATATGTAAAATCAAATATTTATTTGAGATATATATATATATCTCAAGTAAATCAAAGTATTAGTCAAAAAAATTCCCACCATCATAGCTTTACCAGTTGGGTGCTCTTGAGGAAAAGAAAAGTTAAGTCCAAGTGAGTTCAGACTGAGCCCTTTGGTCTGAAGTCCAGTGTGGAAGACGAGAGGTCATGGAGGATGGATCAGAGGAAGTGCAGTCCCACTTTCTCTCCATAACATTTTGCATTTTTTCTCCACTGTAGCCTTTGTGTAGGTCCTTGTCTGTGTTTATCCATGATTCTTCCTCGCTATAACTCCTAGTCTGGTTTATGTTTTTCTAGCTGCTAATATGTTGTGTATGATATACAGTTTTGTCATTTACACCTTTTGTAAATCACCTCTAATGTCTTGTTTAGAAGTGCATACACAGAAGGATAAAATATGTTATGATCCATTCTTTCTCCTCCCCTTTGCTTTTCATACTGTCTCCCTCTCTCCTGCCCATCCCCCTTCCTTCTATTCTTCCATTTTGCCAAAAAGTGTCTAAATATTCAGCCAGTAATGCTACACAAGCATACAGCAGATGCCTGGCTTTTTATAGCTTACATTCTCCTTGGGCTAGAAGAAAAATATTTGAAATAACTAGAAAAACTAACAGAGTAGAGAATTACCAGAAAATTTATACATGTCTGTGTACCTATGTGCATATATATGAATCATCTCTCTCTCTCTCTCTCTCTCACACACACACACACACACACAGAGTGAATAGGCAATGTACAGAATGGGAGTACAGAAATTTTCTCCAATTCTCTCTCTCTCTTTCTGTGTCTCTCTCTCTCACACACACACAGAGTAAAATTTCTCCAAATGAATATATTTATAGAGAGTCTCTGAGTCTGAGGGAAGCTTCATATTTAAGATAGTGTGATATTCTCTTCAAAGGGCCCATTACTCACACTGCACATGGATTATAAACCATTGAAATGAAATCTCAAAAAAACGCTTTATCCATCAAGTAAATCATGATCAAAAGAAAAATGTCACTGGTGTATATTTTTGAGGTTTCTGCTGTTTTTAATTCTTAGTGGCAATTCAGGTCATACAAACAGAAGATTCTTTGGCAAGTCGGAACAAGGTCTGTGGTCATTTTTGATTCTCTAAAAGTGTCTCCTTGTCTGATTCCTCTTAAATATATGAAGAAAACAGAAGAAAAATTTTCTCTTCTATGAAGGAATGGAACACTCTCATCCAATACCCAGTTTATTACAAAGGTCACTATTGCAAGAAAATAAACCAGCGAAGTCTTCAAATATACCCACAGAACAGCTTGCCAGGCCTCTGGATTTTCTGTATCATTGAAAGGAAGGACTAGTTAGGACAGCCAACTCACAAGAAAATCCATTAAGATCTTCCTGGACCAAAAAAAAAAAAAAAAAAGAAAAATGTTATTGAGAAAGCCCTAGTGCGATAGGAAGGAGGGGAACCTGCACTAACTCTGGGACATTTGCGGCATCAGTTCCCCTCTCTGAGCCTCTGTCTTAATATGTACTACACGAAAGTCATTAAACCTAAAGCTACAGTTCTTTGATTCCACAAAAAAATGGTGCAGAAAGTGCATGTATAAAAAAAAAATAGAAGGCAGGAGGTGATAAAATGCACAGTGTGCTGAGCGTGATGCTGGGTTTACATGATCTCATGGCATACTCACAGTCGGCCTCAACATCACCCCCTGTTTAAAGATGGGGCAACTGATGACCTGCCTCGGGTCCTACAGTTAGGTGCAGCTTAGTCCGCTACTGTGATAACTTGAACTCCACCATCCAAGACTTAAGCCTTGTGCTTTGCCTTCTGTCCTTCAGGGGCCTCTCCATTCACTGCCCACTTGGCTTCACTTTTGATAGAGGAAAAGAGAAACTCCTGGAGACAATTGTAAAATATTGGAAACTCCAAGAGTTTATGGGAAAAAAAAAAAAAAAAAAAAAAAAAAAAAAACAAAAAAAAAAACAACCTTCTGTAAGAAATTCCCCAGTGTAATGATAAGAAGAACATCAGACAAATTCCAATAGAAAAGCATCGTGCAATATACCTGACTGGTACTCCTCAAAACTGTCAAGGCTATCGAAAACAAAGTCTGAGAAATTATCACCACCAAGAAGAGCCAAAGGAGACGTGACAATGAATGTTATGAAGTATTCTGGATAGCATCCTGAAAAAGACAAAGAATGTTAAGTAAAAATGAAAAAATCTGAATAAAGACTATGGACTTTAGTTAATAATAATGTATCAATATTGGTTCATTAGTTGTAACACATGTACCACACTAATGAAAAATATTAATAAATAGGGGAAACTATGCAGAGGATATGTAGCAATTCTCTGTACTATCTGCTCAATTTTTCTGCACATCTGAAACTATTCTAAAAAGTAAAATCTATTAGAGAAAAACTTTTTTTTGTTACCCAACAAGAAAGAACATTTGTCACCGTTGGACAAAAACTATGCTTTTAAACTTATGATAATAACACTATAGGATATTCTCATGGTAATATTGTAAGATAAGACATCTGGCAGTGTTAAATGCCTCTAGGAACTTTGAAAATTATGATACTGTATGCAGAGAAGCTTTCCATGATCCTCAAATTAGACCAGGGTTGCCAAACTACTTATGGCCCACAGGCCAAACCTGGCCCAACACCTGTTTTAGTAAATAAAGTTTTATTGGAACACAGCCAGTGCTCATTCACATTTATGTATTGACTATGACTGCTTTTGCACTATGACAGCAAAATGGAATAGTGGCACCGAGACCAGATGGCCCACAGAGCCTAAAAAATATTTACTATCTGGCCAACCGCCTGGTTTAGGCTATTTGAATTACAAAATAGGTTTTGAGGCAAGGAGGCTCAGCTAGGAGGCCTGATTCACCTGGGGTAGAATCAAATTTTGGAACCCAGCAGATCAAGTAGCAGGAGAGATATTAGGCAGGGCTTGAGTAAAATAGATTAGCCAACTCCCGAGATGGCCACCTGGTTAAGGTTATCAGGCACTTTTCTATTTGCTGGAGGGCTGTCTTTGGCCCCAGGGATATATCAGTTTGTTTGAAACCTTCCCTGCCAAACCCCCACCTTAGGGACTTTATCTTGACCTGTTTACCCTCCTCTTCTTTTGGTGTTCCTGACTTTGGCCTGAAAATAGTCAGGACTTAGTTGTGTTTTAATGTGCCGGGCACTATGCACATTCATCTCTCTCCCTTATGAAGCAGAGCTATGTTAGTCTCTTAGAAGATGCAGAAACTGAGACTGATTTTAGTGAAATAACTTGCTCAAGAAGGTCACTTAACTCGTCAATGTGGAGCCATGAATCCAGACTTCAAAGCATAACCTTAACCTCCCTATACCATCCCCACTGTCAGTGCTAGAACCGGCTTGCGCTAGCTGGTGAGAACCAATTGCTGAATTTTTAGAAATTTTGTGAGTCCGTTGTTAAATATATAGGCATTCTTAAAAATTGTATAAACTTACAATGAAATAAATTATATAAAAACAAAGATAATACAAACTCAAAACTTTTCCTTCCTAGTTATTTTACTATGTTTTACTATTATGTATTCTCTTGAGGTTATTTACATCTATAAATCTGTATGGTGAAAATACTAGATAATACTGTGCTACTACACATCTCTGCCAAGCTGTACATTTGGTGATGTCATTCTGGTTATTTGAAATTGGCCATAGTGGGAGTATTCATCCCGCAGAGATGAGTAAACACTATAGATTGGCGCTTTCCTCTTTTTTCCTGGAAAGCCAGCTGTTCTACATTTACCAGCATACCACTGCTTACTTTGCATTCCAATTTTGATCTCCGGTATTCTAGATGACAGTCACATTTGTTTCTGCTTCACTTCCTATCTTAACCTTTGAACTCTACCTCTTCCAGTTAACTCTACAATAGCAACCTGCAGAGAGGGCCTAAGCTCCTTTTGTTGTTGTTTTTTGTTTGTTTTTTCTGACAATGGATAGAAATATCTTAGTGTAATTCACCTGCTGATAAAATATGTACCACTTTTTGAGGAGGAAGTGCAGCCATTTTATAATTTGCTTTTGAATGTGGAAACAGGTTAGAGGATAGCTAGAAATCCCTAAAAATCCTAGAGTTGTGTTATCTTTATAAATATAGGGCAAACTCCTATTTGTTCGAAGTTTTAAGTGAGATTTTTCTACTTAAATAAATTTTTGGCTGGCTAATGATTGCTGTATGTATGAATATGTTATCAATGTGGAAAAGTCAAATTTTTACAGCAAAGTTTAGTTAACACAAAGGGCCATATACATAATTTGATTGTCAGCAGTTCAGTCATAGGCCCCATAATAAAGTGCCTCAAACACATCCTTTTTAACATCCATTGATGTAGTCTCCAATTTATTAACAGTTTTGTTCTTATAAACAGTTTTGTTCCAAATGGTTCTATGCTGATTGTTCAAAATTCATTATATATGCTTCATATGATATAATTTCACATGAGTTAGGTTTCCAGATTAGTCCAGAAAAGTTTTTAAAGCAATAACTTAATTGTAATAGGGCTCTATAATAAAACTATTATGTATAACAGCAATATTCCATTGTGGAAATGCATCTAGATTTCTAACTCAAGATGCCAGCTTCCCTTAATTATATTCCACCTAGCAGTGGTGAGGGGAACCTAGATATCCTGCACTGGTGGGAGAGGAAGATTGTTCTGAACACCATGACCACTAGAGAGAGAGCTGCCACATCTAGTCACTAGATGTATGATTAGAAAGAATGAACATAGGTTGTGAAAGCCCATTTTGTTGCCACAAGGAGTTTGCTGGTATTTGAACCTTAGATAAATAGGAATTTGCTGTATTATTATTTTTAACCCTAATTCTACATATCACATTTATTAAGTTAGACCATATCTTATAGTTAGTGCTTCTCAAAGTATGGCTGAAAGACTGGCCTCTGTCTGCAAACTTTTTGTTACCTGACATTCACAAAGTGTTGAGAAACTTTTGTAACAATTGAAAGGGTGTTTTTACAACTGTTGAACCTAATTCTAAAAGGTGAAAGCTGATGTCTTATTCATTTAATTTTTCTACTAGTTTTTTTTTTATTCATTTCTGTTACATTTTACAAAAGTATTGGTTTAGATAGATTGGAAATTTGAAAAGCAAGTTTTTTTTAGAAGCATCACTGTAATACATGGAGAGCTGGGTTGCAGTGGTATAGAAACTTGTGTAAGCCTTAGCAAATAACATAATCTCTTGGTTTTATTTAATAAATTGAAACTGACTCTGCATAGCTAAGTCAGAGATGCAAGAAATGTAAAATTTGTATTTTCTTTAATAACAAGAGGGTAGGGAATTCAGTCTCTGTTATTATTGCCCACCCTTGCCACACCCCACTACATCCAGGGAGGCTTATACATGGGGCTCAGAAAATGAGGACACAGTAGCTACCCACAGCCTCATTGCCTGAGCCATCAGTGGAGCCAACTCCAGGGCTCCCTGTGGCTAAGGCTGGGGCTTCTGGTGCCCAGTCCTTCTGTGTCCCATGCCTCCATCTCTGGATGATGTCTTGTTACCTTGGGCTGTGGGCTGCTGCCTCTGAGGCAACCCAGGTACCAGCTGTCTCTCACTCTCTCAGTTCCATCTCTTCAGGGAGCCCTGGCTATGGAAAACCAAAGCTGGAAAGAAAAGTATTTCCAGGCTACTTTTATTAATGGGGTCCCCATTACAAACTTCCCTGGAGGCGAGGGGGCACAAAATGGCCTAGGGTAACATTGTAGGAAAAGGGGCAGGGGGAGGGCCAATAGAAGAAAAGCACACATTGCTATCAATACATTTACCCTTGCGAAATGAGGGCACTGAGCCCTTTGTGACAGTGTTATTTGAGGATGGAGTGAGTTACTGTACTGAAAATGCAAGGTAGAGTGCTCAGCACACAGTAGGTCCATGGGATTTGAAGTCCCTTGCCCTCCTCGAGGCGAGACGCTTGCCTGATTTTCAGGCCAGAAGCCTGCAGTTCTGCTTGTCCTTGCCTGCGAGCTCATTTGTGTCACACTTGCCATTGTGTTTGGATGACTTCCTCCAGCTGCAGCTTCCCCTTCTCCTTTTATGAGATGGACTCTAAGCCAAGGGTACTTCATCTGGCGTCCATGGAACCCAGACTTCATTTCCATGGATGACCTCAGAGAGTTTCAGTTTGTTTGGAAGTCTTATATTTTATCTGTATTCTTTTATTTGCTTGCCCTTAAATTGTTAACAAATATATATTTTTTCCTAGGAAAAGTATCAGATATACTCATCTGTTGTTTCTTAACAGATGTTAATTTAGTAGGTGTGGGGATGGGGCCTGAGATTCTGCATTTCTGACAGGCTCCCAGGTGATTCCTGTTTGGCTGATGTGATGATCTCATTACATGAGCAAGGCCAAAGAGGCCTTCTGAATTTGTGTGTTTGCCTCCCATTGCCTATTAGCCCATGAGCTACCATTTTCTTTTTGCGAGATACTCAGTCATCAGAAGCAGCATCTGAAATCCTTATGATTACATGTTTCCATGCCATAGCCCCTTGATCTCCCAGTGTCTTGACCTCTGCGTGCGCATCATCCTAGTTCAGCATGGGTGGAAGCATAAGTAATTGCACACCAGGGGCTATTACCATCCCGTTCACCTCCAGCTATGGAGCGCCTAGTGCTTACAGATGGGTGGCCAGTCTAACTTCAAAATTCCATTGTGAAGACCTACTTTTTACTCTAGAACTACTCCCAGTATCAGTGATTTTCTCAAGAGGACAGAGCCTGGGGCAAGGACTAAAGTGATGGCTGTTTGAGAACACAAACCCAGGGAAGGGAGGGTGGGGACAAAGGGCAGCAACCAAGGGAATATATGAGGTCATGCAGAGTGGTGCTGCCTGCATCTGGGAGTGCCTCTTTCCAGGAGCCATGAAGATGGTGAGCAGGTGCAGCTACGCAGCACACAGCCTTTTTTTGGAGTCCTGCAAAAGAGAACTAATCATCTAGCATATTCCTGGTTGGTGGGGGCCCAGGGAGAATTCTCTGCTCAACTTCGGCTTCTTTTCTTCTCCTATGATACACTTGCTGGGCAGGATGCCAGAGTCCACCACCATTGTTCTTTCCAAGCTGGAAGTGGCAGACACTCTGGGTGTGCAGTTGGACAGTCTGGCTACAGGAGGCATCCAAAGAAAGGGGGTGGCCCCAGGCACGGTGGCTCACGCCTGTAATCTCACTTTGGGAGGCTGAGGCAAGCGGATCATCTGAGGTTGGAAGTTCGAGACCAACCTGACCAACATGGAGAAACCCCATCTCTACTAAAAGTACAAAATTAGCCAGGCATGGTGGCACATGCCTGTAATCCCAGCTACTCAGGAGGCTGAGGCAGGATAATCGCTTGAACCCGGGAGATGGAGGTTGCGGTGAGCCGAGTTCATGCCATTGCACTCCAGCCTGGGCAACAAGAGTGAAACTGCACCTCAAAAAAAGAAAGAAAGAAAGAAAGAAAGGTGGGTGGCATTCCCAGGGCAAGTGGCTGGCCAGCCCCTGCTGTGGGTGTGAAGTCTGAGGAGGTGCATGCAATCTGTGCCCGCTATAGCACCTGAGGGTTAGAGCACCAGGGCAGGGCACCTTGCCATCTCTGTATGCAGGACAAGGCAAAGAGAAGAGAGGAGATTACATTCATTGTTGGTAATCTATAGCAACTGGCTTTTCCTTTTGAGCCCACAGGATAGATAACTAGGAAGTCTTCTATTTCTGTTTTGTCAAAATACTGAGTCAGCTGGAATGAAAGGGACACTAATTTATCAGTGGAGACCTGCCTCCCCCCAAGCATGTGGCAGCTGTTTTAACTGCTCATCAAACTCGCTCTCATCTGTTGGCTCATCTCACCTCCCTCCTGGAATTGTCTTGTGTGTGAAAGCAGCTGCATGAGTACAGCATTCCTGGCCTCCCCTACCTCCCTCTGTCTCCGGGATGGAGAAGTGACTTTTCTGCCTTTTTTTTTTTTCTAGGGTTCTGTTCAGCAGGGAGCACATCCCTTCTTTCTGCGCTTCCCTGTCATTAGTCTTCCAGGTCTCCCCCCAGCCCCTACCACCACCACGTATATCCTTTGCCTTTTTACTCAGTTGGATGAGTGTAAAGAAGGAGAGGAAAGGAACTGGCTTTTGGGGCCTCTCCAAAGGTGTCAGCCCCACCATGTGACCCGACTGGAGCTCTGTGACATTGGCAAGTTACTGAATCTCATTGAGACCTCAGTTTTCTTATAAAATGAGAATAATAGTAATAGTATCTATTTCATGGTGTAGTGTGTAGGAATTAAATGAGATAATATGGGCAGGATTTCTAGCCCTTAGAAAGTACTCAATAATGATAGTTCTGGTTACTGTGATCTACAGGCTTTGGAGAGATTAAAAATAAGCCTGGTTCTCCTTCTGGATAAGGCCCTTGTCATTTTCGGGTATGACTGGGCAAGTTCCATTGCATTGATGGATAATTCTAATGTTTTCTATTCAGGGAATGTTGGAGGATAGCTCTAATTCTTATTTTATGAGTGTGGAAATGCATTTCTGTCATTTCCCTTAGCACTGATTTCTGTTTCAGAGTTGATGCAGAGGCGTGGATAGTAAGGTGTGTTTTCCTTGAAACCTGGGATCTTGCCACTTCCGTCTCATTTGAATGATGTGGTTTTGAAATCAGTGCTGCTGATACCCTCTCTTTCCTCAGAATGTTGTGAGCTTCATAAACCCCCTCATGCATAAAACCAAACTTGAGGGCTGAGGCTTTGGACTCTGTGTGTGAGAAGCCTCAGAAAAAGAAATCACACTTCATTAACAAGAAGAATGGCTTTGGAAAAAAGCATGTACAGTATACAACATGTTAGTACATTTCCAGGAAATGATGGCAAATCAGTCAAATCGAGTTGCAGATGTACTCAGGAAATTCTCTCATGATTGTGAGTTTCCCATACAAGATTTTGGTGGATAAAGTCAAATGAGTTATACCCAGTACTTCAAAAGCACAACAGCGCCAGCTCATCCTCAAGTCACCTTTGGATTGAAACCTTCCACAACGCAGTTCATGACTTTGCTGTTGAATTATGAAGTGTTTGTGTCTGTGCTGTAAGGTGTTGGGATTCAGGAATAGAATCAAATTCCAGAGAAATGCCACCACAACCACCATACCAGAATACCAGCAACCTTTCTCTTTGCTCAGGGAAGCCTTCTTTTCCTCATGGTTCATGTGCTTTGCTTCTTTTATAGTTTCTGATGCTCTGGTATTAAAGGGAATTCCTGCTGAGGGGCCTTTATATTCTGGATATCACGTATGCTATAGGTTTTGTCCTTTCTGACTTTAAAAAGGATAAATTTAAAGACAATACTGTTGCTGCTGTTGCCAAGTCATAATCAGTATAATATGTCTTTAGGGGCAGTAACTCATTCCCAGTATTCTCACCAAAAAGAAACATTTAAGGTTATTCTTTTCAGGCTACTCCTGAAGATTGTTGTCACGTCATTTATTATCTTTATGATCAGTGTGTTCCTAAGCTATGCTTGCTGTATAGAGAGGCAGATTTTCTTACACATTGCTTAAAATACTGTTTGTATTTTTCCACTAGGTGGTTGTACCACAATCCCAGAGTCAGACCTCGAAGAAAGATCGGTAGAACAAGACTCTACAGAACTGTTTACCAACCACAGACAGCTCACTGCAGAGACACCCAGGCCTGGTAAGAGAATGGGTGGGCTTCACAAGCACTAAGTCAGAAGCAGTGACAATCTGGTCAGTTTTTGTCATACCAGAGAGTGTTCCACAAAGCTGCTTGTTTTCCAATTTCTTCATTCTTCCCCTTAGCACTGGTGCAGCTGAATTTGATCTTTTGTGTATTCCTGTCATTATTCAGACCTTTTCTCTCTCTTTCTCTCTTACTTTCTTTTTTTCCAGAAGTTTCACCCCTCCAAGGAGTCTCGGAATAATCCAAGTAGAGTTGTTTGGTTGAGAGGAACATGTCCGTCTCAAGGCCGAACCCATGTGAACCTCATGCCAAGCACAGATATAGGGCTGGCTCAGGTGCTTCCTAAAGCTTACCTTCCTGGAGATGACACTGCATAGAGAAGGGGGTTGGGACTTTCTACTTCACTAAGAGGACTTGTAACACCATGGGGGATGTCAGCTGAAATTTGTCTTGTTTTGCCAGGAAAGGAAGTAGTTGCCTTTGGTCATCCGTGTGCTAACAGTCACAGAATACAGTGAGATGACATAGTTTTGGGATAGATTTTATAATGCAAAGATTCAGACCCAAAATAATTTGATACCCCATTTTTTCACAGAATTCTTGTATAGTAAATGTATCAAGTTTAATAAAGCATCTCATTGTCAAACAATAACTTGGATTTTATTTATAATTAGAGGGATTTATGAGTGATTGCTCTGCATTATTTCTTCAAAGGAAAAGAATTCAACACTTTGCTACTCCCTGGCAAGACTTGAATGTGATTATTTTATAAATAAAAGAACCACTATGAAACTTACATATGATTTGTTCTATTAAGCTAAACATGGAAGAAGGTAAGTTTTCTAGTATTGTATGAAAATGTTTAAATATTTTCAGGAAGCTAGTACATTAACATCTCCTTTTCATTACCCCATTGGGTGACACCAATCCAGGTTATTAAAGGATTCACACTTTATTACAGTTAAAATTTAAGGTTTTTTTGTGTAAGAAATGAAAGAAACTTTGCCAGTTTCAAGTTCGAATTACAGTTGTGAGACTGACTTATTTAAATAAAAATATGCCTTTGCCAGTTTTGGAATGCCTCTCACTGCAAAGGGGAAAGTTGTTCATGGTTTTTCTGTGTGTGAAATGTCAAAAAAAAATCTGCAGAGGATGTATTATTATTTGTAGCATCCTCTTTTAGGAGATGCAGATAGGATATTATCAAAATAACATCATTATGATCATTTATAGCCATGACATGGGCATAAAATTTTACTGAAATTAGAGTTTTCTCTTTAAGTCCTTTATGTGAAAAAGCAAACAAATCAGTGAAATACAGAAACAATTATAGAGATGGTTCTGAAAGAGCAACAGAAGGCTGTGTGGATTCTATTGGATGCCGTCTTCTCAATGGCCTTGTGATTTATGCAGTGTCGAATTCGCTGGCATTCTTTTTCTGTTTTAGCAGCTGAACTATGGAAGCTATGTGGACATCACATACATTAAGGGTTTTGTTGCTTTGGACTGGAAAAGACGTAACTTATGGTACAGCTCAACTGCCAAGGCCTAATCAGAGTAATATGCCTGTTAGAATAACAACATTCCCCAGTGCTTAATGTCTGGAAATGTGGAGAAAACATTGCAGACACTTTACTTCCCAGGTTTGCCATCATTTCATTTTCATTGTAAACTCAGACCCCAACCCTTCACTTTAAGGCTCATTTTGAATAAATTATCACCTTATCCCTACACCAAGAGCCACATTTGAGGTCCTCTTAGAATAAGTGGACAAGGCATCGTGGACTGTACTTTTAGCCCCATTTTCTGGCCCTTTATTGTATTCTTCTTATTTTTGTCTTTTCATTTTGCTTCAACATTTACTGCATTCTCTCTTGTTGTGTCTCTCTTATATGGCCCTTAAATAATTTCTATAATGGAATGGGGAAATGAATACAGTCACGCTGTTTCCTCTTAAGGTTCTCCTAATCACCTTTCTTGGCAGTCATCTTCCCCTCTTTAGAATCCCTGGAAAACTCTATGCCTCTCTGCATATCTCTCTGTTACTTATTGTATTTCAGAAGTCATGTTTTCCTTTCCTGGTAGGATAGATTTGCAAGCTCCTTGGACATAACTGTTCTTGGATTCTTTTTGCTGCTTTGTAAATATTTGTTATATCAACAGGTCAACTAATCTCCTAAAAGTAGTCAACAAGTCATAGAGAAATGGAGAAGCCAGTGATTTAGAACATTGACTGTGGTCTAACCTTCCTAATTTAGCATTTCAGTTTATGCTGAGAGGAAGTTGATGTGACTCTCCTACTATTTTTTCTTAAATTTGGCTTTAAAGAGAGATTTGAATCTTAAAAATTCAACGCTTAATGGTTTTATTCATGAGTACTTGGGTGACGTTGTTTTAAACACAGGATTCGGGTTTTAAATAAGATGAATAAAAATTCTAATACAACATTAGTTACAAAAATGAACATTTATTTAGAACATTTATTTACATTTGTAAAAAGCTGATAATCACCATAGATATCACAAAATCTATACAACTATAATATTTATATTAACCACTTGATATACCTTTTTAATACTTCCGCATTTTCTTGCACACATTTCTTATTCGCTTCTTTAATTATCAACAATTTATAATTTCATCTCGTATACAGTGAATTAAAAGGTAATTTTTTCTCTGAAATTGTTGATCAGACTTTTGTAAAAAAATTACTGATAGTTTGCAAAAGCTTATTTCAGTTTTACAACTCATCATTTGTAATGTCAGGCAGATTTTCAGGGTTATTATATTATCAGGGCATTTTAATTTCTTCTTATGCAGTGATACATTTTAAATAGCCATGGAATTGACAACTACCTTTTTTTTTTTAAGATAATTTCAACTTTTATTTTAAATTCAGAGGGTACACATGCAAGTTTCTTACCTGGGTATATTGGGTGGTGCTGAGGTTTGGGGTACAATTGATTCCATTACCCAGGTACTAAGCATAGTACCCAAGAGCTATTTTTTAACGCTTGGCCCCTCTCTCCACCTCTTGTAATCCCCATTGTCTATTGTTGTTGTCTTCATGTCCATGAGTACCCATTGTTTAGTTCTCACTTATAAGTGAGAACATGTGGTATTTGGTTTTCTGTTCTGGCATTAATTTGCTTAGGACAGTGGACTCTAGCTGCATTCATGTTGCCGCAAAGAACACGATCTTTTTTATAACTGCATAGTATCCTGTGGTATATATGTACCACATTTTCTTTATTCAGTCCACCATTGATGGGCACCTAGGTTGATTCTGTGTCTTTGCTATTGTGAATAGTGCTGCAATGAACATGTAAGTACCTATGCCTTTTGGTAGAATTATTTATTTTCTTTTGGATATATTCTCAGTAGTGGGATGACTAGGTGGAATGATAGTTCTAAGTTCTTTGAGAAGTCTCCAAACTGCTGTCTACAGTGGCTGAACTAATTTACATTTCCAGCAAAAGTATACAAGCATTTCCTTTTTCCCACAGCCTTGCCAGCTGTTGTTTTTTGAGTTGTTCATAATAGCCATTCTGACTGGTGTGAGATGGTGTCTCATTGTGACTTCAATTTGCATTTCTCTGATGATTATTGATGTTGAACATCTTTTCATGTTTGTTGAATGCTTGTCTGTTCATGTCTTTTGCACATTTTTAAATGGGATTATTTGTTTTTTGCTTGTTTATTTGTTTAGGTTCCTTATAGATTCTGGATATTAGACCTTTGTTGGGTGCATAGTTTTCACATATTTTCTCCTAGTCAGTGGGTTGTCTTTTTACTCTGTTAATAGTGTCTTTTACGATGCAGAAGCTCTTTAGTTTAATTAGGTCCTACTTATCAATTTTTGTTTTTGTTGCATTTGCTTTTGAGGACTTACTCATAAGTTATTTCCCAAGACCAATGTCCAGAATGATGTTTCCTAGGTTTTCTTCCAGTATTCTTATAGCTTGAGGTCTTACATTTAAATCTTTTATCCATTTTGAGTTAATTTTTGTATATAATGAAATATAGGGGTCCAGTTTTATTTTTCTGCCTATGACTAGTTATATATTCTAGCACCATTTATTGAATAGCGATCCCTTTCCCCATTGCTTATTTTTGTTGACTTTGTTGAGGATCAAATGGCTGTAGGCATGTGACTTTATTGCTGGGTTCACTATTCTGTTCCATTGGTCTTTGTGGAAATTGACAACTCATTAGCCAGTTTATCCTCAAAATCCTCATTGAAATGATCTTCATTACCACTAGTATTTTATCTCAAATCAGCAAGAAGATATTTAGATATTTTTCAAATATGTTCATGTGATTTACTCTTCTTCATTAGCTAGATTATTAGACAACCCAAAAGTCTGCTTATTCTCTTTCAAATGTGTCATCTCATCTTATTGAGTTAATTTTGGTATGATTTGAAAATGTTTTTGTTATAATTTGCTTGTTGATAGAATAACTTTTATCCATTTTATATAGAAGTTATTTGGGAAAATGTTATTTTATGATGAGTTTGTAATTGTGTACTCTGAATTATCAAATATATTGTTAACAGACAAGACATTCTCCTTTGACTTGGGGTCTGGGAAACTGGAATCTTACTGCTTCTGCTTTTACATATCTGATGGTCAGAACATGAGATTTCATATGTTTCAAATCATATTTTATCTCCAACAAATTTATGCTTCTGGTGCCAGGCTGCATAGAACATGCTTATCTAGTGATACAGCATTTTGCTCCACACCTTCCTCTTATGACACTAGCTAAGTGAGAGCAGTGGGTGGTAATGATATTCCTGGAATCCATTCTTCCAGCAGAACAGCTCTCAGTAATTTAACCATATACAGAGGTGTCTGTAAGCCACATAAATATATCCAATTAACCCAAGTTAAATGTCTTCCCAACTCAACTTCCCCTTAGCCAGATTGTCAAGGCCACCACCCTTCCAATGCCTGCTACAAGGGGAAGGCAGGCAGAAGAGACAATAGTTTTCACCAATCATGATTAAAATATCTTTTTCAAATTGTACAAAAACATCTGAGCATACACCTGGGCATGGAAGTGCCCTGAAGTTAAAGCCTGATTAGCATCACAGTAAATCTGTTTATAACAGGAGTGATCAAGCAAACGAGAGAGAGAGAGAATAGAAACTACACTTTAAATTATTGGTTTGTTAATTTCCTCCATGTTGAAATAACTCCAAAATATGTATGGGATAGGAGTATGAGTGTGGAGGGTGGAAAGGGCAGGTTTTGTAAGTGTCTTAGTTCTGTACTGCCCTAACAGAATACCACAGACTGGGTAATTTATAAAGAACAGAAATTAATTTCTTAGTATTCTGGAAGCTGGGAAGTCCAAGATCAAGGCACCAGAAGGTTTGATATCTGGTAAGGGCCCAACTCCCACTTCAAGATGGCACCCTGCATCCTCCAGAGGCAGGAAGCAATGCTGTTCCTCACATGGCAGAAGAGCCAAGAGAGGGCAAGAGAGAAGGAGGGAGTAGGAGGCCAAATTCAACTTTTGATAACCCACTTTCAAGATGATGACATTAATCTCTTCATGAGGGCAGAGCCCCCATGGCCTCATCACCTCTTAACAGTCTCACCTCTAAATACTGTTACAATGGCAATTAAATGTTGACACAACTTTTGGAGGGAACAAACATTCAAACCATAGCAGTAAGGAGGTATTCAAAATTCCCTTAAATATACGATAGGTCTCCTCAAGTATGCCAGTGTGAGCCTTGACCTAGCTTGGGGCTCAAATATAAGTACACTTTTACTTGTCGTTTTTAGTGATTAATTGTTCTCTGAGAAATGTCAGCAAACCTTTATGGACTAGCAAAATGGCAATTCTCTGTTCAGTGTCCTTGGTTTTGTGGAGAGATGTTTCACCTTATACATTCAGGGACAGTTCTACTAATGCTTATTTCTTAGCAGCCACTCCATGAGTTGTCCTAAAGCGGACCGAGTCAATTTTGTATCTCAACTGGCTGAGGGGTCGATTTTAGATAAAAAGTTAACAGCAAGCTATCAAATTTAAGAGGGCCCAGCCACTTCTTTGGCTCCAGGATCATCTGATTGGAGAGAATGAGGAGGTTTAAAGTGCTATTAAATTGACGAAATTCTGTTTAACAGGCTACAGTAATCATGTTTGTTCCATCTGGTACCAGTTCCAGAAAGAGAAGTTCATGATGTCACCTGTGAACTCTCACTTCTATGTGCCAGGCTTCCCAAAAGAACATTAAGATCATCTAAATATGAAGAACAGTTGGAACTAAATTCTTTTATGTAAACAAAAAAATCTAGAAACTTTATTTTCTCAGTTAGAACAGAGTACTGATTAAGCCCAGACACAAGTCACTTACCACTTTGTGAAATTTAGGTCTATAATATTCACCAAATCCTTTAATATTATCTCTGTATTTAAGTGAACTGTTTTCTTATTTATTTGATGATGATGAAAATTAGGAAATTCCTTTAGATCTCTAGTCATAAGTAAGGAAACTGAAGCTTTTATTTTACTAAGTCTTTTGGAATAAAATTTAAGTAGTTACTCATTCCTTGTGGGAAAGTATGGTGTGTAATACTCATCTTTCGCACTCAGCAGCTCACAAAAATGAAAAAAAGCAATCAACAAGTAATTCTGAAAGAAAACATTAAACATTCTCCAGACTTTAATCACATGAGGATTGATAGAGGATGAGAATTGGGATTTATTTTCAACTTTTCCCCAAAATGTCAATAACAAATCATAAAACACATACACACATACACATATACTTCACATTCCCTACTTCTAAAACCAATGCCATCTGGATCTGGTCCTCCCTTTCCATTTCAGTAACAGTATGTACTTTTCCCCAGGCTTCTCTCCAATTTCATCACCTCCTCTGATGTCTGGTTGTCTTTGTCCTTCATTTGAGTCCTTCCCATCATTTGCATGTACCTCATTGATCCCTACAGTGGCACTGGCCTATGTCATCTCTCCCTTATCTTCTATTGTGTAGTCTATTCCTTCATCCCATCAAAGATCATCTGCTAGGAGTCTTGTTTGCCTGATTATCCCAGTACCTCTTCCGGATGTTTTTCCAAGCTTTACTCATCTCCGTCTGGTCAGGGTTCATTCTATTTTTAGACAGCCACTCAAAGTCCACTTCTTTGAGGAGACAATATGATATAGAGAAAAGACCTTATAACTAGGAATCAGGTGGTCTCAATTTTAGGCCTGGTCCTCTTGAAAAGGTGCTTTCTGATCTGTGTCAGTCACTTAGCCTCTCTTCACCTCATTTTTATATGCACTAAATAGAGATCTATTCATTCAACAACAAAATTAAATTGTTTTCAGACATTGTACTGGGAACTGTGGCTCCAAAGAACAATAAAACATGGATCTTGTCCTTAAAGAACTTTCAGTTCGGTGGGGGAACAGAGAAGAAAATGGACAGTTGCAATACAAGATGATTAAAAACTCAACTATAGAAGAAAGTAATTAGGAAAGGGAGCTAGAAGATGTAGTTTAGCATCTCCAAGCTCTTATTTTTTTCATTTGCAAAGTGGGGAGCTTGTCCCACCTGTGGCACCATCCTCAAAATATTGTTCTGGAAATCAAAGGGCCTTAAATACTTGAAAGAACCCTAAAATGTAAGACTGTTGTTCCTTAGTGGTTGGAAGAGCAATTGTGAATTCTCCTTGATTACTATCTTTTATAACCATGAAATTCCCGTAGTGCTCTTTTACTTATCACTTCAAAATTTGTATATTTTCACTTCTCTATAATGTTGTGCAGAATGTGTACTGTGGTACAGGGTTTTTTCAGACTGGCTATACATCAGGATGGCTTGGATAAGAGTTGGCAGGCCGTGAGGGGAGGGTTGGAATTGAAAATATGACTTGTATACATCCCATTTAGTGTAGTGCCACACAGAAAAATAATACCTTGTATAAAGTGACAAAAACCTCATTAAGTGGATATTTTTTGATCCTCACAACAACCTCACTATGTTTGCAACATACATGTAAAAAAATAAAAATTAATAAAATAATAATTAGCATCCCAAGTCACAGATGGAAAAGTGTAGGATCAGAGTATATACTATTCCCTTAAAGTGGCCCAGCAATGAAAAAAATAGGTGACCTGGGCAAGAAGCCAAGGCTTCTCATTCCCAGTCCAGGGTTCATTATATTACAGAGAAAGACATATCATGAATAACACCAAGGCTTGGACTTCTACCATTAGTCTAGTTGAAGAATACATTAGTATAGAGTAAAGTGTTTCTCAGGCTTTGAAGACTTATGTCCTAATTTAAGAAGGAACAACCATACACTCTTTCTGCATGGCCGGCTGTATGCCATGACTAAATCTACCAGTTGACACAACTGAATGCTGGGAAAATACAGTAAATACGCCTTTTTATGATATGCTGAACTGTCATGAAAAGCATGAAAGCAGAAATCCTGAGAGGTCAGCCTGTGCCAAACCAGCTTTCACATTGATAGTTTCTGCTAAACTCTGTGTTGAACAACTTTATGCCAGTAAATACAAAAACTTTGATGAAATGGTTATTCTTTTTAAAATACAGTTTTAAATTGACTAAATAAGAAAGTGAAAACTTGAATAATCCTGTAACAATTAAAAATATCAGAAGTTAACCTTGCCACACAAAAATGCAATAACGTGACACATGACTTTACAGGTGAATTCTGCTGACATTTGCCTTATGGTTCCCATTACCCACCCTCTTTATATTGTAGTTTCTTGTGTATTATATCTACATACATTTTTAAAATTCCATCTCTACTTACCTGGTCCCAGATATAAAGAGCTTGGAAAATGTCAGTTTGTCCTAACAAGGAAAAACCTGAAAAAACCAATAACACTTCTTATCTGTCAGAGAAACGAGGTCAGAGGGCAAACCACTGCCCTGTGGTTTGGAGAAAAATACAGGTGCCTACAGAGAATCACGAGTTATTGCAGCAGAAACCCATGAGCAGAAACCTCCATGGGAACTAGTATCAGGGCAAGAAAACCTGAAGTATAGTTAACTAATTCCTGGAAGCCCAGAGTGGACAGGTCTGAGAGTTAAAAACTCCAGGAGATCCAGTCATAAGGGAGCCTCCACACTTGCATGAGTTTTCTCTTCAGGAGCTTGACCATGTTCTCAAGTGAATATTTAAGGAAAATCCTTTCGTGTTTCCAACAGTGGGAGAGGAAATCAGACCATTTTGGAATATGCCAGAGCATCCTGTTCTTCTTAACAAGGCCTTCCTTCAAGTGAAACTATTTTCCAGATCATAAACTATTGGAGTTTTAACAGAGCCTAACCAACTTGAAGGACGAGAAATACCTGATGTCAGTCCACACAGTCAATCCTGTTTGACCAAAGGAGTGGAGGTGGGGAGCTGAGGACTTGTGAAGTTTGCAGTTCAGATGCAGACTGACTACAACACTGACACCTAATCATAGGACTACAGAATGCCTTCTGTGCCCTCCCCTGCCCCACAACCTTACCATCACATTACTAAAGGCCTATTTACCATGGTTCTTTTTACCTAGTACATTATATCCAGCTGCCAAGAAAAACTTACAAGGCATACTAAACGGTCAAAAATGCAATTTGAAAAGACATTTCAGGCATCAGAACCAGAGTCAGATATGGTGTAGAATTATCAGAATGGGAATTTAAAACAACTCTAGTATATTAAGGATTCTGCACTGAATCAGATAAACAGCATGCAAGAACAAATGGGCAATGTAAACAGAGTGATGAAAATTCTAAGAAAGAATTAAGAAGAAATGCTAGAGATCACTGTAAAAGAAATGAAGATACCTTTGATGGGCTCATTGGTAGACTGGACATGGCTAAGGAAAAAATTTCTGAGCTTGAGGATATGTCAATAGAAACTTCCCAAACAGAAAAGCAAAGAAAAAAAACTGGACCAAATATCCAAGATGTGTTAGACATCTACAGAGATGTAACTTACACATAATAGGAATACCAGAAAGAGAAAAGAAACAAATACTTGAAGCAATGATGACTGAGAATGTTTTCAAATTAATGTCAGGCACCAAATCACAGAGCCAGGAAGTTCAGAGAACATCAAAGTGGGTAAATACTAAAAATCCACACATAGGTATATGAGTTTCAAACTGCAGAAAATCAGAGATAAAGAAAATTCTTGAAAGAAGCTAGAGGGGGAAAACCCTACCTATTAAGGAGAAAAGAATCCTATCCACTTCTCAGAAACTAAGCAAGAAGAGTGAAGTAAAGTATTTAGTGCTGAAAGAAAAACTCACTAGCCTAGAACTCTGTACCCTGCAAAATGCTCCTTCAAAAATGAAAGGGAAATAAAGACTTTCTCAGACAAACAAAACGAGGGAATTTGTTATCAGCAGACCAGCCTTGCAAGAAATGTTAAAAGAAGTGATTCAGAGAAAAGGCAAATAATATAGGTTAGAAATTTGGATCTATATAAAGAATCGCATCAGAGAAAGAGTAAGTGAAAGTAAAATAAAAATTTGTATCTTTCTTAGTTTTGATTTATCTAACAGATAACGGTTTCTTCAAAATAATAAACAATGTATTTAAAATATATATATTTATGTATAAGTGAAATGAAATATATATTGAATATATATACACACACATAGTGAAATGAATGACAACAATGATACAAGAGATGGGATGGAAGAATTAGGATTATTTTGTTGTTATAAGGTATTTGCACTACCTGTGAAAAAGTATAGTGTTATTTGAAAGTGGACTTGGATTAGTTGTAAATGTATATTGTAGGTATACTACAGCAACCACTAAAAAGTTACATGTATGTTATATAACTTTATATTATATGTATATATAAAGAAAGGATAGAGAATGGAATCATATAAAATACTCGATGAAACCTCAAAAGGAAGAAAAGAGTGAAAGAGAAAAATAGGAACAAAAACAGGGGAGGCAAGAAATAGAAAACAGTAACAAATATGATAGATCTTAATCCAGTTATATTAATAGTCACTTTGGGATTTTTTCATTTTAATTTTTACTTTTTATCTTTTTTATTTTTATAGATTTAGGGAGTAAAGTGCAATTTTGTTACATGGATATATTGCATAGTGAATGAAGTCTAGACTTTTAGTGTAACCATCACCCAAATAGTGTACACTGTATCCCCTGTATAATTTTTCATCCCTCACCCCTCTCCCAACCTTCCACCTTTTGGAGTCGCCAGTGTGGATTATTCCACTTGCTATGTCCATGTGTACACATATTTAGCTTTTGCTTGTAAGTAAGGGCATGTGGTATTTGACTTTCTGTTTCTGGGTTATGTCACTTGAGATAATGGCCTCCAGCTCATTCAGTATTGCAAAAAAGACATGATTTCATTCTTTTTTTAATAAATGAGTAGTATTCCATAATACACACACACACACACACACACACACACACACACACACACACACACACACACTATTTTCTTTATCCCCATCATCCATTGATGGACAACTGCGATCAATAATCACTTTAAATGCTAATGATCTAAATACACCAATTAAAAGATAGATTGTCATAATGAATCAAAAAAACAAGACCCAACTATGTCTTGTTAACAAGAAATTCATTTTAAATATAAAGACCATATAGATTAAAAGAGAAGGGAATGGAGAAAGATATACCATAACACTAATCAAAAGAAAGCAGAAGTAGATGTATTAATTTCAGACAAAGACTTCAGAGAAAGGTAAGTTATCAGGGATAAAGAGAGGCCTTACATCATGATGGAGAGATCAGTTCTCCAAGAAGACATAACCATCTGTAACATGTGCACCTAACAGTACATCAAAATATGTGAGGCAAAAACTGATAGAAATTCAAGGAGAAAATAGATGAGTTCCCTATTATAATTGGAGACTTACCACCCCTCCATCCGAAATGGAAAGCTATAGTAGGCAGAAAATCAGTAAGGATAGTTGAATTCAACAACACCATCAATCACTGGATATAATTGACATCTATCAATGATTCCACGCAGCAACAGCAGAATACACATTCTTCTCAAGCTTATATGGAACATTTACCAGGATACACCACATTGTAGGCCATAAAACACACCTTAACACATTTAAAAGAATAAAAATCTTACAGTGTCTACTCTTAGAACACAATGGAATTAAACTAGAAACCAGTGACAGAAAGATGGCTACAAAATCTCAAAATACTTGGATATTAAACAATGCACTATAAAGTAACACGTAGATCAAAGAGGAAATCCCAAGAGAAATTTATATACCCAAAGGATTATAAAGTATGCTGCTATAAAGACACATGCATACGTATGTTTATTGCAGCACTATTCACAATAGCAAAGACTTGGAATCAACCCAAATGTCCATCAGTGACAGATTGGATTAAGAAAATGTGGCACATATACACCATGGAATACTATGCAGCCATAAAAAAGGATGAGTTTGTGTCCTTTGTAGGGACATGGATGCAGCTGGAAACCATCATTCTCAGCAAACTATCACAAGAACAGAAAACCAAACACCGCATGTTCTCACTCATAGGCGGGAACTGAACAATGAGATCACTTGGACTCGGGAAGGGGAACATCACACACCGGGGCCTATCATGGGGAGGGGGGAGGGGGGAGGGATTGCATTGGGAGTTATACCTGATGTAAATGACGAGTTGATGGGTGCAGCACACCAACATGGCACAAGTATACATATGTAGCAAACCTGCACGTTGTGCACATGTACCCTACAACTTGAAGTTTAATAATAATAAATAAATTAAAAAAAAAAAAAAAAAAAAAAAAAAAAAAATATTTTCACCTAAATGAAAATGAAAATACAACTAATTAAAATTTGCACATGCAACAATAAGAGTTTATATAGAGGGAAATTTATAGCATGGAATGCATATATTAGAAAAGAAAGGCCTAAAACCTGTATGCTGTTTCCACCTTAGAAAACATGAAAAAGAACAGCAAATTAAATCCACAGGCAGTAGAAAAAAAAGAAATAGAAATTAAAGCAGAAATTAATGGAATCAAAAACAGGAAATAGAGAAAATAAATGAGGGAAAATCATGATTCTTTGAAAAGATCAGTACAATCAGTAAGCCTCTGCCCATGCCAACTATTTTAAAAAGAGAGAACACAAGTTACTGCTATCGAAAACGAAAGATGGTCATCACTACATCCCATAAATGATAAAAGCATAATAAAAGAATATTGTTAACAACTCTATGCCCATGAATTTGATAACCTAAATTAAATGGATCAGTTTCTTGAAAGACACAATCTGCTGAAACTCAAGAAGAAATAGACAATTTGAATAGGCCTATATGTATTTAAAAATTGAATTAATAGTTAATAACTTTCTAAAATAGAAAGCATCAGGTCTTGATGGGTTCATTGGTGCATTCTACTAAACATTAGGTTTATTATACATTAGTGCCTGGAATGGAACATTTGTGGGGCAGAAGTTATAGAGGAACTCTTTGTACTTTTCACTCAGTTTTTGCTGTGAACCTAAAACTGCTCTTTAAAGCCTATTTAAAAAAAAAAAAAGTTTATTTTTAAAAACCTGAGGATGTTGTATTTTTGTTCTCTGCTTGCAAACATTTTAAAGAACTCAAGAGAAAAGAGGACTATTGTTTTTACTAAGATACTTCCCATTTCTCTTGCTCTCCCTACGTTCCTGCTGCCTCAAGTTTCTTTCGGATATTATTCTCATTTCTGAAGAATTTCCTGTAGTAATTCTTTTAGAGAAGATCTGTTGACAACAAATTCTTTTAGTTTTACTCCAGTTGAGAATGTCTTTATTTCACCTTTATTCCTTAATGATATTTTTGCTGGATATAGATTTTTGAGTTGACAATTCAAATTGTTCCTTTACAGGTAATGTGTTGTTTTCCTCTGGCTACTTTAAATATATTTTGTCTTTAGTTTTCTGCAGTTTGATTTTGATGTCTTGGCTTTATCTTGTTTGGAGTTTAGTAAACCTCTTGAATATGTAGCTTTATGTCTTTTGCCAAATTTGAGAAGTTTTCAGCCATTATTTCTTCAAATATTATTTCAGACTTCTTTCTTTTTCTTTTCTTTTCTTTCTCCTAGGATTCAAAACCCATGAATATTGAACTTTTTGTTATGGTCTTGCAGATCCCTGAGGCTCTATTCCCCTTTTCATTCTTTTTTTTCCTCTCTCTGTTGTCCATATTGAATAATTTTTATTGAATTATTTTTCAGTTCCCCGACTTTTCTATTATCTTCGTTCTGGTATTCAGTGAGTTTAACATTTGGTTGTTGTGTTTTTTCATTTCTAAAATTTCCATCTGGTTCTTCTTTTATATGTTCTACCTATTTGCTGAAACTTTCTATTTAATTTTTTTAGTGTTTTAATTATTTTTCTTATTTACTGACTTCCTATTTTTCCATTCCTTTCAAGTGTGTTCTAGATTGTTTACTGGAACATTTTTATAATCACTGCTCAAAATCTTTGTCAGGTAATTTTAATGTCTGTGTCATCTTGGCCTCAGAATCCATTACTGTTTCCCCATGCAAGTTGAGACTATCCTGGTTCTTCATATGCTGAGTAAGTTTAAATTGTATTCTGGACATTTAAAATATTAGGTTATGAGATCTTGAGTCTTCTTTAAATGCTTTGAAGATGTTGACTTACTAATTTAAATAAACAACTAATCCCAAATTTATACACATTCTTATAGAATAGAAAAAGAGAACACTCTCCAACTAGTAGAATCTGACATCAAAACAATGCAAAGAAAATATGTCAAAAAATATAAACCAATGTCAAACATGAAGTTAGATGCAAAAAAATCTAAACAAAATATTAACAAATTGAATGCAGCATTATATTACATATAAATTATATCCAATTTCTATTTACCATAGGAATGCAAAGTTGGCCCCAGAATACAGGTTGGCTAAAATTAGAAAATTGATTAAAGTAACCCATGATCTTCAGATGAAAGGATAACATTATACAATTAATACAATATGAAACAAACATATTCAAAAGTCATTCCCTTTAAGTCAACATTAATTAATGATTTGAAAATTAGCAAATTAAGAATAGATCTGTTAATGTGCTTAAAGGCACCTACAAAAACCTACACAAATACTATACTTTTGACAATCTAATGCTTTCCTTTTGAGATCAGAAACATTTTCACCATTCCTATTCAATGTTTTACAGGAGGTACCAGCCAAGAACAAGAAAAGAAAAAGATATAAAAGATATATGGATTGGAAAGGAAGGTTCAAAACTCTCATTATTTGCAAATAATATGATTGTGTAGAAAGTTCCCCACTCAAATTACAGGTAAACTATTTGAATTGTTAAGAGTAAGTTTGCTTGGTACTGAACTAATATGCAAACATGAACTTTGTTTATGCACTAGCAATTAGAAGTTAGAAAATACATTATAATTTTAAAAAGACAGCACATAAAATGTCAATGAAAATATAAGGTGCCTAAAATACACCTCACAAAAGATATATAAGCACTTTATGTAGATATACATTAAACTTACATGAATGGAGAAAGAAAATGTATTTTTTATTTATTTTTATTTATTAACTTTTATTTTAAAATCAATGGGTACATGTGCAGGTTTGTTAGAAAGGTATATTGCATGATGCTGTGGTTTGGAGTATGAATGAATCCATCACCCAGGTAATGAGCATAGAACCCAATAAGTAGGTTTTTTCAACCCTTACCCTCATCCCTCCCTCTCCTGTCTTGTGCTTCCCAGTGTTTATCATCATTCTTATGGGCTGGTTACTGGTGAAGGGTTTTTACTGCTGAAGCCCAGGTATAAAAACAGGAATTGATGCCTCCTTCTTCAAATGTGCAAACATCAGTGCATGGCTACGAGGATCACAAATAATCAGAGAAACCTGACACTGTCAAAGGAGTAAAATAAAGCACCAGTAACCAGCTCTAAAGAAATGGAGGTTTATTAAGTGCCTGACAAATAATTCAAATTAATCATCTTAAAGAAGCTCAGTGAACTGCAAGAAAACACAGTAGATGACTAAACAAAACTGGGAAAACAATGCATGAAGAAAATAAAGTGTTCAACAAAGGGATAAAAACCCTAAAAAGAACCAAACAGAAATTCTAGTGCTAAAGAACATAATGAATGAACTAAAAACTTCAAGAGTGCTTCAGTAGGAGACTCAATTGAGCAGAGGAAAGAATCAGAGAGCCCAAGGACAAGTCATTTGAGATTATGCAGTTAGAGGAACAAAAAGATAAAATAATGTAGACAGCCTATAAGAATTGTGGGATATCATCATGCCAACTAATATATGCATTGTGGAAGTTCTTCAAAAATGAAGGGGAGATAAGGATGTTCCTAGGCAAACAAAAGCTATGGGAGTTCATCACCACTAGATCTACCTTACAAGAAATGTTAAAGAGAGTTTTTCAAGTTTAAATGAAAGGACACATGCTGGGCATGGTGTCTCATGCCCATAATCCCAACACTTTAGGAGGCCAAGGCAGGATGATTGCTTTAGGCCAGGAACTAGAGACCAGCCTGGGCAATATAGTGAGACTTTGTCTCTACAATTTTTTTTTTTTTTAAGAATTAGCTGGGCACAATGTCACAAGCCTGTAGTCCCAGCTACTCTGGAGGCTGAGATGGGAGGACACTTGAGCCTAGGAGGTTGAAGCAGCAGTGAGCTGTGATCGTATCACTGCCTCCAGCCTGGGTGAAAGAGCAGAAACTTGCCTCAAAAAAAAAGAAGGTAAGACATTAACTAACAACATGAAAACCTATGAAAGCATAAAACTCACTATATAGATGAGAATGTAGTTAAATTGAGACTACACTAATACCATCATGGTGGTGCATAAATCACTTTGACCTCTAGTATTAAAAGTCAAATGTATTAGAAATAACTATACCTATAATAATTTGGTAATAGATATATATTATCTACAAAATGTAAATTATGGCCAGGCACAGTGGCTCACACTTGTAATCCCAACACTTTGGAAGGCTGAGGTTGGAGGATCACTTAAGCCCAGGAGTTCCAGACCAGTCTGGGCAACATATCAAGACCCCCATCTCTATTTTTTTAAAATGTAAATTATGACATTAACAACATAATGTGAGTGAGAAGTTTAAATTTAGATTTATCATATGCAAGTGAAGTTTTTTTCAGCTTAAAATAGACTTATAACTCTAAGATGTTTTACATAAACCTCGTGGTAACCACATACACACACACACACACACACACACACACACACACAAATAGACCTGTAGTGGGTACACAAAAGATAAAGAGAAAGAAAGCTTACCACTATGAAAAAAATTATCAGATTACAAAGAAGACAGCAAGAGAGAAAGAATAGAACGAAAGAACTACAAAACAATTAGAAACAACAAAATGGCAATAGAAGCCCTTACTTCTCATTAATTACATTAAATATAAATAGATTAAATTCTTCAATCAAAAGACAGAGTGGCTGAATAGATTAGAAAACAAGACACAACTATATGCAGCATAAAAGAGACTCTCACTTTAGCTTTAAAAATACACATAGCCTGAAAATGAAGGAATGAAAAAAGATATTTCATGAAAACTGTAGACAAAAGAGAGCAAGGGTATCTATACTTATATCAGACAAAATAGACTTTAGTCAAAAAGTGTCACAAGAAACAAAGAAGGTGATTATACATTGATAAAGTGGTCAGTTCATCAAGAAGATATAACAATTGTAAATATATATTTACCCAATGTTGGAACACCTAAATACATAAAGAAAATATTAATAGAACTGAAGGATGAAACAAATAGTAACACAGTAGTAGTAAGGGACTTCAGACCCCACTCTCCACAATGGATAAATCATCTGGGCAGAAAATCAATGAGAAAAACAGCTGACCTGAACAACACTAGTGACCAAGTAGACCTAACAGACATATGCACAGCATTCCATTCAACAGCAGCAGAACACACAGTATTTTTGAATGCACATGGGACATAAACCAGGATAGATCATATGTTAGGTCACAAAACAAGTCTTAACAAATTCAAGAAGATTGACATAATATTAAGTATCTTCTTTTACCTCAATGCTATGAAACTATAATAACAGGAAAATTGGAAAATTCACAAATATGTTGAAATTAAACAAAATACTCCTGAACAACCAATGGATCAAAGAAGGAATCAAAAAGGAAATCCAAAAGTATCTTGAGACAAATGAAAACAGAAGTACAACACAGACAAAACTTATGAGATATAGCAAAAGCAGTTCTAAGAGGAAAGCTTATAGCAATAAATGCCTACATCAAAAAATATGAAAGGTTTTAAATAAATAACCGAATGTTAAACCTCAAAGAACTAGAAAAGGAAGAACAAACTAAGACCAAAGTCAGCATAGGAATGAAATAATAAAGATAAGAGCAGAAATCAATAGAGACTAGAAAAATAATAGAAAAGATCAATGAAGAGTTGCACTTTTGAAAAACAAACAAAATAATGCAAACCTTTAGCTAGAGTAAGAAAAAAAGAAGATGCAAATAAAATTATAAGTGAAAGAAGAGACATTACAACCTCTACCATAGAAATTGAAAAGATCTTAAGAAACTAATATAAAAACTATAGGCCAGCAAATTGCATTACCCAGAGGAAATGTACAAAGTCCTAGAAACATACAACTTATGAAGACTGAATTATGAAGAAATATAAAATCTGAATAGATTTATAATCTTATGTGTAGTAAATCCTTAAGACTCCTTTAAAAAACTGTTAAATAAACCCATAAGAGTCCTTTAAAAAACTATTAAAAGCAATAAATTAATTCATAAAGTTGCAGGATGAAAATCAACATATAAAAATCTGTAGCATTTCTATACACTAACAAGAAACTACCTGAAAAAGAAATCAAGAAAAAATCCCATTTACAATAATTAAAAGAATCAGGAATAAATTTAGCCAAGGAGATGAAAGATACATATACTGAAAACTATAAAGCATTGATTTAAAAAAAGGGAAAAAACACAAATGAAAAAATATCCTGTCTTTTTGAATCAGAAAAATTAATAATGTTAAAATGTCCATACCGTCCAAAGTGATCTATAGATTCAAAGCAATCCCATCAAAATTCCAATGACATTTTTCACATAAATAGAAAAATCAATTCTCAAATTTGTATGCAACCACAAAAGACTCTAAACAGCCAAAGCAGTCTTTAGCAAAAAGATCAAAGCTGGAGGCATCACACTACCTGATTTTAAAATATACTACAAAGCTGTAGTAATCAAAACAGCATTGTACTGCAATAAATACAGAAACACTGACCAATGGAACATAACAGAGTCCACAAATAATTCCATGTGTTTACAGTCAATTGATCTTTAACAAAGGTATTAAGAATATACAATGGAGAAAATAAATGGTGTTGAGAAACCTGGGCATCCATATACAGAAGAATGAAAAATTGTCCCTTATCTCACATCATATACGAAAATGAATATAAAAAAGACTTAAAAGTAAGATGTGAAACTGCAGACTACTAGTAGAAAACATAAGGAAAAGCTTCTTAACATTGATCTGGGCAGTGATTATTTGAACATGACCCCAAAAGCACAGACAACAAAAGCAAAAATAGACAAATAGGATTTCATTAAACTTAAAAGCTGTGCACAGCAAAGGAAACAATCAAAAGAGTAAACAGACAACCTGTGGAATGGGGAAAATTTTTATGAACCATATATCTAGTGAAGGGAATATCCAAAATATATAAGGGACACAAAAAACTCAATAGCAAGAAAACAAAGAATCTGATTGAAAAATGTGCAAAGGACCTGAGTAGACTTTTCTCAAAAGAAGACATACAGATGGCCCGCAGGTATATGAATAAATACTCAACATCATTAATCATCAGGAAAATAAATTAAACCACAATGAGATATCACCTCACACCTGTTAGAATGACTATGATCAAAAATACAAAAGTGCTGGTGAGAATATGAAGTAAAAGGAACCCTTGCACATTGTTGGAAATGCAAACTAATGCAGCCATTAGTGTAAAGAAAGCAGTATGGAGATTCCTCAAAAAATTAAAAATAGAACTACTATATCATCCAGCAATCCTACCATATCCAAAGGAAATAAAATGAGTATGTCAAAGAGATATCTGTATTCCCATGTTCATTGCACCATTATTCACCATAGCCAAGGTATGGAATTAACCTAACCTGGATAAAGAAAATGTGGTAGTACAGACAGTGGAATACTAGTTAGCCTTTAAAAAGAAGGGAGTCCTGTCATTTGTGAAAATGTGGATAAACCTAGAGGACATTATGCTAGGTGAACTTAGCCAGGCATGGAAAGACAAATACTACAGTGGGCTGGGTGCAGTGGCTCACGCCTGTAATTCCAGCACTTTGGTGGGCCAAGGCAGAGGGATAACATGAGGTTAGGAATTCAAGACCAGCCTGGCCAACATAGTGAAACACCATCTCTACTAAAAATTCAAAATTTAGCAGAGTGTGGTGGCACGCACCTGTAATCGCAGCTACTCCGGAGGCTGAGGTAGGATAATTGCTTGAGCCCAAGAGGCAGAGGTTGCAGTGAGCTGTGATAGCGCCTTTTCACTGCAACCTTGGTGCTGGAGACTCAGTTAAAAAAATAAAGATAAAAAAGAAAGAAAGAAAAATACTGCATGACCTCACTTATCTGTGGAATGTAAGAAAGACTCATAGAAACAGAAAGTAGAATGGCGGCTGTCAGGTTCTAGTTTGTGGGGTTGAGATGAAGAAGGGGAGGTGTTGGTCAAAGCATACCAAGTTTCAGTTAAACATTGTGACTATAGTTACTAATAATGTATACTTGAACATTGTTAAGTGAGTAGATCCTAAATACTCTCACTACACACAAAAAAAGTATGTGAAATACTATATATGTTAATTAGCATTTCACAACATATACAATATCAAAGCATCACTTTGTATACCATAAACATATACAATTTTTATTTGTCATTTATACTTTAATAAAGCTTGAGAAAATGCCTACATAAAATACAATTTACATGGAAGAATAAAGACCTCAAAACAGCCATTCTAGAAAAATTTGCTCCATCAGATGTCAAGTCTAATTGTAAAGCTAAAACATGGTATGGAATTAATGTAGGGATATAGTAATAGACCAATGCATCATAATAATGTATCCAGAAACAGAATGTCCAAATATGACAGAGATAATATTGCAGATCAGTGGGTAAAAATAGAGTTTTCAACAAATGTTGCTGAAGCAATTGGATAACCATAGTGAGAAAAATGAAATTAGACCCATACTTCAACCATACAGAAAAGTCAATTTTGGTTGAATTAAATACTTAAAGGTGAAAGACAAAACAACAAATATTTTAGGAACACTTGTAGGAGAATGTCTTTATGACCTCAGTATAGTGAAGGATTCCTTAATTTCATCATAGCCTAAAAGAAAAATATTGAATGCCTTAAAATTAAGAACTTATAGTCATCAAAAGATACCATAAGAAAAGATAAAATCATGTCATAAAGTGGAAGAAAGTATTTCCAGTGTATATAACTGGCAAAGAAATAGTATTTAGAGTGCCTAAGGAACCTCCAACAGTTTCATAAGAAAGCAACATCTTAATGGAAATATGAGCAAAAACATACATGGATGGCTTATAGAAGATAAACAATTAATATGCTAAAATTGGAAAAAAAAAAACCCTAATCTCATTAGTGATTGAGGAAATGCAAATTAAAACACAGTATGTTTTTGCATCTACCAGATAGGAGAAAAGGGAGAAGTCTACAAATACCAGTTGGAAAGGATGTAGAACAGAAAATACCCACATCCATTGAATCTGTTGGCTCAGCTCAGCTGTTTTGGCGGAGAGTTTGGTATTTGTTAGTAAAGTTGCACGTACATATAGCCTATCACCAGGAATCACATTCCTAGATGTATACCTTAGAGAAACTCTTGCCCAATAGGAATTTTGAGAATACTCATAAAAGCATGATTAAAAAAAAAAACAAAAAAACAAAAAAACCCCAAACATCTAAAGAGTCATCAACTGTAGATTTGTCCAATTTCAATATATTCTTACTATGGGGTACTACACAGCAACAAAAGTTAATTAAATCTAGAAGGATTAACAGATGAATCTCAGAGACAGAAGCAAATTACAGAATGTATGTATTATGATTCTGTTTATAAAAGTTTGAAATCAGGCAAACATAACAACATACTGTTTTAGGATATCTAGATGGCAAACTGTAAGGCAAAGATTAACAAAATTTTTAAATTGAGGTCACTTCTTGGAAGTCGAGGACAGAGAAAATACCACTGGGGAGGGGCCAGAAGGCCTGTTTTATTTCTTAAACTGGTTGTTGAGCAAATCTTTCATTCATTCTGTTATTTAAAAAAATTCATTTGAGTCTTACGTACTCCTTTGGTTGTTTAATTTATTTTACCATAAAAAATTTAAAAACAGCAAACGACATGCCGCTAATTTCCCTCATGATTCTGATAAATTTCAGCCCTTGAGAGAGATATGCCTAGTTTGCAAATCTCTGTGTATCTTTGCCAAAAGAACTTTTTGTCAGACTTTATTTCCCTTGGTTTAAGAAAACAATGGCTATTTTAGTTTTCTAAATGTAAAATTATATATAATACTATACTGAATATGACTTTTATAACTATAAATACCTATCCTTGTCTGTTTAGATTTCTATTTCTTTTCCACCCACCACCTACCACCCACCTCCACCCTTAACCCTTGAAAATTACCACACAGTAGCCACATTAGAATCCAAGGATTGCCAGTGGGCAGAAAATTTTGCAGCTGTTAACTTCTGAGCTAACAATCCCATCTGTATCTCCTCATCCTAAAACAGTCTGTTTGGCAGTACTGTTGAGATCGATTTCTCCCGTTTTACTTTCTAATTAACTTTCAGTGTGTTTTCTTTAAATTCACAACCAGCTTGGCATAAAGCAATTTGCTTCACCACGTGGTGTTTCACACATTCCAGATGTTAATATAGGTCTTAACCCTGTATCAGCTTCGTGAGTAACAACAGCACAATAATACTTTATGACAGTCACCAAATGAGTTGCAGAATATAGTTGATAAAGGATAATTGTAAATAGTTTAACTATGTAATTGATTATCCAAACTGTAACATTTTGGGGGAGTTAAAGGGAGCACTATTAATAATTTTGCTGAAATAATAGGTGTAAACTAGAATAGTCCTGGGGTGTAGGTCCTCCTAATTACAGAGGAAGTTAGCTCAGTGAGTACCCAGCTGAAGGCACATCTGGTCTGGTACAAGTTATCCTTTCAACAATTAAAACATCATAAACAGTGTTCGCCCTGGGTTAAGAAATGTGTACGGCCGTAATTGTAGTCCTGAACCAGTACTCTCAGTAGATGTGTCTGCTAGGCTTCACTGACACCAACCAATGATGTACCTGTTTACTGATAAGGAGTTTTATTAGAACTTCATGTGAAGCAACAAGTGCCCAACTATTCTATGAGGGAAAGGTCATTTTGTATGTTTCCTCATTTTTTTGTTTGATTACCACCTGAAGAAGCACAAAATTATAGTACCTTCGTTCCTGTTCTATATGGGCTCAAAATCAAGACAGTCTAGAAATATGACAAGAAGAATGAAAATTTTATCTGGAGATGAAATAGAAATGAGTTGTACAGGTTTATAAATAATAATCAAATAATGAAAATGAGCCTTTATTTTGTTCCTACTGTGTGCCAGGCACTGAATTCCACTCATATTATGGCACCTACTCATCTTAACAGCCATATGAAGAAGGTGTTATTTCTATTGTCCACCTGAGGAAACTGCCAAGAAATTTGCCCAGGGTTACATAGGTGGAAGACTTAAGGAAATAAATTTAAGTCTGTTTGATTTAAAAACCTGTCTTCTATCTACTATGACTACTGATTCTCTGGATTTTTTCTTTTATTCAGTAGATTACCAGCTGTATCACTGCTGGTGCAAGGGTCAGTCTCCCTTTGCACATTCCTAAGGTGACTCTTAAGTTTCCTCTAAACAACTGCTATTGTGATTAACACATTAATTTCAGGAAGCACCTTACCATGATGTTTATGTCTGTTAGCAATGGAGTCTAACAGATCCAGTTCTCCTACTTAGGTGTGTAATACTGATATTTCTTTTTCCTCATAAAGATACACTCATAAGATATGCTTAACCGTTTACTTAGGCACAGTTAAGTATTAGTGGTTGTTTATAACTTGTCTTAGCAATTAGAATAAATATACAATCATCTTAGTTAAGCTCTCATAACATTTCTAAGTTGTCACACTAAATCATATGTCTGAAAAGTAAAAAGAGACATCACTAGGATGGTGGGTAGTCTAGTTTAACCAGACTAGTTAAGAATATATATCCCTTTTGGAAGTGATATGGTTTGGATTTGTGTCCCTACCCAAATCTCACATTGAATTGTAATTCTCAGTGTTGGAGGAGAGGGGCCTGGTGGGAAGTGATTGGATCATGGGGGTGGACTTCCCCCTTGCTGTGCTCATGGTAGTGAGTAAGTTCTCACAAGATCTGATTGTTTAAAAGTGTATAGCACTTCCTCCTTCTCTCTCTTCCTCCTGCTCTGGCCATGTAAGACATGCCTGCCTCCCCTTCAGCCTCCACCATGATTCTAAGTTTTCTGAGGCCTCCCCAGCCCTGCTTCCTGTACTGCCTGCAGAACTGTGAAGTCAATTAAACCTCTGTTCTTTACAAATTATCCAGTCTCAGGTGGTTCTTTATAGCAGTGCAAGAACAGATTAATGCAGAAAATTGGTACTGGAAATGGGGCATTGCCATAAAGATACCTGAAAACGTGGAAGCAACTGTGGAACTGGGTAACAGGCAGAGGTTGGAACAGTTTGGAGGGCTCAGAAGAAGATAAAAAGGTGACAGAAAGTTTGGAACTTCCTAGAGACTTGTTAAAGTTGTGACCAAAATGCTGATAGTGACATGAACAATAAAGTCCAGGCTGAGGTGGTCACCTCAGATAGAGATGAGGAACTTATTGGGAACTGGACCAAGGGTCAGTTTTGTTATTCATTAGCAAAGAGATTGGAGGCATTGTGTCCCTACCCTAGAAATCTGCGGAACTTTGAACTTGAGGGTGATGATTTAGGGTATCTAGCAGAAGAAATTTCTAAGCAACAAAGCATTAAAGATGTTGCCTAGCTGCTTCTAACAGCATATGGTCATGTGCATGAGCAAAGAGATGTCCTGAAACTAGAACTTACATTTAAAAGGGAAGCAGAGTGTAAAAGTTTGGAAAATTTGCAGCCTGACCATGTGGTAGAAAAAAGAACTCATTTTCTGGGGAGGAATTCAGGCTGGCTGCATAAATGTGTGTAACTAAAGAAGAGCCAAATGTTAATAGCCAAGACAATGGGGAAAATGCCTGGAAGGCATTTCAGAGAACTTTGTGGTAGCCCCTCCCATCATAGGCCCAGAGGGTTAGGAGAAAAGAATGGTTTTATGGGCTGGGGCCAGTTTTCCATGGCCCTGCACAACCTCAGGACACTGTTCCCAACATCCCAGCCACTCCAGCTCCAGCTGTGACGAAAAGGGCCCCAGATACATCTAGGCTGCTGCTCCAGAGGGTGCAAGCTGTAAGCCTTGGTGGTTTCCACATGATGTTAGGCCTGCAGGTGCATAAAGGGTAAGAGTTGAGGCTTGGGAGCTTCTGCCTACATTTTACAGGAGGTATGGAACATTTGGATGTCCCAGCAGAAGTCTGCTGCAGGGGCAGAGCCCTTATGGAGAACCTCTACTAGGGCAGTGTGGAGGGAAAATGTGGGCTTGGAGCCCCCACAAAAAGTCCCCAGTGGGGCACTGCCTAGTAGAGCTGTGAGAAGAGCTCTACCATCCTCCAGACCTTAGAATGGTAGATCCACTGACAGCTTGCACCATGTACCTGGAAAAGCCACAGGCACTCAATTCCAGCCCGTGAAAGCAGCCAAGGGGGCTGTACCCTGAAGAGGCACATGGGCAGAGATGGCCAAAGTCTTGGGAGTCCACTCCTTACATCAGTGTGGCCTGGATATGAGACACTTGATATTATACCACAAAACTGATAGTGATCAAGTAAGTTGTTGTTGTTTGTTCTAGGATTTCTCTAAATAAATATTTACACCACACAGGCTGGGCATGGTGGCTCATGCCTGTAATCCCAGCACTTTGGGAGGCCAAGGTGGGTGGATCACTTGAGCCCAGGGGTTTGAGACCAGCTTGAGCAACATGGGTGAAACCCCACCTGTACAAAAAAAATAAAAGAATTAGCTGGATGTGGTGGTGCATGCCTATGATCCCAGCTACTTGGCAAACTGAAGAGGTCAAGGCTGTGATTGTCCCACTACATTCCAGCCTGGGCAACTGAATGAGATTCTGTCTCAAAAAAAAATTAAACTTATAACTTAAAACCATCTCAGATGGTAAATTCACTGGTGAATTTTATCAAAGATTTAATTAAGACATATCAATCCTACACAAACTTTTTCAGAAAACATGTCAGACTAAACATTTCCACCTTTTTTTAAAAGCCAGCATCATCCTGATACCCAACCACACAAAAGCAGTATTTAGGAAAAAATGACAATAGCAAAAGACACAAACAGAAGAAGAAAAAACACTAGAGACCAATGTCCCTCATGAATACAGATGCAAAATCTTGATTAAGACATTTCCAAGTAGGAGCCAGCAATATATGAAAAGGATAACACATCATAACCAGGTGTAGTTTACCTCCAAATTGCAATGTTGGTTTAACATTCTGAAATCAATCAAGGTAATTCACTGTATTAACAGAATATGGGAGAAAAATACTAAGATTATCTCAGTAGATGCAGCAGGAGCAGTTGCTGAAATTCAGTACCTATTATTGCTTAAGTAGAAGTAGAAGGGAACTCCCTCAAAGTGATAAAGGACATTTATGAAAACCTAGAGTCAACATCATACTTACTGGTGAAAGACTGAGCTCTTTACTTTCAAGACTGGGAATCAGGAAAGAATGTGTCTGCTCTGCCTTCTATTCAGCGATGTACTAGAGATGCTATCCAGTGCAATGAGGCCAACAGGTGGTGCACAGAAATTCAAAGGAATAAATAAAACTGTCTTTATTCCCAGATAATGTCGTCCTCAAAAGTTATAATTTAGAATTTCAAATTCTTATAGAATCACTGAATTTAGCAAAGTTGCAGAATACAAGCTTGATATAAACAATTGATAATATTTCCATCTATTACCAACAAACAATTGTAAAGTAAAATTGCAATACTCTTGTCTGCTCTCAGAACAGGAAAGACACAACCAACACAGTAAATGCAATGTAACAAGCGCTTCACAGTAGTGCACCCAGAGAACCATGAGCATGAGGGGCTCCCTAGTTAGCCCAGGGCAGGTATTGGAATGGGAATTCAAGGAAGGAAAGCGGATGAACTCTGGTGCAACCAAGTCATTGTCCTTACCCAAGTCCTCATTGAGTGCTCATTTGTGCAACCTGTTGAATAGAGTCTGTACACAAGGAGCAACATAAATGCTGACCTCTAGGACTTAGCACATTAAAGTCCTCATACAGCAGCAAAAACACAAATGAGGAAAATGTGCATTTGGTGTGAATTAGGGAGTTAGTTTCCAGAACCAAAGAATGTCATTTACATAATTGCTCTTAAATCCTGCATGGGGGGTTCTTACTAAAATACTCATGTGTGAGCTCATTTAAAAAATGATTTAATAATCTTTGTTTCCTTTGTTTTCATCTGTTTGTTTTTTTTTAATTCTGGGTGACAGTGGAAAGGGCAAAGGGACTCAGGGATAGACTTGGGTGGCAATCTTGGTTCTGCTGTTTGATCACTATGTGACGTCAGTGAGGGACTCTTCCTGAACCTCTGCTCTTAGCATATGTGAAATGAGTACAAAAACACCTCCCTCAGCCCTTTGTGTGCTGACTAAACTGTGCTGAAATGTATGACTCGTTTGGTATGATGCTTGACACATAGTAGGAATTCAAGTGATACTATTTTGCTTCTTTCCCTTTTAGGTATTTTTAAATGTTAGTCACTGAACTTTGTCAGAAATAAGGTACTTAAACTTCACAGGTCAAGTATGCACTGTGACATATCCTGATTTAACGTTAAAATTACATTTCTGCGAAACCATGTATTCAGCTCAATGCTCTTAAATCAATACAATCTTTCTTAAATGTATCAGCAAATTAAACTTCAAAAATTACACTTGCTACTGTGGTTACCTCTGAGTTCCTCTAAAACTCCTCTGTATTTTATTGCTGTGTAAATATTTAAAAGACTTCAAATGGCTAATTTCAGATTTGGGCCTTCTCTTGTCAACAGTTTGTATTTCAAGACCTTTTATATGGTTTGGATTCTTATTTGTGAAACCTAGCACAGCTCCCACAATGTTACTATTTACATTTTTTTTGTAATGTGCCACAGGTTTATAAAACTTTCCATTTGAATTTTTGATGCGATTAGCTGCTTTTAATTACATCTAAAAATCCCTTGTCAAATAATGATTAAAACACACAGAAACGAGACATAAGCAAAGCAAAACAGATCCACATGAAAACCGCTTCAAGCCATGTAACAAAAGCAAATCTATTTAATTTACACATATATGGAGGATTTATTTCAAATTGAAACAGAACAAAAAATAAATGAGGTGCGAAAAGCAGGTAAGAGAAATTTAAAGTTTACAAGTTCAAATTTTTTTTTTTTCAAATCAGAGCATAATTGACTCTTCTGGGGAGATTTTTTGGAGTAAAAAAATTAAGCTCATATGTAATTATGGTTCACAGTAAATTGCACTTACTGCCTATTGAGCGAACTCAATTGGATTACTAAACCACAATGCCTCCTACCCCTGCATCCGTTAAGGATCAAACTCTCTCCTCGTGAGTTCAGTAAGGCCCTAAATACTTAAGTACACTGCATGTTTTCTATGAGTTAGATTTGTCAGGCAGCCAGTCCCCAGCTAAAGAGTCTTCAGCAGATCCTCACAGCTTTCAGTGTCAAGTTCAAATTCACATCCTCAGTGGAGCCAAGTTCCTTCATGACCCTTTTCCTCTGGCTTCCTCGCTGGGCATCCCTACCCGCCATGCACACCCTTCCCTCTGGTGGCATTGCACTCCTCTGGATACAGAGGCATGGTTTCCTGCCTTCTGCACTCACTCATTTATGCATTCTTTCAGCCATTCAGACATTCGTCTCACAAATATTTATTGTATACTATGTGCCAGGCACTATGCTTAGTGGTGGGGATACAATAGTAAGCCCAAAATAAGCCCTTTCCCTGCCCTCAAGGGGTTACAGCCAAGTAGGGGGAAATAGACTTTACTCAACGAATTCCTTAGACAACTGCAAAATGACCATTCTGATGAGTGCTACAGAGACGAAGCACAGGGGGCGATGCAGGCCCCTGCAAAGTGCAGGGACTTGATTTTTATTGGAAAGTGGGGAAAGCTTTTCTGAGGAAGTGACGAAGGCCCTGAGACCAGGAGTCTGATGAGAGTGTGCAGAGCAGTGAGTTGGAGGAAAGGCGAGAAGGCCATGTGTCTGTACACAGAGAGGAGGGAAGCATGGCGAACTGCACCATCCCAGGGAGACCCCCAGCCCATGCCGACCCTGCAGGCAACTTAAGGATGTTGATATTTATCCCAGTAGCCTTCTGTGCCAGCAGGCTCTTCTTTCTCTCTGGACCCTCCTCTGCCATCATCTTCACCCCTCGAGGCTCAGCTCTAGTGTCCCCTTCTCTGGAAAGGCTTTAATGACCTTGTCCTCTCCAAAGGGTGAAATGTCCCCCCTCTGGCCTCATGGCCTGTTGATCTTTGCATCCTTAGCCCCTTTCACAGGCTCCCACACGCAGCAGGCATCATGAAGTGGTGGAACATGTGTGTAGAAAGCATGATTTCAAGGCTTGGTTTGCTGAGCATGCATGGAGGCAACTTGGCCATCTGAGTCCAATTTTCAGAGGCCCTCCCAGTGGTGGCCCGGACTCATCCAGTAGCAGTGCAGGGGCCCCTTGCCTCAAAAACAACCCCTCCCTTTAAATCCAAACCAAATTCCACCTTGACACAATTTCAGATGGTAAGGAAGCGCTGGATGTGTAGTGGAAGCATGTGGTTTGTACAGAGGAACTCAACCTTGACGTGCTCCACACTGTAGGGGCCAGGCCTGTTCCCATCATTGTTCCCTGCGTGGTGTTCCCATGATGGGGATTATGAAGAGAGCCTGGCAAGGGAGGCTGTGCTTCTTGGGGATGTTCCAGTGAGCAACAGGGGACCCAAAATGGGGACTCACAGCCGCTAATTAGTGCGTAGAATGGAACAAATTCCCTCTCATCACAGAAAGGTATTGTATTTCGTGTTGAGGGAAAGGAGAGATTTGCCTACAAATTAGGCTGGAAACTGTAGGGAAGAAATTGTTTGCGGGCCAGACTGGCGTGCCAGGAATGTAATGGAATATGGCATAAGGAGAAGGAGGGAATGGGATAGGTGCTCTCATCAGTGGGTTTTCTTTAGCGTTTCCCTTCCGTCCCTTCCGAAGGGCTTCCTTCCTCCTGTCCTCGGTGTTACTTGGCGCTCGCCCTGCCTGGGCAATCATAAACCCCTTTGCTCAGCGATTGCTTCCCAGCAGCAGCAGCAGCAGCGCCCCCCGCCCCAAGAAATGTTCCGTCTTCAATGTTCCACCCACCCTGTAGAAGAGGCGGGGGATCGCTGCTTTCCACTTATTTCAAAATCATGGTGTGAATGGAAAGGCTTTGTTTGACATTATCTTCTGTTTGTACAAAGAGCCACAAGCGAGCACCGCCTTGGGCGCACCCGCCTCGCCCTGGCCTCTGTCCCTTCCAGCCCCGCTCCACCAGTGCCCTTGCCCGCTCGTGGCTGCTGGGTGACTTGCTCCTTCGTTCTGGTGGACCTGCTTCTTTTGCCTTGTCCTCCCTCTGGGTTCGCCGGATCCTGTGTTTTCCCCGTCCCAGAATGACCCTTTCGGGCTTCGGTGTTTGGCTTCAGAACGGCCACTGCCCAGCCCCGGGGACTCCAGGCCACAGCGCCTCCCGTCCCACCCCTCCCGCCAGTCTCCGCAGTAGAGGACGACAATGACCAGGGGCCCCCGTGTGATGTCTTTAATGTATACAGCTTATAACAAGGCCACACTACTCAAGCGTTCTTAGCTTTTTTAAATAAAGGAAATACAGAGATGGAAATGAAGCATTGGACTGAGTTGTGGTTGCTTTTGGGGTGAGTTTGAATGAGGGGATGGCTGGAGGCTGTTGAGACCAAGTCTTCATTTTAGCCTTAAGGAAGAATTTCTTTGGTTAGTGACAAAGGATCAAACCTTTCAGCTGGGTGAGTGGTCAGCACTCTAACCCTCTCTAAAGCTTGGTATGACCCAATCAGGCGGCCCAAACTAGGATTAACCAAACCAAACAAGGCCTGTGAATTAAGACAGTCTGCCTTGGGGAAGCCACTTGCCCCAAATACTTAATCCCTGAAAGAGCCGCTTGCCTGCCACAGCATTGTCCACACACAGCATTCCTTTCTTTTCACTTCTTTCTTCTGATTTGATTGAATTGTTTGTTCCTATAAGGCAAAGTGGAAATGTAGTCACCGGTTTTACTAGAAAATAGTTCTATATGTTTTGCTTTTGTTTTGTTTTGGAAAATATTCTAAGAAAAGACTTAACAAAAAAACTTTAAAAAGCACTTGATTGTATTTTCTTCTGAGAAAACTGCCAGATATGTTTGGAAAGCAGGGCTACGTGTTGGAACTGTTTCTTGGGGAAAATCATATTACTCAGCTGACAGGTTTTGAAGGTTGGGAATGCAGGAACACCATGAACAATTGCTTTCTATGGTGAAGTTGGTAAAGTTAATTAACTTTTTTCTTTTCTTTCTGTCTTTTTTTTTTTTTTTTTTTTAAGGTTTGAAAATCCTTGGATAGGGATAGGAGAGGAGCTCTTTACCAGGTAAATGCCAAAATACAGTTCTCCTGTGATCTTTACAGGTTTTACTACAGGTAGTGGCTTCCCACGATCTCTGGAATAGTTTCCTCATAAACTATTAAAGGCATACTTGCAGTATTCCTTTCTGTAGACTTTACAGGTTCTGAGGAAAAATTATTTTCCTCTTGTAAAAACTGTGTTCCTGTAATTATCTTGGGTTATGTGGTTTTGAGGTCAATAAAAGGGAGACTTCTTGCCTGCAGCCCACCTCTCCTCCGTGTGAGTTGGAGTTTGTCACTTGGACATCAGAACTGTTTCCCTATCCAGCCCTCTTTGCTCTCTGCCAACGCTGCCTGCAGTCTTCCCCGCGGTCGTGAAAACAGTGCTGCACCTAATGCCATGGCCCCTTTCTTCACAATTCAGACCTGAGACCTAAGGACTGTTTTGGGAATCTGTAGCTGACTCGAGCCCTGCACAGCCTCCTGCTGGTCCCCAGCAGTCTGGCCACCCCGCCTCAGGAAGCTGCACGGAACACCTTCCTCACACAGGCCCCTCTCCCATGGAGATCCACAAGTGGAAACCTGCAGACACCCTGCTCTCCCAAGTCCCTGCCTCCCCCAGGAGGGCCTGAGCCTTGGTAGGGAGGTGGGTGGGTACAAGGGTCAATTTTGGCTAAAGAACTCTGCCAAAAAAGAAGAGGACAAGACCCAGCAGAGCCTGAAGGTTCCTGTCCTTGCAGTGTGAGTTGGGGGAGGTGGTGCACGGAGCTTGCTTGGACTCTGCAGTGGGCAGCCTGAGGTCAGAATTGCAGCTCAGCAGTCACACTGTTAAGCTCTCTGAGCCTCATTTTCCTATCTGTGAAGCAGAGATAATAATGCCTATTCATTTGGTTATTATTAGGTTTAAATCGAATAATAAGTGTAAAATACTTTGCATTCTTCCCAGCACATAGTAGGAATCACACAAGAACATTTCTAGACCTTTCCACAGACACCCTGTCAGATGCCCCTACCCTCAGTGCTATCTTGCCTTGGTCCTGTTGTCTCAGTGTGAGTTTCTGTCCAGGCCCAGGCTATGTCAAGTTAAGCAGATTCAGTGCACATTTGTAGGAAACGGCTAAAGAAACGACCACAGAGCCCTGCTGGGGAGCCCCTGAGCTGAGGATGTGTAAGCATGCAGTGTGTGTGTGTGTGTGGACAGGGCAGGGCGTGAATAAAAGCTGGAGTAAGACCTGGTAAGAACTTAAAAGCCATCAGACTGAAGGAGGATGAGTAGGCCCCACAGTGGGCTAAATGACGACATCAAGAAGAGGTTCTCCAGCCACAGGCTTAGTCCCGAGTGTGGGATTAGAGATGCGCAGTGGACTCCTCACACATCCCTGCTCAGAGGTGCGGATGCCTGTCACGGGCAGTTGAAATTCTCTTTTGGTGTCCTGGCCTCCCCCACTCGCAGTGGCTCTCTTCAAAACCATCAGTACCCAGTGTCCTTCCTTTTCCCCCAGTTCAATCCTGTGCTCAGAACTAGATGCTGCGATCTGTGTGAGGGACGTGGCATGGATGTGGTAGCTTTGGGTGTTGGATGTCCTCTTGGCCATTACTGCCTCCATCCCTCTCTGCTCAAAGACTGGACAGAGGATCGAGGCCTGGACCCTAAGAATACCCCACTCCTTGAGCCAGCATCTCCAGCTGATGGAGGCACCCAAAAGCCAAGCGGGGCCAGTCAGACACCTTCCCTGGGATGGTTAAGACTGGGACAGGTAAATGGAGAAGGTCCTTCTGTCTTTGGTCTGTGATGTGAGGAACACAGGGATCTTTCCTGGTGTGTGGAGAAAGAGGAGCCCAGAGCCATGCTGAGCCAAGGGGGTGCCAGGGAGAGGCTGCCAGGCCTGGGCCCTGGAACCAGCTCCCCAAGGCCCTGGAACCAGCCTGCTCCATGCAGCTGAGGCTCTTCCAGTCTGTGAGCTACTCAGTGCCCTTCCAACAAACCCCCCTTGTTTTGCTTTAATCAGTTTGCATTTTCTGTTGCTTCTTTCTGGAAAAATCCTCAGTGCTTTGACTGACTCCAAGGTCTTCCTCCTTGAGGTGGATTTCTTAGACACTATTAGGTATCCTAATATAGGGGAGTGTAAGGCTTTTCTTCTTTGAACTGTTCATTTTAATGAATTACATTCAGGAAATAAGTAGGAAATAAAATTCATTGAAAGACTATTGGTCTGTATGTACTTTTTCAGTCTAACATGCTCAAAGTGTAGGTAGCAGGCAGCTATAATACAGACATTTTATTTTTTAAAGGGGAAAGACGATGGTAATTTAATTTTAGATCATTCCAGACAGAGTTCAAGTCAACATGCCGGTGACTGGAGACCTGACAGAAATTAAATGCTGGTTATTGGGTTCCAATTTCAGATTATGACCCAATCGAGGGTCACTGATTATATCCAAAAGGGTGGGAAAATTACAATAATTTAAAAAACACAAAAAAGTCGTTTCTACCGCTGAGCTATGCATATTTATTGGGTTGGAGAAAAGGGATAATTTTCTAAAGGGAAGGGGCACTGTGGAAGAAGAGGCAGCCCTGGAAGCCAGCCAAGGGCGGCAGCAAGGAAGGAGCCCTGGTGAGGGCAGGTTTCTGAGCAGAGTGGACACCAGACAGGAGTTTGCAATGGTCCATTGGGTAGAGGGTAGAAAAGTAGGTTTCATCTTATATGACAATTGTTGACAGATAATGAAGACCAGGGGGAGAATTGTGTCCAGAAACACTCTGAGGCTGAATGTGGGCTTAATGGGGCAGCTATGATTATTTATCAGTGGCATCTAGTGTGAGCAGAGCCAATATTGGTGCTCCCATGTGGATCAAGTATATTCCATCTCCAATTCAGTCTCCACAGCAAAGGGAGTAAATAATTCCGCCTCACCACAACGGAGCCATACTTGATGAGTGCCCACTAGTTACATAAAATTGGGCAGGGAGGAATTTATATCAGTCTACATACAAGTCTGACCAGAACTCACATCAGCAGAGCCATGGGAAGTCAATATATTGCTGGGTGTTGGCAAATACTGAGTTTAGATGACGCTTCCTGTGAAGGATAGAAACGTTGTTTTTAAAACTTCAATTTAGGCTGATGAGAAACTACTACAGAATGAAGGAACGAGAACAACATCTTGAAGATTTAAAAAATGATCCATAAGCTCGGAAAATAAATTTTTAGAAAAATGATTGAGGCACCAGCAATTAGCCTAAGCAGTTAAAAAAACAAAACAAAACACAGTCTCTAAAAAAACAAAAACAAAAACAAACACACACTCAAAGGAGAGTTCAAACTGAGATAAAGAGACAATGGAATAAAGTGACATTTACTTATTTTATTTTCCTTTAGGTTTATTTGGTCTTTTTCTAGCTTCTTTTAGCTGAATTAGTTCTTTTGTATTCAATTTTTTATTTATTTTCTAATACATGTAGTTAAGATGATAAAATTTTCTCTGAGTACCAAGTTGGCTGCATTCCATAATTTTTTCAAATAAGTTTTTATTTTGAATTTTTGTGGGTACATAGTAGGTGTACATATTTATGGTGTACATGAGATGTTTTGACACAAGTGGGCAAACCTTCCATAACTTTTGCTATGCTGCATTGAAAGTATTGCGAGATTTCAGGTTTGATTCCCTCCTGTGTGCAAGTTATTTAAAAGGAAGTATTCAATACATTCTAAATGAAGGGGATTTTCCCCCCTGTGTTTTGAATGTTACTTTCTAGTTCTATTACATTATAATCAGGAAATGAGCCCTCTGTGATTTTTACTTTCAAAATTTATGGAGTTTTTTTTCCTTGAGGACCATTACATCACCATTTTTTGGTAAATATTCTAAAATCTTACATTTGCCCAACCTGATCTGTTGATTTGTGAGAGATTAGGTTACAGTTTTCCATGATGACATTGGATTTGTTAATATCTCCTTATCCTTCCAAAATTTTTACTTTATATGCTACTATTTAGGTGAATAAAGATTCACAAAAATGTTTCCACCTTCTATCAATGTAATCTCCCTTTGTCATGTTTAATATTTCCATTTTGAGTTATATTTTGGTGATACTAATATATTAAATCTGTTCTTTTTTGAAAACATTTAACTGGTGTATTATTTCTCATCTCTTCATTTTTAATCATTCTTAATACTTTTGTTGTAACTGTACTTTTTTCTTTCTTGAGACAGGGTCTCCCTCTGTCACCCAGGCTGGAGTGCAGTGGTGCGATATTGACTCACTGCGGTCTTGACCTCCTGGGTTCAAGCAATCCTCCTGCTTCAGGCCCCCAAGTAGCTGGGACTACAGGGGTATGCCACCATGCCCAGCTAATTTTTATATTTTTAATTCATGGGTTAGTATTTTGTATTTTTAGTTCATGCATTTCATCATGTTACCCAGGCTGGTCTCGAACTCCTGAGCTCAAGCGATCCACCCGCCTCAGGCTCCCAAAATGCTGAGATTACAGACCTGAACCACCGCGCCCAGCTTAAATGTATCTATTTGAAATATCAGCATAGATTCTCTTCCATTCCCTCCCTCTGTATCTCTTTTAACAGGAGAAAATGTGTAATTTTTTTTTTACTGTGGAAAATTTCAAACATACACAAAATAGAGAACTGTGAATGTGTCACTCTGCTTCAAAAACAATCAGTTCTCACCAGTTTGGATTATTTTGCAGCAAGGTTTTTAAAAAAGTTTAGGAGAATTGACAGCAGAGTGTTTTGTTTATTTGGCAGATGGGAATGATTTAGCTGAAAGAAAAAACTGATGATAATACTAAAAGTATTTTTTATATCATGCTTCTACTTGGGCATAATTTCCTGACAAATGTCTAAAGTGCTTGTCATATTATCACTACATTTTTAGGTTTACGTATTAATTTTTCTAATTTCTTTATTTAGTACTTTTACTTGTATCCCGTGCGTTCCTCTTTTGGATCTCTGTTTTGGATTTTTTTTTTTTTTCCTAGAAGATATCTTTCTAATAATATTTAGAAGCAAGAACAGAAAACGTTCTTGTTTGATAAACTTTCAATGAATGATATTTTCCCTATTAGAACTTTAGTTTAAAATAATTTTTTTCCTGGTAAAAATACTATTTAGAACAACATAATTTTCCCTCTTAACTTTGAAGTCATTACTTTTTGTCTTCTTGCATCTGGGGTTACTTCTTCCATTGTAGGTAAACTGTTTTTCTTATTAGTTTTGGGGTGCCCAGTAATTAATTTATAAGCCAAGTTGTTTGTGATGTATTAAACCAACAGAGAGAAATTCATAGTGCTGATGTGCCTGATTTTAAATATTTACTTGAAGACATGCCCACCGAGGCATGAATTCCACAATAATTCAGAACTAAGGGATTCACGATCTACAGATTTCTCCCCTCACTGAGTTCTGAGCCCCCTAAATGAGGCCTCCACATAGGTTATTTGTTGTCTGAGGGATTCTACTCCTGTGGGAAGAGCTTTGGTCCTATGGTGTGTCAAGCAAACATTTTTCTTCTATCTTTATTCCTTTTCCACTTGTGAGGAATGTATGTTTCAAGCTCTGCCCTTCACCCCCAAAATTCAGAAGTGTCTTTTCTTGTTTAATGATTGCTTAAAGCAGTAATTGTGCCGTTCTGTTCTAATGCTTCTAACATTAGCTAACTAGTTTGCAAAGGGAGCAAGGGGGTGGGCATGGGGAGAGGGAGGGGGGGCAAGAGAGAGAGAGCAAATCCCATGCCATTAGCTCCTTCCACTAGGGTTTCCCTCTTTCCATTTATTGCTTCAAAAGTGCTACATTATTTTCCTTCTGTTTTGAAATAATGCCCCTTCTGTCTCACTTTTCTTGAAGAATTTGTCCTCTTTCCAATTGGCTGAAGCTAAAAACTGAAAATAATGGAAGGGCTAAAGTTATATTTTCAGTTTCAGGTATTAAGGGTGTGAATAATTAAGAAAGAAAATACTATCTAGATTTGTTTTTAATGAGATGGATGCAGTTTTTACTTCTTCCCTAGTAGAATATCAGAGGGAGACAGAACTGAGAGCCATGAAATGAGGCCTCAAGCCCGGAATAACAATAATTGTGTTATGTTGTCTACTCCAGACTCAGTGCCTCCCATTCCAGGATCCATTCTGCTATTTTCATAACACTCTAAATGATTTCACATCTGTAAGTAATTAGTTGCAAAATAATCTGTCTTGGGACTGTGGGTGAGAGAAGGGTTGGGCAATAGAAGTTCCAACTGTGGTCTAACAATGTGTAAATCATGTATTCCTTCCTTCTGCTTTGTCTGCCTGTCAACTGTAAATACATTACACTGGTAAAGGCTGGTCCTGCAAAACATAGCCCTTTGAGAAGTTCAGTATTGATGGGATCTGCCATAATGGCACCACCAGCTTCAGTTTACAAAGCTCCCCCCTGACATTATCAGAATTCTTTTTCACAGCAACCCTGAGAGATAGGCGAGGGTAACGTTTCCATCTAATGTGTGAGGAACCAGTGGCGAAGTCAGTAGATGACATGATTTGTTTTGTTGTTTTCTTGCAAACATTTTCTTAACAGTTCATTAACTAAAGTAATGCGCATACGGAGGAGTGCAGGAAATTATAACGACAGAGACTGATGAATTGTCACAAAGAGAACACTCTCATGGAATCAGTACCCAGGTCAAGAAACAGAACAATGTAACACTTTCGTGCCCCCTTCCAGTCAGACCACCATGCTGACTGCTAAATAGGTGACAGGATTATTTGAGTTAATTTTGTATGGCATGTGGACCAGAACCTTGCAACACATGGATGTGTTATAGAGGTCTGCTTGATGCATTTAGGAATACATCTTTACATGAAATGCAAGGCACATGAGGAATCAATAAGGGATGAAAATTGCCCAATGTGAAGAAAGCTCATCTGAGTTGGAACTAAATAACAGGCTCCAGTGGATGAAGGCTGAATGTGTGTGTGGAATATTATAGGAAATTTTATCCATTGCTATCAAGAACTGATAAAAAGTTTACATAGAAAAAGGAAAATATGTTTCATTTTTAGAAATTTGTGGATGAGGAGAAATCCATTTCTTTCTGTGGACATTTTAAAATTTAGGCTGTACGTGCTCATTGAAAGATAACTTTGGTTTAATCTTAACCAGAGGCAAGGATTTGTGATTTTTCAAGAGTGTTTCCTTTCCCACCCTGTGCCTGGCTGAGCGTTTCTGTCCATTTCCTGGGAAGACCGCACTGTGTTCCTTTAAGGGAAATAATGTTTTGCTGGAAAAGGGAGGCTGTGTCTATTTTACTTCTTTCCCTAGGAGATGAGTGTGTCGCCAGACGTGAAGGCTTTGTCTATGAAAGCGCTGCCTGTCTCTGGGATGGGCAGAGCTGAAGACCAACAGTCATTGCTCCAGCTGGTATCTGCATCAGGTGCATTTTGGAAGTGTACTCTCCCATATCATCAGCACTATTCCCCTTTAAGTTTTCTCTGCTGTCTGGAGAGTTAGAAATCTACAGGCAACCAGCGACTTGTTTGAAATGGCTGGGGCTCCAGCACATGGAGGAGTGGACTAAGACTGCGAGGGTCAGTGCTACCTTTCTAAACTTTGGAACCCTTCTAAACTTTGGTGAACAAGGTCTGTGTGGATGTGGCCTCCACTAGAAAATACTTTCCTGACTGGGTGCGATTAATCTCAGCAATTTGGGAGGCCAAGACAGGTGGATCACCTGAGGTCAGGAGTTTGAGACCAGCCTGGCCTACATGGTGAAACCCCGTATCTACTGAAAAATACAAAACATTAGCTGGGAGAGGTGGTAGCCACCTGTAATCCCAGCTACTTGGGAGGCTGAGGCAGGAGAATTGCTTGAACCCAGGAGGTGGAGGTTGCAGTGAGACAAGATTGCACCATTGCACTCCAGCCTGGGCGACAAGACCGAAACTGCATCTGAAAAAAAAAGAAAAAGGAAAGGCTTTCTTTCTCTTTGGAGTCAGTGTTGTCCCTCTGCTCCACCTCAGACCCACTGAGCTCTGAACAGGGGCATGTTGACATGATAAGAGACTGCCAAGGTTTTAAATTACATCCATTAAGAGATGAATTATTCTCTTAATAGTTTTTTGTTTCATTCCTTGAATAATTAAAACACTTTTAATTCAATGAAGCTTTGAAAAATAGGTAAGCTTATAATTTTACAAAAAATGTCGCCAGAGAAGTAAGAAGAACACCCAGGGAACTTTCTAGAGGATATTGAGAATGACCTAGTGAAGCCTCGTTCATATCTCATTTCTGCACTACAAGGACACTGCCCAGTTTTGGCTCTTTAATCTGTTTTAGAAGTGCTTGGACTATCTTTTTTTCTCTTATTAAAAAGTTTAAGTTAGAGTGTGGGTTAGAATCTTTTTTAAAAAGCTGACATTTCTTCCCTTAAAAAACTGGCATTCTTCTCTACACAGATGTACCTGCTTACAGAGATACACTATTTTTATTCACTTTTTCATCTTTACCCTGCAGATACATAAAAATGTAGATAATGAATAAAATCTGTGGGGTAATGTTATGAGGTCAGTTTTAAAACGAGTGAACAGAAGGAGAAGGACATGTTTGTTACTCGGATTTTATTACACTGTGTTTTGCAAATAGCTTTGCCCAAGTTGGGAAGGGAACACAGCAGGTCTTGATGCTGCTGCTAACCTAGTTGTTACTTTGTGCCTAGATTCCTGGGTATGGCATCTCCGTACCAGTCTGAAAACATAAGAGAGCTTGAAGAAAAGCATAGACTCAAATGCAATAATCACTTGGGGTAAATATTCTGAACATTTTTTTTGAACAAGCACTGTTTAATCACCATGAAATATGGTCACTTATCTCCAAAGGCAAATATTTAGAATACAAACCTCTCTTGCTGTCACGTGGTATACACGGAAATGCAGTGACGTTTCCATTCAAGAAGTGCCCAGATCAAGCCCTTCCTGAACGACAGGAAATGGAACCTGGACACCCTGTTACACCTTAGATCATCACACTCTCTTGCACCTCTGAAGAGGAAGAGGAAGATTTAAACTTTAAGACATTTATTTATAGCATTTGAATTATAAATGTGAGTTATTTAACAGACATTTTGAAAAATGTACAGAAAAGTAACTAAAATAACGAAATCTCCTTAACCTCATGACTCTTGCCTTAAACAAACAATAAATACAGTTTTTATGGAAGCTTGGCTCAATTAAATTGTATGTTTACAGTTCTCTGAGTTTGAACAGCCCTGAGTAGCCAGCGTCCAGAGCAGTGGAAGCATCACCAGTCCCAGAAGTCCCTGATGTCCCTTCCAGTCACGACTCTGTCCGCTGCCCCGGATAATCAATCACCAGCCTGCCTCCTCTTCTAACATCTTTAAATAATTTTCACTATTTTTTTCTATTTTTTTTTAATTTTGAAAAATTTCAAACTAGGAAAACTGAAATAGCAGTACAATGAACACTCATATTCTCTTTTCCCAGATTCACTGATTGCTAACATTTTGCTGTATTTTCTTATTTCTCTGAACCATTCTAAAGTTGTAAACATCATGTTTTCCCCCCAAATGCTTTATCAGTTATCACCTAAAAACAGACATTCTCCTGTACAACCCCAATACCATTATCACCCTCATAAAATTAATCATTGATGAAGCAATGCAGTTAAATAATAGTCAGATTTCCCCAATCATTTCAAAAATTTTATATTTTTTTAAAAACTGCATGTGATATGATCAGTCATCTACTATAATTTAATTGCTTGACTTCATTTAGTCTCCTTTAATCTGGAATAGTCTTTCTGCTCTCTCTTTGTTTTCTAATAATGGCATTTTTCATGTCCAGGCTGTTTGTGTAAAATAGCCTTCAATTTGAATTTGGCTGTTTCTGAATGACTCAATTCAGATTAAATATTTTGGCCAAAATACCCCTAGTGATGCCATGGGTTACATTTCCTGAGGCAGGGTGGTTTTTCTCCCATACTTCCAAGTTTACTTGTTATTTAATTAAGACTGGCGTGTTCACATCTTCTCATGCTACATTATTTTTGGGGGAGGAAGAATATTCATCAGCTAAAAGGTTTTTTCTGATCTGCTTTCATCTTCTAGTCACTTTGTATGGATATGTTGCTATTTACTCTTCGTTTTGAGATGTTTTCTTTCCTGAACCAGCCAGCAATGACTGTCACATGTAGACAGAGGTGAGGAGGCGAGGACCGGGTGGTACATGAGGTTTCTGAATTCAGGAGATTCTTCTGTTTGTTTGTGAAGTGCAATTTCCTTAAAAATTGCTCCCCTTTTGGGGAGTGGCAGTTTGCCTTCCAATTTTGTAATTCTCTTGTTTTTACAGTACTTTAATTTCCAGTTCTTTCTTGTTTTTCTTCAACATCAAATCTCTGAAGGCCGTCCTTTCCAGTTAATCCTTTTCCTACGGAACCCCTGGCTTCCCAAGTTGCCCACCTCTGTTCCTGCAGACTTTCACTCTCCTTCCTTGTGATTCTCAGTAGCCAGTGCCCTAATCCGCCACGTCTCACAGCTGTGTCCAATGTTTTCCCATTCGGGATGAGACGTTCTTTCTCTGGGGGGTGTTTTCCATACCTACTCCCCTGCTTTCCTTTCTTCTTTTCTGCACTTGTTCTTCTGAATTTGATCATCTATTTACCTGTTTGGACATAATTTGAAGTTTGGAGTATTCTCTGTCCCATAGTTATGCTACAGGCGTGGGTTTTTGGTGGTTTTGCTTGTTCATTTTGTTGATCTATGTGGTTTTCTGGAATATTTATGAAGAGATTCAGAATATAGACTATTTCCTTTTGAGTTTTACTTCCTTTCCGCCTTTTTTTCTGTTATAATTTTACATCATTGTCATCACATGTCTATTCAATTTGTTTCTTTTTAACTTAATATCATTTTAATTTTCCCGATTTCCTGTAGATGCTATCATTATTTGTCAATGGGCCCATAATCTTTTTCCAAGTGGAGATGCCATGCTATATTTTATTACTTTTCTATTGTTGGATATTTACATTGGAAAAGGATGATTACAAGTGTGTTTGGCATGAAGAGATTTAGCTCTGGCCATTTTGAGGGATGAGCACTTGGCCCAGGATAAGCATATAATAAATCTTCGTGGAATCAATGATTCAAAAGAAAAATAAAACTGAATAACATGGCCCAAATGTGAAGAAAACTGAAGCGTCTTTTAAAATGACCAGTTAAAACATATAAATCCCATATCCTAAAGGAATTTCATTAACTGTTTAGGACTTCACTTGGGGCCCACCAGAAATAAATCCTTTGGGATTGTCAGATTGAATAAAGTTGATAACTAAGGTGTTTGCTGAAGTCAAAATGCAACAACTATGTCTTAGAGTGAAGGTCATGAAAAAGAACTTCAATCTGTGGGTAACTTTTTTTCGGGGTGACTCCTGGGGATAAGTAACCGTGTGACCTTGTCAGTTTGTTCTCTCTCCATTGCATGGGTGGTGATGATTGAACCAGAGAAATGAATGGGGCTTGTAGCGCTGGATGTGGTCAGTCTCCATAAATCATTTCTTCCATTGTCTGAATACATTTGGGCATCCACAGTAGTTTATTTCCAAAGTATATAAAGAAGCAGAGGCCAAGGGTGTAATCTTGGAGCTATTTAAATAGAGTGGTTCCAGTCAAGACATGCAGCTGTTCCCAATTATTAGTCCATATATTCTAGGTGCCAGGGAAAACCCACAAGGGTGTCACTAAATTGAATTTTAAAGTGACCTCCTATTCAGATGAAAATCTCCTAGCTGTTGTTTTTTTCCCCGAAGACCGGTCTCCTATTGAACGAGTTAGCAACACTCTTGTTATGAATGAATCATTGCTACTGCCTATAGAGGAATTCTGGATTGTTCCATAGGGTTTTCAAGGAATGTGAACTTACCTTCCGGGGAACCCTTTGTAAATGCTGCTAGCCAAAAACCTGAACACAAGAACAAGTTAGAGATCTTCAAAAAGGGCAAACTCTGATGAGGGGGCGTGGTTTTAATATTTTAAAGCCATGTGAGTTGTGTCAAAACATGATTCCAAGGAGTGCCCTGATTCCTGGCACACCATTTGAGAGTCCCTGCAGACATACAGGATCTGTGGCTCATTCTACTTAGGGAAGCAGATATTTCTCTCTCTGAAGCTTACCACAGATGACAAGAGTAGCTCCTGCCAGAGCAGTCCCTGAAAAGTAAGATCCCTTGGAGATGTAAAGGCCGTCTGCTAACACAAAACTTTACCATGGGACACCAAAGTGTCCCTTCCACCTGATTTCATCAACTTCCGAGCCAAAGAGCAAAAGCTCTGCAGTCACGTTGTCTGGGCTTACACCTTGACTTTATCACTTATGTAGTGTGACCCTCAGGCAAGCTAGTTAGCCTTTTTTTTTTTTTTAATCCCCATTGTTTTATCTGTAAAATGGAGATAATAAACTACTAACTTAATAGAGTTTTTGTGAAAATTTAGTGAGGTTATCCATTTAAAGCGCTTATCAAATGTTCACGGCCAGTTTCCTCCTCCTCCTCCTCTCCATCATCATTGACCATTGTCATCTCTCACAAGGGAAATATACATGAAATTAAAACCCTGCTTTTCTTTATCTGACTCCCTTTATTGAAGTTAATCACTTTGCTGAACAGGGACTATTTAAATTATTCAAGGCAAACTATTTTCCTTTTTCTCCTTCCACATGTGTAGAGATTACAGGGAGATGCCTGAGCTGCTGTTTCACAATCCACAAAGCTAAGGGTATCATTTGTTAGGCCAATGGAAACATCTCCTGGGGTCACTGGCCGAGCCAGAATGTCACCCCGCACAGTTTTCGAAACTGACCTTAGGTCAGTGAAAAATTCCTCATTGTACGCACTTTCCCAAGGCAATTTCAAGAATTAAAGTTTGAGAAAAACACATTTGGTGAATATCAATGTAAGACATGAAAGTGATCTATATAATTCTACATGCCTCAGAGAGATATAGCAGTAGAATATTTATTTCACAAATATGAACAAGGCTCATTTAATTAGTTGTCAGAGCTAGTGAGTTTATGTCTTAAAGCACATATGAAAGCTCTTTGAACAGCAGCACACAGAGTTTATTTAGTTGTTCTGTTTTACTGCGGTGAGGTGCCAAGCTGACTCCAGAGAAATCTTGCCATGTGGTGCCTAGGAGTCTAAGTCCTAAATTGAATGCCTCGGCTGCTCTCCGTCCTTCCCCTGTCAAGAGTAAGAAAGCAACCTCAAGAGAAGTGAGCCTTTTATTTCACACAAGTGAATTTCTGATAGTTGGTGTTTATGATTGTTTTTACATTACAGTTTTTATGACTTATTTTACTTATTTTCTGTAGGTTTCCTCGATTATATGTCCCTGAGTTCAATTTTCCTTCTTTATGCCCTCAGAGCTAACTGCGTTTGATATGCTGCATTTGATATGCTATCTTTTATTATGCAGAAGCCCTTTGATCTCTACAGAGGAAAGGCGCCATATAAATGCAGAAATCCATTATAATCATACAGAAGAGTGGCTTTATGGGTGAAGTCCAGCTTAGCAAAGCTGTTGGATGGGAGAGTGTACTAGGCTGTGGAATGCTAATGCCAAAGTGTCTACTCAGATGGTGGCTGGTTTCAGGAGTTTATTTTTCAAGTATGCTTTCTTATTGAAGTAAACATACATACAAAAAAGTGCACACATCGTAAGTATTCAGCTTGATGAATTTCAACATACTGAATACACCGGTGTAACCAGCACCCACAGCCAGAAATAGAACATTGCAATATTCCTCACGCCCCTTCTCATTCCCTACACCCTCTAAGGTCACCACTGTTTTGACTTCTATCACCATAGATTATTTTCACTTGATTTTGAACTTCATATAGCTCAAATGACACAGAATGTACTCTTTGGGACCTGGCTTTTTGTTCTCAGCACAGTGCGAGTGACATTTATCCGTGCTGCAATTCTTCAGGTCTTTTTGTTGTGTGAGATTTTACTGTACAAGTATACTATATATCCATTCTCCTACTGAAAGATATTTTAGTTGTTTCCAATTTTTGGTTTACACATAGTGCCGCTATTGATAACATTTTTGTATATGTCTTTTGGTGAACATATATATGTATTTATTTTGGATAGGTACATACGAGTGGAATTCCTGGGCCATCAAGTACATATGCACATGCTTGACATTGGGAGATATTGCCAAACACTTTTCAGAAATGGTTGTACCAATTTTTGCTCCCATCGGTGGTGTGTGAGTGCTCTGATTGCTCCAAAACCGTACTGAGGGGCACCAGATTATCTGCCTGCCCCCATTTGCCTCTTTGGAATATAGATTATTTTGAGCTAAAGGCCATTGAGAACCAGCAGATGCCAGAAAAGCTCTTAAAACAGGGCATGAGTTTTTCTGTTGTAAAGCAAATTTACATTTATAAAGAAAATTCCATTTGTTGAAATGTCTTCCTCTCCCATACCGGGAAGAGGAGGACTCTTAACAACTCTTATCAATGGAGAAGGAGTCAACTTAAATCCACTTAACACACTTTATTGAACAACCCTTGTTTACCATACCTTTCCCAGTCATCTTCCTGTAACTTGTCTCCCCTACCAAGAAGCCCCAAACCTCTTTTCCTTTGTTTTGGCCTAAGATGGTATGTCAACCCAAGTTCTAACCACCCTTGGGACTCATCACTGGGCACTCCCATGTATAAACCCCATGCACATGCGAATAAACCTCTGTTTTTCTGTTGTTCATCTGTCTTTAGCCAGTCTAATTTACAGTACCCCACTCGAGAACTTGAGATGGTTAGAGGAAGAGATTTTTTTTTTGTTTTCTACACTACTCACATTGGCATTGTCAGTCTTTTAAGTTTTAGCCATTCTGTTGGATGTGTAGGGGAGAAGCAGTAATATCTTTTCCTCACCCGTTGCAAGGTTCATGGCTGAGACCCCTGTAATAAAAACAGATTAACATGAGAAAAGCGTAACAAATTTAAGTTTTACATAACACTGAAGCATCTAGAAATGAAGTCCTGAAGAAGTAAAGAAAGCTGTGTATTTTTATGGACAGTCATGCAGAAGTATGATTGGAGCAAAAAGGGTATGATCTACTGGCAACAAAAGGGAGAATATAGTGAGGACTGTTTGTCCAGATTCTTTTCTGTGTCTTCATTATAAGGAAGACTGATGGAATGAGGCTCTTATAACTTACTTTAGAGGAAGGCTGAGTGATTCTTTTGTGGCCTCCAGGGGAGAATGGCTGGAAAAAGTCAGAGAGAACTTCCTGCTTCTGCTGATTTCTCAAATGCCGACATGCCATAATTTTGGGGATAGCATGTCCTGATCCATCTCAATGTGGTTTTGATTTTCACTTTTTGGATAACTAATGATGCTGGTCACCTTTACATATGTTTATTGACCATTCATATATTTCCTTTTGTGAAGTGCCCATTCAAGTCTGTCATCTATTTTACTGTAAAGTTGCCTTTTCCTTATTCGTTTGTGAGAGTTTTTAAATTTATTCTTGTGGGAAGTCCTTTATCGGGTATGCAATCTGTATCATAGATAACTCTTATCCTTCCTGTGGCTTGGATTTTACTTTCTTAATAGTGTCTTTTGATAACACAAATTCTTACTTTTAATATATTCCAATTTATGTATATTTTTCCTGAAGGAAAAATTATTTAATGCTTTTGTGACCTATTAAGAATTTTTTTTCCTATTCCGACTTGTGGAGCTATTCTTCTATGTTTTCCTCCGTAAGAGCTATTGTTTTGTGTTTTACATTTAGATCTACAAACCCTTTGGAATTGAATTTATGTACATGGTTTGGGATGGGGGTCAATATTCACCGTTATTTCTACATAGATTTGCAATTGCTCCAGCATCATTTATTGAAATTATCACACTTTCTCCATTGAAATTTACTTTTGAAGCAAGTTCAAGGTCAAAATAGTAGGGAGATGACTGTCTTATGCATAGGTTTTCAGATTGTTATGCATAGGCATCACCAGGGAATGTGTTTAAAATATAGACACCTAGGCCACCCCCGGGGACTCTGATTCGCTGCTGATGATTCTCATGGCTTGAGGCCTGGCCCGTACTCTGAGGATCAGTGCTTCACTCATGACCACCCTTAGTGAAGCAGACTCTGCATCTCTCTGCCTCATTCATCTATGTGCAGACACTGCGTCTCCTGTAGATTACTGTGGCAGCTACGATCAGTTAACAAGTTAATTTTGGGGGACTCTATTTATCCTACCAACTCACATATTTTATTCAATGAATATTCTCTCATCCCGTTAGTCATTCATCAGTACCTATCAGTTAGTCATCGACTTGAATTTCACGTGGGCATTCCACCACTTCACTTGCCACCCCATTCTGTTACTTAACAAAGTCTACTGCAAAGCACATCCATTGAGACAACTTGATTGTCTCCTTGTATAGCTTGCCCCATTGTCGTTTTGTCCTTCTGTTAGGATCTGCCACATTCAGTTAGCCTTTATTGAACACCTACTCTTTGCCAGGCATATAATCAACTTTTTATCTTCAAGGCTCTTAGAGTCCCTGGTAGAAGTGTGGGCACTGACCAACTTCCTGACACATGAGTGCAGTGAACCATGATGTACACCATAAATGGGCGGGGGGGGGGGGGGGTGGTGGTGTGTGCTTGCTCAGAGGAGGAAACAATTACCCCTTCTTGTAGAAGGTCAGAGAAGCCTCAGTAGTGGTGGTTGAGCTGGGTCTTAAAGAGTGTATAGGAGTTCAGTGAAGGATAAGTGGATGAGGGTATTTCAGGTAGAGGAAAAACACATAAAATAGCTCAGTACGGTCAAGGAACTGCAGATGATTCTGCATGCATCCATCCCCTCAGTAACTCAAAAGCCCATATAATTTGGGAGGCAGGAGCACTGTCCCACTCACTGAGTTTCAAACAAAAGCCATTCCAAACTGCCAGATAAAATTCTAATTTAAATTAGTGAAATTTGTGGTGAGACAGCCTGTGCACTGCAGATGCCCATGCTCCTAGGAGATAAAGTCTATTTCCTTTTGAAGGACATACATGTAGATCAACATGGAAGGAGTAGCACTTGACCATCAGTGTATGACTCCATTCCATGGTGCTTGCTCCAGAATTGCCTTGTCTGACAGATGACACAGCCAGTGCTGAGGGGAGCTGGTATCTACCCCCACCCTCCTTCACTGAAGAAGTACAGATGATGAAGGGGAGCCCCCTTACTGACCCTTGCTGGGGACGGATGGATGGTGAAGGTTTCTTACAATAGCCACCTTTCCCGATGAGGTCATGAGGACCTCAGTGCTGTATGATGGGGAAGGATATGGCTATTTTTATACCATGGATAATAAAAGGGGAAAACCCTGCTAATTTGATGTAAAAAAGATTCAAAGTCATAAATATCCCAAACTGAAAGCAAACCCCAGAAAAGCTAGTTTTGAAATTGGAGGTAATTAATTCCTCATGCGATGTGCTGAAATTCAACCCAGACATCCCCCTTTCTTTTTTTATTTCTTTCAGACAGTTTACAGTCCAGTGGAAAGTAAAACCATGCAATCCCTTGGTGTGGTACAGTTTTACTATATGTCTCTTTTTATTATTTTGCTCATTTTGATCACTTTTTACATGAACATGCATATAATGAATTCAGCTCCTCTTGTCCATGAGATTTATCTTACCCCAAGGATCTCTCCTCTCTCCATCAGTAGTCAAATTGTTAGTGCATTTCTCCATAAAAGAAAAGATCTACAGACTAGAGCATCGAAGGTGAATGACAACATTAATTTGAAATTTGGATTTATTTTTAACTCAGAAAAAAAATGCTGCTGTTTTGCAAATCAAACTTGAATATAAAGTCAAATAACAAGGTTTAAACTCCATATTCAGGGAATCGTAAACCTCCATATTGCCCTGACCTTTGAGGGTCTTATTGTTAAACTCTTTTCTATAGTGAAGTCGAAAATCTTATTAATTCCCAAATGTGGTGCTCATATTCTAACATACCTTTGCTTTATTTATCCTCCAACGGCATATCCTTATAGCCATTCTATTTTTTTTTTGTCAGTTGGATTGTCCACTGCAATTAAGCTGTGCAAGAGAAAAGTAATTTTTTTTTTTCTCTATAACTATCTCATGTTCTGCAGGAGCCTCTACCCTTCTAGGTAGTAGGAAAGAAAAAGATAACTAAGTATATAATCCACCTTCAATCTTAGCCCCAGTAGTAATTTTTCTGGAGTCTCTGTAGGTAAACCTGTCTTTGATGATGATTGTGGAGCCTCTCTAATTTCCATTTCCTGCCTCCTGCTTGTCTTTAGATGGTGGCTAGTTGTGTGGAGTGGACACAGCACTTGCTCTCATGAGCCGGTCCCTGGATCTACATCATGATGGTGCCTGGATCTATGGATGGACTCTGGTCCTACCTTGGCCCCTGCTGCACCGAAGCTCCTGGCATTTCCAGGGAGCCTTGCCCCTGTGTGTTTTATTGGCCTGTTTTTCTGATGTCTGCAGCTGACAAACATGTCACCTGGTCTTTCTCAGCTGGGCGGCTACTCTTTGTTGATGCAATGGCCCCTTGGTCTTGCACCCACTCCCTGACTCAGGTACTCTGCTTGGGCTCTTCCAGGAGATCAGTGTGCTCTGCCAGGTCCCAGGGCAGACCTGCTGGCTCTCAGCTTGGCCCTGAGGAAGCCTCTGGAGTAGACACTAGCCCTCCCCATTTGCTACATGCTCTGCCCTCTCCCTTCTGCCGGGTCTCAATCATTTCTGATTGCCCATTACCTAGCAGAATGTCTGGCACTTTGCTCAGTAAGATGCTTTTGAAATTGAACTGGATTGTGAATTCCTTTCAGTGAGTGGTCCATGCTTTATTTGGCAAATAGATGCCAATGACCACTATTTTCTCAAAATTTTATAAAGTTAATTATTGATACACCCAAAGCAGAGGGATCTTCTGATCCCCAAAGCCTAGCTTTCAGTGTTTTTTTAACCCTTCTAAAATCTCAAGTTTCTCTAATAAAAACCACGATAGTCTGAAATCCTGGAATTTGGAATTTATGCCTTCCTAGAGTGCTGATACCCAAATTTTAAAGAATGTGGGGAAAAAAAGGAAATAAAAAGTCCCCCAGAGGTTGCTGGAGTTTTTAGTTTTATTTGAACATATTTGGTGGGTGAAAGAAATGAGAGTTTGTGATTTACTTTCTTTCTGATTTCTTCTTTGCTGTTTTTTTTTATTTCATCTAAGCACCTGTAGAAAAGTTTCTTTAGAGCACTCCTATGTGGGAAGTACCCAGTTTGAAAGCCAGGCCAAGGAGGTACCTTGACAGTTTGAGCAGAAAGTCCTCTGAGGAAATGAACTTTCTCCTGTTGAGTCGTGTCAGGATGGAAATGTATGATTACTTTCCCCACCCATCATAAGGGTCACAGCCGACACTACTGTAACAAAGGACAGATTAACAAGAGAAAAGCCTAACAAATTTATTTAATCAAAGTTTGACGTGATGTGAGAGCCTTTAGAAATGAAGACCCAAAACCCCAGGGAGAACAGTTTTTTATGCTTATGCTCCATGAAGAATGGACAGCCGTGTGGAACTGTGAATGGACAAAAGGTGTGACCTCATGGCAATAGACCAAGGAGGGAACCCCAGCAAGGCCTGTCAGTTCAGATTCCTCTTGGCCTTTCTGTGTAGCATTCCTTCCCCCTGGGGATGGGACAGGAACCCTCTGGAATGGGGGGAAAGGAGAAGGAAGAGAGTGACCTTGGTAGGATTTCTGGCTTACTTTGGGGAAGAAGGGCTCTAGTTTTTATGACTCTACCTTGGGGAGGAGGAATTCTGGTTTCTGTGATTCACTTCAGAGGAGGAAGAGGGATGGGAGACAGGAGGATGGAGAAGGTCAGAGGGACCATGCTTGTGAGACTTTTCTGATGTCCTTCAGTTTAAAGTACTTAGCACGCCAAAGAGCTGTCTTTGGGAGTGTCGTGCTCTGAGTCCCAGCATTTGTAAGGCCAGATGCAAGAGGACTGCTGGCTTGTTAACTCACACAACTGTTTCTTGAAAGTCCTGTGTGTGCCTTGTGCTGTTTGATGCTCTGAGCAAAGGTTATCTTCAGAGAGAATGACTGTCCAAGATGCTGATGCCACTCGGGATGATGAAGGAAGATTGCAATGGGAGAAGGATGCAAACAGCCCCCAGATGTTTGCTCAGAGGCCCGCACTTAGACCTCAGAAGATTGTCAAGGGGTAATCTTGTGGCACAGAAGGCAAGAGACAGAGTGCATTGGTAACACTGTGCAAGTCTTAGCTAAGTGTCTATTTTTACAGAGCTTTCCCTTAAAAGTTTCCTTTTCTGGCATTCTTTGTCAAGAGAATGTACTCTTTTCCTTCACTGCTGTCTTTGTGACTTAAAGCTGTGGATGGTTTAACATTTTGAAGTTCAATTATAGATAGGAAACCAATGTTGAAATTGGAAACTGATCTAGAGGAATCCTTTTGAATCAGATGTGCTATGTCCCTTTTAAGTTTGTGTTAGTTTCTAATAAGGGAGGTGAAGCATGATTTATCGTCATCACTGGGATTTCAGGACAGGTTTGGACATTCACAATAATGTTCAAAAGTAATGAAGTCCTCTCATAACAACAATGTCTTCCTGACTCTGTTTATTTTGGGAGTATTTAATTTTTAATAATGATAGTTTTTCTTGATTTTATAGTAGGTTAAGTGGCTTTAAATACGAACACATTTATTCTTTTTCAGCATAGCATTTCAAAGTTTAAAGTAAGCTGAGTTGTTAAAACTTCCAGTTTTTGTACACTTAAATTTTTATAACTATAGTGAAGCAGGAAAATACAAAAATTTGGGTTCAATTTTCTTCCTGTGTATTATTATTATCTCATATTATTTCCATTCAAAATGGTAAATTTGATTGGAAGTTCACATATATGTGTGTGTGTTAGGACCTTTTGAGGAAGAAAATGAAAATTGGTAGGATGGCGGAAAGATGGGGGCAAGAGGATAGGATCTTTCTTACAGAGCAAGGAAGGAGGTGATTTAATTTGCTTCACAGTTGGTGTGCTGATAAAAAGGGGTTGCTCTTCATGAAATAGTAGATCTTTTGTATACATTTCATTTTTATTATTTCAATTATCTAAATGCACATGGTAAATGACACTGATTCATGTGCTTTGTGTGGGCAGGAGTTCAAAGGCCTCATCAGCAAAAGATCCGGGAACTGAGAGGGAACAGCCCCCACACTCACCCTGCTACACGTTGACTCTGTAATAAATTCGCTTCATCAAGCAACTCCATAACTTTTATGGGGAGAAATTAGGAGACTCAATTAACATCATTATCTTCCTCCTTTGGGGCCCACTTTAAAGCATGGCAAGCCTAAAAATGGCCTAAGAAGGAATAGAATTTGGTGCTAACAGAGTGCTGCTGTTGAAGGGGGGCAGAGTTTCAGTGAAAGCTCAGACCCAAAGCATAAATTATGATCACTTTAAGGGTCAGGGAGTAGAATTGGTTTGTTTCAAGGTGGAAGGATATGGCAAAGCTGTGTGGAAGGCTTGAATTGCACAGGGAGAGCCCTGCATCTCCATTCCTGCTCTGCCCCAGACTGTGTGGCCAACTGTTCCCTTTTCTGGACCTCAGGAGTTAAGTCTTGGTAGAGCTTCTAAACTCTATCTACTTCCAGCCCAGAAAGGCCGTTTTTACCAGTAGGTGCATTCTGTAATGCTCTAGTGCAACCAGTTCAGCCTCAGATTTTATTTTCTTTGCGGTTTTGCTTAACCTGAGGGAATTTCATGGGGCTCCTGCTGTGAAGTGTTAGTTCCATCGACACTCAGGGCCAGCATCACATGCTCATGGCTAGTGGGCCAGTCAGCGCTGGTGGGGACCAGCCCTTCTCCTCACTCAGATTTACTGTTCTTCAGGCTTTATTACAATACCAGTTGGCATTTCCAGTGGGCTCTGGGATACAGAACCCACGGTTCAGAGTTCAGTCCTGTCTCCTCACTCTGCCAGCAACATGAAGCAATTTAATTTCCATCAGGCATCATGTCTGCCCATGACGAACAGCATGGCAGATGGCAGATGACTGATGTGGAACTGGTACCAACATCATTCAGTTATCTATCTTCAAACAGATTTTAAAGCCTGCTAGAAGAATATAAATTTGAATTTTAGCAGTTTCATTCCAGACTATTTTATTTTTTTGGATTTTTTCCCCTATTATTTTAAATCACAAAGCAATAAACCATCAGTCTGAGATTTTGCTAAAAATGTTTTGGCATTTCGAGCTTGTTTTTTTCAATAAAGTTAGGAGATATTCTTTGCCAAAACAGACACTGAGGTTTGTTGTGAAAGTCATTAAAATATAATTTAAACCCATTGCTGTTTTTGAGTCATTCAGAATTGTTTGCACTTTTCCCCCAATGGTCCAGTTTCAAATTTAACAAACGTGGAAAACTAGGTTGCCATCGCCTATATAATCCTGAAAAATACTTTTGAAAGAAGTAGTATCTTACATATTCTATACAAATAGGCCAAAAATTTGGACTCGTAATTTGATGATTTAATAGAAAAATCATTGTATTTTAAGTAACAATTAATCTGAGTAAATACTCTGGTTGCCCATTGGCAAGTAGGCAGAAAGGAATATAAAATGCTAAGAGGTAAAACATACCATGAGCCTCAGTATTGCAAGGACAGAAATCAAACATAGCAAACTCTTGATTCTGCAAATGATCATCTCATACTGTCTGCTTTTAAAACTTTTCTTTGCACTTGATTCTTCAAAGAGTGGGAGAAAGCATATATTTATAGACAAGAATAAACATCTAAATAAAATCTAAAAAGTGCAAAAGCAGGAGAATACAGGAATGTTGTATATTGATTCAGGTCTAACAAATACAAAGCCAGTCATTGGTGAGGAAAGGATTTTGGCATGGTCTTTAGAATTCTTTTTAATATATGTTTCTATAAAGTTGGCTGTAGAAAACGTTTTCCTGTGGAACATAGTGTTAGAGGTGTACATTTTCAAAAGAGAAGGAAGGAAATAGTCCCACTATGTAATAAAAATCAGTGTTGAGATTGAAGCGACTTTTATAAATCACACGTTTTAGGATATATATTATACTTTCCTGCCTAATCGTTCTAACAGTCAAATATGTAGCAATGCAGGCACTGCATGGAAAGTGAAAATAATTTACAATCAATTACATCCTCCCAAGGCTAAATCTTCGGATTGCCTCGAGTTTGACATGAGAGAGAATTTTGCTAAGTTTAGCCTTTAACATAAATAAATAGCCCTTGTGGGGATTTCTAGCTTGTAGTTGCCTTTTGGTTCTAGTAGGAGCCATCTTGCGCTCTTTTGGTGCTGCTGAATTGTGTCTTCATCAGTCAGTGGGATCCCTTGTGACTTCCTTTTTAAGAGTCTACTTGTTACTGCAATCTCGGATTTCTGAACAGTGGGTTTCCCTTGTTAAGCAAGGGTCATTACACAAAGAAAATGGCTACTCATATTTTCTCATTATCTCCTTCACTCCCAGGAAACAGGAAAGAGTCGTAGAGTCTCATCCATTCAACAAATATCTGTTGAGCATCTGTAGCTGCCAGGTAAGGTGCTAGGTGCTAGCACATAGTCCTGGCAATCAGAGTTTTCTGGAAAATATAACAGGTTAATGGTCTCTCCCAGGCTAAAAATCTTTCTTTTCAGAACACTGAAAAATACATATTCTCAATGTAAGTGGCCTAATGGCATAAGTAATGCTGTATTACTGGTTGACTCTTATCTATTTGTGCAGTGGACTGATACTAAACTAAGTGTATTTATTTTGGCCTATTCACTAGGCCAAAATAATCTAACTGACACATAGGCCAATAATCTAACTGACACATCTTTTGCATTTAAAATCGGAGACAATTTAATGGAGCTGACTAGTCTACAGCTGATTGGATATGTGCTCTATCATGTTAACTGCTGTCTTGAGAGTTTCAGTACCCACTGCAGGTCACAGTGAGGGGGTGTCGTCTCTGTCCTCTGATATGAGAGTCACTGACACATGTGGACTCCATAATGTGGTAATAAAGGGTAATGGGGATTTCTTCTGTAATGTAGACTTCTGGGCACTTCCAAATTAAGTGTCAGAATCCTTAACATGTTTTGGAGAAAGGTATATGAGCCAATAAATTAGATTACTTGTAAAAGGGATAATAACAGACCCACTTTATTCGGTAGATGTGAGTGTGACTGAGAGGACATACACCCAGGGCTTGGCTGGGGTGGGAGCTCAAGGGAAGGCCCAGGGTGGTGAGGCCTGCAGCTTTCAAAATTTGGGGCGATCCCAAAAGAAAAAGAAAAAATACAAAAATCTGAATTAATAATATAGATCTCAACAATTCAAACATGTTAAAAGCCAACCATTGTCACAAACATCATAACATCCGGAATGATATAATATTTGTATTAATTAACTGATGGATATTCAGCCTCATTAATAGATTTTCCCTATATTTTTGAACTACGCACTCTTTGACTTCCTCTTCACATGACAATTTGTGTTGGATTTTCTGTGGAGTGAATAAGAAGATAATTTTGTTTTCCTCTGGTGTGGTTGATCAGATGAACTTTTTGCTATTGATAATTTTCAAAGGTTTCTTTCTGCTTCACAATTTGCTATTAGTAATGTCTTGTTAGATTTTAGAATTATTGTCAAATTTAGGAAAGCCTCTATCAAATTTGTTTTAGGGACCTCAAGTGTTCTTACATAGTAATGAAACCTAAGCACCTGAATTGACAGCGCTCCTTAAACAGTTTGTCATTGGCATCCTTGTTTCAGTGGAGCATTATAAGGTGTTGTTGTTGTTGTTGTTTTGTTTTGTTTTTTGTTTTGTTTGTTTGTTTGTTTGTTTCTTTTTTGAGATGGAGTCTCATTCTGTCACCCAGACTGGAGTGCAGTGGCAAGATGTCAGCTCACTGCAACCTCCGGCTTTCAGGTTCAAGCAATCCTCCCGCCTCAGCCTCCCAAGTAGCTGGGATTACAGGCATGTGCCACCATGCCCAGCTAATTTTTGTATTTTTAGTAGAGACGAAGTTTCACCATGTTGGCCAGGCTGGCATCGGACTCATGACCTCAAGTGATCTGCCTGCCTCAGCTTCCCAAAGTGCTGGGATTACAGGTGTGAGCCACCATGCCCAGACAAAGAATTATAAGTTTTATGTGATATTCATTCATAGCAGTAATTTCATGTCAAACAGCAAAAATTTACAAAAAAGTGCCGGGCACGGTGGCTCATACCTGTAATACTTCCACTTTGGGAGGCCAAGGCAGGTGGATTGCCTGAGCTCCAGAATTCGAGACCAGCCTGGGCAACACAGTGAAACCCCTTCTCTACTAAAATACAAAAAATTAGCTGGGCGTGACGGCGGGCGCCTGTAATCCCAGCTACTCAGGAAGCTGAGGCAGGAGAATCGCTAGAACCCAGGAAGCGGAGGTTGCAGTGAGCCGAAATCGCACCACTGTACTCCACCCTGGGCGACAGAGACTCTTTTTGTATTTATATGAATCAGTTCTTCTTGTTAGATGGAGTATCAAATCAACGAACTTCTTCATGACTTCTACACAATATATATCTCTCCTTCTTAAGGAATTACTGATTTTTGCATGCTTTAAAAATGTTTTGGTTACCATTTGCTTTTTTTCTTCTTAGAGACAGGGTCTTGCTCTGTCACCCAGGCTGGAGTGCAGTAGCGCCATCTTGGCTCACAGCATCCTTAACCTCCCGGGCTCAAGCAATCATCGTACCTTAGCCTCCTGGGTAGCTGGGACCCCAGGCACATGTCACCATGCCTGGGTAATTAAAAAAATTTTTTTTGTTGAGACAGAGTCTCAATATGTTACCCAAGCTGGTCTTGAACTCCTGGACTCAAGCGATCCTCTGGCTTCAGCCTCCCCAAGTGTTGGGATTGCAGACGTGAGCCACCGTGCCTGGACCAATTTGTTTCTTTATGTCAAAGTTGTTTCTATTGACTCCATCTAAAAATAAATGAGATGTCCTTACCTGGTGCATTTATAATTTATGTGGTGCATATTAAAACTGTAACTTTGATCAGCATTGGTGAGAAATCAAATTCTCTTATACAGCTGATTGGAAGAACTTTCTGCTGAGTAGTTTCTGGCTCCATATATTTTAAACCTTGTTTCTCCTCCACTACCCACATACTTTACGTGCCAAGTGCCATGGGGCTCATTCCCATCACACATGACCCCTCTGGCCTTGCACCTTCATCTTACACAGGTGAATCAACAGAGAGCTGTGGAAGTTTTCCTGGAAAAACTTCCTACCAGGATATCTGGGAACTTAATTGTGCATGGAAGTAACCATGAACCACATCACTAGATTCCACTATAAACCCCAAACCAAATGTATTCAATGTCCCCCTGGGTCAGTGGTTCTCAACGACTGGGAATTTTGCCCCACCACTGCCTCAGATATTTTTGGAAATGTCTAGAGACATTTTTGGTTGTCATGACCAATGGATGGTGTTGGTACTGTTGAAATCGAGCAGGTGGAGGCCAGGTAGCCTGGAACCATCCTGTAGTGCACAGGGTAGCTCCAATAGAAAGGAGGGTCCAGCCCCAAATGCCAAGAGTGCCAAGGCTGAGGAACCCTGACTGGAGGGGTCCCCCAAAGGCCACAGCCACTCCAGTGCCCCCCGATGTGAGCAGAGCTGTGATGGAAGTAAAAGTGGAAGTGACTGCAGTTATCACTGATTACAGTTAAAATAGTTTGCTTGTGCAAATATTGGGAAACAGCAACCACACGGACATGAACACCTTGCTAGGGGGTTAGGGGCTTTGGTAGGGGCCAGTGGAAGTGAGGCGTCCTGAAGCTTCGGCTTCATTAGTTTTATAGTAATAACGTTTTAAGCCTCTTTGCTGCTTTATGTTGGATTCTTCTCCCTTCCCTACGTCCTCCAAAGATACAATGTGGGTTGTGCCGATAAGATGGTAAAAGCCCACTAAGCACTGAGCTGGGAGACTTTGCCATTTTTATAACTGCATAATGATCTGCTGCAGGTGGGAGACGGCCGCAGCTGGTCTTCGCTTTTCACCTGAAGTCCTGACCCCTCCCAGTTTTCTCACAGGCCCTGCTTCTGGCGGATCGTGCTGGTTTCTTGGCTGAGATACTGGTCTGTTATGTTTTCCTTCACCATATGTTTCCCCGGATGTATTGTCTTTATTATGTCTGAATCCACAGTAGCTCTTTAAAATAATGCTTTTCCCCTTCTGTTGATAAAAGCAGTTGTGCATATGGAAGAAAATTTAGAAAGTGCAGAAAATATAAAGAAAATAAAAGCATCCTATAAATCATTATAATTAATATCACTGATTAACACTTTGGTGTATGTATTTCCTTCTAATCATTTTCTGGTATGTGTGTATGTGTGTGTTGTATCAAACTTTCTGTCCTTTATCTCTTGTTTTATTTAACATATATCATACTTTCTCTGTCATTCAATATTTTTTGATACAGGTATTTTTTATGACTATATAATATTCTGCCTTATGACTGTATCATAATCTATAGAAACATTTCTCTTGTTAGATGTTATATTTACTCCCTGCCCCCCACGTTTATAAATACTGCTGTAATGAACATCCTTGTATCTAATGCTTTGACCATATCTTGATTATTTTCTTAAAGTGAATTCCAAGAATTGGACCTCTGGGCCAAATATTGAACATTTAAGGTACTTGATCCCAATAACAAAATTAGCTTCCAGGTCACCATGTAATTTAAATGTGGTTCCTGAAGTCATCTTGGTGTTAAGAGGAGGAACGTAAACCCTTGATATTTAATGAGAAAATCAGATCTCAACCGAAATAGTACAACATATTAAACTTTGCCTCTAGGAACATGTAACATTTTTTCTGAAGGTGGCTTTAGACACTGCCTCATTTTATGTGAATCTAAACTGAAGCCTCCAGAGGCGAAGTACTCACCTGAGGTTGCACAGTGGATTGATGCAGGGATGAGATGAGAACCACTGATGCTAATGTCAGCAGAATATTGCTTGATTTTAAAACTGATCACACTCTATATTTTGTGTGGTTTTCAATGTTGTCTGTTTGAACATAGCAATCCTATAAAATAGGCGAGGCGAGAGTTAAGATGGCCATTTTACAAATGGTAAAACTGAGGCCCCAAGACACTGAGAGCTTTTTGTGTAGCCCTACAGGTAGTGTGATCGAGCCTGCAGGCAGGCTTGAATCCTCTGTTCCATGATAACAGCATCTGTAGTTTTTTGACTTTTTCATAATCGCCATTCTGATTGGCATGAGATGATATGTGGTTTTGATTTGCATTTCTCTAATGATCAGTGATGCTGAGCTTTTTTCCATATGTATGTTGGCTGCATGAATGTCTTCTTTTGAGAAATGTCTATTCACATCCTTTTCCTACTTTGTAATGGTTTTTTTTTTTTTTTTTTTTTTTGTAAATTGGTTTACGTTCCTTGTAGATTCTGGATATTAGACCTTTGTCAGATGGATAGATTGCAAAAATTGTCTCCCATTCTGTTCACTCTGATGATAGTTCCTTTTGCTGTGCAGAAGCTTTTCGTTTAATTAGATCCAATTTGTCAATTTTTGCTTTTCCACGGTATTTTTTTAAAGCTCCTCAGATGGTTTCAGTGTGTGGCCAGGGTACAGAACACTGCACTATACCTAAGACAGCATAAGGATTCACCTCTCCTGCCACCTCTGATCATTTTGTAGTCTTGCCTGGAGCCTAGTGTTAAGAAGGATTCTGATGCCTTCTTGTCTTAGTGAGAAAGTGAGCTGAGACTCATTTTCTATAATGTCTGCCATGAACTAGACTGGGGAGGGACATCAAAACTGTCCTTGCTATCTTGGCATTACATCATATTGCCATTCCATTTAGTTTCTAGAAAGCATATTCTCACTAAAGACACTTAAAGACAATGGCACAAACAGGGGTTAGTGTGAGGGTATGACTGACAACCAGTCATGAAAGTTCTAAAGCAACTTGCTATGGCCTGCTAAGAATTTCAGGAATATTTTCCTAGCAGTAGTTATCTTCAAGACAAACATGGATCAGGCACATTATTGCCAGCTTATATTTTGGGATATCTCTCCACAGAACTCATGAACTGACCTTTTATTTTGCTAGGCTTGGAATTGGTTCTGAAACCTTCCAAGATATATTTTAAACAAAATGAAAAAGTAAAGACAGAAAGCTGAATTTGGCTTTTGGGGACTTGTATCAGTTTGCTAGAGTGATCATCATAAAATACCACAGACTGGTAGCTTCAACAACAGAACTTTTCTCACAGTTCTGGAAGCTGGAAGCCCAATGTCAAGGTGTCAGCAGAGCTGGTTTCTTCTGAGGTCTCTTTCCTCAGCTTGCAGATGTCTGTCTTCTCACTGTGTCCTCACTTGGGCTTTCTTCTGTGTGTATGCAACCCTGGTATCTCTTTGTGTGTCTGAATTTCCTCTTCTTATAGGGACACCAGTCAGATTGGATTCCAGCTCACCCTAATGAGCTAATTTTAAATCACCTCTTTAAAGATCCTATCTCTATATACATTCCCATTCTGAGCCACTGAGGGTTAGGGCTTCAATATGCAAATTTTAGGGAGACATAATTTAGCCTACAATAGGGCTGGTCCTTGTGAAGTATTGAAAACTAATGCCTGTCCTTGTTTATTAGGGGCTCAGGCTTTGGGTTGGGACAGTCTCAACCAGGGGTAGTTTATCCCTCCCAGGGGGACTTTTGGCAATATCTGGAGACATATTTGTTTGTCATAATTAGGATTAGGGGTTGCTAATAACATCTAGTGAATAGAGACCAGGGATGCTGCTAAATATTCTACAATGCACAGGACAGCCCCTCTGTCCCCAATAACAAAGAATTATCAGGGCCAAAATGTCCCTTGACATTCTGCTGAGGTGGAGAAATCCTGGGCTAAATAGACTTCAATTTGATTGAATTTATGATGATACCTAATACAGGTGTGACTTTATAACATACCCCATCTTTATGAACCCCTCATCTGTAAAGTCCTCACAGTGGGTTAAATGAGATAACCTATGACAGCTTTTAACGCATAGCCTGACTCCTGGGAAGCTCTCAACAACCGTTAAGTGCATTATAGATTTCTCACCCGCAGATGCCTCACTTGAGAGCTCAGGTTGGAATGAGCACTAGGAAGTGTCCAGCACGAGAAAAGAGGGACGACCCATCCGGGCACAGGGAGGTAACTGGGGCCACAAGAAGGCAAAGGCCACGACCTACAGAAATATATTGAATTCCATATCTTCTTTGGATGTTTTCCAGCTTTAAATAAGTCTACTTCATTGGGCGAAATATGGCTTGAATTAGGGACAGCCCTTTCTCTGAATGTAAAAGGTTACATCACACATTTCCAGTATCTGTGCAGCTTGCTGCCTCTTCCTTGAAATCATTTAGAGAGAGGGTTGTTGGGCACTTCAGACTTCTTGCTCACTGTGTCCGGTCCAGAAGGTCCGGGAGGAAAAGGGAGAGACAGAGGAGTGGAAAACATTTGTTCAAATGGGGAGGACTGTTTGACGCAGTTTGACACCAATATCCCCAGAGTTTTCTGTTAATTACAAAAGTCATCAGAATGCATTTCCATCTGAGATTCTATGTTGCATTTATACAGAAAGATTGACTTGAGCTATAAAGTAGCTTTGTCCTCTTTCATTAACTTCCTTCACCCTACAAAGTGTGAACCAGCAGCATTTGCTTCCTGGGGGTGGGGTTGAGGGGAGCTGGTGAGAAAGGCAGAATCTCGGCCTCCACTTGGGAACTGGGGGGGCAGGACTTGTATTCCAATAAGATGGCAAGTGATGCCTCTGCAACGTGAGAAGTGCTGCTCTATGCTGTGTGCCATTTCTCTCTCCCCGCTTTACTGGAATCTTTTCTGTCACTCTTGTTTAATGGCTTCATGGATCTCTTACACTTGTGTTTCTTATTGTGGGCCACCTCAAATCCTTTTTGGGCCTTGATGTTGTATAATATTTAGTAAATGTTAAGTACCAACTGTCCTCCAAACCATGGTTTGATAGTCCAGGCATTTTCATATGTATTAGAGAAAACATTTCAATAACAGCTTTATGAAGGAGAAAGAGGAGCCTTAAGTAGTTTTAACTCAATTTAGGGTTAATAAGTAACCACCATTAATTGAGTATCTACCGTGTATTAGCCCTGAATATGCAAACTCACTCAGTCCTCACAAAACTCTATGAAGTGGATGCTTTTATCTCCGTTTTATAGGTTAGGAATGGAGACTGAGGAAGGTCATATGCCTTGAATAAGGGGGGCATTGCTAAGCAGTGGCTTCAAGGGCTTCCCTAGCTCCTATCACCAGCACCAAAACACTCACAAAGTTAATCTAATAAGTAATTCTACAATTGAGGTAGTTTTGCGTACAATTGTGCATAATAAATAAAATTGTTCTTGCTATACCAACATGCTTCAAGATGCTCCCTCTCTTTCGACTTGCTCATTCTCCCACTGCCCTTCCGAAGGGAACCCTTTGAGTGAAGCCGCACCCAGGGCCACTTAGCTCCACCACAGTGACGCCAAAGTTTCGGCTGGAAACTAAGGAAGTGAAAGTTCTAAGTTGCTTGCCAAGTGCTTTATATTTTTTTAATTTTTAAAATTTTTGTACTTAGTAAATTCGAACAAGTGTCAGTAACCAAATGCCTGAAAATAAGGAAGAGTTTGGGAAATTTTCTTTCTTTTTTTGTGAGACGGAGTCTCGCTCTGTCGCCTAGGCTGGAGTGCAGTGGCGCCATCTTGGCTCACTGCAAGCTCCGCCTCCCGGGTTCACGCCATTCTCCCGCCTCAGCCTCCCGAGTAGCTGGGACTACAGGCGCCTGCCACCGCACCCGGCTAATTTTTTTGTATTTTTAGTAGAGACGGGGTTTCACCGTGTTAGCCAGGATGGTCTCGATCTCCCGACCTCATGATCCGCCCGCCTCGACCTCCCAAAGTGCTAGGATTACAGGCGTGAGCCACTGCACCTGGCCGGGTTTGGGAAATTTTCTGCAGCGTTATGACAGACCTTCCAAGGAGTCCCTCAACTTGCTAGTCTGTGGTCATCTCCCATCTGCTTCCTTTAAACAGAGGAACATGATTGTCTATCCTGGAGCATGTTGCTCCCCTTTAATTCTAATTTTAAAAGCCCATATAGCACTGGTGTGTAGGCTTATTATCTTTCCATCATGCTCTGGGCAGGGTGGAGGGTCCAGCACAAGCTTCTGTGACTAAAGGAGGACTTACAAGACCTAGAGTAGAAGTCAAGATCTCTAACTGTGGAGGTGTGGCAAGGAATTGCAAGAAAAGCCTGGGCTGTAGGGTCAACCAAGTTAGAATCCTGGCTTTGCCACCTGCTGGAAACCAGGGCTCGGGCAAGTGAGCTCACTCACTGAACGTTTTGTTTCTAGATAATGAACATGTCGGGTTTTTAAAAATTTTGAAATACTTAATTGATGAATAAAAATGGAATATATTCAAGGTGTACAATGTGATAATTTTATGTAAGTATATATTGTATAATGATTATCACTATCAAAATAATTAAAACATTCTTCACCACCCATGATGTACATTACATCCCAGAACTTATTCATCTTATAACTGAAGGTTTGTACAGTTCGATCAACATCTCCCCATTTCCCCTATCCCCAGCTTTTAGCAACCACCATTTTACTCTCTCCTTCTATGAGTTTGAGTTTTTTAGATTCCACATATAAGTGAGATAATGCAGTATTTGTCTTTCTGTGTCTGGCTTATTTTACTTAGCGTAATGTCCTCTAGGTTCATCCATGTTGTAACAAATGGCAGGATTTCCTTCCTTTTTATGGCTGAATAATATTCCATTGTGTATATATACCACAGTTTCCTTATCCATCATCCACTGATGGATGCTTAGGTTGTTTCCATATCTTGGTTATTGTGAATAATGCTTCTATGAACATGGGAGTGCAGATACCTCTTTGAAACACTGATCTCATTTTCTTTGGATACATATCCAGTAGTTGGGTTTCTGGATCATATGGTGGTAGTTCTATTTTTATCTTTTTGAGACTCTCCATACTGTTTTGCATAGTGGTTGTACTAATTTAGGACCCACCAGCGGTCCAGCGGTGTACAGGGCTCCCTTTTCCTGCATCCTTGCCAGCCCTTGTTATTTCTTGTCTTTTTGACAGTAGATTCCTAATAGGAGTGAGGTGATGTCTCATTGTGCTTTTGATTCTCATTTCCCTGATGATTAGTGATTTGAGCATTTTTTTTTCATGCACTTATTGACCATTTATATGTCTTCTTTGGAAAAATGTCTATTTAGGTCCTTTGCCTATGTTTTAATTGGGTTGTTTCTGAAGCTTTCTGTGTAGAATTATAACAAAGGATTTGGTACATAGTACAGGCTTAGTAAATGGTAGTTCTGCTGACTCTGATGATTATGATGAGGAGAAGTGAAATATCATCTGAATATGAAAATATTAAAGGACTATGGTTGTTCATCTCTAGGTAGAGAGGGTCTTTAGAAACAGTCATGAAACAAACAGAGGTTTTCATGCAGAGCTGGTGCCTGCTTTTTCTGTGTTCTGATACACTGAGTGTGGAGACCATGGATACTGTCCAAACGCAGCAGATAAGAAAATGTGCCTAGACGTGAGACAGCCTGGGTTCAATCTGGGTCAACTGCATCCTAGCTCCATGACTGGTCAAATTGGCCAGTCTCTTTTAGTCTCAATTTATTCATTGTAAAATGGGGATAATAATCCTATGAGACTCAAATTTTTGTAAGGACTGTGCTTAACCCAGTGCCAGGCATGTATTTTAAGTGTTGCTATTTGAATTTGCATTTAAATACATGGCCAGCACTCCCAGATCTGATTAGTTGCTGTGGAATGGGCTACAGAAAGATCTTACAGAGTTTCTCTTGAAGATAGCATTTCATGAGCAGCACAGGTTGTCAGTGTGGAATGATTCAGAGGGATTCCTGTTACATCAGAGTTCCTAGAGACAGACACAGAGAAGGAACACCCATAGACAGCCTTGTGTCCTATGGAGACACAATGCCTTTTGCAAGAACCTCAACTGCAGAGCTTCTCAGCAGGACTGTTGCTGAGAAAATTGGTCATCTACTTTCTAATTTTCCTTGCTGCCACATTGCCAGCCCAGGTAATTTCCATGTTCAATATTAAAAGGTGGATACTTCCACATTGGCCTTCACTTTGATAGCATGTTGTTTCTTCATGTTTTACCAACCTGTGTGATCAGAGTTTCTTATGCAGGAAGCTTTAGGGTGGGCTATTGCAAAACAACCCCTATGAATACCCATGTATCATATAAACAGTGTGATTCTGGTGCTTTCTGCCTTCCCGTTTGTGTCTGATATAGGAATAGAAATAAGACCTTCATGATGATAGCTTAATATTTTCCCTCTTTGCACCTTGGTTTATTATCCATCTGAAGTGTTATATATATAACATATATATGTATATATAACACTTTATATATATATAAAACACAATATATATATATTTTTGTGTGTGTGTGTGTGTGTGTGTGTGTGTGTGTGTGTGGAGCAGGGGGTGTGGATACTGTGATTCTCTCTAGTGCTGACCAGTTAAGGACCAAGCTTTCTGTTGGGGAGGTGACTAAGCAGAAATAAGTGAACTCGGAATCATGTAACAACCACATAACATCCTATTTTTCTGAAAATAGTTTTGGAATAAGAAACAAGAAAAAGAGAATGCAGAAAATATGATCTGTTACCCCAGATTGTTTCTAAAACAAATGCTTTCCCAAAGTAGAGATAAATTCTTTTTTCTACTCTGTAATTGCTCTGACCTGTGTAAACCCGGTGGACACTTTCAGCTGGGCTGGAATGTCAGAGAATTCCCAGTTTGTCTAGGTTACAAGATATTGTCTTCATTTCTATTGTTTTTCTGCATAAAAGCCATTCATTCATTATTCATGAACTGGTTCAGTCATTCATTCAACAATACTATTGAGCATCTAATATGCAGAGATGAAGGAATTGTTAACCCTGTTTGAAGAAATTCATGCTTACTGGGACAACAGACATGTATGTCCATGATTTACAGTGAGTGGTCATTAGAGTGGGCACAGCTTTAAGAACACTGAGCAGGGATCTCCACCTGGTTTGAGACTCTTAGGGAAACCTACCAAGAGAGGAGAGTTGAGCTGACCCTTGAGGAATGATAAAGAATTTTCCATTAGGCCGGGTGCAGTGGCTTATGCCTGTAATCCCAGCACTTTGGGAGGCCAAGGTGGGTGAATTACCTGAGATCAAGAGTTCAGGACCAGCCTGGCCAACATGGCAAAACCACATCTCTACTAAAAATACAAAAATTAACCTGGTATGGTAGTGCACACCTGTAATCTCAGCTACTCGGGAGGCTAAGGTAGGAAAATCACTTGAACCCAAGAGGCAGAGATTGCAGTGAGCCACGATTACACCACTGCACTCCAGCCTGGGCGACAGGGCAAGACTCTGTCTCAAAAAAAAAAAAAAAAAAAAAAAAAAGAATTATCTGCTAGATCTTGGTGTAGTAAATGAGAAAAGAAAGGGATTTGAGGGAGAGGAAAGAGCATGGGCAAAAAGACAGGTAAGAAAGTGTGGTGGGTTCATGGAACAAGAAAAGGAAGCCAAAGGTTTTTCAGAAAGCAGTGGGGTGCCATTGAATGTCATTAATTAAATGCTGTTTAGTACTACAAAAGAAAAGAATGAAAGAAATACTTTCTTATAACTCCTTGGTAGAACCATGTTTCCACCAATTTCAAGACATGTTTTCGTATGTGTTTAATCCTGTCTTGAGAAGGGTCTATTGTTCTCCATTCTCCAGGAAATGCTCCATAGTCAAAACATCACTTGACATTCCATCCTCTGGCAACAAGCAGGGTGGCTGAAGCTGTACTTTGTCTTGTAGTTATGATCCATGACAATTACATTACCAAGAATAGCAGTCTTCAGAGCAAGATCGACAAATTTATCACTAGCGTTTAAATCAACACCCAGTCACTTAAGTAAATATCCGCTTTGCTAAATTACTTTCTCTGTCAGTGTCAGGGAGGAAAGGAGTGTCTGAGAGCTTTTGTTTGAGATTAGAAATGAAGACCCTAGGGATGGGCAAAATGAAAGATAAATTTCTCAAATAGTTAAAATAGCAGTGCCATGAAGTAAGTGGAGTATTTCTGAGCACCTATGTGAAAGTGTTTGGCTCCAGGCTGTGAATGAGTATCCCAGTCACCTGGAAGCAGAAATCAGGAGAGTAAGTTAAAAAGCATAACAAAACCTATTCTAGCACACATCTGTTTGGAGCAGTTGTGTGTGTTGTAAATGTCTCGCAGGTGGCTTTCTAAGCTCCCCATAATCTCTAATGCGTCTGCTTTCTTTTCCTACAATGCGGGTAGGTAATGCTCCTCTCAGGCTTGGCAGAAGGTATTGTTGATAAGGTATAAGCAATGAGGCTGAAAGGTCTTGTATGTGGCAGTTTGCTGTCTGTCTGCTGGAATGATCTGCCTTTTAATAAAAGTAATAGCCAACATTATGTGATGGGGTACCAGACTTCGACCCTATGAGATAGGCATTGCCATCCCCATTTTGGGATGAAAAAAACATAGTTCAAATGAGTTTAATTTGCCAAGTTCACGTAGCTCCTGAGTGGTAGGGTGGACTGGGTTTGAACCCAGGCAGTCTGACATGCAAACCATGTTACTACCACAAACACTGTCTCCCTGTGGTATCTGGACTTGTAGCATAGGATTTCTGTCCCAACCTCTTAAATTACTAGATTAGGTTTCTTAGAGCACACTCTCAGAGCACATTGAAAGAAGGGTTACCCAATGAGAAACAGAGAGGCAGAGAGAAAAATAGAAAACCTGTAAGACTCTGGCCTAAAATATTGTGGCTATAATAGAAAGCTTCCGGAATCTTCCACTATAAACAAGGTGGCTTTGAGCAAGTCACTTAACCTTTCTGGTTCCACCTCTATAAATGGAATGTGATCAGATGTTCCCTATGGTTTTGCCCAGTCTTCCCACCTATAAATCTAATTTATTCAACAAACAGAGAAAGAGAAGTGGTGGTGGTAAGGAACATAGGGCTAGACATCACAAATACTATCTTAATTTAGTTTTAGGGTTTGTATTACAGAACTATGTTAGTTGGGGCTCTTCAGGCTGCAATTGTAAAAATCTAACCTGACCTAAGCAAGCTTATATTCAAGCTAGTGGATTTTATTGATTTCATGTTGGTGTCATATCATGAGTTGTAAGAACTTGGGAGGCAGCTGAGCTTCAGAAAAGGATCCTGCAACTGGGACACCGAGAGCCTCCAAATCTCTGTCTTCTTGGCCTCCCCTCTCTGCCTCTCCTGGGTAATTGTAGTCAAATGGTCTGTTCTTTCTTGAGGAACAGTCTTGCCTGTTTACCTATCCAGGTAGCAGAAAATGACTCTCTCGTAGATCTGCTAGAAAATGTGTAGAGACTGATTTTCCTAGCTTGGGTCCCATAGGACCAGAGGGTGGGGTCATATAGTAGGGACAAGGTGGCTCTTGTGCACCTTTGAGGGTAGAGAGGAGCCATCACCTGGTATTAAGTCAGAGGCTGAGAACCATGGCTCCCACTTACCCGAGGTGGGGGCTGAGATGAAGAGATGATGAAGGACTTAGACATACTCAGACAGCAGTAACTGAATGGATTAAGAATGAAACACAGATCTTGGCTTTTTGTTCTGTCTACTTGAATATATCGAATTAGGTCTCATTAGGGAATCTAATGACTCATTTGAATAGATTCTATAACCACTTTGAGAGGTAATTCTGTGTACAAGGAGAAGGAATGTAAGTGAATGATTCCCCCTACCCTCCCAAAGAGATATATCTTTTCCTATGAACATTTAATTGGTCAAAAATTAAATTGAAATTCTTTCCCTACACAGTAAGCTTCCACTGAAACTCTAACACTATGAAACTGTCAGTAAAGCTTTTTATCAATGTTATAAGTGAGCAATCCATAGATCCCATGTTTCTTATAAATCTTAAATCTCACACCTCAGTCCTCAGGCTGGGGCTGCAAGGTATCATTGCAGCTTCCTTGAAGAACCTTATGTCTCTACCAGTAGGATGTGATCTTTCTTGAGGGTCCCAGGCACTTGGAACTGTGGAAGAATTTTCTTTGTGTGAAGCTGAGCTGAAACATGCTCTGTCACGCTTGATGGAGTTGTTTATGGGCTACTTCCTTTCAACCCCAACCAGCAGGCCCATGGCTGCATTTCACAAGCTATAAAAAACACGAGCACTCTCCTTTTTTGTGTGTGGTGTGTGTGGCATCTGACCATTTATTTTGAATATTACATATTTGGAAAAGCATTCAACATAGAAAAGGATGGCTTTTGGGGGATTCTGACTGTGCCCTGAGTAAGCTAGACCTATAATCTGAAACATATTCACATTATGCAGGAATGAGGACCATGGTTTCTTGCCATGGTTTTTTTTTTCAGTACTTGAAAGCTTCATTTCTCTGTTTTTGGGGAATTATGTTTTGATTTCTGTTTTCCATAGATAGTAGCAGACACTCACCTCCCTTAATCATTCATGACCTTCCCTTGCTGTTTTTATTTTGGCTTCAAAGAGTTTCACTTCCTCCAAAAATACCCTCCAGAGCATACAGCATTTTTCTCAGTAGCACTTAAACTAATATAACATTTTGTTAAACTACATTCTTATACTTTATGAAACACTTTCAGGAGCAGTTTTTCATTTGATCCTCTCCTAAACGCTGTGAAATAGTTATCCACTTTCAGGAGCAGTTTTTCATTTGATCCTCTCCTAAATGCTGTGAAATAGTTATTGTTCTCCTCTCCATCTTACAGATGAGGAAACTGAACTTCAGAGAGTTCCTGAAGGTCACCCAAAGTGGGATTAGTGCCCAGGGCTTCTGTCTGCAGAGGCTGTTGTCTTTAATTTTTCTTTCCTTCCTTCTCTCCCTCCATCTCTTTCCTTCCTTCCTTCCTTCCTTCCTTCCTTCCTTCCTTCCTTCCTTCCTTCCTTCCTTCCTTCCTTCCTTCCTTCCTTCCTTTCTTCCTTCCTTCTTGCCTTCTTGCCTTCCTGCTTTCCTTCCTGCTTTCCTTCCTCTTTCCTCCATTCCTCCCTTCCTCTCTTTCTTCCATAATAATTTAGTACCAGTAATATGGCAAATATGTCCCTGCCTCTAGAGGCTTAGCAGTTCATGGAAATCCAGTGGGATGTGTGAGGCCTTCTGGGAGGGTTAGTGCATTGGGCTTGGTTGAGGAGGCCATAACTAACTGTGATTCTGCCTGAGAGCACCACACTTGATGTGCTGCAGGCTATTCATGCTATCTTGAGCACTCATTCATGCATTGCACTAGGCCTGTTGTTTTCCTAGGTGAAAACCAAGCTGATGGCTGCAGAACCTAGTGGGAGAGACTCTTTTGCCCTTTGACTCAACTGACAGTGTCTTAACCACAATATTGTGCTGATGTCAAATGATGTACTGTGCTTCCATTTTTCTTTACCTTTCCTTCGAGCTTATTTTCAGTGACTACTGATTTTATTTCTCACTAGAAGGACAATTCTGTCAGCCTCCTCTATGTTCTAGCCAGGGGTCAGCAAGCATTCTTTAAAGGGAGGGCTTCAGGGGCAGGGTGAAATGAATGAGGCCCTTGCTTTGGGTACAAACTACAAGGAGGGGGTTAAAAATTCAATACACAAAATAAAGAATATCTTACTGCAGTATTTTAAAACATCAAAATTAACACAAAATTCCAAGATGAAGAAAATATCAAGATTTTAAATATGGACCAGATACTTGCAGTGCCCTGCGGAGCCATGCAGGAATGTGAGACCAAAGGAACAACCAGGGATACTGCTCCCCAGCTAGAGTGTTGGAATCCTACTTAGGATTTTGTCTTTATTTGGCTTCATCATTCTCCAAAGACCTCAAAACTGTTCTTACACTTTTCCCTAGCAGAACTCTCTGGGAAATCTCTTTTCTTATGCTGCTCCTGGCTAATTCCAAATTTGGAAAACCCAGCTTTTGATTTCCAAGGAGACTTCCAAGTCTAGAAGATGTCTCTGAGGACTTCCTACAGCCAAGTGGCCATTCTGAAGAGCTGGGCAGACAGGAATATCTGTGGCTTCCTGGGCCTTACATGGCTGCTCGCTATCTCATTATACCCCTGGCTGTGGCAAAAGGAAGCAGGTGTTTAGGGATTTCTTTCTCTATGAATTATTGTTTGATCCCAGAGGCAGAATTAAAAAGTATGTTTCATTCTCAGTACTATGCTTGATCTATTTTGGATTAATGATAAATATCTTTGGTTTATTGATAACATCTTTGTTATAGATTTTGAAATGCATTATAGATATTAACTGGCAAAATAAGGTGAGGGAGGAGATAAGCCTTCCCTGTTTGATGTCACATGATCGATTCATATGCTTGCTTGGGTCCCCTTTCTGTTAGTTGTTAATTAGATAAAAGGAGAGAGAGAGTTGTTGGGCACCGGATGCCATGGAGCAGTTGTCCAGGGTGTCGATAATGTCCTTTTCACAAAACTGTAGTAAGCTGGGGGTTCCAGGCCAGGTGAACCAAGGGCTACATGATATACATAAGTGAGGAAAGGACTGTTTTCCTGTAGATTCACTTTATATGAATCAATAGCTTTCTGAGAATAGCTCTTTCCAGCTGTGCCCTCTGTGTGCCCTGGCAGTGGGTCCCTATGAACTCACTATGAAAAGTCAACAGAGCTAAGAACATGGTCTCTTTCATGTATCTGTTGCCCCTGAACTAACCTGGATGCTTCATTTTCAAGATGGAAATCCATTCCAGGCAGGGCGAACTCAAGGGGCAAGGATAACCCTATAGTCCTTCCTGACTTTGGTCTCTGGGGCTGGGCTTCTCCAGCACCTCTTGGCAGATAAAGAGTGACCACTTTGTTCATACCATGATAATCTTAACATTTTGCCTACTTGGGCAACCTATGATCTTATAGCTGCTTAGAGAGTTTCACCTGGCATTCCATATAGAGTGACCACATTTTGTGAATCCAAACTTGTTTGAACCATATTTGATGAGCTATGATCATACATTGGAAGAGAGTACATTAAATCAGGAGTCTCTAGGAAAGTTAGTATTAATTTATGTATCTTTGATAAATGTGTTGATTTGAAAATTATTAATTTTTATTACTATACTAGTACTATGTCAGTGTTATAAATAACAATGATATATGGTTTTCTGGAAGACCAAGAATGGTAAGGAAAAATAGGTGTTGTATACACACATATGCATAATCATGTTAATACAGAATTTGTGTGGGGGGAAAATGAGAGTTGTTCTGTAGGGGAAAAATGAGAGTTATTATTTGGTCCTGGAATATTATATTCAGTACCTTCTTGTTATTGAAGTTAACTGTTTTCGAGTTTATGTTTTCAGAGCTAAATCTGAGTTTACAAAGGGGACCAGCACATAAATGTGTACTTTTAATACTTCCAGGGGACTCTTTATTCTCTAAAATGTAACAGTGCAGACTGAGCTGAGTGAATAAGATACTCCCCAAGGTCAAGAGGGCTTGAAAGACCAATCCAGGGAATGCCCTTGAGTTTGAGATGAGAGTGCCCCAAAGACTAACACACCTGTGAGAGAAACAGGGTCACCAGCAGAGGGAAGGGCTCCCTTGCAGGCCCTGGCCAGCTAAAAACAACAGCACAATAGCTGCTCTCACAAATTGAAAAAGAGAACAAGAAGACAAAAGGTATCTGTTCTCTCAAGCTCACAATAGCAGTTTCTGCCATTCTTTGTCATACCTCTGTGATTTGAAAAATAAAACTAGTGCTATCTTGTGAGAAGCCACGCCATTCCTGTCCCCTGGTTTTTCTGTCTGAGCTTTTTTCTTTCTCTATTTGTTAGAATAAATGTCCCTTTCAAGTTTTTTTCTGTATGTGTGTGCAACCTTCTTAAGGATGACTCCCACAAACTGGCCACAGATTAAACAAAAGATGACTTTTTCTTTGAGCCTATTTTTGGGCACAGATATGTAAGCTGATTTGTATCCCATGCCTGCCTGATTCGAAATGCACAGCAAACAAGGAAAGAGAAGCCGAAGGGCAGATCCTAAACTTGAGCCAGCAGCCCCTCAGCCCCAGTGCACTAACTTCTTACAACTGAGAGTTAGGACTGGGTGAGGTGAGCTGCCAGAATTGGGCAAATCAAAGCTATGAGCGAATCTACACACAAGGCATCGTCTTCTGTGCACTGGACAGGAGAGGTGATTTGTTGGAGGTGACCGTGTTTGTTTAACGTTTTGAAAGCTCCTGGGAAGGTGATGCAGGAACCAGTCAATATCCTTGAGATGGATTTCAAGTTGGGGGAAGCAGTGCTGGTTCCTAGGCTTCCTTCCACTTAGTGGGGTCAGCTCAGAAAAAGACTGATGTGTTTGGAAAGATCGCAGTCTTTACAGGGAAATAAGGGACCTTTAGTCTTCACTCACTGCTTTTAACATGAACTTCCCTTTCAGTTAATAGTTTTTCAGAAACCTTAATAGTATATTTGAGAGTCTTTTCCTCCATTGGGAGGCAGTGCTTCATGCTGGATAGAAGCTTTTAATAGACAGAATAAATATCAAAATTTGTTTGGATGTTTACTATCTATGTGACCTTGAGTGAACTACTTAATTTCTCTGAGCCTACATTTTCCCATCCCATCTATAAAATGGGCAGGGTAATGTCCTTTTCACAAGATTGTGGTAAGGATTAAAGGAGATAATATATACAATGTGAATGACATTAATTCATTCTCTCATACTTCTCCCTTATCTGCCCCCAGTTTAAATGTTTCTAAGTGATCATTTTTTAAAAAGATGATCTGACTAATCAAATAATAATGAATTTCCAAGTGAGGCTTGCTTACTAGCATTATAAACAAACTTACATACTTAATTTTTTAAGAGAGGAGAAAAAAGAAAGAATGAAAGAAATTAAGCCACAAATCCAACTGTCTTTGTTTTAAAATATTCTAGTTTTAATTTAAGTATTTATATCTGGCTTTGTCTGTTTTAGTTAAGAGCTTCATCTCTCTGGCAAGCACATGCTGTCATACTGAATATATTCTGTGTTTTGTATTCACATCCTTTAGATAGCTAAAACATTAGAGAAATGAACTGCTGCAGATTAAAATACCTTGCCTGTTTTAAAAAATCTTCTTTCTGATTTGATAAATCAAGAAGGGGGGCCGAAAAACACAGGAACAGCCTGGAGATTTTTGGCAGAGAAACCCCTATTCCAGTTTGAAACCACATGCAAAGAAGACACGTGTCCGAGATACTCCCTGTTTGTGCCTGGTCTTTGCTGCAAAGAAAGGTGTTGTTCGGAATCCAGTGTACTTTTTGCCAGAAGAGTCAACTCTTGATGGTTCAGGATCAGGAATATGTGAAATATTTGTGAAATTCATCTAGAATCTCAGTCTTATTTTAACTACTGATTTTGATTTCCCCTAATATCAATTTTTAAAACTGCCAAGGGAAAATGAAATACTAGACATGAGATTTTTTTTTTTCTCTTTATTTTCACCCAACAAACCATTTGGAATCAGGTATGAAGGATATCAATCAGGAAAAAACAGAGGGCCAGGAGACAGAGCCCAGCAAGGGAGAGCCATCCCAGTGGGCATCAGCGGGTCTGGATGCACCTCCCAGTTCTGCCTCTTACTAGCCAGCTGTGTGTTAACCCCTCATCTGGTTTGCTCAAGGTAATATGACCATCAGAAAAGCAACAGAAACAGATGATTTACTTCCAGATTAACTTGTGAAAATGACAAGTTGAATATTGTCATTTCAGTATTCAAGTTGAATATTGTCACAAGTTGAAAGATTAACTTGTGAAAATGACAATTGGTTGTATATTGGCATTTTCTGTCTCTAATTGTTGCATTTGTTATTTGCAACTTTTAATGCACCTTAAAAGCATTTTTGTTTTGTTTTAAAAGCATTTGTTTTAATGTACCTTACAAGCATTTTTGTTTTGTTTTAAAAGCGTTTGTTTACAGATTTGTGTTTTGTGACTTCTGGGATGATTTAACAACTTTTAATATACCTTAATACTTTCTCTGTTAGCTTTTGAGATTTAAAAAATATTTCTAATGCGATTTTAGCTATTTATGAAAATTAACAATATTAATAAAAGGTAAAAGGTAATAGAAATATAAGATAAAATAAAACTGAAAGAACTATAAAGAGAAATCAATAGTGGTAAAGCTGTGAGTAATGCCTATTTTTGACTCATTAGTCATTATTTCCACAAAATTTATTGCACAATGTCTTATTTCATTTTTGTTTTTTGCGTGCAATTTTTGTTGGATATTCCTTAGTTGGTCACTAAAATGTTATTTTAAAAAATGGAACGTAGAATAAAAAGTTGATAAATATTTGCCTAGACAGTTTATCATTATTTGCTCATCCCAGCAGACATTGTTGTACCTTTTACTCACATTCATTAATATGCATTTATGTAGCGCAGGTCCTTTGTTTCACAGTTACTAATAAGGCAGAAGTGGTGTGACTGTTGCGAAATATGTTTACAGTTTTTAAAAAGCAAGGTACTTAGAAAGGGATAAACTATCTAAAAATTAATTAAAATTAAAAATTATAATTAAAAATCAGAAAAGTCATAGCAGGATACACAGACATCATCAATATGTGAATTACTGATCAGAAACAAGAAATTTGGGACCATTTTACTTTCAGTTAGTTCATGTAGAGCTGGAGATAAAAACGTAAAGCAAAAATTATCGCCAGACAGAGTAGACAGAACTGGCTAAAGGTAAATCAAGTATATAAAAAATCAAAGATCTGAAAAGTGAACCAAAATCCAGAAATATCCATAATATTTTGGGTTGCTCTCCAAATTAAAAAAGAGAACCATAACAGCTTAATATGCACCAAGATGACTAATACAAACAAAAAAATCTATATATCTGGAAATATTCATTTTTACCTAATTAATCATTTGGCCAATTTTTTATTTCAACCAATTTATCTTAAATTAATGTATGTATAGTCATAATTTTCTACTTTGTAAGATGGTGAATAAGGATAAAATTAGATGTTTGTAAAGTGGCTCAAAATACACTCTTAATAAAACATAGCTCTCCATATTTTTTTAGAAGCTAAAGGAACTGGATGGCATTCCAAAAAGGTATAACAAAAAAGTGTAACAAATTGAAATAAACTTCAGGATTGTTAAGGAGTTTCTGCAAATCATCTTTCATTCTGCATGTCTGAAGTTTGCATACTTAATGAAACAGTGTCTTTAGCAGAAAGGGAAATACACATACAGATGATTCAATTTTAAGACTCATTGATTTACTTGTCAATTTAGGCAAAGAATATTTAGTAAGCCTTGTTAAAGGAAGTGTTACCAAAGGCTCAGGAGCTTCAAGGCTGTCTCCATATTCTCTCCCTAGTCATCCTGTTGTTGGTTTGTGCTGACCAGCACTACTACTGTGTCCTACAGAACCTGGCATTATGGCAACAGTATCAGAATTTGGGATTAAATTTATATTTAGTGATATACACATCAGCAATGCCAACTAATATATCATGACTCTGTTTCCTGTTATTTAAGAAGTTTTTGCTCTTTCTACAGTTAATAATTATTTCATTTCCCACTCCAAAAAGGACTGTCACTCTCTGGGTCTGTTGCCCAGGTGTAACCCTGGGAATTCCCTCTGTCTAGCTCCTGACTGTTGCATCATCTGTTTTCCCGATTCCATTTCTCCTTCTCTTTTGGTTTTACTCCCTCATTTTGGTGAATTGTATTCTCTGGTAACATTTGGGGGAAAAAAAGTCCATGGGTAAAACATTTTCTTGAGACTTGTATATCTTAAATTATCTTTATTTCTTTCTTGCACTTGATTTATGGTTTGCCAAGATATAGGATTCTTAAAATTTTTTTCACCCAGCATTTTCAGGTCTAAAATTGCTTCTAATATTGGTATTAAAAAGCCTGATTATCATTCTGTTTCCTAGTCCTTTGTATGTGTCTGTTTTCCTTTCTGGAAGCTTTTAAGATCTCTTTATTGCTACTATGCTGGCAGATTCATGAAAATATGCCTTGATAGGTACTTTTTTGTTTATTGCACTGGGTACTCAGTAAGCCCTTCCAATCTGGAGTATGGGACATTTTTCTTTTTTTCTTTTTTTTAAGTTTTGCACATCCCCCCCCCCTTTTATTTTAAAAATTATACTTTAAGTTCTAGGGTACATGTGCCCAACGTGCAGGTTTGTTACATATGTATACATGTGCCATGTTGGTGTGCTGCACCCATTAACTCATCATTTACATTAGGTATATCTACTAATGCTATCCCTCCCCCTCGCCCACAATAGGACCCGGTGTGTGACGTTCCCATTCCTGTGTCCAAGTGATTTCATTGTTCAATTCCCACCTATGAGTGAGAACATGCAGTATTTGCTTTTCTGTTCTTGCAATAGTTTGCTGAGAATGATGGTTTCCAGCAGCATCCATGTCCCTACAAAGGACACAAACTCATCCTTTTTTATGGCTGCATAGTATTCCATGGTGTATATGTGCCACATTTTCTTAATCCAGTCTGTCACTGATGGGCATTTGGGTTGATTGCAAGTCTTTGCTATTGTGAATAGTGCCACAATAAACATACGTGTGTATGTGTCTTTATAGCAGCATGACTTATAATCCTTTGGGTATATCCCCAGTAATGGGATGGCTGGGTCAAATGGTATTTCTAGTTCTAGATCCTTGAGGAATCACCACACTATTTTCCACAATGGTTGAACTAGTTTACAGTCCCACCAACAGTGTAAAAGTGTTCCTATTTCTCCACATCCTCTCCAGCACTTGTTGTTTCCTGATTTTTTAATAATTGCCATTCTAACTGGTGTGAGATGGTATCTCATTGTGGTTTTGATTTGCATTTCTCTGATGGTGAGTGATGATGAGCATTTTTTCATGTGTCTGTTGGCTGTATGAATGTCTTCTTTTGAGAAGTGTCTGTTCATATCCTTTGCCCACTTTTTGATGGGGTTGTTTGTCTTTTTCTTGTAAATTTGATTGAGTTCTTTATAGGTTCTGGATATTAGCCCTTTATCAGATGAGTAGATTGCAAAAATTTTCTCCCATTCTGTAGGTTGCTTGTTCACTCTGATGGTATTTTCTTTTGCTGTGCAGAAGTTCTTTAGTTTAATGAGATCCCATTTGTCAATTTTGGCTTTTGTTGCCATTGCTTTTGGTGTTTTAGACATGAAGTCCTTGCCCATGCCTATGTCCTGAATGGTATTGCCTAGGTTTTCTTCTAGAGTTTTTATGGTTTTAGGTCTAACATTTAAGTCTCTAATCCATCTTGAATTAGTTTTCATATAAGGAGTAAGGAAAGGATCCAGTTTCACCTTTCTACTTATGGCTAGCCAATTTTCCCAGCAGCATTTATTAAATAGGGAATCCTTTCCCTATTTCTTGTTTTTGTCAAGTTTGTCAAAGATCAGATGGCTGTAAATGTGTGGTATTATTTCTGAGGGCTCTATTTTGTTCCATTGGTCTATATCTCTGTTTTGGTACCAGTACCATGCTGTTTTGGTTACTGTAGCCTTGTAGTATAGTTTGAAGTCAGGTAGCGTGATGCCTCCAGCTTTGTTCTTTTGGCTTAGGATTGTCTTGGCAATGCGGGGTCTTTTTTGGTTCCATATGAACTTTAAAGCAGTTTTTTTCCAATTCTGTGAAGAAAGTCATTGGTAGTTTAATGGGGGTGGCATTGAATTTATAAACAACCTTGGGCAGTATGGCCATTTTCACAATATTGATTCTTCCTATCCATGAGCATGGTATGTTCTTCCGTTTGTTTGTGTCCTCTTTTATTTCACTGAGCAGTGGTTTGTAGTTCTCCTTGAAGAGGTCCTTTACATCCCTTGTAAGTTGGATTCCTAGGTATTTTATTCTCTTTGAAGCTATTCTGAATGGGAGTTCATTCATGATTTGGCTCTCTGTTTGTCTGTTACTGGTGTATAAGAATGCTTGTGATTTTTGCACATTAATTTTGTATCCTGAGACTTTGCTGATGTTGCTTATCAGCTTAAGGAGATTTTGGGCTGAGACAATGGGGTTTTCTAAATATACAATCATGTCATCTGCAAAGAGGGACAATTTGACTTCTTCTTTTCCTAACTGAATACCCTGTATTTCTTTCTCTTGCCTGATTGTCCTAGCCAGAACTTCCACCACTATGTTGAATAGGAGTGGTGAGAGAGGGCATCCCTGTCTTGTGCCAGTTTTCAAAGGGAATGCTTCCAGTTTTTGCCCATTCACTGTGATATTGACTGTGGGTTTGTCATAAATAGCTCTTATTGTTTTGAGATATGTTCCATCAATACCGAATTTATTGAGAGTTTTTTGCATGAAGGGCTGTTGAATTTTGTCAAAGGCCTTTTCTGCATCTATTGAGATAATCATGTGGTTTTTGTCTTTGGTTCTGTTTATATGCTGGATTACGTTTATTGATTTGCGTATGTTGAACCAGCCTTGCATCCCAGGGATGAAGCCCATTTGATCATGGTGGATAAGCTTTTTGATGTGCTGCTGGGTTCAGTTTGCCAGTATTTTGTTGAGGATTTTTGCATTGATATTCATCAGGGATATTGGTCTAAAATTCTCTTTTTTGTTGTTGTTTCTCTGTCAGGGTTTGGTATCAGGATGATGTTGACCTTGTAAAATGAGTTAGGGAGGATTCCCTCTTATTCTATTGATTGGAATAGTTTCAGAAGAAATGGAACCAACTGCTCCTTGTACCTCTGGGAGAATTCGGCTGTGAATCCATCTGGTCCTGGACTTTTTTTGGTTGGTAGGCTATTAATTATTGCCTCAATTTCAGAGCCTGCTATTGGTCTATTCAGGGATTCAACTTCTTCCTGGTTTAGTCTTGGGAGAGTGTAAGTGTCCAGGAAATTATCTATTTCTTCTAGGTTTTCTAGTTTATTTGCGTAGAGGTGTTTATAGTATTCTCTGATGGCAGTTTGTATTTCTGTGGGGTTGACGGTGATATCCCCTTTATCATTTTTTATTGCATCTATTTGATTCTTCTCTCTTTTCTTCTTTATTAGTCTTGCTAGCAGTCTATCAATTTTGTTGATCTTTTCAAAAAACCAGCTCCTGGATTCATTGATTTTTTGGAGGGTTTTTTTTGTGTCTCTATCTCCTTCAGTTCTGCTCTGATCTTAGTTATTTCTTGCCTTCTGCTAGCTTTTGAATGTGTTTGCTCTTGCTTCTCTAGTTCTTTTAATTGTGATGTTAGGGTGTCAATTTTAGATCTTTCCTGCTTTCTCTTGTGGGCATTTAGTGCTATAAATTTCCCTTTACACGCTGCTTTAAATGTGTCCCAGAGATTCTGGTATGTTGTATCTTTGTTCTCATTGGTTTCCAAGAACATCTTTATTTCTGCCTTCATTTTGTTATGTACCCACTAGTCATTCAGGAGCAGGTTGTTCAGTTTCCATGTAGTCGAGCCGTTTTGATTGAGTTTCTTAGTCCTGAGTTCTAGTTTGATCGCACTGTGGTCTGAGAGACAGTTTGTTATAATTTCTGTTCTTTTACATTTGCTGAGGACTGCTTTACTTCCAACTATGTGGTCAATTTTCAAAGACGTGTGATATGGTGCTGAGAAGAATGTATATTCTGTTGATTTGGGGTGGTGAGTTCTGTAGATGTCTATTAGTTCTGCTTGGTGCAGAGCTGAGTTCAATTCCTGGATATCCTTGTTAACTTTCTGCCTCGTTGATCTGTCTAATGTTGACAGTGGGGTGTTAAAGTCTCCCATTATTATTGCATGGGAGTCTAAGTCTCTTTGTAAGTCTCTAAGGACTTGCTTTATGAATCTGGGTGCTGCTGTATTGGGTGCATATATATTTAGGGTAGTTAGCTCTTCCTGATGAATTGATCCCTTTACCATTATGTAATGGCCTTCTTTGTCCTTTTGATCTTTGATGGTTTAAAGTCTGTTTTATCAGAGGCTAGGATTGCAACCCCTGCTTTTTTTGTTCTCCATTTGCTTGGTAGATCTTCCTCCATCCCTTTATTTTGAACCTATGTGTGTCTCTGCATGTGAGATGGGTCTCCTGAATACAACAGACTGATGGGTCTTGACTCTTTATCCAATTCTCCAGTCTGTGTCTTTTAATTGGACCATTTAGTTCATTTACATTTAAGGTTAATATTGTTATGTGTGAACTTGATCCTGTCATTATGGTATTAGCTGGTTATTTTACTCGCTAGTTGATGCAGTTTCTTCCTAGCATCGATAGACTGTACATTTTGACATGTTTTTGCAATGGCTGTTACCTGTTGCTCCTTTCCATGTTTAGTGCTCCCTTCAGGATCTCTTGTAGGGCAGGCCTGGTGGTGACAAAGTCTCTAAGCATTTGCTTGTCTGTAAAGGATTTTATTTCTCCTTCACTTATGAAACTTAGTTTGGATGGATGTGAAATTCTGGGTTGAAAATTCTTTTCTTTAAGAATGTTGAATATTGGCCCCCACTCTCTTCTGGCTTGGAGAGTTTCTGCCGAGAGATCTGCTGTTAGTCTGATGGCCTTCCCTTTGTGTGTAACCTGACCTTTCTCTCTGGCTGCCCTTAACATTTTTTCCTTCATTTCCACTTTGGTGAATCTGACAATTTTGTGTCTTGGAGTTGCTCTTCTCAAGGAGTATCTTTGTGGTGTTCTCTGTATTTCCTGAATTTGAATGTTGACCTGCCATACTAGGTTGGGGAAGTTCTCCTGGATGATATCCTGCAGACTGTTTTCCAACTTGGTTCCATTTTCCCCGTCACTTTCAGGCATACCAATCAGACATAGATTTGGTCTTTTCACATAATCCCGTATTTCTTGGAGGCTTTGTTCATTTCTTTTTACTCTTTTTCTCTACACTTCTCTTCTCGCTTCATTTCATTCATTTGATCTTTAATCGCTGATACTCTTTCTTCCAGTTGATTGAGTCAGTTACTGAAGCTTGTGCATTTGTCACATAGTTCTCGTGTTATGGTTTTTTATCTCTATCAGTTCTTTTAAGGTCTTCTCTGCATTGATTATTCTAGTTATCCATTCATCCATTCTTTTTTCAAGGTTTTTAGTTTCTTTGCGCTGGTTACGTAGTTCCTCCTTTAGCTCTGAGAAGTTAGATCAACTGAAGCCTTCTTCTCTCAACTCACCAAAATCATTCTCCGTCCAGCTTTGTTCCGTTGCTGGCGATGAGCTGCGTTCCTTTGGAGGGGGAGATGCTCTCTGATTTTTTGAATATCCAGCTTTTCTGCACTGCTTTTTTCCCCATCTTTGTGGTTTTATCTGCCTTTGGCCTTTGATGATGGTGACGTACTGATGGGGTTTTGGTGTGGGTGTCCTTTCTGTTTGTTAGTTTTCCTTCTAACAGTCAGGACCCTCAGCTGTAGGTCTGTTGGAGTTTGCTTGAGGTCCTCTCCAGACCCTGTTTGCCTGGGTATCAGCAGCGGAGGCTGCAGAAGATAGAATATTGCTGAACAGCGAGTGTTGCTGTCTGATTCTTGCTCTGGAAGCTTCGTCTCAGGGGTGTACCCCACCGTGTGAGGTGTGAGGTGTCGGTCTGCACCTAGTGGGAGAGTCTCCCAGTTAGGCTACTCAGGGGTCAGGGACCCACTTGAGCAGACAGTCTATCTGTTCTCAGATCTCAGCCTCCCTGCTGGGAGATCCACTGCTCTCTTCAAAGCTGTCAGACAGGGGCATTTACCTCTGCTGAGGTTTCCGCTGCTTTTTGTTTAGCTATGCCCTGTCCCCAAAGGAGGAGTCTACAGAAGCAGGTAGGCCTCCTTGAGCTATGGTGGGCTCCACCCAATTCAAGCTTCCTGGCTGCTTTGTTTATCTACTTAAGCCTCAGCAATGGCAGGCACCCCTCCCCCAGCCTCGCTGCTGCCTTGCAGTTAGATCTCAGACTGCTGTGCTAGCAATGAGGGAGGCTCCATGTGTATGGGACCCTCTGGGCTAGGTATGGGATATAATCTCCTGGTGTGCCGTTTGCTAAGACCCTTGGTAAAGCGCAGTATTAGGATGCGAGTAACCCGATTTTCCAGGTGTTGTGTGTCTCAATTTCCTTTGGCTAGAAAAAGGAATTCCCTTCCCCATTGCACTTCCCAGGCGAGGCAATGCCTCACCCTGCTTCAGCTCTCGCTGGTCGGGCTGTACCCGCGGACCAGCGCCAACTGTCCGACATGCCCCAGTGAGATGAACCTGGTACCTCAGTTGAAAATGCGGAAATCGCCCGTCTTCTGTGTCACTCACGCTGGGAGCTGGGGGCTGGAGCTGTTCCTATTTGGCCATCTTGGGCACACACCCGGTACATTTTTCTTATATTATTTCTTTGTAATTTTCTTTCTGTCACGTTCTCTATTCTCTCTTTCTGGGATTTCCCTTTCTGGAAATTGGACTTCCTGAATAAAGTCTCTGTCTCATCTTTTCTATTATGTATATTTTTTATTTTTTTATTCTACTCTTGGGGAGACTTTTTTTTACCTGACATTTTAATTTTTTGCTGACTGAAAATAGTTAGCTATTTTTAATATTCAAGAAGTCTTTATTCCCTGTTTATTTCCCTTACATAGCAACCTGTTCTTGTTTCAATATTTCTTTGAAATTTCCTTCTTAGAGAATTTCTGAATTCCCTTATATTTATTTGTTTTGTGTCTCTCTTGTTTCTCTTGGAAGCTTTTCTCAAATGTCTAGTGATTCTTGGCTGCCTTTTGATATGTAAAAGGTAGTCTACCAAAAAGTTGATTGTAATTGTGTATAGGTGTTGCTTCCCTGTAATGGGATCTAGTTGCTAACTGATCTTTCATATGTGACTCAAATGTTTCTACAGATCTTTTCAATGGTACGGTACCTCTGAAGAGAATCCTCCAATTTCCTGCCTAAGTCTTTTAAGCTTGGCTGCTGGTGTTGAGAGGTGGGTAGGAAAGGAGCTTGGAGTAGCACTGTTCAATATTTCATCTGATGTCCTCCTGAGTGTCTGTGTCTTTGTTTCAGGAGTCTCTCGAGTTCCATTTCTCAAGAGACTATACCACCTACCTCCGGTGGGGGAAGGGTTGTCAGCAGGTAAAGAGGGAAACTGGAGTTACAACTGACTCTAACTCAGACTTCAAATAATCCCTGTTTTCAGCCTCTCTCCTCACCTGTGCCATCTTGGTGTTTGCAGTGTCTGAATGTTTCCAGAGTTTAACATGGTGACTTAGCTTTCTTCTCATTGATAGTGCTATTGAGGCCTCCTGCCCCCTGTTGATCCGTCTTGTTTCTGCATTTATATATTACAGCATAAGGTTATAAGTGTCTCCTAATGCTATTGAAGATAGCTTCAATATCAAGTTTGTGTTTGTGTTTCTCATCCTACTTACAGTTTGGGGTAATTTTGGAGAAAATAAAGAGACAGAAATGTCTTTACTGTCTTGAAACATGAAGATGTTGGTATTAACTTTTACATCAGAATATCTTAGGAATGGAACATTGTACTCTGTGGCCAAATAAAATAACACCTGGATATTAAAGAAACCCAGAAGGCCTTCTTTCTCCTTTTTACAATAATTGGGTTTGATTTTCTTGGAAGTTTGAACTAGTGCTTACTGTTGACTCTATGTTTAGTTGCCTTAGACCATCAACATCAAATGTTAGTCAAAGGTGCCAAGTATTTCTGGGAGGAGAATTGATGACAAGGGAAACAGAGCCTCCTCTTCAAAGAGTCTTTCACTGTGTGGGTCTTTCTCTTTGAGATCAGTGCCTCGTGCTACTTGTGATAATTTATAAGAGTTAACTCTCTTCATCTTTGCTTCCAATCTCTTAATCTGGTGAAAAGCAAATGATTTCCTGTATAATTATTTCAGAATGTGAATTCTGACTCTGCCTTATGAACTATGTGAACTTGGGCAAGTTAAACAATTCTGGAACCTCAGTTTCCTCTCCCTTCAGTCAGGAAAAATAATACCAGAGGTACTGATGATATTAAATGAATCAAGAAATTAATCCATTAATTTATTGAACAAATGTATTAGTCCATTCTCACACTGCTAATAAAGACATCCCTGAGACTGGGCAATTTATAAACAAAAGAGATTTAATTGACTCACAATTCAGCATGGCTGGGGAGACCTCAGGAAACTTACAATCATGGCAGAAAGGAAAGCAAACACATCCTTTACATGGCAGAAGGAAGAAGTGCTGAGCAAAGGGGGAAGCCCCTTAGAAAACCATTACTCACTGTCACAAGAACAGCATGGATGAGGGGAACCATCCCCATGATTCAATTATCTCTACTTGGTCCCACGCTTGACACATGGGAATTATTACAATTCACAATGAGATTTGGGTGGAGACACAGAGCCAAACCATATTAACAAGGGCCAGGCATAATACTTGATGCAAAGATGAATAGGCCAAAAATTCCTGATGACAGTCCAACAGAGGAGGGAGGCCCAGGAGCAGATTACTAGGGTCTAGAGTGGTGAGTGCTGGGATAGAGAGATGCATTATGGGAGTATAGGTGATGAGTACCTAACCCCACCCTGGAGGGTGGTGGCATGTTAGGGAATGCTCTCCAGAGGGTGATGCTTGGGACTTGAATGCCAGATCTTAAAAGAAGGTCAGGCATTACCTCAGTGAAGAGGAAGGAAAAGAATATTCCACATTATGGGGACAGTATAAGCAAAGATTACAGAGGCCAGATTCAACATTGTTTATATTGGAAGGTAAACATGATTTTGTGTTAATGACTTGCCTAACAAGGTCTCTGACACTGCAGAAATATTACTCACATCCTCCCTTCAGCCCCTAAATGTGATCTTAAAAATTCAAGGGGGCCAGGTGCAGTGGCTCACACCTTAATCCCAGCATTTTGGAGGCTGAGGCGGGCAGATCACTTGAGGTCAGGAGTTTGAGACTAGCCTGGCCAACATGGTGAAATCCCATCTCTACTAAAAATATAAAAACTAGCTGGGCGTGGTGGCAGGTGCCTGTAATCCCAGCTACTCAGGAGACTGAGACAGGAGAATCGCCTGAACCCAGGAGGCAGAGTTTACAGTGAGCCGAGATCATGCCATTGCACTCCAGCCTGGGCAACAGAGCGAGACTGCAGCTCAAAAAAAAAAAAAATTCAAGGTGTCAAGATGTAGAGATATCCGTCATATGAGTCAGGTGTAGTCCCTGTGGGATGTGTGTGTGGGTGTGTGCCTGTGTGTGTGTACATAGATATGTGTACATGTGTAGACGACCTTGTGTTCTGTCATCTTTGGTTGATTTTATATTAGGTTTCATTAGAAAGCTAGTTTTTTTTCCTCTTAGCAGTTTCAGTTTGACCTCCATCATTAGTATATTAGATTAGGGTATAATCTAATATGCAGGTATATATTATACACACAAAATACATGCTAATGCGATCTATTAGGTTACACTCTGCTGTACTTCTCTATGAACTTTCTGTATAATTCTCTATAAACTGCTGTCATGTTCCATGAAAATCCTTGTGCTCAGACTGATACCACATAAGGGACTTTTTCTTAGCAGTGAGCTGGGTTTGCCTATTCCTGAATTCCCTGAAAAGGTATTCCTGCCAAGGGTTGCGATGGAATTGAGACATAACCCCCTCATTTGAGGCACACAGGGAATTCTAGCTCAATATGAAAACCCTGCTTCTGAGGTTAACATGGATTTTTAAAATTATATTGTTCATGAATGGGGATGGATTAATCACCTGTAAGTTCTCAGTACTCTCTGTCAGAGTCAGAGGTGAGCTGACATGGAAACACACACATTGCTCCATTAGTGTTTTTGGCTGTGCTTGTATTTTCCATGAAGAATATAGTGTGGCTTGGTTACTACTGAATTCAGCTAATTCCAGAATAATGGTAAGCATTTTTTCCTATTAGGTGTAGAGATAAAATGAAAAATCATAAAGATCAGTAGTGCCTACATCATGGTTGTCCCTTGGGAAGGTGGATTCTGGTGCCAAGACTGCCTTTAGATCCTGAAGCATGGTTTATTGAATATTCTCAATTAATTTCATCCTTTTAGGAGTAAAGGTAAATTCCACTGTGGAAAACTCCCAATCATGTCTTGTGAATGAAGCATGAAATATAATTTTAATTTACCCATGAGGTGTCACTAAGAAGTCATGAGAAGCATTTTCTTAGATGCCTTGCAAAAATGGTTCTAAGGGTAGTTTAGAAAAGAAGTTTCAGAAAATATCTTTTTAGCATTAATTGAATCACTCTAGTTTATTCACTTGCTTATTTAGTCATCAGATATTTATCGAGGGCCTATTATTATTATTCTAATGTAATATTAGGTGCTTGGAATAAAGAAGGTGAATAAGACACAGTTAGCTCTGTTCTTTATTTTTTTTTTTTTTGAGACAGAGTCTCGCTCTGTCACCCAGGCTGGAGTGCAGTGGCACGATCTCAGTTCACTGCAACCTCCGCCTCCCGAGTTCTAGCAACTCTCCTGCCTCAGCCTCCTAAATAGCTGGGACTACAGGCCAACACCACCATGCCTGGCTAATTTTTTTGTATTTTAGTAGAGACGAGGTTTCACCATGTTGCCCAGGCTGGTCTTGAATTCCTGAGCTCAGGCAATCCACCCGTTTTGGCCTCCCAAAGTGCTAGGACTACAGGCGTGAGCCACCGCACCCGGCCAGCATTTAGCTTTGTTCTTTCATGAGTTCTCAATCCACTTTGGGTGGGGAAAATGGAGGAGACAGAAGAAATACATGAAACACATCACATAAGATATGATAAGTGCTATGGGTTAGATATATTATTATATCATATATATTACACACTATTCTATAGTGACCAATTCCTGGGTTGTTAGGGTGGACTGAACAAAAAATTAAGGATTTCCTTCCAAGCTGACTCCCCTAGAGAACTAGACTCTGTTGGGAATATCTAAGTTCTGTTTTTTGTTTTTTTGCAATACAGCATCATAACTTTATAGATGTATTTACAGTGACATAATCTGTACTGGATATTAAATTTTAAGTGGTATACTGATGGAAACAAAGATTTCTGGATAAATTAGAGAAGAAAGTTCATTTGTTCCATTTCTTTTAGAAATAGTAAATTCTGTGGTTATTTTCCTAGGACAAAAATAAACATAAAAATTATTTTCAGGTTGTTCAAATAAGAGTTGCAGTTGCTATTATGATATTTACCTGTACCCATAAATACTTTAAATCCACTGTCAAACGCAGTTTATCAAAAGACTAATGGCGATGGTCCTTGAAGCCTTTTTTTCTTGTAGCAAACAATTCACCAGTTGAGACTAACAGGAAAAAAGAGCAATAGAAATGACTGAAAAGCACATTTTATTGCATACTTTTTAGGGAAATTCTATTTTATTACTTTGGGATAAAATGGAGAAGCAACAACCCATTTGCCAAGTATAAATTTGTTAAAAACAAATTTAAACAAGTTAAAAACAAGTATACATTTATTATTTACTTTGGTTGTTCTTGTTTTCATTGTTTAATTTCCTTCTACACAACTTTCTTGCTTGGAGATAAAGGTTATCCCAACCTAAAATAAATGTGACCGAATTCATAATTTATTCATCATTCATAACATTTTGGAGGTGAAATATTGCCTCCTGGCCAACACCGGAATTGGTTGCAGCTAGTGTTAGGTTCTGAGGGGTTTAGAAAATGACACATGAAGCCTAGATCCTTCTGTAAGGAGTGGGAAGTCTAGCTGGAGGGCCGAGAATTCATGGGAGTCCCAGCAATTTAGTGATACTGCCAGATTCGTGTTAAAAGCTTGCAGTATTCTTGCGGCTCTCTCACGAATAAACTCGTGGAATATTGAAACCGTGAGAAATATTTCAAGGTTGACTTAAGTTAGTATGATGTATGCACTTACTAACTAAAAAGTACAGCCCTAACCCTTGCCAGGCAGTGAGTTAAGTTCTTGCCCTCATGGAGCTCACGTGCTAGGAAATGGAAGAAATGATTGTGTGAGGCATGGTTTATGCTCCTTGTTGATGAGGCAACATGCATTAAAATTCAGTTTCGGGAGCTGGGAGCTGGGCGCTGTGGCTCATGCCTGGAATCTTAGCCCTTTTGGAGGCTGAGGTGGACAGATCACTGGAGCCCAGGAGTTAGAAACCAAGCCTGGGGAAGATAGTGAAATCCCTTCTCTACAAAATCTATCTATCTATCTATCTATCTATCTATCTATCTATCTATCTATCTATCTATCTATCTATCCATCCATCCATCCATCCATCCATCCATCCATCCATCCATCCATCTATATTCAGTTTTAGAAGAGCATGAGTTTTAGGGCTGAGGCTGCAGGAGAGGTAAGCATAATAACGCTGAAGCTCTAAAACTAGACCCAATTTTTCTTGACGATTGGTTTGAATCTAGAAATCTCCCAGGATGACGGGACAGCTAAATTTCCATGTCACAAAAGCGTGTGACCGCTGCTCTGAAGTGCTCCAGACAGGTTATCAAGTTTCAGGGCTGTGCTCCGGCCTGAGGACATGTTTTCACATATGTTTTCCTGACAGCTGTATATTTTGCCCATTGTTTATACACATGCTGTATAGGAAAAAAATATGCTTGACAGGAAAATTAACTGACAGACTCGGAGCCTGAAATCTAGTGAGAGATGTGGGTCAGAGGGGTTAAGCAAGTTCGTCTTCAACATTAAGGAAAAAGTTTCCTCAGATGTGTTCTTCCGTGCATGGGCTTAGTCCGTGCACAAGCCCACGACAGGCGCAAGCCTCTCATTCTTTGCAAGCCCTGAACGATAGCTACTCTAAGAAGATGACATCACATTGAGTGTTTTGGCTCAGGAGAAGACATATTCATGAATGGGTTGGCCTGCAGCAGTTTTCTGCCAGTTCAGGCCGGTGATTGACAAGTACAAATAGCTCTGCTAGTGGCAGCGCAATTGGGCATCCTGGTTGCTGTGTGTGGCGCACGCGGCCCGGGCCTGAGCGAGGTGTTCAGGAGGCAGGAGATCGGTGAGGCTGATTCTGCAGGGTGTTCTCCTTTTGTTCCTGTTAGACCTCTCTCTTACCGTCTGTCAGAAAGACAAGCTTTCTATTGAGAAAGATTGTGCCTTGTCCCACTCGGTAAGCACCGAGGTAGTAACCTAACACTCTTGCCAGGTGCTTTGGGCTTAGCTGGCTGATTCCTCATTGAATGATGTTTGGTAAATCTCAAGAGGCAGCAAGAAGTGCAGAATACTCCCAGAGTCAGCCTGTAACTGAGCTCTGCTCGGAGCATATCTAGACGAAAATCACGAGTTGTGAAATTGTCTTTCTCTTGCCAAACACTCCTCAGACGTCAAAGGTAGCAAAGTAGAAACAGGAGAATGGGCCTGGAAGCCCAGGGCATCTGGAAAGCTTGCTAGCAGGTACTGAGGCAATGCCAGGCCATGCTTAAAAGGATTCTGTTGCAATTCCCTGCTATAGTTTTAATTTTCTTTTAAAAGGCAGATCCAACATTTCGATCCCTTCTTGGTCACATAAGTCACCAGCTCTGCCTTGTCTGGGATCTTCTCTCACGGTCACAGATTAATGCATAGGAAAAAGAAGTGATCATGAAGTGGCTTTCCGTTGGAGTTTGTCTGTTTTCTGCATGTTTGGCCTCTGACATAATTACCTTTCCTAATGTAATAAACATATGGAATTGCTTTTTCTAAGCATGACTGAGGGGTCAGAGTTTATGTTTCCTTTAATAAGATTACGAAACTTCTTAAAGTTGAGAGAGAATCTCCCTCATGTGATAAAAAGTTTTTGTAGGCATCATTTTTTTTAATGCAAAGTCTTGAACACAATGTTTTTGATTCTCATTACAATACCTGTATATAATTTTAGCTATTCTTCATTTGACAATTTGCATCCATAGGAGACATTATAGCATGTGCTGGTCCCAGCTCCCCATTTTAAAGATGGGGAACTTTATTTGCAAATATTCTGGCAGTTGTTTTTAGATTTTTCTTTTACTCCAAACATCTAGATATAATTATATACTTTAAAATATATGTAAAAACGCAAGATAAAAGCAAACTTTCAAATTTATTTTAGTAGAATGGCATATAAATTCCAAATATGTGCAGAGAAATCACAGCTTGTAATAACAGCTGATTTGAAGGTGGATTTTTTTTGGTGGTATAATAGAATTCTTTGCCTTATAAAATAACTCTCCACAGAGTTGATTTAAGCAGCATTCCCACCCAGTATGTTTCACGGAGGATTATGAATATAAAAAAATTCCTAAGCACTTTGATGTACACTTAATTTCTTAAAAACATGCCTACTGGGTGAAGTAAGGTATCTCTATATTTGTCTTTCATTCAGCGAATATTTTTTAATGTATTTTCTACGTGCAGAATCCTGGACTAAGTGCTAAGCATGCTACCACGACATGCCCTTGTTTTGAGTCTCGCGGGGGAGGCCGACATGTAAGCTGGACGACATGTTCAGCAGGATAAGGCCTATGGTAAATTATGCCCAGGGTTTCGGAAGCACTGTGTTCTCTAACTTTCTCTTGAAGTACAAGAAGAAAGTTGGAAAAGTCTTCAGCAGAGGTGTGACAGAACAAACCTCTGTTTTACATGGAGTGTTGTAGACTACATTATGTCCCCCCTCAAAAATATGATCACATCCTAATCCCCAGCACCCATGAATATGTGACTGAACATGGTAGAAGGTGTTTTGTGGATGTGATTAAGCCAAGGATCCTGAGTTAAGGCGATGTGGTGGAAGCACAAAGACGGGGGCATCTAAATCAGGATAGAGGGGAAAGGTGGACTTCTTGAGAGTGGTGATACTTGAAGGATGAGAAGGAGTTAACCAGCTGAGAAAGGAGAAAGCACATTCTAGTGAGAGAAAACAGCATAGAGGAAGCCTCCTTAAGATACGACACACCATGGCACTGTCTGGGACCTTCATGTATGATCAAGAAGGTGAGCTTGGGAGAGTGATAGAAGACAATAATAATCTCTCGTGGCTGTATTCCTGTTCACTGGATACCCTTTCTCAGTCTCCTTGGTTGGTTCCTATTTTTCTCCCTAAGTTCTTAACTTCAGAGTTTACAAGAGTACAATCCTTGGTCCTCTCCTCTTTCTGCAGTCATGCCTTAGTGATTTCATTCAGTCTTGAGACCTTCTACCGCATCAGGACACAGATATCCTCCCTTCTGGAGGACACAGCAACAAGATGCCATCTTGGAAGCAGATAGCAGCCTGTACTGGACAACCAGACCTCCTGGCACTGTGATCTTAAACTTCCCAGCCAACAGACTGTGAGGAAATAAATTTCTGTTCTTTATAAATTACCCAGTCTTGAGTGTTTTGTTATAGCAGCATAAAACATACTAAGACAGATACTTGACTAAGACAGAGCTATGCCCACAGCTCTCAAATCTAGATATTCTAGTCTAACTACCCCTCCAAACTCAAAACATGCATACCTAACTATCTTTTCAACATTTCTATTTGTGTACCTAATAGACACTTCAAATTCAAAATGTCCAAGGGACATGGATGGAGCTGGAAGCCATTATCCTCATCAAACTAACACAGAAACAGAAAAAACAAACCCTGCATATTCTCAGTTATAAATGGGAGCTGAACAATGAGAACACATGGACACAGGGAGGGGAACAATGCAGACTGGAGCCTGTTGCGGGGTGGAATGAGAGAAAGAGAGCATTAGAAAAAATAGCTAATGCATACTGGGCTTAATACCTAGGTGATGGGTTGATAGGTACAGCAAACCACCGTGGCACACATTTACCTATGTAAGGAACCTACACATCCTGCACATGTACCTCAGAACTTAAAATAAAAATTCAAATTAAAGTAATTCAAAACCGCTCAAAGCTAAACTGTTAGTTTACCCCTGTGTGTTCTGCTCTACCAACAGCCTTTCTGCCCCAATTGATGGCCACTCCATTCTGCCAATTGCTCAAATCAGAATACTACGAGTTACTTTTCTTTATTGAAGTGAAATTCACCGAACATTAAATTCACCACTTTAATTAAAGTGTACAATCCAGGGGCTTTTAGTACAATCATAATGTTGTGCAAGCATCACCACTATCTAACTCCAGAACTTTTTCATCACTCCAAAAACTAATCCCTTTACCAGTTAGCAATCATTTTGTGTTCTGTCCATCCCCCTGGGCATGGCAAGCACTAATCTGCTTTCCCTAGCCATAGATTTGCCTATTTTGGACATTTCAAATAAATGGAATTATATAATGTGTGGCCTTTTGTGTCTGGCTTCTTTCACTTAGTATCATGTTTTCAGTGTTCATCTATATTGTAGAGCAAGAGTATTTTTCACTTCTGTCTCTAACATCTCACATCCAATCCAACAAGAAATTCTATTGGATCTATCTTCAAAATGTATCTGGAATCTGAGCCCTTCTCAGTTCCTCAGCTGTGACCACCCTGGTGTGAGGTATCACCATATCTTTTTAAAATTTTCAACTTTTATTTTAGATTCAGGGGGTACATATGCAAGTTTGTCACATGGTGTATTGGTCCGTTTTCATGCTGCTGATAGAGACATACCCGAGACTGGGTAATTTATGAAGAAAAAGAGGTTTGACTCACAGTTTCACATGGTTAGGGGGGCCTCACAATCATGGTGGAAGGTAAAAGGCACGTCTTACATGGCAGCAGACAAGAGAGAATGAGAACCAAGCGAAAGGGAAAACCCCTTATAAAATCATGGGATCTCATGAGACTTATTCACTACGATGAGAACAGTACTGGCGGGGGGGATCCAGCCCCATGATTCAATTATCTCCCACTGGGTCCCTCCCACAACATATGGGAATTATGGGAGCTGCAATTCAAGATAAGATTTGGGTGGGGACACAACCAAACCATATCACATGGGTACATTACCTGATGCTGAGGTTTGGGACATGATTGATCTTTCTGCATTGTAACCACAGCTTCCTCCCTATCTCCCTGCCTTGAGCCTCACCTCCCTGCAGTGGATTCCCAACACAGCAGTCAACCCAAGTCAGGTCATACCGCTCATCTGCTCCAAACCCCACAGTGGCTCCCCATTTCATTCAGAGTAAAAGCCAGAGTCTCTACTGTGTCCTAAAAGGCCCTGGGAACCCTCATCACTTTCCAAAAAGTTGATTTAAGTAGCATCTTCCACTCAGACTGACTTATTCTTGTCCTTGCTCACTGAACCACACAGGTTTTCCTGCTACTCCTGCAATGCACCATCGTCCCCTCCTAAGGATTTTGCTTTTCCCTCTGCCCAGAATGCTACCCACTCACCCCCTTCAGTCTCTGGCTCATGGGTCACCTACTCAGTGGGATACGCTGACCTCCTTTTTCCACATTTGAAATTGCATCAATATCCTTCCACTCCAGCATCACAATCTTCCTTGTCTTGCTCCTGTAAACTTTTCTAAAATGTGTACCACTCTCTAACTTGCACTATTATTTATTTCTTTGTTTCTTCTGTGTATATCTCTCATCAGAATAGGAAGTCCACAAGAGTGGAAACCTTTGTCTCTTTTATTTATTGGTGTATCCCGTGTATCCCAAGTGGCTAGAACAGTACTTGGCACATAGTAGCTGCCCAACAAATAAACGCTGACTTGACTAAGTCAATAATGGTAATATGATACAGTATTTGTACAACTAGCTACCATTTATTACCTTTTTTTTTTGTACCAGGGACTGAGTTTAGGGCTATACTTACATGATTTATCTCATTTAATCCTCACCAATAACTCTGTGGGACAGATGATCACTTCTCTCACTTCTAGATGAGAAAACAAAAGGTAGGTAGGCCAAGTAACTTGTCCAAGATTTCATTGCTCATAAAAACTCAGAGCTGCTGGACATTGAATCTGTGGTCTTAACAGCAACTTTGAACTACTAGAGAAGTAGGAAGAGTGGGTTATTGAAGGGTACTGTGTTATCTAACTTTCTTCTGAAGTACAGTAAGAAGAGAGTTGGAAAAATCTTCAGCAGAGGTGTGACAGAAAAAACTTACATTTTACGCAGAGTGTGATAGACTACATCATGTCCCCCCTCAAAAAAATGATCACATCATCTTCTCCAGAACCCGTGAATATGTGACTTAACATGGTGAGAGCGGTTTTGCAGATGTGATTAAGCCAAGGATCCTGATATACGGCAGTTATCCTGGTTTATCCAAGTGACCCAGTGTAATCCTAAGAGGGAGGCAGGAGGGTCCGAGTGGGAGAGAGAAGACTTAAGAACAGAAGCAGAGGTTGCAGTAGCAAGCTTTGAGGATGGGGGAAGGAGCTATGAGCCCAGGAATGTGAGTAGCCTCTAGAAGCTGAAAAAGGCCAGGAAACTTGCTTTCCTTTAGAACCTCCAGAAAAAGTGCAGCCCTGCTAACACCTTGATTTTTGCCCCTGAAGCTTATTTTGGGCTTCTGACTTCCAGAACTGGAAGATAATAAATTGAGTTGTTTTAAGCCACTACATTTGCAGTAATTTATTAAAGCAGCCGTAGGAAAATAATACATGGACCACCCCCATTTATTAATTGAGAATTAATTGAAATTAATTGAGAATTGATAACGATCAGGTTTATTCCCAAACCAAGAATTAGATGACTTATGATGTGCAACTGCAGTTATTTATCTTAATTTAGTCACTCTTTGTGCATCTATATCAAGTCTCTTCTACGTGCTAAGGATACAGAGATGAATTAGACATGTTCCCTGTGCTGTCAAGGGACCAGAATAATTTCAGATGTTTGTGCCCTGATCAGTACCCATTAATGAATTAGCTGTAGGAACTGGGTTATTTTAAAATGTGTTGAACTAGAAGATGCTAAGTTTGCCCCAGCCCATTTTTTGAAGGCAGATTTTCCCTCCATGTGATTCCTAACTCCCCTTCCCTGGTGGGCCTCGGTTCACAGCAGAATGTGCAGAGCCTGGTTCTTCAAACCGCCTCTCACCTCTAGATTTTCTGACTGCCTCTGTGATCACCACTCGGAAGGCCTAGAAGGCCAAGAAGAGCTGATAACACCACTTTTAACAAAACTGAACTATACCCATTGCATCTGCAGCCACTCATACAAGCTTTGAAAAGTTAGGCCGGATAGAAAAGCCCTCCAGGAAAGAACTTATTTGGAAGAAATTTCAGGCTGGTGTTACTTTATAGGAAGGGAAAAACATCAGAGGAGGAAACCTATGAACCCATTCAACACAACTGGCTTCAGGTGTAATGTTTCAAGTGAACTGAGAGCGATTGTGGTAAGGTCTTTGGGTCCAGCATCTAATGTTAAAAAAGAAAAGAGAAGGAATGAAAGTCTGTCTTTCAGCATGAGCAAGGCTCTTTAAAAAATAATAAAACATAGTTTGAGGAGGTGGCTATGACAAGACTGTGACACATAATTTAGCAGGTCTTCAAAGCAATAACAGAGAGGGCAAGCTATGGTGATTAACAGCAGAAGCAGGGAAAGCAGGAATGGTGTGAGGAGGAAGGAAGCTTGACAGCGCAAAGCTTAGGGGAATGGGGTGGTGTGGGAGTGAAGGATGAGGCTGTGATGGATAGGACTCTAGAATGCTGAAAGATAGAGTGAGGTTTAGATATCCTATAAGGCAGGGAACACCACTGAAAGATTTTACAATTTTTATCCATTACGTTGCATTTGGCTTAATGCATCCACAACTTGATCCCATGTGCCAGCTATTCAGAGTCAGAAGAGAAATTTTTTTCATCCGTCTCCGGATTTAAATGGTAAGGGAACATGAGTCATCTTCCTCATGGCCCACGGAAGAGGCACGTTTCATACTGCGTTCTCACTACTGTATAGATCCCCCTCCAACAAAAAATGTTTTCTTCAGAAAGAGAAACAAAACAAGAGCTCATCTCCTCCCTGGACAGAGTACTGGAATGAATTGTCTGCCTTCAAACAAACTCCCCAACATTTTGTGTTACAGACAGAGTCAGTAAGAGTGGCTTGTACAGGTCAGGACAGTGGTTCTAAAGGTTAGGAGGAGCCACCAGAGTTTGATTGGAGGGTAGAGCGGGGTGATGGCGCCAAGCGGCTTCGCTCTGCATCCTTTGGTTATACATCTACTCTTGTCACCATCCCCCATGGAGCAGGAGGAGGGTTCACCTGCACTGCAATGGGCTAGTGCGTTCAATAATAATAGCTATCTTTTATTCTCCCAAGGTGAAGGCTGGATCGTATAGCCCCAGAATTATGTATATAAAGAACCAAACAGATGAGAGGTGATGGGAATTTTTTTTCTTAAGTACTTGGAGTTTTTCTAATAAAAATCCCATCAAATAAGAAAGTAATTCTTCTTTCTTTTGCATTCTGAAGACTGTCACCAAATTAGGACTAAGTTGGACTCTTTAGACAGATCACATCGTCCTGGGATCCTGGGACACCTCCCTGAACTTCCTCCCATTGAGGTCTTGAATTTGAATGCAAGGTGGCTCAAGAGGACACACGAAGACAGCACTTTGGAAGGCAGTGAATTCAGGCTGCCAGAAGTCCGGCCATGTGCTAAGCCCTCAGAGGTAGGAACCCAATAAAGGCAACTTTTCCCCTCTTGGCAGCATTTATAGTTGATAAGGAGTTAACCTAAGTTTGTGTGTTGCCTCCCTACCCAGTCCCAACTTGTGAAAGAATTTAGTTTCACAAAAGCAAATTTAGAGAAAACAAAGTTGCGTTAATAAAATAACAGTCCCTTTAGACTTGGGTCATCTTGAGGATTCAATTTCAGGCGTGCTTTGTTGTAAACACATTTCTAAGATTTCGTAATGCCAGCTGATAGAGTGCTTGTAGGAGAAACCAAATGTGCCCAAATAAAATAGCAGTAAACGCCATAGAGAAATTCTCATAGGAGAAAAACTACTGCAAAAAGATATACCTTTTTTTTTTTTTTTTTTTTTTTTTTTTTTTTTTTTTTTTTTTTTTTTTTTTTTACTGTCAGTTTTGTCCAGAGATTCAGCAAAGCTAGTTCAAAATAAAGGAAGACAAAATTTAAACTATCATACTTTTGGCTTAGAAAGGCTCAAAGTATCTAATCTTTTCATCTTCACAAGGGAGTCACCTGTGGCCTGTGCGTTTTGCTATGTCACTTGTGTGTGTTTCATCTTCACAAGGGAGTCACCTGTGGCCTGTGCGTTTTGATATGTCACTTGTATGTGCCCAGCAAAGGACTCGCATAAACAGCCAGAACCTGTCCACATGGCGGGTAGCAGTCTCAGTGCGACTCAAGACCCTTCTTGCTTCTTCCCTCTGTGGTCTCCTCAGAAAAAATGGAGGATGGCTGTGCCTCTTTATTCAGGAGGAACAATTAAGTGGTTACAGACCCTTTTGTATTTTATTTTTTTGTAGAGACAGGATCTTACCATATTGCCCAAGCTGGTCTTGAACACTTGGGCTCAAGTGATCCTCCCGCCTCAGCCTTCCAAATTGTTGGGATTACAGGCATGAGCCACTGCACCTGGCCAGCCAACTCTTGAGTTAAGATGGTCCATTTTTATCCAATTTTAATTCTACAAATACTTATTGAACTCCTTTCCTTTAACGCGTGTTTACTATACTATTCTTTGTACTGTGGCTATAGTGATTAAGCATGGTCTCTTTTGTCAAGGATTTCAGTCTGTTGAAGGAGCCACGTCAGCAACACAAAATGTTGGGGAGTTCGTTTGAAGGCAGACAATTCATTCCAGTACTGGGAAGCAGAGGAAGGGTTCCCACAAAAGTATCCAGAGAAGACCACACCAGAGCTAACTCAAATGCTCTGGATGGTACAGTAAAAAAAAAAAAAAAGAGACAGAATAAGCCCTAAACCTTAGTACCCAGTGGGAAACATTTGTCTGTCTTACTAAGCAAGGGATTGTAACTCAAACAGAAACGTGTTTGAATGTTATTTCATGGGTTCCCCATCCCCACTCCTGTGTCTTCCTCCTTTTAGTTCAGAGAGTTAGATACCCGCTAAGAATAGGTTAGGCATCTCAAGAGTCAGGGTGCCATCTTGTAATTCATGACTACAGTGGTTTAAGACTTTATTTGCTTAGGGGAAAAATTTGCAAGGTGATTATAGATATAATACTACCTATTTGTATAAGAATCTTAGAAAGTACGTTAATGGGCATGATAGTATTTGGCTAATACTCAACTCATCCTTTCAGTGGCTAGAGCCAACCTTTTCTAGGCAACATTTCAGAGCCATACCCACCATTATGGGTTGAAAGTGTGTCTTCCTTAACTTTGTATGTTACAGTCCGTATCCCAAAACATGACTTTATTTGGGTCATTGCAGATGTAATCAGTTGAGGTCTTACTGGAGTAGGGTGGGCTCCTGATGCAATATGACCTCTATCCCTATAGCAAGGTGAAATTTTAGCTGAGTGTGGTGGTGTGCACCTGTAGGCCTAGCTACTTGGGAGGCTGAGGTGGGAGGATCACTTGAACCAGAGTCCAAGACCAGCCTGGGTAACAGAGTGAGACCCTGTCTCAAGATCATATATATCATATATACATAATCATATATATGATAGATATCTATATAGATATATATCTATATATCATATATCTATCACATATATGTATATATCATATATGCTATGATATATACATATATATGTATTATATGTGTACATATATGTCATATATGTATTATATGTAACATATATCACATATATCATATATCATACATATGTATGTATATATCACATGATATATGTATGATATCATATGATATCTTATATATGACATATAGCATATGATATATATGACATATCATATGATATATATGATATAATATGATTTCATATATGTATATGAAACCTGGACAAAGACATTCATAGAGGGAAGACAATGTGAAGAGACACAGGAAGAAAAGGCCACCTACAAGCTAAGGACAGAGGCCTGGAACAGATCCTTCCCTTAAGGTCCTTAGAAGGAATCAACCCTGCGGACACAGTAAGTTCCTACTTCTAGCCTCCAGAACTGCAAGGCAGCACATTTCTCTTGTTCAAACCACCAATCTGTGGTACTTTGTTACAGCAGCCCTAGAAAACTAATATACAGGCATCATGGCTTCAGCGGAGGGATGGGTCTATGGAAGCGTCGCTTCATTCTATGAGAGCTGCTCACTTTCCACCATGCTGTCAGGAGGGGCCTCGAGACTTTTCCCCAGAGATGCCTAACATGGGCTGTGGATGCATATGGCCCAGCATGGGGACCTTTTATTTTTAAAACTTGTATTGGAAGAGAGTAAGAACTTGCAGATTAGCTTTCTTTTATTTTGTAGAATGTTGGACAGGGAAGAAAAAGAGAAAGAAACAGCCCCAGGGCACTTTAATAATACTTACTTTTAACCAGCAGTTAAAAGACTTCACAGGTTATTGATGGGTTATTTTTAAGGAGAGAGGATATTTTTGAGAATTTCCTTTTCAAATCACCAAAAAACCCGAATAAACCCCCAAATATTGACTTTGTTTTCTCAAAGATTTAGTAGCACTCTCTGACGTTTATCTCAACTCCCTCACTTATTTTTTTAGTTTCTCTCTGAATTTCAGCCTTTAATGATCAGTATTCTTTAATTTCATGCTTATTTCTGGATATCCAAGAGGCACAGAATTTACTTTCCCTCATCGGCAAAGTCGTGAGTATTTTTCTAAGGGATAGATTATAGTAGGATTCTGCTTTTTATTTTATGATGTGATAAGCTATTATTAGTAAAGACTATGCATCCTGTAATCTGAATTTTGAATATGACCTATTAGGAACTAAAAAGGAAAAGTAATATGGTGTATAGATTGAGTATTGGGCTTAGAGTAGGAAACTCTGAGTTCAAGTGCAAGCCCTGATCTTTCCTACCTCTGAACCTATAAACTGATCACAGTATCACACAATGCTGTTCAAAGCTACAACACGGTAGTCTCCTCCATGTATTGATTCTGAGAATTAAATTAAATGATGGGCTGAGCACAGTGGCTTACGCCTGTAATCCCAGCACTTCAGGAGGCTGAGGCAGGCAGATCATGAGGTCTGGAGATCAAGACCATGCTGGCCAACATGGAAACCCTGTCTCTACTAAAAATACAAAAATTAGCTGGGTATGGTGGTGTGTGCCTATAATCCCAGCTACTCGGGAGGCTGAGGCAGGAGAATTTCTTGAACCTGGGAGATGGAGGTTGCAGTGAGCTGAGATTGTGCCACTGCACTCCAACCTGGCTACAGAGTGAGACTCAGTCTCAAAAAAAAAAAAAAAATTAAATGATGTACGTTAAATTATCTGGCATGCTCACACCTAGGTACACGCTAAATATATTAATAGCTGTTGGGAATTCGTTCAATGGAGAGCTTCGTTGGAGCAATAAATAGATATTATTTGCTTTCTAGTTGTTCTGTTTTCAAACAGCACGTTCCTCCTCCTCAAGAAAACTGCTTAAAATTAAGTTAAAAAGACCTAACCCCTATCTATTTCCTAAAGCATCTTGTTTCAGGAAGTCATTTAATATTTACTGAAGGTTTACTATGTACCAGAAAGAGTTTATTATCTATTATCTCATTTGGTCCTTATCACAACCTAAAGAGAGAGACAGCATCATTATTCTCATGATGAAACTGAAACGCAGAGAATAAATCTAAGTACAAAGTTCCCAGCCAGAAAGGGGAGAACTGGCTAGGAAAATTCAAACCAGGGTGGTGTGGTGCTGAGACCAAGCTTTAAACCTCCGCACCAGGTTGCCTCCCTATAGTAGAAAAATTATCCAAACCAACACTCCCCTCTCACTGTGTAGAGGATGGCCTATGGATGGATTTTTTTTTTTTAATTGAAAGCGATAACCAGTGAAAAGGTTTAGATTTATTATCACTGCAGCATAAAGAATGAAGGAATCTCAGAGATCACTGCTGTCTTTAATCTCCTCTTGGAAGAAAAACCTTGGAAAAGGATAAATGAAAGCGAACTATGTCCAGCCTTGGGTGAGAAATAGTTTCCCACATCTGAGATGACTCACATCTTAACCCTTTTACTCCAGTTTCTCTCCTCGTACGTATCCTGTGATACACTGTCTGGAAGATGGCTCTGCAGTAAATACTGGACCAACGCACGGAGGCGTCGTCCATTTTAGAAGAGACATGCACTCTGCTTTTAAGTGGTCACTTTCCCCAAGCTTCCCATATTTCTTTTCCCCTAAGAATACATTGTCTACCATGAAGTTGGTCAGGAAGCAGACCCATTTTACACAATAAAAACAGCAGGTTGATTTTGTGGATTTTTGCTACACTGGCTACAAGCAATTGTTCCTAGGTATTCGGGACTCCTATGAAATCCTCCTGGTACTATGGCAGTGTTTACGTGACACCGGTTTTGTAAAGTGGCACATGCAGGGTTGATCCCTGCCTGATAATCAGGAGCTTGCTCTCTTGATTTTGTCTCATCAATATTGTTCATTTTGCCTCAGATACGTTTTTCTCCCTAAGATCATCTCCACAAACCCCAGTGCTGAGAAGAATGAATCCCAGTAAGACCTAATAAATCTGACAGAAAAATGTGGGGTTAGAGATCCGCACAGACCATGAGGACTGTCGCATTAAAGGCTCCTGGGGATTTTTTTTACGACTTTTTTTTTTCCTCCTTCTAATGCTTGGTTTCTTGCTTCCATAAATTGTGCAGGCTGGCTTTTCATTAACTCAGAGAGCTGAAATAATTCTTTGTAAAGAATTCTTTAGTCACACATGATTCAAAAGTTCACCAAGATCAAAGCCAGCCTGCTTTGTGGCGGGCCCAGCACCGTATATTTCATGTAAATGGTGTGGCTGGCTGCATTCTCAGCTAGAGTTTTGTTCCAATTTTACATCCCTTCTGCAGATAATGGGACCCTCTGATACCGTCCCCGGTATCAGACTGCTGCTGCTCTGTGCCCAATCCCATCTCCCTTAGAAGCCTGTACAGATGCTGTCTGTACGGGCCAGTGAAGTAATTCTGACATCCCTCTCAATATTATCTGAAATTTTATGAAGCATGGGAGTCATTCTTGGCCCTAGGGGGTCTAGGATGGTGGGGCGGAGAAAGTGGTGAGTGGAGTACAGAAATGCTTCATTGTTCAATTTTTCTCTGTCTCTTATTTTTCCTTCAGGAGGGTGGGACGTATTAAAGAGGCCCAAAGGTGAGATTAAAGTAAACCAAGAACAACAAGAACAGACAGTCTTCCTTCTTGGGGCTATTGCTCTCTTGTTCTAAGGCTGTCTTATGTCCTTACATTTTTCATTTAAGATATACGGGCCCAAGAGGAAATGATGTGTGAGAGACATGGGAGAAAGAGCTTGACAGTCAAGCTGTAACAATAACAGCTCTGGAATAATAGAGGGTCTTTCAAGGGGCCGGCCACTTCCATCACCCACCCAACCCCTCCCCAAGCATGGGCAGAAGTACAGAGCCATTAAGAGACGTGCCACACACACACAGGCGGAAGCAGAATAGAAAGGCATGAAGGAAAGTAAATTCTTCATGATGTAGAGAGGGAGAAGGCTGTCTGGCAGGTGTGCCCCAGAGGCTCTTGGTGACTGTTTACTCTGTGCCTGTTGGTCACTGTATTGATTGACTGATGGCCTTCTAAGTCAGTTTCAAGATGAAGCCATGGGATGCATGAGTACCTTGTCCCATGGGTGGTTGGCCATGGCTGGTTGGCCATGGCTGTGATGTCTGGGCTTGGAGGAGGCCCAGAGGTAGAGGACAAAGATGAGAAATGACTGAGAGGCAAGGGATGTACCTGAGACAAGGAGAGGGAGCACTCAAGGAGGAGAGGTGGGAAGTCTCCAGTTTTCTGCAAGTAACATGGGCATCACCACTAAGCACAGCTCGGGGTGTTGAGTGCAATTGGCAGTTCCGGTTCCATTTGGTAATCTGGGTAATTTCCCAAAGACTTCATCAGTCCAGGTAGCATGACCTTTCCATTCTACTACACAATTCAAACGCTAACAAAAACGTCAGATTCTAGTTCAGCCCTTCCTCCATCTTTCCTGACCTGGGACTGATTATGTAAAACCTTCCTGCCTTGGCTTTCCTATCTCCATTGTGCAGATATAGTAGTTACCTTAGCTTATTTCATCAGGATGTTAATGAATGCAATAATATAGGAAGTAATTCAAATTTGTAGAAAAATGCTGTGTTTGCCAACATGGTGGAAGTACTGACAATGAAATTTGATGAACAAAGACTGGTTTTCTGTTACTCTCAACATTAGCTCATACATCACAGAAGTTGCAAGTCAGCCTCCCCTCCCTTCTCTGTAAGGAGCAAAGTATATTTTCAAAAATGGAAGCATCTGGTTAAATATTAAATAGAAGACTCATTCTTCTGAGGTCTCGCATTGCCAGCACTTAGGTAGCAGTTAAGGCAGATGACCGTTGACTTTGACGGCCATGCATTTATGGTGATGTATAAATAATAACTGACAGCAACCCTGTGGCAATCTTTCCACCAGTCTTGCCCCTCTTTGCACTTTCTTCAGAGGTTTATGCACACACACACTTTGCCTGACCATCATAATAGCTATTGTCTTCTCCCCTCCCCATTTCTTTCAACAGATGTGTCCATTTTTAGTTAATGCAAAGGAAATGACAGCTTTTAAAGGTAGTCTTTCACAGTGGGAAAGAGCTGCATTAACTGTAAAAACCTTTTAGTTGCACAATTTTTATATTCAGACTCTCCTCCCTAGACATTGCTTCCCCATGTCTGCATTTCCCTTTAAGCTTTCTGGTTATTAGAAGGGATTGCTTTGGGGCTGCAAAGGAGGAGTTCACAGCAGCAGCAGCAACAGCTGAGAAACTTTAGCTCTAGGTTCCTTGGCCAGGGAATAGCAGCATTGAAAGCCTTTGACAAAGTAATATTTGTGTGTTCGAAAAACGTTTTATGGAAACGTTTGTTGTGCCAACCTGCGCTCAAAATGCTAATGGTATTTGCCTAGGCCATCAGCCAAATAAAAACGGATTCATACATATAAAGTAGAAGGACACTTGAAATAGTAACTTACACTTTCAGATTGTCTCAAAGAGTGATCAGCATGTGAGTTAACGAGACTGTGAGATCCACAGGACCACTGTGGGGAAAAGCTTCAGCCATGAACTGACCCCAAATGAATCCATCTAAGAGCAAAGCCTTGCGTGTTTGCAGTGTGGGAAAATCTCCTGTGACAGTTTTCAACTGGTGTCGCTGTGGAAGAATCCACACAGGGGCAATGATTCTCAGGTATTTGGAATGTAGAAAAAGCTTTCCAGGCAATGGAGAATGTCAGCTCAATGTGCCAACTCATTAGTAAGTGAGAAGACCCAAGGACGCAGTTCGTGTGGGAAAGATTCTGGAAGGCGGTTGATCACGCTGAACCCACCTGTCATGGAAGGCTTCACATATTAGCCAGCGGACACATCCCACAGGACATATTCAATGGAAAACATTACCATAAAGGCAAACCTCCTTTCCTGTCCCATGCCTTGATGCCCAAGTACTGAGAATGCACAGAGTGATTTGAGAATTCTAAAGCACACTCTAGAAATTTACAAATGTGGGAAAACCAGCCATTGGCCCAAGTTGTTCAACTGTCAGTTTCATCATGGCAGAAGCCTTGTCACCCATTGGAAAGAAATCCCCTACAAGGGTTACACCCCTGTTGGTATCCATACTTAGGACTAAGAAAGAGCCTTGTGATAGACAACTTTCTACTTTATCCTCCTCCCCATTTCTGAGCAAAATCTTCCATGTCCTCCAAAAATGCTCCCTGCAAAGGTGAGCAGAGGGCCTTTCCACATTGCAAACGCACACCTTGTTTTATATTAGGAAACTCTGCAATGTCTCCATGCTCCTCTGAGTGGAACTGAGAATTACTGAAAAGACAAGATCATTAGTGAAACATTTTGAGCATCAACTATGTGCCAGGTATTCTACCAGTTCTGGGGAATATGACAGTTTTCAAGACAGACAATGTCTGCATCTTTCTCTGTTAAGCAATCCATGTCAACAGTGAAGATAAACTCCATCAGAGCAACCTGCCAGCACCTGAATAGAAGATTTTGTTCTTGAGAATTTCCTACAAGTTCTACCAGCAATGAAATCTTCCCCCACCTAGTCAAATTTTCCTCTTCCCTCATGCCTAGACCAGTGGTTCTCAATGTTCACTGGCATTGGAATAACCTATGGAGGTTTAAAATCCATTGACGCTCATCTTCCTGAAATTTTGATGTAATTGGTCTGAGGTATGAGCTGGAATGGGGATTTTTAAAAACTCCCCAAGTGAATCCAATGAACACTCAATGTTAAGCGCCAAGACTAGACTCACATCATTTTCCCGGTGGCTGTTTCCAAATATCAGGCTGTAGCCCGTATAGCCCCTGGCAATGTATTCTCCATTCTGACCTGTGATGTGTCCTCTCACCTGGCTTCTGCCCAGCGTGTGGGTGCCCCATAAGTTTGCCAAATGAACTGGACTGAAACAAGATCTTCTAATACTAAGAGTGATCTAGTTTCTCTAGAAGACTGCAGATGTCAGAAAAACATTGTGGGTAGCTGTATCAGGTATCCATTGCTGCCATAGTGAGTTACTACCAATTTAGCAGCTGAAAATAATACCCATTTATTATCTTGCAGTTGTGTGGGTTAGAAGTGTGAATTGGTCTCACAAGCTAAAATCAAGGTGTGGGCAAGGCTGCACAAGGAGACGGGGCGCTTGCGGAAAATGTGCTTCCAGGTTCATTCAGGTGGTTGTAGGACTGAGGTCCCCGCTTCATTCCTGGCTGTTGATCAGGGTCATCGTCAGCTTCCAGAGGCCACCTGCATTATTTGAGTCATTGCCCCTTTTTTCTTTCTTCAAAGCCAGCAGTATGGGTTGAGTCTTTCTCATGTTCCAAATCTCTCTGACTTCCCGTTAGCTCGTCTGTCCTCTGCCTCTCTCTTCCACTACCTCCTTCTGGTTCCCTCTTTTGCCTTCCTCTTCTGCTTCTCAGGACCCAAGTGATTGCATAGGGTCCAACTGGATGATTCAGGATAATCTTCCTATTTTAAAATCAGCTGACCAGAAACCTTAATTTCGTCTGCAAAGTCCCTTCATAGCATCACCTAGATTTGTGTTGAATTGAATGACTGGGGGGTAAAAATCTTGGGGACATCTTTAGAATTCTGCCTACTACAGTGGTGATTTTTAGAGAGATCAGGGAACCCCTTTGTAGAAAGTAAGTTGCTAGAGGTCAGGGCTAGGGTCAACCGCAGTAGATGAATGTTTTGAAATTATTATTTTAGTCATGGGTGTAGATGTCTACAGATGACAGACCCTGTGGCTAATAGAGCAGATCTGGGGAGAATAGACTCATGTTTATCCTGGACTTTACAGTTTACAAACAGTTTTTTTAGAATTGGCTGAGATGTTTGAATACCAGGCTCTATGCAGCGGGCAGGCAGGGGATCTCAGGGATGCCTCAGGAATTGCTGAGGGGTGGGAAGTGTTTAAATACCAGAGGGTTAAACTGGCAGGCACACTCCTCCTCAGCCCTCAGTCTGCTTTGATGTGTTTTGGATAATGGACTCCAGTACAAAAGACTTCTGAGGATACATCAGAAAATCAATTTTTTTTGCTCTAGTGCAATCTAATTTTGACCCTCAAATACTACGCTCCAGCTTGATTATTTTTTAAAGACATCAGACATGGCACTGAACATGTTGGGATTTTCCCATAAATCATAGTATGTTACCATGAAGTGTATTCAGAATGATGTGCCTATGCTGAATGCAGCTGCAAAAGAATTTCCCACACATATAAGTAACTCTGTGTGTGTGTGTGTTTTGGGGAGCGGAAGGAGACCTCCTTAATATAAGCCTAAGTCCCATATAGGAGTCTACTTTGAAGAGGGTGAGACTCATTCGGATGGGTATACTTTTCTACCATATTTGTTAGAAAAAAAGTAACCTAATTTTTACCATCACGACTCGTATTTAGGTTTTGATAGATTTAATAACGGCCTTGAGATCACTGGAAAAAAAGACAAAGAGGAAATGGAAAATACTCTGGGTCCATGGCATGTTATCAATCAAAATATTAAAGTTGTACGTTGCTAAGCTTTCAGACTTTTCTCTTGCATTTGGTAAAGGATGGGTTTTCCTTCTGGCTGCAGAATTTACGGTATTATTGAGGCTAGCTGTTATTTCAGTGAGAACTCTACTGTCTATAAGAAAAGCATTAGCAGTGAGAAGTTAGTGAAGTAGTTGATTTGGGGGTATTTCCTAGAGAGAAAATAACACCTTTTTTCCCCTTGAAGTGTCTTTTCTTCCCTTGAAGTGTCCCTAGTGTGGTCTTGCTTTATTTGGGGGGCGGGCTGCTGGAGAAGGAGGGGTAACTTGATTGTGAGGGGATGTCAGGCCAGGGAAATGGATGGGAAAAGAGCTGGCTTAGGATGCTGCTTCTAGTCCCCCTCCCCTTGCCGAGCACACACAGACACATGCCCATTAGTGGTCAGTTTAGCTGCAATATTCACAGCACATTTGCTGGGGTTAAATTGATCACTCCACATGAGATAGAGTCAGCAAGGATGTGGTGCGGAGAGGCCAGGGGCTTGGGGGCTTCCGCTCTCACACATCTTCAAGCCCCATTTTGAAATGGTTTGAATTAATGACACTTATTCAGACAGACAAAGGAGGTAAATGGAAATATTAGACAAGGCTTTGCACCTACTTTGCTCAACATTTCCCGTTACCTTGAGTGCTGGAAACGCTCCACAGTCTTGTTCAGCCTGACCCAGGAGCCACATGAGCTCACACGCTGCTCACATACTGAAGACAAGGAGCCTATTAGTGGAGGTTCACTAGACCATTCTCGTGGACCTGAACCCCTGTCCTCCAGCATCAGGGCTGCCCTCTTTGGGGGTGCCAATCGTCTCACTGATTTTATCATTTTTGTGATATTTTGCTGGCAGTACATGGATTAAGGACACCACTGAAAAACTCATACCAGGTGGCATTTGAGGTTGCTGGCCAGATTGCCAAGCATCACCAAGCCAACAAAGCAAGGGCTAGCAGTCAGAGCTCGGCTTGAATCCTCACTTTGCCATTCACTATCTGTGTGACTTTCATCAAGCCACTTACACACTCTGAGTTCATCAGTCCCACAGGATCCTGTGATGCTTCACCAAGACAAGCTGTGTCAAACGCATGTAGGAGCATGTGCTCCCGAGTCCTTCTGCCTTTGTCCTCCTGCTCCACCTCTGCTTCCTTACCAGATAAGCTGGAGCACAGGTCGTGGGACCCTACAGGGAAGCAGAATCACTAGAGCTACTTGATCTGGCAGGACATGCTCATTTGCAGAGTTTGAACTTGACATTGATGGCCTGCAAAGCCATCCTTTAGACAAGCCTAGGAATTTGTTCCCAGGGAAGCAGCTGGCTTTGTTTTTTTTCCCCCCTCCGCTGGGCTGTGAAAAGCTATCCCATTTCACTCTTCTTCCGCAGGTAAGGGGCAGGAGTCCCCAGGGTAGGTAAGTGGGGAATAAAAGATGGCAGTACAGATTGAGTGGATGCAGGGCCTCTTTGTTTCATAGTCTGCTGTGTAAAGGGGGTGAATGGGAGGCAAAGGCCTGCCAATGAGTAGATGAATTTCGCCCTGTCTCCTCCTAGGACTTGCTGTGGGAAACTGCTCTGGCTTCCTGTGACACCTCTCTTGCCTATTTTGTGCACACTGGGGAGTAGAATACAGCATGATCACGAGTCGGATGGCCCAGATTCCTATCCAGGCCTCTTGTAGTTCTTGAGCAAGTTTCTCAACCACTCTGTGCTTAAGTTTTCACATCTGCTAAATTGAGGTAGTAACACAATACCTGCCTCAGTGTGGTTGCCGAGATTACATGAGAAGTATTTAACTTAGTAAGTATTCAGTATGTGTTGACGTTTTTTATTTGCTATTTATCTGTGACATCATGTCTCCTTAGATTCTAATTTATGCAATTAAAATGCATATAGTAGACTTTCTATGCAAATTGATAGTTTTGTAATATCAGCAGGTTATTGATTTGGCTCCAGCACCTATTGTCGGGACCGTGAATGAACGAATCTGCTACACCTTGGTTCCCCAAGACCTGCTCTGTTCATATGTCAGTTGAACCTTTGGCTGACTTTCCCAAGACTGAGCTATAAAACTCCTTTTACAGATTGAAAGATTTTTATTCTGAAAATATTATTTTCACTTTCCTTTCCACAGGGGGTTTACTCTTCCCTAATGGGCCAATCTGAGTTTTCTTTCAGATTCCATGTTTTTAGTGTAAAGTTCTAAGGGGAAAGGATATGGTCAGATGAAAGAGCACAGGCTGAGTTCTGGGTGTGTGTATGTTAGTGGAGGTTTTCAAATGCAAATATTTGATAAAAAATATGTGGTTTTGTTTATTTTATGTATATCTATATATTAGAAATGTTAACTTGAACTGAACCGTTTAACACGCTTAATCTGAGGCAGATGGAATGGTCAGTGAATTATTTTTGTAAACCACTTCTGTTGGCATTCAGAGCTTCCTTTCGTATTGATTCCATTCTGGCTGACCACTCGAGGTTCACCAAAATAAGCTGGTGCCAGACTCCACTTCAATGACATATGTGTTTGTTCCCCTGAAACACAACACAATTGCAGATTTCTCCAGCCCATACAACTGCTTTTGTAACTAATTAGACCAGACAGGGTGCTGCGGAGAAACCACGGACACAGCACTGCGTCCTGATGGATATTCATACGGGCTGGTCCTTTAACAAAGTGAACAATTGCCCAAATAATTATTTCCTGCTGTGGACTCCCTCTTTTTTAATGCTTTGTTTGTTAAATCCTATTTTCCTTCCTACTTTCCTGTTGACTGCAGCTAAATTGAATTTGGTCCAACCCGTCTCACACTGGGTCAGCAAAAAACCACTTCACTCTGTTAGGGGAAAGGAGTTAACCCTTTGAATACTCCCTTGGCAAAGGTAAATGAGGAATGAGATAGAAATGGAATATGTTATATCAGGATCATGACCATTTTTGGTGAAGAAAGTTTGTCACATTTCATGTTGCTACTCAGAATACAGAGTTATGGAAAGGCAGAGAAAAAGCATGCACAGGTGAGCAAAGTATCCCAAAGAAGAGGGTATCTTTGATCAAAGGCCTTCTCTAGAAATGTGGTGTACATTTCATGGGAAGGGCAGGTTGTCAACAAAGTTTAGGAAAACTAGAGTAATCACCCTTGGGTAGCAAAATTAATAGAGTGGCCTGAATTAAAAACGGGAGGGAAGGGCAGCTTTAATTCATATCACATCTTAAAGCAATTAGTGGTGGGAGTACACTTCTCATTTGTGGTTTTTCAGTGCTTGAAGACTTAGAGGTGTTGTGTTGCTGAGATCACATGGCTGGGTCTGTTCAGCGCACAAGATCCCTCGTTGTCAAACCCAGGAAAGAGAAACAGCTGTGAGAAATGTTCTGGCCAACATCAGCAAGTGTGAGTTTGTTGGGTGTGTTGTGGCTCCTGTCCTGTATTGTGTGAAAACTGTCCCCATCCGGTGAGAGTTTATGGGACTTGCTGTAAGCAGAGATGGTGTCAGAGGCTGTGTTTGGCTGTCAGTCCCAGCTGGCCCAGAAATGTAGCTGATGTTTCTGCAGGTGGAATGTCTTGGTCAAAGCATTTTCGTTTTTGATGGAGAGTCTCAAATTTCCCTCCTTAGGTATTGCATGAAGTTTTACTTCCACTTGCAATATATGAGGCTACCTGTTTCCCCTAGCCCACTCCACAAAAGCACATAATTACACTTTAACATTTTTGCCAATATGTATTTTTAAAATGGTCTCTCAGTTTTGTTTTAATGTGAATTTCTCTTATAAGTGAGGTAAACATCTGTTCATACGTTCCTGAGCCATATGTAATTTATTTATGAACTATATCATCATATCTTTTGCTAACTTTTCCACTGGATTTTTTTTCTCTGTGTTTACAAAAACTCTTTTAATATATCTTATACATATGTAAGGATATTAGTCCTTGGTTTATTGTGTAAGTTGCGCATTTTTCCCAATGTGTTGTCAAACTTTAGACATTGCTTATAGTGGTTTTTTGCTGTGCAAAGTTTTTTTAATCTCTAAAGTTTGTGTGGCAGAATTCATCTGTCCTTTTTTATGGCTTTTGGCTGTGAAGTCATAGTTACAAGAGCTTTCATTTTCTACTCTGAAGGTGAAGAAACGAATTTTCCTATATTTTCTATAAAAATGGCAAATGATAAAGGAAGATAAGAGAAGTAGAGGAAAAATTTTAAATCATAAAATCTGTTTGGTTCAACTGTATGCAAATAAATTTGACATTTAGATGAAATGGACAATTTTCCAGAAAAATATAACTTTCCAAAACTGACCCCAGAAAAGAAAGAAAATCCAAACCAATACATTATCACAGAAGAAACAGGGAAATTTTCAGAGCAATCTCCCACATAAGCATGAGGCCCAGATGATTTCACAGGGGAATTATACCACATATATAAAGAAAAAAAATCCCATCATGGAAAAAGCATTGCACATAGAAGAAGGAAAAGTTCCAATTTTTACAAAGAAAGTGCACTACGTTGATATCAAAACCCAGAAAGACTGCAAAATGGAGTTATCTTTTTTTTTTTTTTTTTTTTTTTTTTTTTTTTTTTTTAAATATAGAGTCTCACTCTGATACCCTGGTTGGATTGCAGTGGACCTCAGCTCACTGCAACCTCCGCCTCCCAGGTTCAAGTGATTCTCCTGCCTCAGCCTCTCAAGTAGCTGGGATTACAGGTGCGCACCACCACACCCAGCTAATTTTTGTATTGTTAGTAGAGGTGGAGTTTCACCATATTGGCCAGGATGGTCTCAATCTCCTGACCTCGTGATCCGCCTGCCTCGACCTCCCAAAGGGCTGGGATTCCCGGTGTGAGACACCATGCCCGGCTGCAGTTATCTTTCTTATAAATACTTATTTTAAAATCCTAAATTAAATATTAGAAAATATGATTCACAACACATTGAAACAATAATATATTATATCTAAGTAGGTATTCTAGGAATGCAAGATTGGTTCAATATTAAGAAATCTATAAATAAATTTATTAATGAATCTAAGAAAATTTTATTTTCATAGATGCTGAAAGATCATTTGACATAATCTCATATCCATTCTTGATAAAACATTCAATACATTAATAACAGTCAGATACTTCATTGACATCTATTAATATTTCAGGTCCAAATCCAGTATAAACCATGCTTAATGCTAATAGCATTCCCAGTAAATTCAGGAATATTATATAGATATCACTATTCTTTTTATCATTTTACTAGAAACACAAACTGATAGAATCAGAAAAGGGAAAAAAGTGATAGCTACAAAAATTGGAAAGAAGGAAATGTAACTATTGTTATTTGTAAAAGATAAATTATATATCTGTAACACCCAAAAGTGTCACCCGAAAAAGTTAAAAATGAGAAAATTCGGCAATATATTACAGTGCAAATTGATAAAGATAAAAATAGATTATATATATAAAATAATCAGAAAGTATAATGAAAAATTCCCATGTTTAAAAGTAACCAAAGGGATAAACTTGTTAGGAATAAGCTTCATAAAGATAACCAAAAAAAAAAAAAGATATGACGGAAACTTGAAAATCACTTCTGAAGAGAGCATGACCATGTACACACACACACACACATCCAAACACAGGAGATACCTACCTATTATTGGTAAGGAAGACACCACCATAAAGTTATCAGTTTTCACTAATTACAAATTTAACATGATTGTAACAAAAAAGAGCCTACTGGATTTATTTTAAAAAAAGCAAGAAGAGCAGGAAAAATTCAGAAAAAATAGGCCAATGGAATGAGGTAACCTATCATACATTAAATTATATTATAACTGCTCAGCATTGACGCAGGCATGAATAAGCAGGCAGACCAATGGGACAAAATGAGAAGTCCAAAAATAAAACAATATATGGGAATTTAATACATGCAAAATGTAATACATGCAATATGTGGGAATTTAATATATGGGAGGAAGCATGTACTACTCAATAAATGGTGTTGGGACAAATTATAAAATGGGTAGCCAAGTGGAAAGAGATTTATTTATATCTACACCTCATGTCATATACAAGAATAACTTTCAAACAGGTCAAAATTTAAATGTAAAAAAGTATTCTATAACTGGTGTTTATTGTTGTTTTTTGCTCAATGGTAAGTATATTATGAACATAGGGCCATGTCAAGAAATAAGTTCTATACTTCTGCCATTTCATTTTTAATATTTGCATAGTACTTCACTTAACAAATTATCATGATTTGTTTAACTGCTGTTGCTAGACATTCTAGGATGTTTACAATTTTTTCTTTTATACACAATGCTTAAATGACTGTTTATGACTGTTTGGGGATTAGTTAACAGCAACACAACAAATTTCTCAAAACTGAATTTTAGTTCTATTAGTGTTCTACAGCTGCTGTAAGAAATTACCACAAATGTGGTTGCTTAAAACAACAGGAATGTATTCTCTCACAGCTCTGGAGGCCAGAAGTCCAACATCACTGTCACTGGACCAGAATCAAGGTGGCGGTGGGGCCACACTCACTCTGGAGGCTCTAGCCTCTTCGTCTCCTCTGCCAGCTTCTGGTGGCTTCTGGCATTCCTTGGCTGGTGGCCACAGCTCTCTGATCTCTACCTCTGTGATCACATTGCCTTCTTCTCTTCTGTGATCAAATCATCCAGGATAATCTCTCCATCTCAAGATCCTTAACCTAATCACATCTGCATGGTCCTCTTTTTAAAAAAAGAATTGATACAAGGTAACATTCACAGGTTCCAGGAATTACTACTCAGAACTCTTAAAAGTTTTTTTAATTCCTGAGGAGGGACCATTCTTCAGCCTATGACAGTTACCTATGTTCTTGGACATTTATAGATTGTTCCAACCTTGGAGAAATTATCAGCAGTGTTAATTTCTTCGCAGATTCTAAACTCTTGCTAAATTACTGGGCTCCTTCTTACTTCTTCCCTCCCTTCCCCTTTGCCTCAAGTTTCCCTAATTCCTGCTCATCCAGGATACAGTTTAGGCCATCCTCGGTCTTGCCGTAGGTCACATGCTCATGCCCCAAGGGCTATTTTTCCAAGGGCACATCATAATGTTCTGTTTCTGTCTCTCCTGAGAGGGTTTCTCTTGGGTGTTAAACAGACATATGTTCCTCTCAGTCTCAGCTGGTGTGGCGATGGAGTTGACCTTCGCCACCGCACTACATGCCACACTCTAGTACTTCTTCAGTTGTTTCTCTTGCAGTTTCTAAACAATTGTATTAGTCACAATAACAATAGTACTGTGTCCCCCTTTCTCAAACCCGTATACTTCGGGTCTTGGAAACTTTAACAGAAAGGAAAAATAAAAACTGCTTACAGATCGCGTGTCCCCTGAAAAGTCCCAAATCCTGGGCTTTGTTTTTCATACTAGACAGTCCTTATCTACTTATCATTCACACTCTTGTTTGGCCTCTGTAAAGCTAGGAACCAGGGAGCCCTGTGACCCTGGGGGACTGAGAGCTTTGCTGGAAATCCTGCTGATTAGACCATGGGTGCTGGGATCTGCTGTCAGCTTCCTACTTACTCTGCATCCCATCTTGGCAGCCTCCACATTTGTCAGCAGGGATGTTTGTTTAATAGGTCAACGACACAGTCCCCAGCCCTGGGACAGCTTCTGAGAATACATTAGCAGGAAATTCGATGGCAAATCCAGTCCAAGATATGGTGAGGTGCAGGCCCATGTCACCCTGACTTTCTTTGCAAACCCTTCCAGCATCTGTGTAGAAACTTCCTTTGTTTCTTTACTTCTCAACTCAATGTGATCCAATGTAAAGAACCTAAGGTTTGGCATCCAACAAGCTCATATTTACATCCTTGATCTTCCATTGATAGAGATATAATTTTGTCCAAATTACATAATCTAGTAATTGAGCCTCAGTTTCCCAGTGAGAGAAATGGGCCCAATAAAATTGTGACATAGGTTGCTGTGAGGACTCAAAGAGACAATGGATGGTACACACCTAGCCCAATTACTTCCTGTGGAAGGAAGCACCTCAACACATATTCCCCCTTTTTTCATGCTCAACCTTGAGCATTACTTTTTATTCTGTATTTTTCCCCATAAAGTTCAAAGCCTCCCTCTTAGACTATACTCATAACCTGCCAGTCAGACCATAAGTGAAGGCGGTAGAGATGGACTAAAATTTGAAAATAAATAAAATTTTTCAAATGTGCCCAAGAATTCATCACTTGCGGATTTGTCTTTAAAAATAATAATTGGGGGCTGGGCGCGGTGGCTCAAGCCTGTAATCCCAGCACTTTGGGAGGCCGAGACGGGCGGATCACGAGGTCAGGAGATCGAGACCATCCTGGCTAACACGGTGAAACCCCGTCTCTACTAAAAATATACAAAAAAAAACTAGCCGGGCGAGGTGGTGGCGCCTGTAGTCCCAGCTACTCCGGAGGCTGAGGCAGGAGAATGGCGTAAACCCGGGAGGCGGAGCTTGCAGTGAGCTGAGATCCGGCCACTGCAGTCCAGCCCGGGCTACAGAGCAAGACTCTGTCTCAAAAAAAAAAAAAAAAAAAAAAAAAAAATTGGGGAACAAGGAGACATACACAAGAATAGTAAGTTATAAGTACATATGTATAACTATATACTTAGTTAGCAACCTTATGTTAATAGATGATATTTCTATATATTTAGCCAGATAACACACCAAAGACCATACATGCATTTTCTCATTTAATTCAACCGTTTTTTTTTTCAAGGCAACAAAACATCATACAAACAATATTCTCATCCTCCTTCAAATACAATTTTGAAGTTGATGAGGATCTTTTACAGCCGTTTTATACCTTTGCTGCATATCCATGAACCATATGTAGTGGACAAAATAATACGTTTTCTGTGTTTTTAAGATTTACACAGGTGCTATTGTACTATACATTTTCTTCTCCAACCTGGTCTTTGGCATCAACAGTGTATTTTAGAGATTTATCCATGTATATCTAGTTTATTCATTTAAACTATGATATAATATTCCACTAGATAAAAAACACTCCTATTTATCAATCCATTCTTCTATTAATGAAAAATTAGCATATTTCCAAATTTATACTCTTCCAGGCAGTTATTCAATTACTATTCTTGTGTATGTTTGTTCCCCGATTATTATTTTTAAGATAAATCCCTAAGTCATGAACTACTGGGCACATTTTAAAGACTTTTGTTATCTACCAACAAATTTTACTCCGTGTCCACCACCTTCATTTATGGTTCTGTTAGCAGTTTATGAGAATGTCTATTTCTCCACGTCATTGCTAATATTATATATTGTAATTCATTTTAATTTTTGCTAATCTAATAGATAAAAACAAAATAAAAACAAAAAACTAGCATCTCATTGTTTTAATGTTAATGTCTTTTTTAAGGATGGGACTGAATGTCCACGTACTTATTGGACATTTGTCGTTTTTGTTTTGTGAATTGCTTATTCACATCTATCCTGTTATCTTTACAAGTATGTTGTCCAATTTGCCATTAATTTTTTGGCTTGGTGGTGATTTTTATCTTACAAAACTTTTAACTTAAAAAATGGTCAAATATATCAATATTTTCAACTGGAACTTTTAATTTTTTTAGTCTCTGAGCTCTGTTCAATTATTATAAACTCCTCAATTAGACCTGCTATGTGAAAGACACCAAGGGTCACAAATAATAGTCAGTTATGGCCTCAAAAGGAATTTATAATTTAGTTGTGGGACAAGATATTCAAATAAAACTATGGTCAATAACACAAGCTGTCTATGGTGAACGTCAACACTTGGCACAAAAAATAGGTGATTTCACTTTGACTGTCAGGAACCAGAGCAAGCAGCACAAGTGAACGCTGAATCACAGTGACTAGATTCGTTTAGGCGACTCCTGGAAATGTGGAATATTAGGCATGGAATAGTCCTGAGACCCACCTAATCCAATCCCTCCATTTAAAATAAAAACACATTTTCAGAGGTGACTGCCTCCACAAGCAGCAGCAGCACTAGCCCCTGCCAGGTGCTCTCCTAAGCGCCCTGAAGGTGCCTGAGCCCATCTCCTCCCCAGGCTCTTTCTGCTGCAGCCCTAGCACTGGGAGTGGCTGCCGTGTGAGCTGCCATGGAGATCCCAGCGACACCTGCACTAGAGCCCTGGCTGCTGGGTCTGGGGGCCCTGGCTGTCTGGGCCTGCTCCTGCTGCTCCTCTTCCTCCTGCTCCTCCTCCTGCTCCTCTTCTTCCTCCTGCTCCTCCTCCTCCCTCTTCTCCTCCTACTGCTCCTGCTCCTCTTCCTCTTCCTCCTCCTGTTCCTCCTCCTCCTACTCCTTTTCCTCCTGCTCCGCCTCCTCCTGCTACTCCTCCTTCTTTCTCCTTCTCCTCGTCCCCCTGCTCCTCTTCCTTCTGCTCTTTGTCCTCTTCCTGTTCCTCTTCCTCCAAATGCTCCTTGTCCTCCTGCTCCTCCTCCTTCTGCTCCTCTTCCTCCCCCTGGTCCTCCTCCTTCTCTTTCTCCTCCTCCTGCTCCTCATCTTTCTGCTTCTCCTCATCCTCTGCTTCTCCTCCTCCTGCTCCTCTTTCTCCTCCTTTCTCCTCCTCCTGCTCCTCCTCCTCTTTCTCCTCCTCCTTTTGCTCCTGCTTATCCTTCTCCTCCTGCCCCTCCTGTTCCTCCTCCTCCTCCTCCTTTTGCTCCTCCTGTTCATCCTCCTGCTTCTTCTGCTCCTGCTCCTCTTGCTCCTCTTCCTGCAGCTTCTCCTCCTCCTCTTCTCGCTTTTTCTTCATCTTTATCTTCTTTTCTTCTTCTCTCTCTTTTTCTTTTGAAATCACTATGGACCACAATACGTTGTTACAGTAGTGCAGAGGTCCCAAGTACCTATCATCCAGCTTCCTCCAATGATGACCTCTTACATCATGAAGCAAGGACATTGCTTGGCTCCAGATCATCAACTGGATTACAGCTCTTACTCGTATTTCACCAGTGTTCACATTCACTCATTTTTGTATGTTTTTGTATCTAATTCTGTGATGTTTAATCACATCTATAGATTCATATAATTACCACCACATCAAGTTCCAGAGCTATTCTGTCATTATGGGGAAAGGCACCTTGTATTCCCCTTGTAGTCACACCCTCCTCCTCTTTTCTATGCACTAGCAGCCATTCCCCTGCACTCCATCTCTACAGCAATGCAGTTTTGAAAATGCTGTATCAATGGAATCATGCAGCATGTAACCTTTTGAGATGGGCTTTTCTTCACTTAGCATAATTCCCAAGTTGTTGCATGTATCAACAGTTTGTTCCTTTTTGTTGCTGAGTAGTATTCCATGGTATGGACGCACCACACTTTGTGTTACCATTCACCTGTTGAAGTTTGGGTTGTTTTCAGGTTTTAGATATTACACATAAAGCTGCATGAGTCATATAGCTGGTTGAGTACATTTAAATGAATAACAGTCATACAGATCTTTTAGAAATGAGCTCTCTTAATCTAAGTTAATAGAACAATATACACATTTCAAGGAAAGGTCTTTCCTACCTACATACTTCAGAGGTTGCTTAAAGGGGTGTCTAAAAAACTGACCATCCCCAGGTCATCGTTCTGATATCCTTCAATGATTTCCAGACTTATATTTGGGAAGACCGAGGCTGGTCCCTTTTGTTAGAAGTCACCTGTCCGAAAAACTTAGCTACTAAAATTTGTCATCTGCTAAGTTCATTTTCACCTTGGAGTCATTGTACATCTTCACCTTGTCCTATTGCCTTCCAACCACTCTCTGACATTATCATCCTCACTCATTTGTTCCCTTGTTTGTTGACTGCCCCATGAGAGCTTCATAAAAGCTAGACTTTGCCTTGTTCTCTGTTATTCCCTAGTTTGCAATTGAAGTGCCAGGCACGGAACAGGTGTATAATAGATGTCTGTGAATAAATGTGTTAATGAATTCTATCTTTAATACAGAAAAGAGACTTGTAAAAGGTCTTACCAAAAGACCGGATTTAAGTAAATATAAATAGAGCTTGCCAGATAAATAGAGTGAAGGGAAACCATTCCAGGGCTTGTACTTAGAAAGCCTGAATCAGAACTTCAGCTCTGCCTCTTACTGTCTCGGTATCTGCAGGAACTGATCTAATTTCTTTGCCAAAGTCTCGTTTGCAACATCACCTTCTTCACAGGATAATTGTGAGGCTCAAGTCAGTTTGTGTGAATGTACTTTGTAAGACACTAAAGTGCTATATAAATATAAGGGATTCTTATTGCCATAGTTATCACCTCCTCCTTCTTTCTTCTCCTTCCCTCCCTCTCCTTCGTCATCATTTTCACCACTGCCATCATCATGACCATCTGTACCCTTGGAAGGATAAAAAGCATCCAGGCAACTGCAAATATGAAATCATGGCATTCTCATGACGTTGCAGCCAGTAGAGGGCAACAGTTCCTACCTGCTAAGTCCAATGTCTTTAAACATCAAGTTGAAATATGCATGGCAGCTTATGATCATTTATGTGTCTTTATTTTTAAAGGAAACATGCTCATCACCCTAATCACCCTTCCATTCAGCAATTCCTTCCCAGTATTCTTGTTCAGTACATTGCCTTGTAGCACAGACCTCTTAGAAATGTCTGACTGCTGTGAAAGTTATTTTATTTACTTATTTCAATGGGATTTGCATTCTTGTCCTCCCTTCCTGGTTGCCTGAGTGAGATGCAGTGCAAAATTTGGCTCAGGAATGATGATACAGGCATGATTCTCTTTTGAATATTTATATTCTTGTTGCTGGCATTAGAAGATAGGGTAATTGCTTGTGTTTGATTAGGTTCTCTGAGAATTCTCCCACTCTTTGAGGTGATTCCTATATTCCCTCTTTGCTAAACTGTTGCTGTGTGTATTTCATCCTAGGACTGGTGGAGAGAGTTGTTAAGCTGACCTCTGGAGTCGATCTGATACAGTCTGACCTCCCCACAGTGTGTATCAGCAGGCAGGTCATTGGTGTAGGGACAGACACACTGGGAAGTTGCTGAGGGACTTTATTCCAGAAAGTAAGGGCAGCTGGGTTTTTTTTCTTTTCTGTCTCTGATTCTTGAATCAGGATGGGTTTTTGATCTACTGCGTAACCCTGCTGCCAGGGGACCCACTAGGGTAAAGTAGCACCCCCACCTCAGGATAACCAGAAAGAAAGAGATACACAAGGTAGCCCAGTTTTTTCCACTTAACAAAAGCCAGTCGGGGAATAATCAAACATTAACATTTGTTATTCACTTTAAAGAGGATGGTGTTTGTTTCATCATAGGGTAGAGAGGGGTGGCTGTGCAGTCCTGGGATACTTTTTTTTTTTTTTTTTTTTTTGAGATGGAGACTTGCTCTGTTGCCAGGCTGGAGTGCAATGGCACGATCTTGGCTCACTCCACCTCCCAGGTTCAAGCAATTCTCCTGCTTCAGCCTCCCGAGTAGCTGGGATTACAGGCATGTGCCATAAAACCCAGCTAATTTTTTGTCTTTTTAGTAGAGATGGGGTTTCACCATATTGGTCGGGCTGGTCTCGAACTCCTGACCTTGTGATCCGCCCACCTTGGCCTCCCAAAGTGCTGGGATTACAGACATGAGCCACCGTGCTCAGCCAATACTTCTTTTTTTAATGGAACTCTATTAACATTAGTTCCACACCAGCCTCTTTTATTAAGGAGAACACCATGATATTTAAACAAGAATATTTACACATTTGAGTATCAGTCATTCACTCACTTATCGAATGTCTATAGAAAGCCTACTATACCCTAGAGTTAGATATTCAAAATGAGAAAAAACCAGGACCCTTCCTTGGGGTAACTCCCAGTCTCTGGGGAATGCCAATGTAAGTCATTAATGTTTACAGAGGAGTAGGTGGTGTAACCCAGCCAAGAGCACAGGGCCATGGCAGCTCAGTGGAAATGGTGGTTTGCTCTACCAGCTGGAGGCTTCTAAGGAGATGCCATTGGAGCTGTGTCTATGCAGTATGAGGCATGTTTTGGGGTGAATTTTTATCTTGTTTTACTCCCTAAACAATCCTGGATCATATCTGTAGGAATGCTGAATGGGAAGGATATAGTAAGTTCTGACTATCATTCCCCATCCAAGTCTCACCCAGTTTCACCTGGTGTACGTCATGATTAGGTTTGGCAGTAGTGAATTGGTGATCACTTTGCGATGTGCTGGCGTATACTTCCTGAGAATTAAGGATGGGAAGCCAGATCTTTAGTTTAGGACATCTTTGGGAAAATGCCAGCTTGGCCAAGCAGAGAAATGACTAATTTTTTTTTTTTTTTAAGTAAAGACCATACTCATTTCTCCCCAAGACAGAGCATGCCTCTTAATATTTTGCCATGATGGCTTTGGGCCATTTAGAAAAAGTGCTGACGTAGGGAGAGGACACTGCAAGCTTCAGATCGAAGGGGTCCTGCCCCAGGGAAAAAACCTCAACTTTCCCACTGAAGTTCTATGTGACTGGAGGTCATTCATCTTGACTTTTTTGGAACCATAATATCCTGTATACTGATTTGGTCCTTTTGCAAAGCATCGTCTTCTCAGTGATGATTCCCAGGATATTCCTAAGAAAGTTTCAAAGGCAAAAGCCTTCTTGCACCTTGCATCCTCTGTAACTCTGAGCCTGCTCTTTGGAGCGGTGGGTATTGGGCTGCTACTCCTTGGTGGGGAAAGCAAACAGGCTGACACATCCGCAGGGTGACCAAAGCTGCACACCCTCCAAGAGGTGATCCAGCCCGGAGCAGAGCCCGGCCCCGGGGACTGCACGGCCCACACTCCTAGGCTCGGAACATTTTAGACTCATGCTGACTTGGCTCTGGAGCTGGCTGTAGCCAGCTGGGACACTGAACCATTTGCTTGTTCTGTTGACAGCCCTGAAGAACTGGAGCCCTTTGCCTGTGGGTGAAGTCTAAATTTAGCCCCAAAGAAGTTGCCTTCCCATTTTGCTGGAGAAAAGCTCTTTTCACAGGAATGGGCCTCTGCTTTGATTAAGTGGGAGGACCCACATCTGGGAATACATAAACTTTATTGTCCTTGGATGACAAAACGGTTTCCTTGCCTACTGGTTTTCCGCCTTTTTAGCCTGGGGTGTGATCATCTATGCTTATGACTGTGTTGGCTGGGGCAAGTCGTTTGGCTGTGGCCAGGGCTCCCGACCCTGAGCCTAAGCCGGAGTCAACACCTGGGGATGTTGTCTTGTCCCCACTTCACCTCTTGAGGCCCAGCTCTGTGAGTGCAGATGTGACAGAGAGCAGGAGTCTGGGTCTCTGTGAATGATCCCGGGAGAACATGAGGCCCAGGTTAGTACCCCCTTGGACCAGATCCTAGGCTGGCAGGAGGCCTGAAACATCCCAGGGCTTTCCCGTAAGGCTTCAGGATCCAAGGTCCCAGTGCACACCCTGAGCCCATGCTAGAGTGAACACAAGACTTCCATCTTGAAAAGACACCAGCCCTAAGGGGTTCTTTGGGAAAGGCTTCTAGAATCCCTCCTGGCCCAGAATAGGCCCCTTCAGCAATTCCCTGCCCTAGAACCCCCCTGCCATTTTCATCTTGTTTGAATACTTTGGGGAGTTGCTGAGTGAATATTATCTTAAAAGTCAGTTCCCCTAGGGCACGTTCAGATCCCTTTTGATCCATGTTTCTTTTGTTGTTCAGTGATGCAGGATCTGGTTACCTTGTCCATGTAAGAACTTCTGAAATGTAGGGCAAAGAGCACTGGACCTGGACTCAGAACAGCTGGGTTGCCGGGTGGTCTGGCTTTATTGCTTATTTGTGGTATGACATTGGGCAAGGTACCTTCTCCGAGCATCTGTTTCCTTGTCTGGAAAATGGTAATAATAAGACCATATTCACAGCTTTGCTGTCAGCAACAAGTGAGAAGATGTTACACATTTTCAAATGCTCTTTGTAAAAGTAGATTGCATTCTCTATTAAGTAATCTTGGCTGGTAGAAAGCATTTGCTTGGATTTGACTGGTTCCTTCCACCCCATGGAAATCTCTTTTCTCTCAAAGAGTCCCTTAAAGGACACCGGGAGCTCATTAGATCAAGGGAACTCCTGCTTTGTTTGGACCGTTCTGTTTCCGCTTTTGTTTGCTCTCTTGAATCTCACTTTGTTTTCTGAAGAATGATGATGAGGAGGACCAAGATGTCATGACCTTTTGGATTGGTTCAGCCAATGTTTTGCTGAATATCCATAAGCAGATTCTATCTGGCCTGTCTTTATAGTTCAGTTTCTTGATCTGTAGAATGGATACTAGGGTACCCATAAGCAGGTCTTGAGAAATGATGTAGTGGGAACTCAGAGAGGCAAACTGTAATCATTTCAATGCTGTGGTCATTATGCAAGTCTGGCATATTTTCTGATCAGAACCTAGCATTTGGCTATGTTTCCACGCTCTTCTGCACAGCACTCAACGGTAAATATGCAGTATCAAGTTTTCCCATTTAATAAGAATTCATGGGATAGAAAGCAATTAGGTTAAGTCTAAAAGAAACTAGGCTCTGGACAAGGAAGAATTGGAGGGATACCCTCTTGCTGTAATTTTCCAGGATGCCCTGGACATCCCCCAGAAGTCGTTAGTATGGAAAGATCTCAGGAACATTTTATAGGCTAGTAAAACAATGCTTGAGGGGTGGTTGATTCTTTAGAATTTATCTGCATGGCTGACGTCACCCTCTCAGCACAGGGAGCCAAACTGTCTCGATGTCTGTGGCCCGTTTCTGAAATTATTTCCCAGTAGTTAATCCCAAGTGACCCTTAAGACCACTTCCCTGTCAGAAATTGTTGGTTTGCAATGAGAAGTGGCCTTTTCTGGGCCAATGAAGCTCATGCTTCCAGCTGAAATCGAAGGGAAATTGATGGCTTCTCTGGCTGAGGACTTCTCCCCTGCAGACCCACGTCTGGACTGCCCAAGCTTCCTAGTTTAAGTCTCTTTGCCTCCGCTAGTTGTAGTGACTGTCACCCTCACTAGCTGTACCCCTGCACGGGGGGCCAGCATGATTTTTGGCTCCCTGCTTACAGGACTGGAATGTGGCTTCCTTCCACAGTAGACAGGGAAGCAGCTTGATGTCTCTAGAAGCTTGTTTAGCCTCCAGCTTTGTGGTAGTTGACGATGTCACATCATCTTTCCTAAGTTTTAGTTATTGCAAAATGGTGTTTATTTTTATTTGGGGACTTGGAGGAAAAAGAGAGAGCAAGGAAGAAGGAAACCAATGAATATGTACTGAGTACTTACTATACACCAGGCACTGTGCTTAAACATTTTAATGTACATGATCACTTAGTTCTTAAAACAACTCTCTAAGGTAGGACATTACAAATCTCATGTTATGGATCTGGAAACTAAGGTTTGGAGAGAGAAAAATAAAATGAAGAGTTATGCCATGCAATAGACTGAATGTTTATGTCCCTATAAAATGCATATATTGAAACCCTAACCCCAGAACTGATGGTATTAGCAGGTGCAGTCTTTGGAAGGTGATTAGGTCATGAGGAAGAAGCCTTCATGACTGAGCTTTATAAAGGGAGCGATCTTGCCCCTTCTACTGTGGGAGGACAAAGCAGACAGGTGCCTTCTATGAATCAGGAAAGAGGCCCTTACCAGGCATGGAATTGGCCAGTGCTTTGGCCTTGAACTTCCCAGCTTCCAGAACTCTGAGAAATAAGTTTCTGTTGTTTATAAGTCACCCAGCTTATGGCATGTTGTTATAGCAGCCTGAATGAGCTAAGGCATATGGCTTTTCTTGGATTGGGGGTTGACTTCTCAATAGAGGTGGTGTCATGTTGTGCTGGGAAGATTGGGACAATGATTCCAGTGGCACGCTACCAGGGACCCACCGGGATCATACTCGACAGGTCCAGTCCTATCAAGAGGCCAACGTGAGGCAACCCAAAAGCATGATGGGGTTTTCTAGGCAAACCACTCTCCCACTTAACCCCATTTCCCCAAATATTGCCATTCCTCACCTCTGTGACAGGGTGACTCTTCAGAGACCAGCGGCTCCCAGAAGCCGCTACAGATCCCCAGTGCTGGGAGCCAGCAGTGTTCCCAGCTCTTTATGTTGTCCAGACCAGCCTCGGGAACCAGGCCGCGCTCTCCAGCTGGCCAAGCCCTGGGGGTGACTCATCTGGCCCCTGAAGCTGTGCATCAGCACGTCCTTCTGCCTGCTGCTGCCTCAGTGTGGCCACAGCTGCCTCAGGGGACCGTGGAGGCTGGCTCCTGACCCGGGCTGCTGGCAGGGAGTGTCCTGGAGGCCGCGCGCTCAGCCAGCATGTCCCCCTCATTCCACCAGCCCTGCCCACCTTCCTCGCCTGCAGCCGAATCCTCATGACTAAGGGTGTGGAAGAGGATTCCTTTTTCCACAAGCCCATGACTGAGCTGGGACAGGAGGGATCTGCAGTCCCCCTTCACTCAGAGACAGCAAAGACTTTTATCCCCCAGAGACAGGAATCCCCTGGCTGTGAGGTGGTAAGCCTGGGGAGCGGCTGCCGCCGGCTGTCCTCAGGAAAGGTCTGCCACTCTCCGACCTGATGTTGACCTGAACTCCAGGGACAGCCACTCCCCTGCCATTTGCTCCCGCAGACAGAGAGTGGGACGGATGACATCATGGCACTTTTTGGAGTGCTGAAGTGAAGTTTTGACAAATTCCAAGGGACATCAAAGTGCAGAACAACAGCCAATACATCATAGCCTGTCACCAGGGCCCCCACCCCTGATTATCACATTAAATCAGCCGGTGGGCACATTTCAGCTGAAACTCAACAGACGCCTACTGGAACTCACAGTTTCTCCTTCCAGAGTTCAACAAATATGGCAATGGTTACATTTTAAAATCTGTGTTTTCTATTCTACATTCAGTCTCTCTCTCTCTCACACACACACACACCACACACACATACACACGCGCACACACACACACGTTACTAACTAAAAAACAGAAGCATGTTGCTAGAGAATGCCAGATAACTGGGATTATGTTGTGCAGTAGAATAGAATGCTGATTTGGATTCTAATCCTAGCTCTGCCACTTAATAGCTCGATATCTTTAGCAAGTTAGTTAACACCTCTGAGCCTTAATTGTCTCAGGGTAAAATAAGGGCAATAACATTTCTATTTCCAAAATTGTGAGCATTGGTTGGGAGAGCAGTTCAACCTTAGTTCTTGCCTGGTAACTGTGGACAATATTTGCTAGTCATAAAGTTTTGTATTTATTTCTTGATGTGTTTATTGTGTGTTCCTTTTTGAACATCAGAAAGATAAGACATTATTTCCTCCTCCAGGTTTGCTGAGAAGTGTTTGTGGATAAGCTGAGGGTAGGGCATCTATGGCTCGGGTTTCAGGCTATGGGGGAAATATCTGCTGGGCTGTTATTTCCCTGGGTAAATTCTCACCGAGGTGGGGGGAGCAGAAGGTAATTTCAGAAAGAGCTTGTGTTGATCTTTCAAACTGTTTCTCCCAAACTCTGGAGTATCCAAAGCGAGCAGGGTTATCTGCCAGAATGTCTCAGAAAGATAGCAGGCATGTGAATTCTACACTAACAATAGGGCATAAGACATTTCACGTTTCTTGTGTTACTTTCAGCTAAATTTGATCTGCTACTGTAGCCATCCTGCCAGGCTGGTAGGAAATTCAGTTGCAGACCTTCCTGTAATGGCCCTTCCTCTCAGTTCCTGTGGACATTCACCCAGATCATTTGGATAGAGTCCTCTGGTCTTCGGTTCACAGGGGTGACTACTGATGTGTTCATTTGCTAAGTCCTCATGCTCCTGGAAGTCCACCATTCCTTGGCAGAGCTTTGTCATTGCTACAATTTCTCCCTAAGGCCCTGCTGCCTCCTGAGGATTGCCAGAGAAGGAGAGCCTTCACACCTAGGATCACAGCTCCCTTCCCTTCCAGTCCTGGGGGAGGCACTAGAATCCTTTGAAGGCTCCCTTTTCTATCAGGACTGTCTCCCTCTCCACCTTTTGGAGAAGATGAAGGGTAATCTCCCTTAAGAGAGCCTGTGGAGACACAATGATGGCCTCTGTTCCTTAGGAGTGGGGGAAAGATAAGTTATCTAGGTTAACTAGGATTAACTAATTCTGTTACTGAGATGGGTGACAAGATGGGATTGGGGAATTTGTTTGGGGACTCAGTGAGGACACGCAGGAGACAGATCTAAAGAATCACATGTGAAATGGACGGGGTTCTGATCCCTCTAAAATATCTGTTGCTTTCCTTCTTCCACTTCAACCCCTGCCCCCACTATAATTATTCTGTCTGTTTTTGGAGACAGAATCTTGTTCTGTTGCCAGCCTGGAGTGCAGTGGCGTGATCTCGGCTAACTGCAACCTCTGCCTCCCGGGTTCAAGAGATTTTCCTGCCTCAGCCTCCTGAATAGCTGAGACTACAGGTGTGTGCCACCACGCCCAGCTAATTTTTGCATTTTTAGTAGAGATGGGGTTTCACTATGTTGGCCAGGATGGTATCGATCTGTGGACCTCGTGATCTGCCCACCTCAGCCTCCCAAAGTGCTGGGATTACAGGCGTGAGCCTGTAATATCTTTAGTATTCTAAAGATAGAAGAAGCCAATTCTTCTATCTTTAAAAGGTAACCCAGGTTGGGAGGGAAGGCTGGGAGCACAGTAGAAGACAGAACTACTTTGTTTAGCCCCAGAACCAGCAGCAGATATTCCCTGCCAATCACACGGCACTCACCTCTTTGTGTAAATTTAGAAGGTACTTGCCCAGGAACAATCTGGCTTGACTGTCACAGCCATCCTGCAAGGAAAGTGGGGCAGTTATTAACCCCATTTTCCAGATAAGGAAGCTGAGGCTGACATCGATTAAAAGACTTGCCCAAAGTAACCAAGCTGCGGAGGGGCAGAGCAGCAGGACATAGCATCCAGGTCTCTTGACTTTTGCTTCAAGAGCCCACAGCCTCACTCGGTGCTTAGATGAGGCTTTGGCTCCATCCATCAGTGATTTGTGATGTTTGCCTTTTGCCAAAGAGGAGGATGGCTGAAGAGCCAGTGCCCTGGCATTCTGGACTCTTGTCAGTAGATTTTGTCTGATTCTTGCTCTGATGCTATTCTTTGTTATTTTCAGGAAGGGGAGCTAGATGTAGAATACATTTCTTTTTCTTGGTAACGTGAACAGCAGGAAGCAAGTAGAATACAATTTTTATGAGAGAATATGCTCTGGACTTTGATTCATATCTGGTGGGTCCCAAAAGACCAGGTTACTGCAGATTTAAGACCGTGTTGCAAATTCGGCATTCATTCAATAGGACTACCTTAGCAAGGGGAGTAATTTTATAAAATTATCAATTCAGTCTCAAAGAATACTAGCAGGAAATGTATTTCTGACTATTTAGAAGTGACTCATTATGGGACTACTTGAAAACTATATATTATTTTTATCAGTAAAAATTGCCTATGGTCAATGTTATCTCTTCACATCCAGGGATTCTAAGATCCGGTTACCCATTTCCCTCAAAGAAGCAGACAGCAAAGGCAGGGAAATGAAAACCCACCAAACTTTCTGCAAGGCTGACACCACCTCTAAACCCCACTGCAAACTGATAACACCACACCCTCCTCTGCAAATAACAGAGGGGCAGATAAGATGAACATTTTCATTCCTATTAGCAATCATTTCCAGTCAGTGAAATGGCAGAATCAGAAGAGGTTCCACAACCAGAAAATCTTGGCTGGAGTTTCACCATTAGGAATAAAACAGAAAAACTAAAGAGTGCCCCAGATAGCCTTTCTTAGGGGGCTGTGTCAGATAGGTGCTTTTGAATATTTAAAACAAAGGATGGCTGAGAGTTCTGCAGTCATTTCCCAGTTAAATATCAGATGGCATAAAATATTTTTATAGAAAGTACAGGCCCAGGTGCAATGACTCATGCCTGTAATTCCCACACTTTGGGAGACCGAGGTGGGCAGATCATTTGAGGCCAGGTGTTCAAGACCAGTCTGGCCAATATGGCGAAACCCCGTCTCTACCGAAAATACAAAAATTAGCCGGGTGTGGTGATGTGCACCCATAATCCGAGCTAGGTCGGGAGGCTGAGGCATGAGAATTGCTTGAACCCGGGAGGCGGAGGTTGCAGTGAGACGAGATGGCACCACTGCACCTCCAGCCTGGGTGACACAGTGACACCCTATCTCAAAAAGAAAAAGAATACATAATCCACTTTTCATTAGCTGGTATTTGGCCTCACCAAGGTGAAGCAGGAAAAGGAAATTCTATCTGTATCAGCCAGATTCTCTCAGACTCAGGTATTCACTGCACTGCACGAGGGACCCTGGTGTCCAGACTGTTGAGCATACCAGACTAGTGAATGCCCTTCCGAAAGGGCCACCATGCAGCAGGGCTTCCCATCGGAGAGCTGTGGTCCCAGCCAAGGCAGCTCTCAGGGCTTCCTCCACCACTCTAGGGAGGTGGCCCAGATCTGTCTCTCCCAAACAATGCCTGGGTTTGACACTTCCTGAGAAAGCAGAGATTGTTCTCTTTGTATGCCACGGCTCTGGAATGCAGCTCTTCCTGTAAGGAAGACAATGGTCTTTAGGGGAAGGCTAGGACTTGCAGGAGGTAAGATTTGAACAGCAGAGCTGGGAGCTAGCTTTGCTGCTGAGGGAAATGGTGGGCACAGAACCCCCACGGTGGGCGAGTTGGGGTGCAGGTGTGCCTGTGGGCTGGCAGGTGACTCTGCCTGGAGCATTGCAGGGGTGAGGAGGAGATCAAGGAGTTAAGAAAGGTAGTCTAGGGGGAAGGGCCCAGAGTTTTCAACACCAGCCTTAGGAATCTGGGACATATGTACTATCCTTTGCCATTCAAAATGTGTCCTGGGACCAACGGCATCCTTGGACTTGAAAGCTTGTTAGACACATAGAAGCCCGGGCTCACCCCAGGCCTGCTGAATCACAACCTGCATTTTAACAGGACCCCCAGGAAATTTCTATCCTCCTTCAAGCACTGCTCTAGGCTAAGAGAAAGCACAAACAATTTTTAGAGCTGGGGTTAAAGGGATGGGAGGAGTGTTTGGGAATGAGGCCACTGGGGTGGTTAGAGAACACTCACTTGAGAGTTCTGCAACAATGCAGGCATGAGCAGCCAGAGTGAGGGAGGGGGCGGGGGCAAGTGAGACAGGTCTTTCCCCACAAGCCACAAGGCCAGAGGCACGCCTCCCGCCCTGCCTCCACCTCAGGTGGCAGGAATCTTGTTGGTGATCCGTCCAGACATTGTGTGTTGTGGAAGTGGACATCGCGGCATCTGTGTTTTTGAAGTCAGATTTCATTGCTGTGGTTTCTATGCCTGACCCCCCGAAGTTTTCGCTCCTGTTGCCACAGGGAGCCGGGAGAGCACAGAGCGCTGCTGCCGGTGCCCTGCAGCCACACAAACATGCTCCTGCTCCTGGCGGAGCCAGAGCTGCTGGGAAAGACATTTCGGAAGTTTCCTGTGGTTGCAACAAATTGTTCAAATCTGCACTGGAGCACCGCTGTGACCTGTCTTTCTCCATCTTAGGGCAACCAGCTCCTGAAACTGGAAACTCCCTAGCACCTCCTCACCCTACCCCGCAGGCTCTCCTTGTGGAGGGGGTGGGGGTGGGGTGTTGTCTGGAATGCCTGGCCTCTCTGTCCAAGCATGACAGCCTTGCCCCATGGGTGGCGCAGACTCAGTTTCCCATGCATCTTGCCCCAGGGAGGAGGTGGGGGGTTCCTTCCATAGACATGGTGAAGAATAAGGGAGGTAGTGATCGTCTCTGGGATCCAGTTAAATCTGGGTCTGCAGGCAGAAAGAGGCTGGGGGGCATGGAGAGAGTGATCAACTGGAAGATTCTAGGGTCCTCAATTTTGAAAGGTAACATGATACCCTGGAAAGGGCATGAACTTAGTTGTCAGTCCGTCCCTGCCTTTTCCAATCAAAGCTGAGTAGCCACGGCAAATTAATGATCATCTCTGAGTTTCAGTCTCCTGTCTAAAATGAGGTGATAATAGCTTCTCGAAGGTTGTGAGGCCCTGAACATGCTGCCTGGCACATAGATGGCTAATCAATATTTTCCTAACCTTCCCTTCTCTGAAGTTACTACCTCTCTCCTCCTGGGGTCTTGCAAATAAACTTCTGAATTAAATAGTTCCTGCCTGGTAGTTTGTATCAACTGAAGGAAGACAAATCTGGAATATGACATTTTGAAATCGAAGGCTACATTTAAAAATAAATGTAACCATTGGCTTTCTGGAAGGATGAAATGAAACCAGACTGCTTTTTGGAAGGGAGTCTTTTGGGGCTTCCTTCAATGAACAGACTGGAGTGTAATTAGTTATTTCATAGCAAATGGGTTCTCTCAAGACATAAATACAATTTAAAGCAGTTTGTTCTAGGGTCTACAGTTTCAACATTGCCCATTGCATTCATGTTTCTACCCTTAACTTGCCAAGTAAACCCATAGTTTGTTAGTTCAAACACTAATCTCTGATCAGTCTCATTTATTCTAAATTTGTTTTCACACAGTGACTTCCACAACTCAAGGTATTTTCTATTCTTTGCTCTCTGGAGACTGAGAGGTTATCAGTTGTGGAAAGGCTTCTACGAGTTTTCCTCTAATATAGTCCTGGGGAATACAGAAGCCTCCTCAAATGAATGGTCGGACTCACCTTTTCCCAGGACCATAAAAGTATATATTTTTGTTTCCTATCCTAAATACAGTGTAACTCACTCCTCGTTTTTCCTGGGAGATTGTGGTAATACGGAGAGGCCTGGGGGGTCTCTGGGATAAAGCAACTTGTAAAACGACTATGGGGGGATTCCAGATCTGACTTAATCAACATTTCTCAAGATCCGTAGACCAATAAAACTGTTTGCTTTCTTGCCACAGTTCCACCGGCTGATTTATTTCTCTTACTTGGCTGAAGCTGTCGCTGCTCAAAGCAGTTCATTTGTCAGGTCGAGAGAATTACAATGCACAGGACCTCTTGCTAGTGCTATCTCAGTTTATAAATTTCACGAATCACAGTTTATTGCGGTGCACCCCACAGAGTCTCCTATTAATAAATTGTGGCTCATCAGCAAAAGCACGTGTCTATGGCTCCCTTGGACATAGGCTTAGGGTCCTGGAGCGGCCGCACAGGCTGCATGTGGCCAACACACAAACGTAGCCGGGCCGGCTCCCGCAGCCTCTGTCTGAGTCTCCCTTTACTTGCAATGACTCTCTGCATGGCCTGGTTTCTTGTTTTCACCTCTGCAGGGATGCCATGTAAAGGAGGCCAGACACTACCTGTGTATGTTTGTGTTGTGGTGGGGAGGTCCGGGCCATAGGAAGAACTTAATTCCTTCCAAAATCTACAGATTTCTCCCTAATTGATTTCATCCACCTGTGGGTACAGAGTTTCATTAATAGTGCAAACCTTTTGTTCACTGACTCCCATCCCAGCCACCAGCACCACCTCAGCTAGAGCTTTCTGGGCGTCCTTGGGGTTTTTCACGTGCTCTCAGAAGCGAGTCCAGTAGTGACTTGCCCAAGTAGTCAGGTCGGCTCCTCCAAGGCACCTTCCATTTCCTTCCTTCCACCTGCGCTGGCCTCTTCTGCTGGGTGTGTGCAGTTCCCACGGGACATTCTATATCTTCCACTCTCTCTGTCTGCTACTGACACCTAAGTCCCGACTGGGGCTGCACTTTGCTCCCCCAAATCCATATGTGAAATCCTAGCCCTCAGTACTTCAGAGTGTGACTGTATTTGCAGAGAGGGCCTTTAACATGTAATTAAGGTAAAAGGAGTTTGTTAGGCTGGTCCTTAATCCCATGTAACTGATGTTCTTATAAGGAGAAGAAATGTGGGCCCAGACACACACAAAGGGAAAGACCATATGAAGACACAGGGAGAAAACGCTCACCTGATAGCCAGGGACAGGGTCCTCAGAAGGAACCAGCCCTACCTTGGAAGAAGTTGACATGCTGATCTCAGACTTCCAGCCTTCAGAATGGTGAGAAAATATATTTCTGTTGTTGAAGTCACACAGTCTGGTACTTTGTCATGGTCATCCCAGGAAACGAATACAATCTGCTACCAAGAAATGTCTTCATGACGACCAGCTGGGTACCGGTGGATGTCAAGTCAGGGATGACAGCTTGCAGCTTCTGCTGATGCTTGCCCTCGGAGAGGAGCCCCCAGACCCTGCTGTTTGTGCCAATGTCATTCAGTGTTTGTGGAGTAGCCCAGGGGTCCCCAACCCCCGGGGCCATGTATCGGTACCAGTCTATGGTCTGTGGCCTGTTAGGAGCAGCAGGAAGCGAGTGGCAGGTGAGCGAACCTTACTGCCTGAGCTCCGTCTCCTCCAGATCAGCTCACCCACCGCATTAGATTCTCATAGGCGTGTGAAGCCTTTTGTGAACTGCGCATGCGAGGGATCTAGGGTGCATGCTCCTTATGAGAGTATAATGTCTGATGATCTGAGGTGGAACAGTTTCATCCAGAAACCATTGCCCCCTGCGCCCGTAGTCTGGAAACATTGTTGCTTTCCCTCCCTGCATGCGCTCTAGTCACTCTGGAGTCATTATCCCAGAAGTGATCATCACTTTCAGTTCGAGCGAGAGGCTGGGGCCATTCAGGTGACCCGGGAATCACAGTGATCCTATGTGGTGGGAGCTGGAGCTGTGGAGGAGATGGACACTGACTGGAGATGCCACTCAAGGCTGAGAGAGGAGGGAGGAAGGTCCCTGGCTGCTCTCTTCCTCCCACCCTCAGGCTCTTGTCAGTGTCTCCTTGGCTGAGCCCCCTGGGATCTGGGGCAGCTGGGGAAACACAGCCTGCAGGGGTCAGCTCCTGCCATAGACAGTTGAGCAGGAAATGGATGAGGAGTGGCTCTAGGGGCAAACAGGCCCAGGACTAGGGTTCCTTTCATAGCTGTCTATTAGTTTCTTGTGGCTGCTGCAGCAACTGACTAGACACTTGGATGGCTGAAACAGCAGACATTTATTCCTGCAGTTCTGGAGGCCAGACATTCAAAATCAAGGCATTGCCAGGGCCATGCTTCCTTCAGAGGCTCCAGGGGAGGTCCTTCTATGCCTCCTTCAGGCTCTGCTGACTCCAGGTGCACCTTGGCTGGGGCTGCATTACTCCAATCCCTGCTGCCTCCTGCACGTGGCCTTCTCCTTTCCTCTGTATGTCTCTCCTCTGTGTGGCATCTTTCTCTATGTGTCATTGGACTTAGGGCCCACCCAGATTGCAAAGATCCCTTATCCAAACAAGGCCACATTCACTGCTTGTAGGGCTTAGGATGTGGGCATATCTTTTGGGGACCACCATTTCACCCACTGCAACCTCCTTAATTTTGTTCAAGCTGTTCCTTCAACCTAGTGGCCCCTACCCTCCTCCTTCTAGAAAAATCCTTCAAGTCTCCTCTCAAGTGTCACCTTCAGCATGAAACCTTGCCTGAACGACATGATCAGACCCACTTACCATCTCTCCTGGGACCCCATAGTTCCTTGTTCTTGTACATGGCACTTATCACCTTGATAGTCCACTGGCAGCTCCTCAAGGGCAGAGCAGGGCCTGTGGCCTCTGCTCCAAGGTCCAATGTCACATCTCAGTTCCTTTCTTCCATGAGGACCAAGACCCTGTTGTCGCCGGGCGCGGTGGCTCACGCCTGTAATCCCAGCACTTTGGGAGGCCGAGGCGGGCGGATCACAAGGTCAGGAGATCGAGACCATGGTGAAACCCCGTCTCTACTAAAAAATAGAAAAAAATTAGCCGGGTGCAGTGGCGGGCGCCTGTAGTCCCAGCTACTCGGGAGGCTGAGGCAGGAGAATGGCGTGAACCCGGGAGGCGGAGCTTGCAGTGAGCCGAGATTGCGCCACTGCACTCCAGCCTGGGCGACAGAGCGAGACTCCGTCTCAAAAAAAAAAAAAAAAAAAAAAAAAAAGACCCTGTTGTCTAGGCTCCAGTCTTCTCTTCTTGTTTTGGGTCAAAACAGCTTCCTTACACCCTCCTGAGCCTCACATGGCTCTGCCCTACATCTGCTGGACACTTGCTAGGCACCTCATAAGTCTGGGATTTGTCTCCAGTTTGCCTGAATCCCCCTCCTTCCCGGACCTACATCACACGTGGCTGCCCAGAGCAGTCCTCATTAAGAAGTACAGCTGTTGACAAAGTCTTGTCAGAAACAAGCATGGTCAGGACCAGAAGTTGGGAAAGAAACATTCAATTTCGATGGTCACAGTACTTCTGGTAGAGGAATTTGATCTGGAATCAGGATAAAGAATGGGGCTATACCCTAAAAATTCAATTAAAGCCGGTAGGTGCTTTCCTTTAACAAGCAATTATTGTATTTTGTTCTACTAAGTATTTAAAAAGCCTCCTAAAGTCCTGTAGAGATAAGCTTTGGTTACCTGGAACACTTGGGAAATGGGGAGCACTATTCTTTTAATTTTATGGTAACCAAAACCCCCTTTTGGGTTTTAATTCTTGATGCAGTTTTGCCTTAACTGCATATATCTTTTCTGTTTTAGGAAGCAGAGCAAATGGGATGCACGCTTTTTGCTCATGCAGTAGAGGACTAGGGCTGTAGCTTTGGAACTTGAGCTGAGAAATCTTGGGTCATGACCTTAATAAAATATTAACCAGGTGCAGTGGCTCTTGCCTGTAATCCCAGCTCTTTGGGAGGCTGAGGCAGGATGATTGCTTGAGTCCAGGAGTTCAAGACCAGCCTGGGCAACATATATACATATACATCATATACATATACATATACATATACATATACATATACATATACATATACATAACTTAGCAAGGCATGGTGGCTATAGTCCCAGCTACTTGGGAAGTTGAAGCAGGAGGATTGCTTCAGCCTGGGAGGTCGAGAATGCAGTGAGCCATAATCGTGTCACCGCATTTCAGCATGGGCAGCAGAGAGAGACACTGTCAAAAAAAAATCATTTTTTTTTTCTGTTTTTTTGAGGTGGAGTCTCATTCTTGTTGCCCAGGCTGGAGTGCAATGGCACGATCTCGGCTCACTGCAACCTCTGCCTCCTGGGTTCAAGCAATTCTCCTGCCTCAGCCTCCCGAGTAGCTGGGACTATAGGCATGCACCACCTTGCCTGGCTAACTTTGCATTTTTAGTAGAGACGGGGTTTCTCCATGTTGGTCAGGCTGATCTTGAACTCCCAACCTCAGGTGATCTGCCCACCTCGGCCTCTCAGAGTGCTGGGATGACAGGCATGAGCCACCGCACCTGGCCAAAAAAAATCCTTTTTATCAACTTGTTTTTTGGGGCATTTTTTTTTCTCCAAAAGTGGAGGACAGAAAACAGCCAATTAAACGAAGGTTTCTTTTGCTGATGTCTAATTAATTTTGGCTTTTTTTATGAAGTGCTAAGAATAATTTCTGAGCAGTAATCAATTGCATCTCTATAGAGGACAGAGAGTATTATAAATATCGCCATAAGAAAAATGTTTTGGCCACTTCTCTATGTTTCCTTCTGTTTGGCTGCTGGTAGTGTTAGGGGTGTGTGTGTGTGTGTGTGTGTGTGTGTGTGTGAGACTATGTGCAGGTGCAACTGAGTTAACCTAAGGTGAATAAACCCTACAGTGGAGTGAATGGGAAAAGCAGTGGATTAAATGTCAGCAAGCCAGGACTTTTTATCCTTCTCTTTATTACTTATCAGTGCTACGACCTTTGGCAAGCACATTTAGCATGTCTATTTTCTCATCTAAAAATGGGAGTAGTTCTTATCTCAACCTGCCTTATGGGATTACCATGGGAATGCAATCACACGGTGTGAAAATGCTTCATAAAGAAAGCACTGTGCAGACTTCCTATGGCATTACTATGACACCGAGTTCTGGGAAGAAAAGTGGAGGGTTTTCTAGAGGACCACTCTTGGTCATTTGTCTTATTGCCATTTTCCTTCCCAACACTAATCCTGCTTTTGTCTCACCTGGTTTGTGCGTTGGGCTAATCACCTGCAGGCTGCTGCGTCATGGCCTCATCTCCAGCTTTGCTCCTCCCCCTCCCTTGCCTCTTCTTTCTACAGCCAGCCCTGCGCTGCCAGCCGGCTCCACCCTGGTACACAGCCATTTGTTATGTTCCAGGAAGAAGCTAAACTCTGCTCCCTTTCACCCAACATAAAACCTTGATGTCTCCCTTCTGTTGAAAAAAACAGAGGATTAGACGCCAGAGAGACACTATATATGGTTTTTCTTTGACTGCTGGAAAAGATAAGTGTCTGACAAGAGACAGGAATTGTTTGCCTATAAATTGAGTGCCAGCAGGTTTATCGCTGACCGCTGTAGATTATGTTGAGCGGAGTAATCAGAAGGAAGAATGGGAGGCTACAATAACACTGCAATAGCAGCGATTTGGACTCCACAATCAAACCCTCCTTGACTTATGCACCCTGGGTGGAAAGTACTTATGTTACAAAACAACAGGAGGTCCTGGCCCCAAGTTACTTATGTGTCTCACAGGCAGTGAGGCGGTCCCTCGCCAGTTAGATTGGTAAGCTCCTTGGCTGGGTCCGATGTCACCTGAGAGGGCTAGATGGGATGGTGGGGATGGAAAGGGCTTCCTCCCACAGGGCATGGCACTGGCCCAGAGCCAGAATCCAGAGGGCTGCTGAGAAGGGCAGTAAATGCCTGGTGCAGAATAATATTTGGGCAGGGTGTTTCTTGAACCATGGGTGGCCGGTCGTTGTCTATGCTTCCCTCCTCCTGCAATTCTGGATGCTGCAGGTGATAAATAACTTCTTCAGTCCTAGTGGCGCCCAGTGTCTTCTTGGAGGACCCGAGTTGGCCCCCAGATGAGGTCACCATGAGGGCTACAAATCACATTAGTGGAGCCCGAAGGGCTCATGACAACTTCCGTGGACCCTAAGGCCTTTCTGCTTGGTTGGTGCCGTTAGTATGGTGCCGCGGTCTAGAAGGTGAGGTCCCCTCCCAAACAGTCCTGTGGATGGCGGGGAGGCACTGGCATGGCCAGGGAGCTGCGATGGCCCTCTGAGTGTGGAGCTCAGTGACATTAATGCTCCGCCAGCAAGCGTGCATCAGCTCCAGGAGACTCCTGCTCCCCCAGCTTGTCAGTGGGTTTGCTTTCTTGATAAATCACCCTCATGAACAAATGGATTTGGCTAGATAAGTGTCTCTTGATCATGTATGTTACTCCCATTATGCCTTATTTGTCACTCCAGTGGGCTCACAAAAGGGACAGACTCAGTCCCTAGTAAAATGGATGGTCTGTGTTCGCTGTGAGATTCTGCGGGGTGAACAGCCTTGGTACTGTAAGACAAGACATGGTGTCAGAAGGAGGAGCCCATGATAGGTGCCTCATCCAAAAGCCTAAGAGTTGAATTCAGTGCTCACAAACCTCCCAGGTACTCCGCACTATCTTTGAAATGAAGCCTTACCTCCCTCTCTGAAGAGGCATCAAGGCCTCAGCCTGTCTTTCCAGCCTCATCTCTTGCCACTCCCTGTCTAGGCATGCACTCCTCCAGCACTGCCCACATTCTTTCAATTCCTCAACAGTTCAGTGTCTGTGCTCCTGGACATCACTCTTGCTACTCCTGTTTGGCTCAAACACTTTTCTTTCTGGTGAGCTTCTACTCATCCTTCAAAGCCTAACTCAAGGGCACCCTTATTCTAACTTCGGGGTTCATCCATCTTCCTCACTGACACTCAGAACTACAGTGAAATATTTCCTTGTCTGTGCTCTTCAGGGCAGGTTGTTTATCTCTCTAGGTTAGGGTTTATCATCTGGCATACTAGGCGTTCATTCAAAGCCTGTTTTCGCCACTGAATACTGGACTCCTCCAGGGCTGAGATCTTGCTTGTTTAACTTTACATACTCAAAAACCAGGCATACTAGAATCTCAATTGCTTCTGAACTGAAGTAATGCACCTGTAACAAATGTGACAAAACCAAGTGGCAATTGCCACTTACTCTCTGAACACCTATGAGGGTAAAGTGAGATGATTCACAGAAAAGCATGATCCTCTTCCACAGCACCTTATGGTACATTATGAATAAGAGTCAGATGGAGCAGCAGTAAGATGGGTGGAGATATAGTTTGGCTGTGTCCCCACCAAAATCTCATCTTGAATTGTTCCCATAAGCCCCACATGTTGTGGGAGAGACCAGTGGGAGGTAATTGAATCATGGGGTCAGTCCCCCTCATGCGGTTTTTGTGATAGTGAGTGAGTTCTCAAGAGATCCAATGGTTTTATAAGGGGCTTTTTCCTCTTTTGCTCGGCACTTCTGTCTTGCCTGATGCCACGTAAAACATGCCTTTCGCCTTCTGCTGTGAATGTGAGGCCTCCCCAGCCAGGTGGAACTGTGCGTCCATTAAACCTCTTTTTCTTTGGAAATTACCCACTCTCGGCAACATGAAAATGGACTAATACAGGTGGAGACGTGGATTGAGAGCAGGGGAGAGAAGGCTGAAGATGCATCTTGTAGGAATAATCCTGTGCTTTTATTTTGATTATTTTATCTTTCATCAGAATTTTTTAACTTTTATTTTCACTACCAATAGTGTAATTGCTTGGTTGCATGTCATTGCTGAGGGGAGTAACATTGAATTGACAATCAAGACACCCAGATTCAAATCTTAGCTCTGCCATAAATCATAAATCATCTTTGTTAGGGTTTCCTTACTTGTGAAGTGGTTGACTTGGCCCAGTACCCTCTTGCTGACTAAACAGTTTTGCAGATAATGAGACAATCAACTGAAGAGTACCAGATAGATCCCACAGCTTGCCAGGCATTTTGCTGGGATCTTTACATAAGTTATTTCTGAAGCTCACTCTTGGCGATGTGGTAACTCCATCATTATCCTCATTTTGCTGGAGAGAGTTCCAAGGTTCAGAGGGTCTCCAATGGTGAGGCATTGCCTAAGTAGCAGAAACTGTGCAACTGTCTTCCAAAGGGGCGGTATCAGTTTGCATTCCCACCAGCAGTGAAGCAGCATTCCTGTTGGCCCACATCTTTGCCGGCATTGGTGTCAGTGTTTTGGATTTCAGCCATTCTGATAAGTGTGAAGTGGCATCTCGTTGTGCATCAGGGTGTGTAGCAGGGTGTGATTTAGGCTGAGCTCTAAGTCCAGAGTCAGGCAGCTATTCTCTGCCTATTGTACATTACTTGTATTTTTGATATAAGGATGCACAATTTTCTGCTCCTTTTAGGCGTCATGAAAGGGCCCATGATCTCTGCAAAAACTCAAAATACCTAAATGCCATGTTTTGTTCATCTAATTTCATCAACAGAACTTTCCTCTAAATGGCCTAGGAAGTCTGTATCTAGTTTATGCTCCCCACTACTGCCAATGCGATCTTTTTCAAATAGAATCTGATCATGAGTATCCCCTCTTCAGAGCCTTCAGGCCCTCCATCAAAACTCCAATCAAAACTAAGATTTTAAATGAGAATGTCAAGGCCCCTTATGATTCAGCTCTCACATACATCTACTGCTTCTTTCACTTTTCTCTCCCCAACACCACCTCAAACCCCACCCTGCTGGTGCCACCAGTGGACAAGCTGGAAGTAGCAGTGCTTCCTCTAAACCCAATATCCATACAGTGTGTGGGCTCAGTTAACTAGGCATGGATTCTCCTTATCCAAAGGATTTCCCCACAGACTTTCCTTCTCAGCCTGGCAAGTTGTTTTATTCTTGTACACCTTGTTAAGACATTATTGCTTCTTCAAAGATTTATCCAACTCTGAAAGAAATTTCTAACTATCCTCTCTTTGTGGTAGGCATGGCTAGTTGCCCAATCCACATTTCCCCCATCTCTTCTCATTTTCTGCATTAGTCATGAGTTAATCTTAACAAATTAGCCCCAAACTTCATTGAAGCAGCAGTAATCACTTATGGTCTCATGCCATTTCTGAGAGTTATGAATTGCTATGGTGTGAACATTTGTGTCTCCTCAAAATTCTTATGTTGAAGTTCTAACCCCCAACGTGATGGTATTAGGAGGAGGTGGGGCCTTTTGGAGGTGATTAGATCATGAGGGCAGAGCCATCATGAATGGGATTAGTGCTCTTATGAAAGAGACCCTCTTGCCCCTTGTGTCATGTGAAAATGCAGCAAAAAAGATAGCTGTCTGTGAACCAGGAAGAAGGCCCTTACTAGACACTGAATCTGCTGGCTCTTTGATCTTGGACTTCCCAGCTTCTAGAACCATGATAAATAAATTTCTGCTGTTTATAAGCTACCTTGTCTATGGTATTTTCGTAATAGCAGCCCAAACAGACTAACACAGAAGTCCAAGAGGGGTTAGTTGCGTGATTGTAGCTGAGGATCTCATGACATTGCGTTGGGTTACAACTGGGGCTGCAGTTATCTGAAGGCTTGATGGGGCTGGAGGAACTGCTTCTAAAGTGGCTTGAGCACACAGCTGATATGTTAGTGCTGGTGGCTGACAGGATGCCTCAGTTCCTCACCACATGGACCTCTCTATACAGCTGATGGAGTGTCTTCACCACATGGTGGCTGGCTTGTCCCAGATCTTCCTTTTTCACTGATCTCCAATTTTGTTCAGTGCAGCAATGTGCCCACTTTATAAAATTGAATTCCTAGCTCACTTGTGCCTGATCCCCATGACATCATTCTAGCCGATGAGGTGTATGTGGATGTCTATTGGGTGGAACTTCCTGAACAGCTCTTAATTTCCTGGTTAAAAGAGACAGTCTCACTTGGTACATGCCTTTTGACCTTCACTGTTAGCCGTTTTTCATGTCCAAAACCCACATTCGATGTCTGGATGTGAAAGCAGTCATCTTATAGGCATAAAGATGAAAGTCACAAATGAGGGATGGTGGGAGGGGAATGATAAAGGGAGTCTGAGACCTGATGGCTTAATGGAGCTTCTGGTGCTACCTCCCTGGACTGACTACAGAGCTCTGCACTTTCTGTTATTTGGGAAAAATGACTCCTATTTGGTTATGTCACTGTTTCTTGTTATGTGCACCTGGACACAATCCTAGCCCCAATACATTCCTTTGTCATCTCCTGACTTCTATAATTACACAGTACATCACACTGAATTTTCATTCCTTATTTACGTGAGTTTCTTCTCAACTCTTCAGTGAAGTACTTGAGGGCAAACATTGGGTCAGACAGCCTTGTACAGTACATTTTTATTAAATTGATGAGTTTATATTTAAAATAGACCATTAATAAATTCTTTGAATGTTTCCCTCAGAGAATAAGCTCAATCATTCTATTGGTGATCAGCAAATCTGGTCTCATCCTGAGTTTCTTTCCCACCAGTGCCAAGACCTGGGTCAGAGAAGAGAGACATCAAAGGCAGCCGAGGGGGTGGGGAGGGAAAGACCTGTTTGATGTGAAAATAGAAGGAGGGGTCTTTCCTGGGTTGACTACAAAGAAGCACTTCTTCTGTGAAAGTGGCTGCTGGCTCACCAGGTCATTATTTTTGCCATTCACCTTGCATGGGTCAGAGGACTTGAAGATAGATTCCCGCAGCCAGAGAGTCTACAATCATTGCAAACATGACTCCAACCTGTCACTGCCCCCTGCCCCCTTTTAAAGCCTCTGCCTCAAAGGATAAGAAGGGAAGAGCCAAAGTTGATTCCAGGGGGATGAGGTGACTAGGAGGATGGCTTGTCATTAAGAGAAATAGGTGGTCAGGAGTAGGGGGCGGAGACACACAATACAGTGGGGTTTCTTCCACATCCCAGTGGTGCTGGGCAGCAGGGCAGCAGGCCAGCAGGGAGGTCGCTCAGAGAGTTGTCAAGATGGAAGTGATCCCTGGAAATGTGGGGAGGAAGGGATCCCCCAAGGGGCATTTTCTGCCCCAGTAAAGCAAGGAGAGAAAGAGGAGAGGGCCAGAACTCTGGGAAATCTCTAAACGTGGGCGAATCAAGAGAAACAAATGGGATTTTTAGGGCAGTGGAACTATACGATTCTGTAGTAGTGGATGCCTGTCATTATACATTTATCAAAACCAATAGAATGGACAAGACAAAGAATGCACCATAAACTGTGGGCTTTAATAATTATCAGTATTAGCTCATCTGTTATAACAAACATACCATGCTAATGCAAGATACTAATAATGGGGAGGTTGGCGGGGATAGGGGGGAGTTATGTGGAAACTCTCTGTACTTTCTGCTCAATTTTTCTTTAAACCTAAAATTGCTCTAAAAAATGAAGTCTATTAATTTAACAAAACCCACAAAAAATAGAGGAAGAAAAACAGGAAGGAGAACAAAAGGAGTTCAGTCTTGGATGCCAAAGGAGAAGAAGAGGAGGAGAAAGGCGAAGGAACGCTGTAGATGAATGAGACTGACATCAAATCAGGAATTAGAATAGCCTCTATCAAGCCACTTACTATGTGTGACCTTGGGGAATCCACTTATTACATCTATTATGTCTGGGATTCATTATTACTGTCCTCATCAGTGTAATAACTATGTAAGATACTAGAGTGTTTTCCCCAAGCTTGATAAACATACCAAAATCGGTTGGTGATTTTGAAGATACTGTAATGTGACCTTCAAAATAATATTGAATCACACAGTAAGAAAGTAATCTGCTTTTCAGTTCAATTTCACTCCGAATTTGGTGAAATAGAAAGTTTCAATGTGATGTTAGTATGACTGTAATGCCTTTGTAATACTTAACTGCTGAGCCCAATTTTTATTGTGATAAAATATATATAATATAAAATACATACAATATAAAAATCACCACTTTAACCATTTTTAAGTGTGCAGTTCAGTAGCATGAAGTACATTCACATTGTTATACAATTATTACCACTATCTCCAGAACTTTTTTTTTATTTTTTTAATTTTTGAGACAGGGTCTCACTCTCCTACCCAGGCTGGAGTGCAGTAGTGTGATCATAGCTCACTGCAACTTTGAACTCCTGGAAATCCTTCCATCTCAGCCTCTCAAAGTGCTGGGATTACAGGCATAAGCCACTGCGCCTGGCCTATCTCCAGAACTTTTAAATGAACCCAAACTGAAACTCTATATCCATTAAATAATCATTCTCCATCCCCCCTTCCCCAGCCCCAGACAACCACCATTAATACTTTCTGTCTCCATTACTTTGACTACGCCAGGTATCACATGTAAGTAGAATTGTATAATACTTGTCCTTTTATATCTGGCTTCTTTCACTTCACATAATATCTTCAAGTTAATCTGTGTTGCAGCATGTGTCAGAATTTCCTATCATTTTAAGGCTGAATAATATTTCATTGTACGGATTGACCACATTTTGCTTATTCATTCAACTATCCAGGACACCTGGGTTATCTCCGCCTTTGGATTTAGTGAATAATGCTGCTATAAACATGGGCATACAAATATCTCTTCAAGGCCCTGCTTTTGATTTCTTTGTGTACACGCCCAGAAGTGAAATTGGTGGATCAAATGGTAATTCTACGCTTACTTTTTTGAGGACCCTCTGTACTGTTTTTCACAATGGCTGCAGCATCCTCATTTTAAGACATAATATGAATGGACTGTGGGCTCTAAGCCTTGTCAGGAAATCATTTCTGGCTAGACTTACAAAGGAAATGCTGGAAACGTGGTCACTTGAGTGTGGCCCCCACTAAGTCCTCCCAGTGCCCCATTTCTTGTCTCTCCTATGGGCCGTTAAAGAATTCTGTGGGCACCTGGGTGTGACGCTCTGCTGAGATCCTTTTGTGGGGGACTGGGGTGGAGCTTCCTCCTTGTGGGTTGGACAGTGGTTGGAAAGCAGTGTCTGGGACTAGGTCCTGGGAAAATTCTGGCATTTGGAGACAGGAGAAGGGTTGATATTGACCCTTGTGAGTGAGACAGGCCTCTGTGGACCTGAAGGGCCAAGAGGAAGCCCAGTAGGTGGGGCGAGCCTTCCTCCTCTGGGTGGGAGCAGTGGGGGAAACTGGAGAGCTGACTTTCTCCAGGAGCTCAGGAGTTCACCTTCAGCCACAGGCCAGAGTCTCTGACTTTAAAATTGAACAACATTGTTTTGTTTTCACTGACTTTCTTTATACTAATGCCTCTTATTTAAGACCAATGATATTATTAAGAAGAACAATATACATTTTTCTTTCAAAATACATTTGTTAAAATAGGTGAGTCTATTTAAGAAAAATGCTTAGTAAATAACAGAGGGGCAAAAGGATATGGCAAACATTTGGAAGGAGGTACGATCGTGAAGTTTGGGACTGAGATATTACATACTTTTTTCAGAGTCATGAAGTTCAAATGACAAAATGTGTGTGAAAGTGCTTCATGAGCTATAAAGCACCCTTTGGGTGTAGCACAGCATCATTTTCATGACAGAGCTGCAGGTGGTCCTGTAGAGTGGTGTGGGGAGGCAGTGAGGACTGCAGAGTAAGGGGGAGGTGGGGAATGAGGAGGACCAGGATAGGCAGGAGGTTTAACGGGTTTGGTGGTGAAGGGAAGACAGACTTGAATTTTTATTTTTTTTAAGAATGGGGACATTGAGTGTGATCTCTCACATGGAGGGGAAGCAGCAGAATCTCATCTGACAGCACACATGGGCAGCAGCGATGGTCTGGTGGGGCAGTAGAGATGGGATTATGGGCAAGACTGGGAAGGGTGTGCTTCTTTCTCAGAGGCCAGAGTTCGCTGGTTTGGCAGCGGTAGAGAGGAGAGAGGCTGGCCTGCCAATGGGCGTCCTCGGCATCCTCAGGGAAGCAGGAAGTGAGTGGGTGTGGGCAGGTCTGCAGTTCACTCTGGATAGAAGGAAGGCTGCCGGCAGTAGGAACCTAGGGCAGCATTCTTCACACTCTGTGTGCAGAGCGTCTCCTGGGCAAAGGTTTCAGAATGCAGATTCCTGGGCTCTCCCCTCTGCCTCTACTGGCAGAATGTCTAATGGCAGGCCTGGGAACTGTGTCTGTAACATACACTCCGAGAGGATGATGCTGGAGAACAATCAGGAGACCCAGGGAAGACACCAAGGGGAGCAAAAGAGACTGTCAGCACTTTGGTTGGAGCTAGAGTTCATCAAGGCGTTATTCCATGTATTTCACCTGGTTTTCACTCATTTGACGGGGATCTATCGTGCTTTGGTGTGTCCGGTACTGTGGGAAACGCAAATAAAGGAGGTAGAGCGGAGGGGAGAGTGAGAGTGGTGAAGGCCCAGCAGCTGCTCCAGGTGCTGTTTCTCCTTGGCAGAGGCTGGACTCACGGCTGGTGCTGGTTCTGAGGGGTGGTTTGACTTTGAGGAGCATGAATGGCTGGCCTTTGGTATCTAGAGAGACGAAGGGTACAGTTTCAGCCTGGACATTCAGTTTTCCCTGCGAAATCTAGGTAGACAATGACTAGAGTTCTTAAGTACACAAGGGGCAGTCCGGGGTCCTGGGTGTTGGATGATTTCTATAATGCCAGCTGGCGTTTTTGCTCCGTTAGTGTGCCACAGATGGGAGAGTCACTGGTGAGCACCACCGAGGGCAGGCCTTATTCTGCTTCCTTTCTTGGGACAACATTGACTCCTCTGGTTTAAGCTGACAGGGACTTCTCCTGGTGTTGGTACTAGCCATCTTCCAGATGAGATTAAAACCTAAAATGCACATTCAGTTTGTCTTAAAAGTATCTTACAAGCAACTTGTTTGCTGAGCTCTGTGCGCTGCAATCATGGCAGGAAATGGAATCTCGGGTTTCAGGCAAGGGCAAGTGATACAGTTTAGAGTTAGTGTTGAGGCTGGAAGACTGTAGGGTTACAGCATTCAGTTGGATGTGGTTCAGAGCAAGTTCGGACAGCCTTTCCCTCAGAAATTGACGCAAGGCTGCACTCTATTTGCCAGAAGGCTTGCAGGCGGTTGACTGCTAATGTGCTCATATGGAATTTAGGCAACAACACCTCTTGTTTCCTCTACACCGTCACTAAGTACACCCTCCAATGCTTGTCATGCCAGCTTCGTTTCCTCTGTTCCACTGAGAACTCGGTTGTCCTTCCTCAGTCTTCATGCCGCACATGGTATGATTCTTACCAGCTTTCTCTTTAGCCATACCACATCATCTCCTCAACTGCAGTCACTGCTGGGCAATTGGAGACTGTCTTTTCTTTGCCTTCCTGGCAAGAGGCCATGATGGTTCCACGTCAACGGCCCTGAGGTGGGAGGGGCCTGTTGCTTTCACCAGGGACCGTGGTACCACCACAGCCTTGGTGGGTTTGATGCAACACGACAAGGTGGGTGATGGAACAGGCGCCGCTAGATTGGGTCCTCTGCTGCGGGGGAGGAGTCATGAAAAGATCTGCTTTAGGAGAATCACTCTAGGCTGGGGCAGGGTCCTAGCAGAATGTGATTTCTGCTTCTAAAGGTACCCAGGGGTACAAATTTCACTCTGAAAGGAGCCGGTTCTTGTTCTGCTCCAATTTGCTCTTTAGTCTTTGGGGTTGAGACAAATCTGTTCAGCAGAGCCCCCTTGTGGAGGGAGACAATGTACAACTGTCTATCAAAGGCCCTGAGAAGGCCTGTAGCAAAGAAGCCCATTGCCTTTCATTCTGTATTTCCCAAGATTATTAAGCCATGGAACCTCCTTATGTAAATTTTGCTATGTACTCCTGGGGGAATTAGTGTTCCACAAAGTACCTTCTGGGAAACGCTGTTCTAAGAATTTAATAATTCCAAAACCTCCCCTGTCCTTGTTTTTTTTTTTTTTTTTAAAAAAAGAAGAACCCTACATCTGGGGTATATACCCTGGTGATTGGTAATCATATTCTTAAAATGAAAAAGTTAGAACTTTAGAAACAGAAGAAAATTGAGTACATAATTAGCATATGCTAACTGCTATAACAGACAACTCCCTGAATTTTGATGATCTTAAACTACATAGATTTATCTCTCTACCATGTCACAGCTCCATGCAGTTAGTGGGGAGCCCTCCCCTGTACAGTCATTCAGGGTTTCATTCTTCTCCCACTGTGCGGCTTTGCCATGTCCAGAATGGGACTTCGAGGTCACCTTGCTGTGGTCCAGCTGGCAGATGGGGGAAGAGAGAGAGTAAAGAAGACACACATGCTGAACTCCCTGGGCCCAGCAGTGACATAGCCAGCCCTACTCACATGCTATGGTGAGACCCTCTGTGGTGCCCCACCTAGATGCAGGCATGCCAGGAAAGGCAGCTTAGCCTTGTGTCCAGAAAACTGAAACATGCATGGCAGACATCTGAGTTCTCTCCGTCACCGTGAGATAAGACATTGAGTTGAGGTGTCTGAATCCTAGTCTGGGCGGGAAAACAGAGGGAAGGGACCCGAGAGATGGTGAAGATGGAGAGAAAGGCAGGACTGGGAACCTGGAGCAAAAGAAAAGGGACACCTAGGAGCCAGCCTAGGAGAAGCAGAGCCAAAGACTCCAGGGTATCCATGAATAGAAGGTGCCATCCTGAGGTTCTGAGAAGGGATTGAATGCTTTTGAAGAAGTATGGGGGTTGGGCGTGGTGGCTCACACCTGTAATCCCAGCACTTTGGGAGGCCGAAGCAGGCAGATCATGAGGTCAGGAGTTTGAGACCAGCTGGCGAACATAGTGAAACCCTGTCTCTATCAAAAATACCGAAAAAATAAAAATTAAAAATTAGCTGGGCGTGGTGGCGGTCTTCTGTAATCCCAGCTACTCAGGAGGCTAAGGCAGGAGAATTGCTTGAACCTGGGAGGTGGAGGTTGCAGCGAGCTGAGATCATGCCACTGCGCTCCAGCCCGGGCGACAGAGCAAGACGCTGTCTCAAAGAAAAAACAAAAAACAAAAGCAACAAAAAAAAAAAGAAGCATGGAAAAAAAGAAGGACATGGGTGAATACAAATTCCAGAAGCATGTAAGGGTAGCAGCTGTCTGTAGGTAACTTCCATACTAGGGAATCATTCTCTTTTTCTTTATAGTATATCAAAATAATATACATTTACCTGAGGGAAAAAAAAGCATTTGTTTTGAAGTAGTCATCAGACAGGAAAGAATTTACTTTTATTAGCTTTACTTTAGTAAAGTATTTTTCTTCCACTGGTCCAGGGCTTCTCAACTTGTATGCCACCAATGGTCTTCCGACACCTTAGGGAATGGAATGGGGTGGGAATAGAACCTCTCAACAATCTCCTCTGGCTTTGGAATTGCCTCCATTTTCCTGAATGAGTCATAGCAACATCATCATTTTCTGTGTGTGCCATAATGCACAAAACTCCGGGAAGCTCCACATTAGTTCAGTATCAGTGTCTGCCAACGTGTGGGGTGGTACCCACCGTCATAATCTGCAATCAAACCATCAATTACCATAGTTTTTCTCTTTACACGCTGTGTTGCATAAATGCCCAAGAAGCAAGACGCAATCAAGTTAGAAATAGTTGCAGAAAATATGACAAGGGAAAAATAATGATTGGAAAGACCATCGGGTTGGTGCCCAAGAAGGCGTGTGGAATAGACTGGAGTGAATTGCACATTCCACAGCATCAATGAGATAAAAATAAACTGGATATTCAGAAGCAGTCTATTCCTGTCACTAAAAGAGGTCCTAGAAAAAGACATCTTTCATGACGATCCAAACCCTCCTTATAGTGAATACAGACACACACTTTGTGGGACTCTTTTTCAGAGTGTTCTTCAGTGTACGCTCAGGGCAAAACTCCAAAGTTCAGACTGGGAAAAGTAGTTTGGGAAGGGGTGAAGGTGGGGTCAGGAATGCATCTGTGTGAGATGATGTTCAACATCCCAGGGAATCCATAAAATGTAAATAAAAATGCAATGCTACTTTCCAGCTATCAGATTGGCAAAGATTACAGAGACTAATTCCCAAGAGGAGTAATGCCTCATACCTGTAAGGGTGTGTAGAAACTGGCACTTCTGATATTACTAAATTGATACAACCTTCTTGCATAGCAGTTTGGCTGTGTAAAAACACACCAAGACAAGTATGGCCTTGAGGAAGACTCTTTCTAGAAAATTCACTGAAGGAAATAATCATGGATGTGTCCAAAGATGTACTTACAAAGATGTTCATCATTGCATTGTTTCTAATGTCTAAAAATGAGAAAATAGGGGATTGAAGAAATTGTAGTTTACCTGTGAAGTAGGATAGACACTAAAAATCATGTTGAAGAAAACAATGTAAAAATAAACCATGTTGGATGAATTTTTACTGACATGGAAATGTATTTATAACTAAATAGATAAACAAGCATATTACTATGCAATATAATTTTATTTTTTTAAAGAAAATGGACACAAGTGTACACACACACATCCTAGAATTATATACATTAAAATGTACATAGTGGTTTTCTTCATAAGGTGATATTTTGAGTAATATATGATACATAGTTTTTCATTTTGTCTGTTTCTTTTTCCTTGCATTTATTTTCTAAATTTTTGACACTAAGAAATAAAAATCCAGTTTTATTTTTTCTTTATTATTATTTATCTTTAATTGACAAAAATTATACACAGACAGTCCTCAGTTTACGATGGTTCAACTTACGATTTTTGACTTTATGATGGTGGGAACACAAGGTGAGGTCAGTAAAAACAGTGTTTTGAGTACTGTTCTGTTTTTCACCTTCAGTACAGTATTTAATAAATTACTTGAGATGTTCAACACTTTCTTATAAAAAGGTCTTTGTGTGAGATGATTTTGCCCAACTGTAGGCTAATGTAAGTGCTCTGAGCATGTTTAAGGCAGGCTGGGCTAAGCTATGGTAAAACTCCATTTTTAAAGTGAGACTTAGGGGCTAATCATTTTTATACCATTCAGAGTCTCTTCAAAATGATGACAGAGAGCAGAGGAGCAAATTCTCTATACTATGCCATCCTCCCTGGGCAAGGGACACGAACCACGATCTCCCCAGAAACATGTCTCACATCGATGCATTGCCATTGCCTCTCTAATAGTTTGGGGTGGAATTTTCCATTTCGGTTATTATACCTAATAGAAATCACAATGGTAAGAAAATGATTCACCTCCCATAGAAATCACTTTCAAGCAACTAACCCGTCCACCATCCTCTCTGTTCTGGGACTGTGTCATCTTTTCCTCTCCCATCCAACTTTAGCAGCTTCCTCCCATGGTCACATCCTGATCCTTGTCAGTTCCAGGAACTTCTCCACAGAAAACAAACATCCCGCTCTTGAACCTGGCCTCTTGTCCTCTCCAGCCATCTATTCAACACCCCTTCCATCTTCAATTGCTCTTAAAATTAACTAGGACCTTTGACCACCTCCCCATATATACATTTTCTCATTATCCATCACGTGCTTCTGTCTTTATTTTCCTTATTGTTCAGTTCAGATTTCATAAAACTAATCTTTTACATATTCAATTCTTACGCATTTCTGTCTTTCCAAAATGGAATTAACAAGACTCCAACCCTGGATCAATCCATCCTCTACCTTCTCCTGGTGTCTGAAAATCGCCAGAGGAAATCTGCACAACTGTGTCAACTTTTAACATCATAAATTCTGGAATAACAATGCTAACTGGGATCCCGATGGAGTACAGCAAACTTATTTCATTTTTCCAGAGAGCTCACTCTTCCCTCCCTCGCCAGGGTGCCTCCATTCCCCCTGTATTCTCTCTAAAAGTTGGTTCCACTGGAACCCTCCCTCAGTTTTAGCCTCATAGTGGAGCTACCAGATGGAGCTTGCTGCCGAGCCCAGGCTCCCACTTGCCCCTACACTCATCCTTCACTTCTTGCTCCTAATCACACCGGAGGAACTGTGCTCAGATCCCTCTCTGTTGCCTTTTTGGGGCCTCCTTCAGGTTGGAAGTCCCTCTCCTTCTTCATCTTAGCTTCTCCTCTTTGTGACATCCCTTTCAGGATTCAAACACACCCTCAAGTCTTAAAAGATACAAGAACAACAGATCAGCAAACAAACCCAGCATCAAAGTCTATTCGAGAGCCCAGTGTCTCAGGTCCTTATCCTGGAACTGGCTGAGCTCCAAGACAGGAATCCAACTGATGAAAGCCTCACTCTGATCCAGAGCAGCTGAAGGAATGCATCCCATGGCCTCACTGCGCCGGGCAGCCACTGCGGCTGCGTTGCCTGGTGGAACAGCTCACCCCAGCTTTGACAAACTAGACTTATCCTACCAAAGGTGGAACAGGACTGTTCGCTTGCGAGGGTGGGGCTTATTCGTGAGTCGGGCACGTAAGGAAAGTTTCCAGGATAATTCTGGGGAGGAGTATTGGAAATGGTGAGGGTAGTCTGAAGGTTTCTTAGAAAAGGACCAGAAGCATCTACCTGGGTAGGAGACACACTCGGGTTTTACAGTAGTGGGACAATAGCCATCTTTGGGAAGGGGACACCCCCTCAGCAGAATGCTGCAAAGGGAGAGTTCTGAAGGCAGAATCTATTAAAAGATTCTGCCCATATAAGCTTAGTGAGTGCTTCTCAAAGTGTAGCCCATGGGCCACCTACATCAGAATCTCCTGGGGACTTTTGGCAAAAAAAATTTTTGGATTCCTGGACCTCATTCTATTGAATCACAATCTCCGGGGAGTGTCTGCAAAATCTGCATTAAAAATTCCAACTTTTATTTTTGACTCCAGGGATGCATGTGCAGGTCTGTTACATGGGTAACAAACAAATTGCATGATGCTGAGGTTTGGGGTATGAATGATTCCATCGCTCAAGGAGTGAGTATTGTACCTAATAGGAAGTTTTCCAGCCCATGCTCCTCTTTCTCCCTCCCCCTTCTACTAGTCTCCACTTTCTATTGTTCCCATCTTTATGTTCATGTGTCCTCAATGCTTAGCTCCCACTTATAAGTGAAAACATGCAGTATTTGGTTTTCTGTTCCTATATTAATTTGCTTAGGATAATAACCTCCAGCTGCATTCACATTGCTGCAAAGGACATGATTTCATTCTTTTTTATGGCTGTGTAGTATTCCATGGTGTATATGTACTATATTTCCTTTATCTAATCCATCTTTGATGGGCACCTAGATGGATTCCATGACTTTGCTATTGTGAATAGTGCTATGATGAACATATGAGTGTGTGTGTCTTTTTGGTAGAAAAATTTATTTTCTTTTGGGTATACACCCAGTAATGGGATTGATGGGTCAAATGGTAGTTCTGTTTTAAGCTCTTTGAGAAAACTACAAACTACTTTCCACAGTAGCTGGCCTAATTTACATTCCCATCAGCAGTGTTTAAGTGTTCCCTTTTCTTTGCAACCTCCCCAGCCTCTGTTATTTTTTGACTTTTTGATAATAGCCATGCTGACTAGGGTGAGACAGAATCTCATTGTGGTTTTGATTTGCATTTCTGTTATGACTAGTGATGATGAATATTTTAAAAAATATATTTGTTGGCCACTTGTATGTCTTCTTTTGAGAAGTAACTGTTCATGTCCTTTGCCCATCTTTTTTTTTTTTTTTCTTTTTCTTTTTCTGAGATGGAGTCTCGCTCTGTAGCCCAGGCTGGAGTGCAGAGGGGTGATCTCAGCTCACTGCAACGCCTGCCTCCCGGGTTCAAGCGATTCTATTGCTCCGCCTCTCATGTAGCTGGGATTACAGCTGTGCACAACCATGCCCGGCTAATTTTCGTATTTTTAGTAGAGATGGCGTTTCACCATGTTGACCAGGCTGGTCTCGAACTCCTGACTTCAAGTGATCTGCCTGCCTTGGCCTCCCAAAATGCTGAGATTACAGGTATGAGCTACCGTGCCCAGCCTTGCCCATCTTTTAATGAGGTCATTTGTTTTTTGCTTGCTGATTGAAGTTCCTTACACATTTTGGATAGTAGTCCTTTATTGGATGCATAGTCTGCAAATATTTTCTCTCATTGTGCTTGTTGTCTGTTTACTTTGTTGCTATTTTCTTTTGTTGTGCAGAACTCGTTAGTATAACTACATCCCACTGTTGTTGTTTTTTTTAATTTTTCTTACAATTGCTTTTGGGGACTTAGCCATAAGTTATTTGCCAAGGCTGATGTTGAGTAGGTGAAATCTGCATTATTAACAGTTCCCTAAATTACTCTTATGTGTACAAAGCAGCCTAGACCTTGCGAGATGATTAAATGATCTACGGAAATTCTATTCTCCTCAGAATAATATTGTATTCTCTTTTGGAAGACAATAAAAAAGTGGAGAAGCTCAGCCTTACCTACTTTTCTCTCTGAGAACTACTAGGGGAGACCTGGGCATGTATCCTGGAAATGCACGGGCCCCCGTTGCTCTTTGATATCCGATGTTCTGGGAGAACACGTATAGGTTCTGACAATGTTTAAAACCTCCTAGTACGGGCACAACAGTCCCTGGTAACACACACACACACACTTGCACACACACACAAGGATTCTAAACATGCAAAAAATTCCTGTAAGGCCTGGTAGATAAGATGTCAGAAAGAAAAACCATTGCAATACCTTTTGTGTACTATGTCACAGAACTACAGCTGGGGAAGGGGTTAACATGTTATTATCTGCAGGTAAGTTTCCTCTCTCTGTCTCTCATTCTATTCTTTAAAGGACTGGGCAAGTCATTGGTGGAGCTGATAAGGGTGGGATAGCAGGCAGTGGGAGGGTGTTCAGGTTGCATTTTAGGGGAAGCTGCAAGGACAATCAGGGGCAGAGCCGGGCTGGGGCAGGGGGTTCTGCAGAGTTACCCAAGGGGAAGAAGGACTTTGATCCAGCTGCCTCTGTCTGTGGGGTAGCTTCTCACCATGTTCCCTTCTCTATCAGCATTTGTCTTCTCCGGACATTAAAAAAATGAGCCCAAATATAGTCAAATAGAAGAAAAGGAAGGCAAAGAAAAGGAAGAGGAGGAAAAGGAAAATGAAAGAGAAAAGAAAGAATAAATTCTTTTAAAAGAAAAAGAAGCTAGAAAGTTACAAGGTGAATAAAATTAAAACGCTGCCAGAAAGGCCAGAAAAAAAAATATAAGAAAAACAAAGTATTCGTTGAAAATCAAATTTAAAATGTTTGTAAGATAAGGTACATGAGATAAAATGAGTGATATTTAAAATAAAAGATAAGAAGCTTGAAGTTAATAAGATAAAAGGTTAAAAGCATAAGCATAGAGGAGGTAAAATATTAAGATAAAAGGCTCATAGATGAAAAGCTGAAAATGTAAAACTACAGCTACACGTCATATAACGATGTTTCGTTAAACCACAGGACCACATAGATGATGGTGGTCCCATAAGATTGTAATACAGTATTTTTACTGTATCTTTTCTGTGTTTAGATATCTTATACACAAATACTCACTGTTGTATTACAGTTGCCTACAGTATTCAGTACAGGACCGTGCTGTGCAGGTCTGTAGTCTAGGAGCACTAGGCCATACCACATAGCCTCGGTGTATAGGAGACCCTACCATCTATCTTTGTGGAATGCACTCTGTGATGGTCACAACAACGAAATCACCTAAGGACACATTTCTCCGAATATATCCCCATCATTAAGCGATGTGTGACTGTAGATGGGATTAGCAATTAAGTTCAGGAATTCAGAACTAAAAAGACTAGGATAGAGATATTAAAACTCTAAGATTTCAAGTGTCCTTTAGAGTTGGGTGCTTCAGGACAATAACAGGTTTCCTGGCAACTTCTGCAGATTTTCTGGTGGCTTCTGTGAAGGCTGAATCCTTCCTCCCTCCCTCTTCCTTTCCTTTCCTTCCCTTCCCTTCCCTTCCCTTCCCTTCCCTTCCCTTCCCTTCCCTTCCCTTCCTTCCCTTCCCTTCCCTTCCCTTCCCCTTCCCTTCCCCTTCCCTTCCCCTTCCCTTCCCCTTCCCTTCCCCTTCCCTTCCCCTTCCCTTCCCGTTCCCTTTCCCTTCCCTTTCCCTTCCCTTTCCCTTCCCTTGATTCACTATGAATCACAACAAATTGCCAACACACTGCTTCTGAAGCATCTTCAGCAGGAAAAACACCAGCACATTTTAAGAATACAGAAATGCTCCCAATAAGGCAGAACTGCATTTCATTTTTGGACTTAGAAAGTAAGAATGAAAATCACGGGCATCCATCTCAAGAAAGAACAGTGACTTTTAAATAAGATTTCATGCTCTATGACACTAACAAATCAAAAAATAAACAGATAAAACAGCAACTTCCTCAGGAATTCGGTGTGTTTTAAAAGAACATTTTAAATGTTTCCCTTCCCTTTCCCTTCCCTTTCCCTTCCTTTCCTTTCTTGATAAAATCTTGCTCTGTTGCCCAGGCTAGAGTGTAGTGGCTCAACCTCGGCTCACTGCCACCTCCACCTCCCTGGTTCAAGCAATTCTCCCACCTCAGCCTCCCTAGTAGCTGGGATTACAGGCATGTGCCACCACTCCTGACTAATTTTTTTTTTTTTTTTTTTTCTAGTAGGGACGGAGTTTCACCATGTTGGCCAGGCTGGTCTCGAACTCCTAACCTTAAGTGATCTGCCTGCCTTGGCCTCCCAAAGTGCTGGGATTACAGTGTGAGCCACGACGCCTGACCAAGTTTCTTTTTTACCTGTGCCTTCACCACTGGTGTTTGGTTTGGATTAAGAACGTAAGGTCGAGACCCAGGAAAATGGCTGAATAGAGCCTGCCTCTTTAGCCTATTCTCCGCCCCTGTGTGCCTGGGAGTTGAGCCACAGCAAGCCGTCTGTCAGGACACAGACCTCCCTCCTGCCTCTTTGCCTCCTGGGTTCCAATCCCTTTCCTTGGAATGCCATTCCTCCCTTCTTTTGCCTGACTGGGTTTTACCTACCTGATAAACCTTAACTCGAGAATTATTTCCCTGGGAAGCCTTTTCCGAGTCTCACCACCATGCTCTCCCACCCCTAGTTTAGTTTATTTTTCAGCCATATTGCAAAATAATTGTTGATTTGCTTGTCTGCCTTCTCCAGGACACCAAAGGTTGGGGGCCACTGAATACTAACGGAAAAACAGCAACAGCAATAAAGCACGATCTATCCATTTTCTCATCACATCTTCAACAACCCCATGAGGCAGGCTCTGAGAGCCACATTTTATAGATGAAGAAACAAAAATTTAGTCATTTATTTCCTTGACAAATCTCCACTGACTTTCCACTATGTGCCTGGCATACAGGGGTTAACTAATCTGCCCAAGGCTGCCCATTTAGAAAGTTGCAAAGCCATTCATTGAGCTCAGGCTACTAAGCCTGTGCTCTTGCCAGGATGCTTTTTCTCCTCAGCACATAGTAGGCACTCAGTAAATAATTGTCAAAGAAGCAGATGGCTACATAGGAGAGTAAAGGCCATGGAAACCTAGCCTTCTTTTTCTGAGACCCTCCTCTAACAATGGCCTCTGATAGTGCTACTGGGAGGCACTGCAGTAGGGTCTTTTGATCTTCCATGCATCCTTCTAAAGGAGGTACTGTGTTTTAGGAAGATCCCAAAGGTAAACACACAGGTTGCAATAAAACTTTCCTGGGAATCTTCCCTTGAAAAAGCAAACAGGACACAGACTCCAGAGTTTTCAAATCATTGTGATTTCTAGGATTCGTTTTTATGGTTTGGGAGTGGAATGTATGGCTTAAGCAAACACAATTAAATCCAAATTACCCGTGGCCACGCAGCCACTGGCTGTCTTTCTGTGTGGGAAAACGCAGGGCTTTGGAGGGCTAGAAAATGTCTGAAAAAAATATGAAGTGACTCTGTCTTTTTTTCTTTCCCTTTTTGTAAATGTTCTTTTAAAACACACCGAATTCCTGAGGAAGTTGCTGTTTTATCTGTTTATTTTTTGATTTGTTAGTATCATAGAGCATGAAATCTTATTTAAAAGTCACTGTTCTTTCTTGAGATGGATGCCCGTGATTTTCATTCTTACTTTCTAAGTCCAAAAATGAAATGCAGTTCTGCCTTATTGGGAGCATTTCTGTATTCTTAAAATGTGCTGGTGTTTTTCCTGCTGAAGATGCTTCAGAAGCAGTGTGTTGGCAATTCGTTGTGATTCATAGTGAATTTATTTATATGGAGAATGTTGAAAACAACCTCCAGATTTTAAACACAGTGTACCCTTTGGTACTTCGTGTATGTGCCAAAGTGTCATCTCCATAAGACTGGTGCAGGCCATTTGAATAAAGTTCCAGATGGAAATCATTGTTCAAATTATTCATTTCCCATCATCTAAATACAAATAGCAAAATGGAAAGCCATTTTCCATTGCTTCCCAAACAATAATAATAATAATAATGGTATGAAAAATCCTGACAGATACCTTCAGATAGTATGGTATTATAATGACCGTAACTGCTATAATGGGATTCTTTTACAGATGGCAGCCGAGCCTGATCAAACCCTTCATTAGTCCTTCTAAAAACTGTCATATACTTTCTCTTCTTTATGGTTCAAAACACAAAAGGCCCTTTGTGCCTTTAGAGACGTAGCTGCAATTTCAAATAAAAAGAGCAGCACATTAGCTGCCATTATGCATGAGCCATGTCATCAGCATAAAAATGAATTTGTAATATTTTGCCACATGTGATGTATTATTGCCAGGCTATGTAAACAATACCGGGTCTGAAATTGAGCCTTGGGGACTCCCTTTACAACTGACAAATTGAGAAACAAGGCCATCAACTCTCACACATTGCATCCGGTGAGTTAAATAACTCAGCCAAGATCCATTTCCAGCCCAGTCTGAGATAATCTCTGTCCTGTAATAATAAATCATAGTCAAGGGCGTCGGATGCCCCAGGCAGATCTATAAACCCGTAAACAAGGCTATGCTCCGCAATTTTGATCACTCTTAAAAGCTCAAGCCAAATCATTCATGGGTTTAATCTCAGCATTGGTCACAATTACATTCACAGCTCCTGTCTGCCCATGAAAAACAGCAGGGTTGCTGTTTAGAAATAGATCAAGGTAGCAGCTTTCTCTCTTTGTTGATACTTTGGCTTTCCCCTCTGTACTCACGAATTCAGTGAAAGCTGGCGTCTGCACTGGGGATCAGCCACAGAGAGCAGGGACAAGTTCTATTTATTCCAGAGGAAGGAAGCAGAGGAAGATTGCATGGTAAAGCCGGGTTGCTGAGCAAATTATTCCATTTTCGTGGAACCTGGAACCAGAGTTTTGGGCAGAAATGTCCTGGGGAATGCTGAACTTGCTCAGTTGTGCCTCCTAACTGTATTTTTTTCACTTTGCGTTGGTGGCTTATGTTCATGGTTTCATAGGTTTGTCTGATTGGGGGCCACTTTGGGCACAATGGGATTGTTAACGCTTGTTGGTTGTATAGGGTCAAAGCTTATACACGGATGAGAATTGACTGCTCAGACCAAGTGTTTGGCAATTCTCAGTCTATAGTTTGTTCTTTAACTTGCTGTAAAATTCACAATAGAGTTAATCGATTCCTCTTTTCGAGCTTTACTTATTTTTGGAATTAATTATAGTTGACCCTCATTATCCACAGTTTAGCTTTCCCAAGTTTCTGTTACCTCAACTGTGGTCCAAAAATAGGTGAGTACAGTACATTAAGATATTTTGAGAAAGAGAGAGAGAGAGAGGCCATATTAATATACATTTTATTACAGTATATTATTATAGTGTCCAATTTCATTACTGTTAGTTTTTTCCTGTGCCTAATTTACAAATTTATCATAGGCATATATGTATAGGCGAAAACAGTATCTACAGGGTTCAGTACTATCCAAGGTTTCAGGCATCTGCTGGGGGTCTTGGAATGTACTCTCCATGGATAAAGGGAGGCTGCTGTTCACACAAGAGCTGAACAGCCAAAACTGGGGAGATTGGTAGGGGGTACCAAAGAGAGAATTTGGAGTTCAAAGTAAGATGCATGGCTCCTTTTATGATTAGTATTGGCAGGAGAGGGAATTAGCATTTGTTAAACACATACTCAGTTCAAGGCACTATGCTGCCTGACTTGGAAATGTTATCTCACTTAATCCTCACAATAATCCTGTTGGGTGATATAATCATTATTTAAGAAAGAAGAGGCTGGGCATGGTGGCTCATGCCTGTAATTTATTTTACACTTTGGGAGACCGAGATGGGCAGATCACAAGGTCAGGAGTTTGAGACCAGCCTGACCAATATGGTGAAGCCCTGTCTCTACTAAAAATAAAAAAATTAGCCGAACATGGTGGCACGTGCCTGTAGTCCCAGCTACTTGGGAGGCTGAGGCAGAAGAATCACTTGAACCCGGGAGGCGGAGGTTGCTGTGAGCTGAGATCGTGTCACTGCACTCCAGCCTGGGTGACAGAGTGAGACTCCATCTCAAAAAAAAATTAAAGAAAAAAAGAAAGGAAAACCAAGACTCAGAGAGGCGAGGTAACTTGCTCAAGCACACATAGCTAGGTGAGTGGCAGAGCTGAGAGTTGAAACTAGGTTAGGGTGACTATCAACCTACAATCTTTCTCCTGTGCCTCACTGCCTCCCAAGAGTGAGATCTCAAATGTATGTGACATCTCTGACTTAAGGCTGGGTAGGCAAATAGGATTTTATGTCAAATTTGCTGGATTAGTAGTAGTGCCTGGAATGCTATGTGGAGAAAGATGGTCGCTGGGCGAGATTCTCCAGTTGATGAATGGTGTTGGCCACGTGGGTGGCTGGGGAGGCCAGCAGGCAGGAGGCCGGCTGAGTGTATGCTGGCTTCGCCTCAGGTTACTAGGAGGTATAGTCCATCTTCAAGCACAATTGTGCCTGTGTGTTGGGTAACAATGTATACCCACAATGGTTATGTGTTGGTAGCAATGTGTTATTCATAACCTGTTAGGAAGAAAATGCTATTAAAAATAGCCTCCTGATTGCCACTCTGGAAACTAATAAGCTGTGGTCCATCAGCATTTCAGGGGCTTATATTCTTGTAAGTAAAACACACTTGAAGGCACCCTGGCAATACTTAGGGTATCCTGCCCTTAAAGCATCCTATTTAGAGAGTAATTATTTTCTGTCTTTGTTGCAGTAACAATAGGGGAATGAAACCAATGAATGAGCAAAACAGAAACTCCTCCAACCACGAGGTGGCGCTATAATCTATTACTCAATGTATGAATGCTTCGTGGATTGCTTGCTGACTACTCTATTTTCTTTTTGTTCCTGTTTTACTTGCTTACGTTTTAAAAATTTATTTTTTAATTGAAAAGTAAATATTTTATCTATTTATTGTGTACAACATGTTACTTTGAAATATGTATACGCTGTGGAATGCCTAAATTGAGCTAATTAACATATGCATTACCTCACACACTTTTTATCTTTTGTGTGGCGAGAACATTTAAAATCTACTCTCTAGGCAAATTTGCAAGAATACAATACAATACATTGTTATTAACTATAGTCATAATATTGTACAATGGATCTGTAGAACTAATTCCTCCCATCTAACTGAAATTTTGTACTCTATTTTTCTTTTCACATTCATTTTAGTTCTTTCCTTCATTTCTCCAACCCTTCTCAAAACAAACTAACCAGCCAATGGTCCAACAAGCAGATATCTCCTCTAAGTACCTTTTTAAATTATTATTCTTTCCTCATAGACCCTATATTTTAAATGCCTTAATCTAGCAAACAAACTTCAATTAATAATAAAAATTCATTTGGGGGTTTTCATTAATCAAAGATTATCAGAGCTTCTGCTCAGAATATGTGTTATCAGGTAAGTTATTCTCCAGCTAAAAATTAAAGACATTTAGTATTTTAGATAGCATGCCTATGTAAACTTACCAAGGATACACCTATAGATCCTATTGGTTTTTTTCAAGTAATGGAAATTGTTCACCAATACTCATTACTGCCTTTAAAGACTTCTGGGAGGGGTGTCTTTAAACTCATTTTAAGAACCAAATCATTCATTCCTGGGTCCCTGGGTAGAAATTTTGTAAATATCAGGATGGTGAGGCTGCCTCTCCAAAAGCAATACCTACTAGTTCTCTTTCTTGGTGAAGTTTGCTCACAAATTCAAACTCCTTGCCCAGGATTTAATTCTCCATTTCAGAGAATTTAATCCTGATTAACACTTACACCTGAATAACATCTTTAATTCTAGATTCTTATCATTCACCAAGAAAACTAGGCCATTTTGGTTTAAATTAAATCACCAAAGGTCTTGTGTGATTAGTTGGTAATAGTAAAAGAGACTAGAGTCATGACATTAGGGATCACTCACAGTTGTAACAATTAGACCACACTTCCTCCCAGACACAATTGTTAAGACCATCAATTAAATATAAACAGATTTTCTGGCCGTAAGATTTTAGCTTTTGTTTCATTTCCAGTTAGCCTGGAACCCAGCGGTCCAGATGCGCCTGAGAGAGGAAGAGATGGTGCGACCAAATGTTGCTCAAAACCTTGGAGACAAGTGTGGTTCTAGCATGAGCTGAAGTTTTACTACATCAGGAATTAATATAGGCTATGTCCTTCAATTTGTCTACATAATTTCCCGCTGCCTAGTGAGCACTATAGCTCAAGGACCAATGGCACCCAACACCCTAGAAATGAAAATTCTTGAGTCCAAAGACAAAGCATGCTATTGTTTGGCTCCTTCTACTGCCACGGGGAGACTTTTGTTATTGGACTAAACTTAAAAGAAGTGAGAGTTTTATGATAAAAGCAATTCTAAGCCAGTCTTTGCATAATGAGCCAATCCCAACAGTCACCTAATAACATTTTCCTCCCTGAACTCTACCTTTGAATAAACATCTTCCTAATCATGTGTCCCAAACTGTTCCCAGAGAATTCAGGAAGAGAGCAAAGTGCAACTATATCTGATGTATCACCCAAGTGGTCCAGAGGTAGATGGCCTGATTGATACAAACCCAACATAAATGCACAGATTTCAAAGGTGTTATATTTATGATCAACTGTGACCCACAAAGTGAAAGTGTGTGAATCAGTGAAGTTTGGTGTCTTCAAAAAGGAAGGGAGGCCCTCAGCTCCCCCAGAATGGTGCTGAATGTGGCTGGAATGTAGCTCGGTGTCTGCCAGCTGCCATCCAGGCATAATGCAGGTGGGAGCCCCATCTTGGTACAGAACATAGGAACACATCTACAGTTCTGCGGCTTTCCTTCCCCAGAGCTGTGTCTGGCCTGAATGTAAAGATGTTTGAAGAAGATGACAAATCCAGCCCATGACACTGGCTTTAGTCCAGTTCCTCTGACCCCCCTAAATCAGGTCTCAAAGCAACTTGGAGCTTAATGCAGAGGAAGATAATTCTTCTGACTGTGGAAAATATTAGCTAAATAGATGACAAAGATCGGTTGTAAAATCTCTCTAAGAAATGAATTAGATCAGTTCTGTCTGCCTAAGGTGGTATGGATGGAATTAGCCCTACAAGCCTTTCTTTACATGTAAAACAGGGATCACAGTGGTACCTATATCATCTTCACAATGGTGGTTGTGCAGATGAGTGAGTAGTGCAGGTTATACGCTGTGCTGCGTTGTATGTGGTCAGTAACCAATAATATGAAGGGCAACTCCCTTTCTGTCCTAGAGGTGAGACATTCTTGCTGATTGTTACTGAGTTCAAGAAGAGTCTCTTTCTCTTGTTCTCTCTCTGTACACACACACACACACACACACACCCTGGGGGGTACTAAACAAAGTGTTCCTTTAAAGCTGTGTTGTGGTTAATCTCTTAGGGCTTGGTGAAAGAGCCTCTCTGTTTGGACAAGCCCTCTAAGTTTATAATGGCCGTAAAGGACTGAAGGATGGAGAGTGAAATGTGGAACCCAGTTTCTCATTGTACCTAAATGTATCATTTTTGTGATTCTTGTTAAGAGTCAATGTCTTCAGTTTCATCATGCACATTTGTTTTGAGCCCCAGCCAAATATGGCCACATACAAAGACCATAGTACAGCAAGGTGATAATTTTCTAGCACTAGGCTAAGTGTTACACACATGTGATATCATGTAACTTTTCACTGAGACCCTAAGAAGTAGCTACTATTTGTCTACCCATTTTACCAATAAGAAAATTGAGACTCAGAAAGCTTAAATTATATGGCCAAGCTCACAAAAGCAACATGTGCAGACCTAGGATTTGAACTCAGATCTGTGAGAAACCCAAGCTCTTGCCACTCCTTTTTCTTCCCTGCCTCCCATCTGCCTTGCTCATGTGAATGGCATAAACATACTCCAATATTGACTTGGCTTTGAGCTTCAGAATGCGGGCCTGCGGAAATGTCTGGAGACATTTTTATTTGTCACAGGTTGAGAACCCTGTCCTGATGGTATACAGGGCAAGCTCTGTGATGTAGTGAACAACAGGCTTATAAATGTTAGATCATCGATAGAATGTGTATCTCATCCCGCAACTCTGCAGGGGAAGTCTGATTACCGCCTTTAACACATAGGAAACTGAAGCTCAGAAAAGATAAGTCACTTCCTCAAGATCACATGGTTAACAATCATTGGAACTGGAAATGATACTAAGGCCTCCTGATCCCAAACTAGAAATTTTCTCCTTTATCATAACGATCCCTGGATCCTTGTTTTTCTCATCAAATTTAGACTTTTAGTTTACCTAAACATTATTTAGCTTGCTCAGTGGTTCTCAAGTGATAACATGCATCAGATTTGCAGGAAGGGCTTGTGGAAGCAGATTACTAGGCTTCACCATAAAATTTCTGATGGGGCCCTGGTGGGGCCCGTGAATTTGCTTTTCTATCAAGCTGCTGGGGGATGCTGATGTTGCTGGACCAGGGCCACACTGAGAACCACTGAGTTGGGTCCCAAATGTGTTTTCTTTCTTCTTCCCTTCTGAGTCTTCTCCTGCCTCCTTTTTGCCTCTTTTCCCCCAACTGTCTGGGGACACGAAGAGTGCTGAATTTGCAGCCTGGCTCCTGTGGCCAGGCTAAGGCTGACAGGCTGGTGAAATATTAGTGCAACATGTGAAACCTACAGCCTTCTGAAGGCTCACTGCAGAGCGCAACCGATTACATGCGTCACTGGTCCAAGTGTTCCTTACAGTCTCCTGGGAGTGAATTAAAATCCTTTACTGGTGACATGGGGCGTGGACTGGTTCTGGGTCTGCTCTAATCTGGGTCAGAGAGCATGGGCTGATCTGTCATCTGAAACACTGAAACCTCTCCTAGGCGTCTCCTGGGGGACGATGGCTGCCCTCTGTGCTGGAGGCAAACGGGAGGAGGTACAGATGGAGGCCTGTCCCTTGTCCCTTTGTCTGGCAGCTGCTCTCCTCACAGGGTGGTTGCTGCAGGCAGCAGTAGGTGGTCTGCATAAGGCGCTGGGAAACCAGGCTTCCCACAGCCCGGGGGGTTCCCTCCAATTTATTACCTCTGAATGCTTGGAACATCTGATGTGCCAGAGGTCCAGGAATTTGTGATGAGTGTACAATGAAGACATATGCTGTGCTCAAACTAGCAAAAGAGGCCAAGGAGGGGAATCTGGAAACTAGTATTTATTGAGACTGATCATGTGCCAGGCATTGGGTTCGATGCTTTACAAACATCTCATTTAATCCTCATAACAGTCTTGCAGGTTAGATGTTCTTACTCACATGGAGAAAATGGGGTTTCAAGAAGCTAAATAACTTTCCTAAGCCCATCAACCTTGAAAATGGAGAAGCCAGGATTTCAGCCCAAGGTAATCTGACCGTAGCAGCTGTTATCTTTCCATTTAATGAGAGAGCGCGCGCGAGCGAGCGAAGACTTGAAGGCTTGAGGTTCAGAAGAGGTGAGGATGCCTCATGACTTGTGATTTACTGGGCAGTTACTAGGCCAGTTTTAACTTTAGCCAACCTTCGTCAAGTAATGTTGAAAGAGCATGTCTTCCTTCTTTTGCCTGGTGCAGAGAAATGTAGAACAAGGGGAAATAATGCATTAGTACATGCTGTAAGAAGTTTGCTTCCATCGTTAGGCCAGTGGCTTGTGGAGTGAATATTCACCTTAGAGCTGTAGGGGGCACAGTAAATCCCAAAACAATTAAAGGAATTTTAGAAGCAGGATGGTACAGGACATTAGGATGTCGAGGCCTGATCAGGGGAGCGAAGCAATTTGTTCTTCTCTCAACCAAAGTTTACCATCTCTTCTTATCTTAATAGATAAAAATGGAATGCCATGGCTTTTTTTCTTTTTATGAGTAGGAAAAACAAATCAACATGCTCCCTCTAGTTTCCCTGACTTGTGAAAATAAAATCCAAACAGATATTTGTGATTTCATCCAACCCAGAAGACCATGAAAGAAACATGAGCCCAAGGAAGTTGTCAACCCACTCTCTCTGTGGTCTGCAATGCCTGGGTTTTAATTGCAAGTAGGAAGGACGCTCAGACTGGCAAAACTTTTTTAGTATTCATTCATCTTGAGCAAATTGTGACATCCATGGGGTGGAGAGAACCAAGCGTTTAAACTACTTTTTGGCATAATTGGCCTCGACCTTCATAATTTCATAACATGCTTAGTGGTATATGCAGTAGGGCCTGACTTCCAGATCTTGTCATTTGAAATCAGACCCAATCCACAGCATCAATAATGATACCTTTCTTTAGTCAATGCCCTGTAAGGCATTTTCAGTGGCATTATCTCATAGAATCCTTAGAACACCTCTATGAAGGAGGTATTTTCATCTCCAATTTACAGACTAAGGACACCAAACCTTGAAAAGATCACACAGTTTGTCAGGAGCAAAGTCTCAACTCAGACCCAAGCTGCTAAGTCCTGTTTGAGTGCTTGTTTACTATATTCTTATTTACCTTTTTGTTCTGTAAATTTGACTTTGGTCTTTCAACTCGGTAATTAGATTTTGTTTAAAATAGCTTTTCCCTGATGTAAAATGAACACGTATTCTTAATAAAAATACAGAACAATCAGTAAGAGAAATAGAAAGAACTCTGTCCCTTTAAGGCAATTGCTGTCAGCATCGTGCCGCTGTTTTCCCTAAGCCTGTTGAATCAGCAACTTTTCATTTTGATCGAGTGTAAGTTGTGTATGTATCTTCCAGTTTTGTTTCCCCAGGAGCACCCAGCACAGTATTTGGAGTTTTAAAGTTGCTCTGAGGAGGTCTGCGGAATGGATGGAGGGAGAGAAGGATGAACGCATGCGTCCATAGGCTTGTATGGGGGCACCAAAGAGTTAGAAGAAATTGTCCCTGCCCTTGAAATGCTTGCTATCTAAATGAGAAGACCAGGCACTTATTCCTGTGGCAAGGTTTTGGAATAACTAACAAAAACATAAGGAAATACTCACACCCGAAGTTAATAATGTGGTGTGTGTCGTATATCAGTGCTGGGATTGAGCAGCATGAATTAAGACTAGTCAGGGGAGAGCTCCTGGAAGATACAGTATTTAGTTAAATGTTGAGAGAAATGATGTTTGTGGTTGACAGACAAGTGTATGGCTGTCTCTGGTCTTTTCCAAAATGGTAGACTACAGAAAAGTATCTGTGTCACTATTACTTGAAAACTGGAAATTACTTATATTCCAGCAATTTTCCTTTGGTGTTTGTGTTTCTGGAGTGACAGCACAGTTCATCCAGTGGGTCAAGGATATCTATTCTTTTAGTCAATTTATCGAAAATATAAAAGTGGGGCCAGGCACAGTGGCTCACGCCTGTAATCCCAGCACTTTTGGAGGCCGAGGCAGGCGGATCACCTGAGGTCAGGAGTTCGAGACCAGCCTGGCCAACATGGTGAAACCCCATCTCTACTAAAAATACAAAAGTTAGCTTGGCGTGGTGGCAGGGGCCTGTAATCCCAACTACTCAGGAGGCTTAGGCAGGAGAATCATTTGAATCTGGGAGGAGGAGGTTGCAGTGAGCCGAGATTATGCCATTGTACTCCAGCCTCAGTGACAAGACCAAAACTCCATCTAAAAATAAATAAATAAATAAATATATATATATATATAAGTGGCTCATGTTTCTGAAGAGTGCTGCTTTCTCATCACTTGAAGAAATACAAAAGGAAATGAAAGTGGCTGCTTTACTATTGGCTATGGGAAAAAGAAATACTGCAAGCTAAATAATTTACAGATTAAATATCTGAGTGTTAAGGAAGAGGTCAGCTCTGTTGCTTTTAGAAGAATGATTTATGGTTCTACTTAGCTTTTAAAGTCCTGCTGTGACATTTGGGAACATGCTTTTCCATTGATAAGTAATACTGTAGTGTGATAGATGAGGGAACAATAGCATGAATTTGGCCAAATCGCTATTCGTAATGTTTGTTTAACAGATAAAGAAGTCAGGTGACATTTTCCATCACTGTGTTGTGCAATGCTGCAAAACTAACAGCTCCAAGATTTGGCATAGAAAATGAGAAATTCCCAGGGAAACTCTGGGTTGGCAGTTTGGAAAGACCATCCACCATCAGTTGGATTTCTTCAATTCTTCTTCCTCTGGTTTTCATGATTCAGTGGAGAGAGCATGGACTTTGAAGCCAGATCTGTGTTTAAATCTTAGCTTTATCATTTTCTAGAAGTAGGGCTTTGGAGATGTTACTTAACCTCCACAAGCCTGTTTTCTTATCTTCTAAGTGAAGTTACTAATAACCATGTCAGAGGATTGTTGAGAGAATGAAAACAGTTACTTGTGTAGAGTGACTAACACAAAACTCGGTGCCTAGTAGTCACTAATATACCCATTCATTCAACAACCATTTGGCATTGTGCTAGAGACTGGGGAATATGAGAACGACTAAAGCAGTCCTTGTAGATTTAACAATTTAGTAAGGAAGGGAGATGAAAAGTAAAAGTAAACCAATATATGTAATCATGATAAGTGTAGCCAAATGTCATAAAGGGAGTAAAGGTTGAGATGGAGAATATTTGGGGTAAACGTGAAATGACTTCGCATAGGGTAGGACAGGGAATGTCTTTCTGGGCAGATGACTTTAACTAGAGACCTAAAGCATGAGAAAGAGCCAGCTGTGAAAAAAGTTGGGGGTAAAGCATTCTAAGCAAAAGGGATTGCATGTGCAGCAGCCCTGAGGCAGGAAATGGCTTGGAGTGTTCCAGGAACTGAGCAGATGAATGGTTACAAAAGGTGAACCGCTGGGGATGAACCTGGAGAGCAAAGAGGCGAAGTTCTAGAGATGAGGTGGGAGAGATCAGCAGGATGGATCTCGCGTGACCTTGGTAGAGAGTTTGAATTTCATTCTAAGTACCATTTCATCATTGGTTTTCTTCCCTCTCCATCATAATTTCAACAAGTATCTAGCACCAAGAACCTGCTGGCTGTCATCCAGTTTTGCAGAAATTCTAAGGAATACACTTCAAGGATTAGGGAATAAATACCAAGGTGGCAGAAAAGCACATCCCGCTGTGAGGGTAAGGCCCTGGAGCCTGCAGTGGGGGGCTACTGCTTCTGCATTTGTGGCACTAACTCATAACGGGTCAGAGCTGCAGAGGCCTGGAACTCCCCTAGTCTTACCCCCCTGATTTGATAGACAGGGCAAGGGATCTGTATAAAGCATGGTCTTAAGGGAACTAGGAGAAAAATTTAAGTGCTTACTTATTGATAATCTTCTGTTTTCTAGAAAGGTTGCTGGATACTTTCCTGGTAAAATTCTTTGATCTTCATAACTATCTGTAAGTTAGTCATTGTAGCCAGGCTTTGTGTATGAGAAAACTGAATAAATTGGCTAAGAAAGTGACCAATTAGTGCAACTACTTTGAAAAATTATGGTTTTATTCTGTTACATTGAATTTTCACATGCCCTTACAACCCCAGATTTCCAATTCTTGGTATATTTCCAAAGGAAATTTTTATAAAGGAGTACTAGGAAATACACATATAAGGATGTTCAAGATAGTATTGTTCTTAATAAAGAACTGGAAATGGCTGGGCGCGGTGACTCACGCCTGTAATCCCTGCACTTTGGGAGGCCAAGGCGGGTGAATTACAAGGTCAGGAGATTGAGACCATCCTGGCTAACACGATGAAACCCCGTCTCTACTAAAAATACAAAAAATTAGCCGGCCATGGTGGCGGGTGCCTATAGTCCCAGCTGCTTGAGAGGCTGAGGCAGGGGAATTGCATTAACCTGGGAGGCAGAGCTTACAGTGAGCTGAGATCGCACCACCACACCCCAGCCTGGGTGACAGAGAGAGACTCCGTCTCAAAAAAAAAAAAAAAAAAAAAAAAAAAAGAAAAAGAAAAAGAAAAAAAAGAGAAAAGAACTGGAAATCGTCCAAATACCTATCCTCAGGAAAATGGATGGAGAGCTTACGGTAAAATCACATGATAGAATATTACACAGCTGTGAAGTGCAATGACCTGCAGCTACCCACAACAATATGAATGTCATTCAATATGATATTAAGTGAAAACAAGTCCCACAAGACTTAGAACATTTCACTCTTGTTCTGCAGTTCACAAAACCCCCACAAAACTATGTAATTTAGGCATACACATACATGTAATCAAACTGTTTAAAGTAAAGGAGTGATAACCATAAACTTCTGGATACTGATTGCTGCTGTGTGGGGAGGCAGGAGGTAGGATAATAGAGGAACATATAGGTAAATACAGTTCAAGTTCTTGAGTAGAACAGTGGGTGTATGCATTGATGGCGCTGTAACTGAATGAATAAATGAATGAATAATGAATGGATGAAATAAAAATTCAACCTACCTGGACCAATGATGACAATGTATTATGAACTGGAAATAACGAATGATTCAACCCTGCAATTGAAGCCCATTAAAAGAAAAAAAGAAAAACATGACTTTTATAGTCTTTGCATTATGCTCTGATGCTTAAGCAGTAAAAATAACTATCTGATAATTTATTAGCACAGCTCTGAGCTGTTCACTTGGTAGCTTCATTATGTGACTATAGCCAACACTACTCATATACCCATAACCCTACCACAATATTTTGGATTTATATCGTCTATTGTATAAATTTGCGCTCTTCAAGTTTTTCTTTTTTTTTTTTTTTTTTTTTCTTTTTTTTTTTTTTTGAGACGGAGTCTTGTTCTGAGGCCCAGGCTGGAGTACAGTGGCCAGATCTCAGCTCACTGCAAGCTCCGCCAACCGGGTTCACGCCATTCTCCTGCCTCAGCCTCCCGAGTAGCTGGGACTACAGGCGCCCGCCACCTCGCCCGGCTAGTTTTTTGTATTTTTTAGTAGAGACGGGGTTTCACCGTGTCAGCCAGGATGGTCTCGATCTCCTGACCTCGTGATCCACCCATCTCAGCCTCCCAAAGTGCTGGGATTACAGGCTTGAGCCACCGCGCCCGGCCAAGTTTTTCTACTCATGCACCCAATCAGAGAAAAAATTTAGGGCATCCACTCCTAATATCTGTGAATTTGTGTACATCTACCCTTTTCAATATGTCTATATATTTTTCTTTGTTTTAAGGTAAAATGAAATATAAATAGAAGTTTGAATAATTTCTTCTTATACTTCAGTGGATTATCTTGTGCATTCCACTTTGGGGATGTCTACAGATAACTAAATCATATTATGCAAATAACTTACTTTCCTATTTCAAAATCTCTCCGCCACCCCTTGCATTTATTTTCTGGAGTGAAGTGGTGTGATCTTGGCTCACTGCAACCTCTGCCCCCACGGGGTTCAAGCAGTTCTCCTGCCTCAGCCTCCCAAGTAGCTGAGATTACAGGTGTTTGCCACCACGCCCAGCTAATGTTTGTATTTTCAGTAGAGACAGGGATTTCACCATGTTGGCCAGGCTGGTCTCGAACTCCTGGATCTGCCCACCTCAGCCTCCCAAAGTGCTAGGATTACAGGCATGAGCCACCACGCCCAGCCTTTTTTCTTATTTGATGTTCATGATATTCCTGAGAGGCAAGAAGGCAGGCAGTGTTATTCTCATTGCACCAATGGGAAAAGAGAAACCCAGATAATTCTTGGCTCTTCCACAACATTAGCAAGAGAGTGGCAAAGTTAGTAATAGGAACAGAACTCTCTGCCCCTCCCTAGGGCTCTTCCCACTGTATTTGGCAGCTTCTAGTCTAACATCATAACAGAGTTATATGATTCTTAAGGTCAGACCAACCTGACTTCAAATTCCAGCTCTGTTATGTGCCTTCAGATGAGTTATTAAATCTCTCTGAATCTTCGTTTTCCCACCTGTAAAATGGATATAACAATATTGGCCTCACATGGTGGTTGTAAGAACTTAAAATAAGATCAAATAGATTACAATCTAATAGAGGGGACAAGATCGTCAATAAGTGTGTTTTCCTTTCCTTCTTATTTTTGCTTCCCTCTTCCATTATATTGGCATTACTGATTTAGCAACTTTTAAAGGTAGAGAGAGGAAGTAGTCATTGTAAACAGCCATGAAATATATTTTTGATTTAATTTTCAATGCAGAAAGTCCTAGTAACAGTATTAATCTTGTCTCTAAATCTCTCTCATATTTAGATACTAAATTGGCTCTACATGGGCTGTTTTGCCAAGCAAAAGAGGTCAAGGATGCTTTAAAGCAGTGTGGTCCACACAGACCTTGTGTCTCTTTGGCTTTTTGGTATTAAATATGATGCCACATTTCATGAGTGCATCCATTCTTCAACTAAGTTCTAACTCTTTACATTGTAATATGGTGTTTCCCCTCTTATCTCTTTCTGAAGGAGTGGAAAATAATTTTTGCATCTGAACAACTATATGTACCAGGATCTGGGGGACCAGCTAACCTGGGCATCAGAGAATCATGAGATTCGTATGTTGGCCTTGTCTGTAAATACAGTTCCTATACACAAGATATAATAACACATCTTTACAGAGCTGACCTACTGAATGCCTGCACGTGTTTCTAATTTATGTGGGGCTGTTCTCTCAGTAGATTCCATTCTCCCTTAAAAAACACACACGTACAAACACAAAACTTGATTTAAATGAAACAGACACCTTAAGAATCTTAACAAGTAGAGTTGACCTTTGAACATAATTCTACATAACTGCAATGTGCTCCCCAAGTGTTGCCAGGAGGCCTCGGACAGATCGATGGATGACAACCCCCGTTCCTGCACTTCTGTAGAAACAGATATTAGATCCAGAGGGGAGCAAATTCCATGAGACCCAGGGCAAGGGTGATGTGGCCAAAATCAAGTGGCGCTGCCTTTCCCGCTGTGCCAGGCTGTCATCAAGAGCCCTTCTCTCTCCCTGGAAACTTGCACCATGCACTCCCTCTCATTTGACAGTAGCAAGGCTTTTCAGAGAAGAGACCATGGAGTGGGGCCTTTTTGTGAAAACAGAACATCTATGTACAGTAACATGTGCATACATACACAGGTGCATACTTAGCCACATGTAGCCATCCGTGCATGCCTGTTCTCATTGATTAAGAGTCCAGGTTTATTGCAATGCCACAGATAGATTTTAGAGAATAAGATAATAAGAGAACAGATAAGAGAATAAGATAACAAAACAAAACACACTAACTCTACCGTGAGGGCAATTTAACATTTTGCTGAAGAGACATTGATACCTTAAAACAGCTTGGGTCATCTTTTGATCATCCTTCCTCATGGTATTGGCCAAGGGCAAAAGCGCTCCTTAAGGGAAACCACTTGTCCAGGACTGGCAGATTCATAGACAGAAGTGGATTCGCGGCTTCTGGGGCCTGGGGGCAGCAGAGAATGTGGAGGGACTATTTGATGGGTGTAAGAGTGCTTTTTAGAGTGATGAAAATGTTCTGCAATTAGATTGTGGTGATGGCTGCACAACATTGTGAATGTACTAAAAGCCTCTGAATGGTACGCTTCAAAATGGTTAAAATGGCAAGTTTCATGTTTTGTAACTTTTACCTCAATCCAAGAAAAAAGAGGTAAGATGAACTAAGAGCATTGAACCATGGACAAATGTCAGCTCTCCCAAGTGCTAGGGAATGGTGGGGATGGGGTTGGGGGGCTGCCGACTGCATCTTGGAGATTGCTAAGAGGGGCTCCTGAGGCCTGGGGCTGGGGCAGGGCCAGAGAGGAGTGTGGTTTGATTCCAGCATTGGAAGGAGGGAGGTGAATAATATCAGGGTCAGGTCTGGTGGGAATGCGCTCATGCAGTGTACACACAGGTGTGTTCTGGAAAGCACCCATTTACCTTTCGTTGACCACTGCCTCCTGCTCAACTGCCCCAGTTTGGCTGGCTTTTCTGACTCTTAGTGAGGTTCTAGAGACTAATAGGAGTGACTGCTCCCTCAAATGCTTAGGTCAGATGTCTCAAAGCACATCCTCTGTTTTTCTTTGTCTGGGATGAGAATACAGGCTAGCGGGGTCTTAACTCTGACCCAAATGATGTTGTTTATGTGTTTATGAAAAAGCCATGGGATCAACCCGATAGCCTGTGCCTTGTGAAGCTCGAGGTAACAACTTTCCCGATTTCTTGTGGCCAGAGCCTTACCCCACACAAGCTGATTCAGTATGCACTTCACCTTGACAAGTGAGCTCAATGTGACTTCTGAGTTCAGTTCAAGAGGAAACTGGTTTATTCTTAAAGTTAATCAAGTTGCTTTTTTTACTTGCGGAACTAGAAAGTTGGGGATGATTAACTCGTGTAGATTTTTAAAAATCAAGCTCTCTTACAAAACGTTAATGTTAGACCTGAACTCGGAAGTGCCATGTAAAAGGTTTTTTATTTTGCTCCTATAACAGGACTGAAATGGTCTCTTGTGGCATAAACTCTTTTGTCTTAGAAAACACGCAGTCATGAATGCTATGAATTTCCGTATCGGAAAATCTGAATCATCCTGAGACCCACATGAGTTCCTTGATGAAAATGTGAAATTAATTTTGTACTAAATAAAACTTGAAAATGGTTTCAATTACATGAAGAAAAAAAAAAAACGGTGAAACAAAGACAGTAATTCCACTGTATCAGATTCTTGTTTCATTAATTCTGAATTTTGAAAAAAAAAATCACCATTTTCTAGATATTGCTTTAAAGATGTTGAGACTGTGAACATCAGGGGTCACGGTGATACTTAATACAAGCCTCCTGCCACCTTGTAAAGAGTCTGTGAATGCTTTGGACTTTGGGGAAAGTGGAGGAAAAACAAACATTTATGGCGCATCCATCGCATGTCATGATGTGGGCTAGGAAGTTTCACATCTGTTGTTCTCCCATTTAATTCTCATGACTGTCTGAGATAAGTATTGTTATCTCCTTTTGTTTTAAGTGCAAAATGGAGGCTCAAAGAGACCATAGAAGGTGTCAAAAGTGACACAATTTGTAAGTGGCAGAGTGGGGATCCAAGCCCAGGTCTTCAATGCTCTAAAGCCCATTTTTCTTTGAAACCACGCAACCAATCACTGAGGAAACCCAGGAGATGCACTCCCCACCCCGCAGTGAAGGCCTTTCTCTGGAATACCTCTCTCTTCTGCCTGGGATCACTCACCTTAAATTTGGCCTGAGTTTCTAATCTTATGTATCATAGTTGTGTCTACACTTAGCTGGACCTTCTGGAAAGAATCACCATGATGCGTGAGGAAGTGTGACCCTAGTACAAAAGTAAGCAAAACACAGTTCCACTTGCCAAGAGTTAAGCAAGAACTTTGCAATACTTGGCCTTATTGTCTTCACCTTAAAATGGCGATAATGATACTTGAGCGTAAGGGCTATTGCATGGGTTCAAGTCGGGAGAAGTGTCTAGCACTGAGCCTAGCTTAAACGAGAAAATAAAAATATATTCATTCTCTTCCCACTGCTACCTCCAGTTTTTGGCAGGAGGCAGATGGCAAATCTTTCCAGAGACATTGAAAGGTGAGATGGAATTAGAGGACAGACAGCAATTGGAGTTTTCTTCTACCAGATGCTACCAAAATCTTCGTGTACTCACATAAGTGTGTGTGTGCATACATGCATACATTTGAATTTTAAAATAAAAAATGGAATGCATTATAGCTTCTAACTATTGGATTAATTTGAAAACAGCTTTGTGGTGGAATTTTACAGGAGGCAGCATGAGGCCTGAGTGGAAATGGCTTTTTTGTCCCACATTAAATGTGATGCCACTTGAGGTCCTGGTCAAAAATGGATCCAAATCAGAGGAGAAAACGGGAAATATTGTCCTTGCTCTAACATTCAACTCCACTGTCGGTCAAAGGAAACCCTTTCTGAGGAGCCAGCTTTTCCAGAATAAAATGGAAGTCTGTATTGTTAGAGTCAGAACAAAGACACATCATTGCAGATGTGGAAGGTCCCTCACTCAGGACTGACAATTGAGAAAGAGCTAGTGAATGCTGGTGTGTGTGCAGACGAGGAGACACAAATAGGCTGAACTCAGAGAGCTCCAGTGTAGAGCTATACCCATGGTCTTGAACCTGAGAGTGCTAAGCACTTGCCTGCTTTTAGTTTTCTAAATCATGCAGAGCATTTTTATGCGTGGCCTCTGATATGATTTGGATCTGTGTCCTCACCCAAATCTCGTGTCAAATTGTAATCCCCAATGTTGGAGGTGGGGGCTGGTGGGAGGTGATTGGATCATGGGGATAGTTTCTCATGAATGATTTAGCACCATCCCCCTTGGTCAAGACAGTAAGTGAGTGAGTTATCATGAAATCTGTCTGTTTAAAACTGTGTAGTGCCTCCCTCCACCCTTTCTCCTGCTCTGGCCATGTAAGATGTGTTGGCTTCCCCTTCGTTTTCCGCCATGACTGTAAGTTTCTTGATGCCTCCCCAGAAGCTGAGCAGGTGCCAGTATCACACTTCCTGTACAGCCTGCAGAACTGTGTGCCAATTAAACCTCTTTTCTTTATAAATTGCTCTGTATCAGATATTTATTTATAGCAGCACAAGAATGGACTCACACAGCCTCTCATGTTTCCCTGAAAGGCATGTGGAAGGACAGAGGAGAAAATAACATCTTAAATCGAAGTTGCAGGATGTACTGGGCACTATGCTTTCACTTGACCTTACTTCTCTTGATTCTTGGGACTACTCCAGAAAATACATTGTATTGTTCTTCCCATTTTGCTGGTAAGGAAACTGAGTTTCTGTTGGCTGTATGTTTTTTCTCTAATTAGGTGTGTCTGTTTGTGAATGAGTATGGTATGTTGAGGGGAGTTAGAATAAAAGAGATCTGAGAAAATGATTCATTTGGAGCCATACATAGATACAGGAGAAAAGCAAAACAAAACATTAAACACACAAAGGAAACATAATTTGTCACTAGGAGTGAGGGAGTATCTATTGTTTATGACTAAGCATGACACCACAGAGGTTGTGTCCCCTAATCCAGTCCCTAATTCTGAATCACTGTGTGATTTGGTCATTTGCCTACATAGCAAGTTCATTATTTTGCAACTTAGAAAATGTTAGGGTGCCATGGTAATGATCCGAATCCATTTAGGTCTGGCAAATCTGTAAACTTTCAAGCCCACTGAAAACAAACCCAAAAAACAAAAGATAACAAGTATTGACAAGGATATGGAGAAAAGGGAACCTTGTACACGATTGGTAGGAATGTAAATTGATACAGCCATTATGGAATACAGTAGGTTCCTCAAAATATTAAAACTAGAACTACCATATGATCTGGAATATATATTTGGGTGTATATTCAAATAAAATGAAATCAGTTTCTCAAAAAGATATCTGCATTCCTATGTTGATTGCAGCACTATTCACAATAGCCAAGATATGGAATCAACCTAAGTGTCCATCAACAGATGATTGGATAAAGAAAATGTGGTGTGTATATACAATGGAGTACTATTCAGCTTTTAAAAAGAAGGAAAAAAGAAGGAAATCCTGTCACGTGCAACAACACAGATGAATCTGGAGGACATTATGCTGAGTGAAATAAACCACACATGGTAAGACAAATATTACATGATCTCACTTCTCTGTGGCACCTAAAACAGTCAGAAGCAGACAGTAGAATAGCAGTTTCTGGGAGATGTTGATCAAAGAGCAGAAAGTTTCTGTGAAGGTCTGGAGAACTAACATACAGAATGGTGGCTATAGTAAATGGTATTGTATTATATACTTGAAATTTTCTAAGAGAGGAGATGTTCTCACTATACACATGCACACACAAAGCTAACTATATGAGGTGGTAGATATACTAATTAGCTTGATTGTGATACTCATTTCACAACATCTGCATATATCAAAACATCATGTTGAACACTGTAAGTACAGAAAATTTTTTGTATACCTCCATACAGCCTGAGGGAATAAAAACAGAAAACAAAACGCAAGAGGCTTGAAAATGGTCAATCTAATTTGGAAATAAGGGAAGGTTTTGAAATAAACTCTTTTCATCAAGAGTCCCCAGTGTCCTAGTGATATGGTTTGGCTGTGTGACCATCTTGGACTCTAGTTCTCATAATCCCCACGTGTCATGAGAGGGACCCAGTGGGAGGTAATTGAATCATGGGGATGGTTATCTCCATGCTGTTCTTGTCACAGTGAGTGAATTCTCACAAGATCAGATGGTTTATAAGGGGTTTTTCCCCTTTTGCTCAGCACTTCTTGCTCTTCTCTTTCTTGCCTCCATGTGAAGAAGGATGTGTTTCTTCCCCTTCCGCCATGATTGTAAGTTTCCTGAGGCCTACCCAGCCATGCGGAAGTTTGAGTCGATTAACCCCCTTTCCTTTATAAATTACTCAGTCTTGGGTATTTCTTCATAGCAGTGTGAGAATGGACTAATACACCTAGATTCAATGTGGTTTTAGCTTGCTTATCTTAAAGATGATGATGAAACATCTTCTTGCCACTCTAGGCCTACTGGCAAAGTGGTTTTCAGGCTGTATTCCCGGGAATCCTTTGGTTCCTTGGAGGATTCTCCATGGAGATCCTGTTGGAGGAAGGGTATGGTTAACCTGGAGGGGCTCTCAACGGTCTTTCTCTCATACTCTTCACCCTTGCAGGCCTCCACTTTAATCAGAACACCTCCACTTTTGTTGCTTTTATGTGTTGACTTTCCCTATTTGCTTTAGTTTGAAGCAGTTACATTTCAACTAACACCAATTTTTAAATCTAGGCTATGGGAATGGTAGCTCTCGGAATATAATACAAAAAGCCCTCCCACAACGAGAATTGCCTTAAGGTTAATGACTTGGAGAGTTTCACCTGAGGGGGTATGAGCAAAGATTTAGGGAAGCATGTTTCACTTTCCAAAATCATGTCAGCTTTCATGACTAAAAAAGAACAAAACCATTGTGAACACAGAGCACATTAGAAAAAGAACAAAGTGTGGCAACACCACCAGTGAGATCAGACTGCGTTTAGCCACAGACTCACTGATTGGAGTTTTCTGACGAGGCAGACAGAGTTGTGGAAGGCTGCCAGGAAATTCTGGACATCAAATTGCTTTTGCTAAGCCAGCCCAGCGGTGTAGTAAAGAGCTGAGGAGTCCCAGGAGAGGGTTGGGAAAGGATCGGTCTCTGTTTCTTTACCCCTGATGTGGGCCTTTTTCGATTAGGAAGTAGAGTGTAAAGGAAGTTATCGGGGGTGAAATCAACTCAGCAAGAAACCTTTATAGACCAAAGCCCAAGGAAAACTAATAAAACCAGTTGGGCTGCTTCATGCTTATCATACGTTGTGCATATATGTAGATCAACTGGCTTTACAGCGAACACAGACACCCCAAAACAAAATCTCAGTTGTGCAAAAGGATTTCTAAGTCCCCGAAGAACGATAACTGGGTTATTTCAAGGAACAATGGCTACATGAAACTCTAGTACATCAAGTATCTGACACACTATTTCTAAATTAATGATTGAAATAAAAAGTTGCTTAAGATATGAATTGGGGATTATATTCGGCTGGGAGAAACCGAGGCCTCCAAAACAGAGCTCCACACAAATGACTGGTTCTGTTTTTCTTAGGTAAGAAGCAGTCTGTAGCATGCAGCTGTGATCATGGAATTGTCCTTGGGACACTGAGATCCAGGTTCTTGGAATTCTCTTGGCTTTGTTTTTCACTGATCAAGATTATTCCCACTTCTCCTCTGGCATCTTCCCCATGTTCTAGGCAGGCAAAGGGGGCAGATGAAGCATGAAACAGCTGGAGACAGCTGAGTCTGTGCTCCGCCTTCTTCTACTCCTGTCCCCGCATATTAAGGAGATTTTCTGAAAACTTCATCCAATGACTTCAGCTTATATAACTTCACTAGAACTATATCACACACTATTCCATCTGCACAGGAGGCATGGAAGTATTGCCTTCTAGCTGGGCAAGGTGTTGTCCCCCAAAAAAGTGGGACTCATTTCTAAGGAAGAAGGGGAGAGAGCATAACAGTTTGACAACCAGCAGTGCCTGCCAGACCTATCAGAAGATTCCCTCCTTCTGGCTCCTGGGGATCCATTCATACTACCTCCTGGCCTGCTCTATTCCACTCTGTAATTACTGTACTCAGCTCTTGCTGTGGTTTTCTTTTGCTTTTCTTGGTAACAGATTCTGCCTTTTTTTTTTTTTTTTTTTAATTGAGATGGAGTCTTGCTCTGTCACCTAGGCTGGAGTGCAGTGGCGTGATCTCAGCTCACTGCAACCTCCACCTCCTGGGTTCAAGCAATTCTCCTGCCTCAGCCTCCTGAGTAGCTGGGATTACAGGCACACGCCACCATGCTTGGCTGATTTTTTTGTAGATTTAGTAGAAACGGCGTTTCACCATGTTGGTCAGGCTGGTCTCGAGCTCCTGACTTCATGATCCGCCTGCTTCGGCCTCCCAAAGTGCTGGGATTACAGGTGTGAGCCAGTGCGCCCAGCCAACAGGTTCTGCTTTCTTTCATAACCTCAGGTTTCTCACTGGAATACCACCCCATGCAAGTTGAGGTAACAGGCGCATCTCTTCTCTGGCTAACAGTGCTTACAAGTGCAGCTCAGGGTGAGTCACATTGTTGAATTCAGGCCTTTGCAGATGAAGCAGATGGTGCCATGCTTGGGAGAACTGATTGGTGACTGCTGGGCTTCCTTGAAGGTTTTGCTGTCATAAGGTCAAAGGTGCACCAGTGCTGAGGTCACAGTTTGTTCATGGGTAGCCATTGTTCTACTGACACAGCTAGGATGTGACACACTTCTCACCTTGGTTGTGCTAAAAACTGCTTTTATTAATTTCTTATGAGTTCTCTGGCTAAATCCCTACAGCAGATGTTTAAAACTTACTCTACCTTCCAGAACTCTGACTGTATTCTTGCCCCATTCTCAGTCGTAGGTGGCTTCAAATCTTACTTTACAAAAAAATTTAAAAAGATGAGGTCATTTGACTTGAGCTATGTCCTTTGTACCCCAGAAATCACTATATTTTCACCCTTTCTCTTGTTTCATTTTGATTTTGAGAAATCTAGTCCCTTCTTTGTTCCATTGCTGGACTTGTCACACAGCTCTTGACACCATCCATGATGCCATCCCTCTTATTTTCTTAGTGCCTTGTGTCACCATCTAGCCCTTTCTTTCTTGCATTTTCAGTCTCTTCATTTCAGTGGGCGCCTTCTTATTTGCCTACAGACCATGGCTATTCTGGTCTAGATGAAGCTTCTGTCTGTCCTACTGTCCTGTAAGCTCCTGCTTATTCTCTCCCTCCCTCTTTTTTCCAGCAGGTGGCTGCATCCCTGCACCCAAGGGCCATCTCCTGATCTCCTGTTGGATGGCCCTCTCCACACAGCATGCATGAGTGCTCTCTCTCTCTCTCCCCCCCTCTAGGTTCTAGTACCCACTCCCTCCCTCTCACACTTACAAGTGATAAGTGCCCAGGAAACAAACAAACAAACAAACGCATGCACACACACACACATACATACACACACACACACACACACACACACACACACACACAAAGGAAATCTAAAAGTTAGCAGCTGCTTGCTCTGACTTTGGAAATTATGAATGATTTGAAAAATATATGTTTCTTTATTCTTGTATATACTTTTTAAATTTTTTACACCAACCATGGGTAGTTTTATAATCAGAAAAAGAATATAAACTTGGATAAATGTCCATCTACTTGGAAAAGCCAAAGAGAGAGAACAGAAGCCAGGAGAAGAGGGCTTGAACTTTAATCTTTTATAACTCACTAAATAACATTAGACCAGGCTACTTCATTCATAAGATCTATAAAATGGGAAACAGACCACTTACTTTCCATACCTCCCAGGGCTTTTGTGAAGATTTAATAAATTAATCTATGTTAGAACAATTCTTAAATTATCTGTGGGAAGGACTAGTTTGTTTCTTTTCTTTTTTAAAAAAATAAATTAAAGTCTGTAGTTATTTCTGTTTCCTTAGGTTTTTACTACATGTCCTTTGTCTGTTCCAGGATTCCCTCCAGGACACCACGTTGCATTTTCTCATCATGTTTCTATAGCTCCTCTTGGCTGTGACTGTTTCTCAGACTTGCCTCTTTTTTGATGACCTTGACAGTTTTGGAGAGTACTGGTCAAATATTTTGTAGAATGCTCTATTGTTGGAGTTTGTGTTGATTTTTTTTCATAAGAATGGAATTGGCTGGGTGCAGGCATAATGGCTCACACCTGTAAATCCAGTGCTCTGGGAGGCTGAGACAGAAGGGTTGCTTGAGGCCAAGAGTTCAAGAAAAGCCTGGACAACATAGCAAGGGCCTGTCTCAACAAAAATAAATTTTAAAAATTAGCCAGGCTTGGTGGTGTGCACCTGTATTCCTAGCTACTTAGGAGACTGAGGCGGGAGGATTGCTTGAGCCCAGGAACTTGTGGTTGCAGTGAGCTATGTTGTGCCACTGTACTCCAGCCTGGGCAACAGAGCAAGACCCTGTCTCTAACATTTAAAAAAACTGGAATTAAGGGTTATCAGCAGGAACACTACAGAGGTAAAGTGACATTTTTATTACATCATATTTAAGGGCACAAACTATCAGCATGACTGTTGATGTTAACCTTGATCACCTGGCTGGAGTATTTGCTTCTTTATTATTTCCATTTTACATAAGGTCCAATTGTGTAGAACATAGTTGATGCCACAAACAACTCACCATGCAAGCTCAGACAAAAGAGGTCCCTAGTCACTTGCTTGGAGATTTTGGCCATGTCAAATTGTCATAGAATTTATAAATGCTTACTTTCAACTCTCCTAGTTATCTTAACACAGACCAGGAACAATGGGCAGACAGGCCTGGGGCCGTGGCCACACTCTCAGTGGCATTGCCCTAATGCACGCATCACAGGAGGTTTCCGTAAATAATTTTAAATCAAATTGGAGATATTCAGAAACAAAAGGTAAGTTTGGTTGGAATCTTGAAATTATAGCAATCAGGGTGGGAAGAGATATTGGTGAGAATCCTTAGAATCCCTTGTCCTGCAGATGTGGAAGTTGAGTCTTGGGGCATGTGAGACTTCGGTGCCACATGGGAACTCAGCAGCGAGCTGACGCTAAGCCCAGGTCTCCTGTCCCCATCAGGGGTCTTCCCACCATATGCTGCTAATCAGAATCATTTCAGGTGCCCCCACAAGGAAGAGCAGGGAAGAACTCGGCGTAGTGGGGAGGGAGAGGGGGCTTAGATCTACAGCAAAGCTCAGTTTCTCCCCGACTTTCTAACCTCTCGCTATCCCATTAAAACTTAAATGAACAGCTGAGAAAACCAAAATGTTTGAGGAGAGGCAGAGGGGCTTACTTGGATGTAACTGGGATTCTGATAATTGGGGGTAATTTACGCTTTCGGGATAAATGAGTTAGTCTCCCTTTGGCACAATTCCATCTGTTCTGTCCCACTCAGAGAGAATGAAATCCAGGGCTGAGGATGGAAAACGAATTACTAAGTGACAGGATCCTCCTTTTCTCATCCCCATCCACTTCTACTTCCTCAGGAGGAAAAAAAAAAAGAGAGAGAGAGAGAGAGAGACAGAACGGAGATGCGGGTGAAGGCCTGGAGAAACAAGAAATCAGGAATGTAGAAGAGGTTTACTCATTTGATTCCTTTTTCTATGGAAATGTATTTAGGATTAAATTAGACATGACATTTAGTAGACTCTCAGTGGAAAAATATGTTCTTATGATAGCTGAAGGGGCTCTGGGAAAATGGATGATGAGAGTCCTTGATGGAACAGCCTGGCAACAGGGCATGGCCTGGCCAGGCTATGGTGGGAAGATCACATCACACAGAGCAGTGGCCAAGGGGATTCTGGGCTGCCTGCTTCTTGGCCACCCTGTGCTTACTTTTCTGTAATTGTGAAGGTTTCAGGTTGAGAAGGGAAAGGTGACATAAAAAGGTGATGTTATCTGACTGAGGATCACCCCTAGTTCACAACCCTGTGTGGTTGCTTGCTTACTGATCCTCCCTGTGGCACACAGGGTGCCCCCAACCTGGGCCCAGCTGCCCCAATGCCTCACCACCCTGCCCTTGCCCCGCTTCACACCTCCTTCTACCTCCTCTCTTTTGCACATGCTCTTTCTCTATCCTGGAGAGCCTCCCTCATCATTGGCTGCTGAAATTACATTCTTTTTTTTTTTTTTTTTTTTTTAAGGCAGGTTCTTGCTCTGTCACCCAGGCTGGAGTGCAGTAGTGCCATCACAGCTCATTGCAGCCTCAACCTCTTGGGCTCAAGTGATCTTCCTGCCTTGGCCTCCCAAAGTGCTGGGATTATAGGCATGAGCCACTGTGCCCAGCCCCCATTCATTCTTGAAGTTCCAACTCAAACATTACTTCCTATGAGAAGCCTAAGCCAACTCCCCAGGCTAAATTAATAGCCCCATTCCACCCCTGGTGCCTACTGAACTGAATGTGTCTCTAGTCCAGCACTTCTAATACTGCTTTTAACATTCATTACATACATACAAGTATCTATGGAGTGCTGCTGTGTGTACCAGGCACAGTGGTAAGGGCTTTACATAACTTTTTAGGATAATCCTCACCAGGATCTGTCAACAGCCGCCATCACCCCCCTTCTACAGGCAGGAAGTAGGGTCTCTGAGAGGCCCAGTAATTTGCTTAGAGTGATAGGATCTGTAGAGGAGGGATTTCAACCCAGGGTGTTTTAGTGTTGAGCCTTCTCCCTTCTCCTGGCTAAACTGCATTAAGCACCTCCAGCTCTGTGGATTATCTGCCTGTCTAACTCCATCTGCAGCCCCCACCCCCAGCTGCAACCTGTTGGGAGTAGAATCCCCCAAGATTGTTCTCTGGATCCCCCTTGGCCTCACCCCATAGAGGGAGCTGGTGATGATCTGTTAACTAACGTCAACTTGATGCTTGATCTTTCTCATGAAATTGTATGGAGGTAAAACCTTTGACTCCAAAGACTGTAGCCAATACTACATGCATAAAAATAGCCTAGCAGTCAGGAAAATCCACAGTTGAGTGTTAGTGGCTAGCACATGATTTCCTTGACACTCAGGACTTTTGTGGTTGAAAACAGGGGCTTTTGAATGCCGCGGAGCCTTTTTCTTAAAGACCAAACCTAAATAACATCAGTGCTATTCATCGCAAGGCTTGAAACTTCTGACATCACTTGTTCATCCCTGGTCTGGGCCGCTCTGTGTTGGGTCAAAATCACAACCAAACAGCTGACACAGTTTCTGCACAACCAGGCGTGCATTTGGGAGCCACTAGTTGCCTCTTTCTGTTCCCTCTTGCCCAGGGACAAGCCGCAACTCCCAGACTTCTGAAGTAGCTCAAAGAATGGAAAGGTGTGCCTAAAATAAGAAATTCAAACAAATGTTAAAAAAAAAAAAAGATTTTTATTTGTGTGTGTGTGTGACTATGTGCTTATCTCATCAACTTTTATTGAGTCTCTTTATGCAGGCTTCCTTGCCAAATAAGTGAAGGTCTTTGAGGCAAGGATTCATGGGGTCCTGGGGCCAGAAGGACCCTCGCCATCAGAAACAGATTTGAAGATTCAAAAGACCTTACCTCTGAAAGGTATTTCTTGGCTATTCTCACACATTTCACTTTCCTCATGATATTACCAAGCTTTCTCCACCCCAAAATCCCACTGGGATTTTAAGTGGAGTTACGTTACATTCATAATTTAATTTTGGAGAACTGGCCTCTTGTCAACACTGTGTCTTCCCACATAAGAACATTGCGTGCCTTTCCATTTATTCATGTTCCTCAGTCAGATTTTATGTTTGTCTTCATGTGGGACTTTATTTCTTTAACTATCTTTCTCAAGGTTTTATATTATTGTGGCTGTAGTTGGGATTAATTTATGCATGTACACCCCAACTGCTTTTAAAAAGTGGATTCCTGAAATTAGGAGGATAGATTAAATTCTTGCTTCAGAGTTTCAATCTGCATCACTTCATGGCTATGTGCTTATGGGCTATAGGGGCCTGGTACCTTGCAGGTATTGGGGATCATGAGAGGGATCAGTGATTAGAGGGTCCTTAATCTTCAAAGTCAAGGTAAGTCTGTATCAGGTACTTCCCAAAACTCTGTGCCTTCAACAACCATTTATTGTTGAGCATACATCTGCAGCTTGGCCCCAGTTCAGCTCATCTAGTCTGGGCTTGGCTGGCGTCTTCTGCTTTAAGCTGTGGCCGCTGGGGTTGCAATGGGCTTGCTGTGCTTCTCACTTCAGTTCTATGCAAGATGGTACAAGTGGTCAGGTGGAACTTAAAGTCTCTAAAGTTCTGGACATAGATTTGGTACACGGTCACCTCTGTAAGTCACATGGCTGAACTCAAAGCCATGGGGAAGTGTGGTGGCTTTAACTAAGCTGAAACTGTGCTTCCAAGAATGCCCCTCTCTTTATGGGTGTGAAGTAGGGTTGGCTGAAAGAGAAATTTGCAGAAGGTCTGGAAGGCGGAAGTGAAACCATGGTCATGTCTATGCAGTTGCGATCACCTGCGAGTACCTGCTGGCTCGCCTTGTTGGCGTGGAGGCAGTAGCCAGCTCACAACCTCCTTTAGCTCCCATCTGGTCTCCTTCAGCTTCCTCAAATCATGGATGGTGTTCAAGGGCCACTCCATGGAGAAATTCCCCAGCTTTTCTGTCGTTCTGTGTGAATGTTGGAGGCTTGGAGGCAGTGAGACAGCCATGTGGCATCTAGCTCATCCTGTGGCCTCTGGTTTACCGCTGCTCTTCCCTGCTTCACATCCAGCTTTCCTTCCCGTCTGCCAGTCCTCGGGTCTAGCACTAGTCGCAAGGACAACATCCTGAAATGGGTGGCTTACCCCACTCCCAAGATTACATAATGTCTGATCTCTGTAAGAAATCCAGTATGCCCCTCACCACGATTCTGCTTCTCTGATTGAACCCTACCAATGCAGGCGGGGAGGTGCACCCAGCCACAATGAGGCCGGAGCAAGGGAGCAGTGAAGGATGGGGACCAGTATTTCTCTCCACTGTGACTATGACATTGTCCTTACAATGACAAGCACGCACATACAAACCCTTGCTGAATATTTTTTGTGAGGTTTAAGGCAAATGGGTTTCCAATTCACTTTCAGAACACAGCAGGTCTGATGATCAATAACTCCCACATTGGTTAACTACAGATTTACCTCTGCTGCACTACCCATTTTAAGTGATCTGAGTGACCCCTCAAGAGAAGTTGCCAATACTGTATTTCATTATAAAGGGATTTTTAAAAAGTAGGCTCTCTTTTCCATCAAAGCATTCTAACAAATGCTCTTCCAACAAAATTATGTATAGTAATTAAATTTCTAAGGTCTAAATCCTGACCCAGTTACTTCAAGAATATTTGATAGAGTAATAGGGTAGAATAATTAAACAACCCTGGTCTCTTTAGAGTTCTTTTTAACAGGATTTGATCTGTAGTATAAATAATTTCTTCTTTCATTTGCCTACCACGATTCTGGATTTCCCATTTCTGACAGGTCCAAGCTGTGAGCTTAAGTAACACTTTAAATTTGAATTTCCTAAGAAGCCTTTTGTGCCTTTATTTTTTCTTAAAACAATTTTGGCTTGCTTGGCCTGGGACCCTGGCTTTGGGGCTTTGGGGGAGATAAGACACTTCAGCGTTTTCCTGACAGCTGAACTAAAGAAAACCTCTTACACACACGTCATCTGATTTGCTTCATGTCATTTTGATCACTCCTACTGACAGTTCCGATCTAATTTTTCTTTCAAAAAAGGGTATCAATTTCAAGGTTTCGAGTTCTTAGGATTTAGAATCCATGATTTAAAAAGTGAAATTTAATCTTGAATCAAGGGTAGGGAATATGAGCAAGGTTCGCAGGTTTCTTCTTGATAGAAGACTCTTGTGACCACTATTTATTATGGTAATGCTTTGTTATTATAAACCTCCCATGAATAATATTTTGGGGAACTACCACACAACAAGGCGCACATTATAACCCTGGGTTTGGGGGTCGGGTGATATCAACGAACTGAGAAGCACAATTATCTCATGGTTATGCATGTCTATGAAGTGTGTTAATACTTTTGTTTTTTACAACTTGTAGAATATTTTCATTGTAGGTGAAGCATCAGACACGTTTTTATTCAAAGGAAGAGAAATAAAACGAAAGTTGTGTCTGCTGTGTGCTCTGAATGACACCCTGGTGGCCCCAGTCCTCTACGCTGGGGGCTAATTTCCCACTGCGCGTCTCACGGGCGCCAGGACAGGATACTTTCACGTTTGTGTCATGGCACACGACATCCATGATATCCATGGCACAAAAGGAGTCCTTATTTGGAAATAGTGATCAGCCAGTTTGAAAAGGAGGGTTTGATGGTGTGCCTATAGGAGGCATTGTTTCAGGTCAATTTAGTCAAACATTTCAGTAAAGTGTGACGCTTGTTTGGCGTCCTAGAAAGCGAGTTGTTGTGCCGCTGGCATTTGCTTCTTTGCCAGAGGTGTTAAGGCCATGTAGACATGGCTCTAATGTAGACATCTAGGGTGACACTGGGGAAAGCAAGCAAAACTGGCGATGATTAAGTACTTAATAAGTGCCACGTGGTTTACTTAAGGTATCTCTTTTAATTTTCATGATGACCTATCAGGCTGATATTACTGTCCATGTTTTGCAGAGGTGAGGGAACTTCAGTTCAGATAATTTAAATGAATTGTCTTCATTGTTAGAGACGGTGAAGCAGATACTCAAAGCAGGATCTGCTTGATTCTGTGGCTTACACACATTTCCATTAAACAGCATTTACCCACATGTGCTCAGAATGAAGTCCTCTGGATGATGTGTAGAAAAGGGAAGGGGAAGGACGGGCTGTGATCAAATGCATGTCAAAAATGTTAGATTAAAGACATACTCAGGAGGTTGAGGTGGAAGGATCACTTGAGGACAGGAGTTCGAGACCAGCCTATCTGTAAAATATATGCATATATACATTTAATTTACTGCAGGACCTCATAGAGCTTTCAGTATAACAGTATGCAGTATTTCCTAAATCTACTTGACCTGCAAATCCCTTTGTTTTGAAAAGGAGATAATAATAGTAGGCTCCTCACAAAGCCATTTGCTCCTCAAATGCCAGCCTGATGTTCTTCCACATCTGCCTGAAACATCCTCAGTAGATGTGTCTGAATTGAACCCGGAAGGAAGCTTTCTTTCTTTTTCTTTCTGCCACTTTGGTATGGTTGTGTGGCCATTTTGCTCTGGGAAGAGAGAGAGTGAGCAAACCTGAATCTGTATCCAAAGCAGGTGAGCATGCAAATCCACTGTTTTGCTTGTGTTTTCATTGTGAGTGTGAGTACTCGTCTGGCCATTTGTGCATGGACAGCATGCCTACTCTCAGTCTTCTGTCCCAAGTTGGTGTGGAAGGCAGGTGCCCACATGGATAATAATGCTACAGTATGATGTCAGTGGTGGCAGAGAGATGCATGCCAGATGCAGTGGGACCAGAGAGGAATGAGCGACTGTATCGGAGAGGGGAAGGACGAGCAGGAGGAGAGCGAAGGAGGGGGTGTCTGGGCCTTAGAAACGGGGTAGGATTAAGTCACATGCGGGAGAGAAAGCAGGCACTTTGTGTGAAGGGGATGGCATGAGACAAGGTCTGGAAAGTGAGGCAGCATGATCTATCTAAGGAAGCAGAAGCGGTTCCAGCAGTGGCTGGAACATGAAGTAAGGGGCGGAGAGTGGTGAGAGCTCAGGCTGCTGAGATGGATGGAGGTCAGGCCAGCCTTGGAAAACCTTATATGCTATTGAAGAAATGAGATTTATCCTGTAGTATAATGGATGACATGGTGGGGTTTGAAAGAAACACATGTTGGGGCCAAATCTGGGTTTTGACAAGTTCGCTCTGATAAAGAAACAGCCCATCTCTAGGCACAACCCCAGACACAAGGAGGCCGGTTCTGAAGCAGACAAGGTAAGAGAAGCTGTCACCTGCTCTAAGGCAGTGCCAATGGTGATGGAGGGAAGAAACAAATTTCCTTCATATCTCTAAAAACAAATCATGATGGGTGATTGAGTGGATATGAGGAATAGAGAAGAGAGAGAACGATTCCTTCAGCTAGAACTAGACTGGAAATTAGGGGCATGCCTGTCCATGTTGATCTTTTGTATCAAAGGGTCTGAGATAATTCCACATATGAAGTGCTTTTGCTAATATTTTTAGAGTCTTGATCATTTGCTTCCTGCTGAGGCCTGGAGAAAATTGCTTGGGCAGCCTGGGAGGAGGTCTGAAGTTGGACCTGCATGCTAAATAGTCAACAACTCAACTTGGGATGCAGAAAAGCCACTGAGTATGATTTAAGACCTGGTCCCAATTTCCACTTGAACCATGTCCTGGCTTTGCTACCTTGAACTAGCTTTGCAAGTTTTAATGTCCTCATCTGCAGAATTGGAGCTAGCCTCTCCTCTGAGGCACACGTGTGAGGGTCATCTGCATTCAGAATTTCTCTCTCTGTGTTGACCAGGATTGATGCAACTGATCTAGCTCCCACCACGTGACTCTCCTCTGTGGACCAGAGCTCCCAGCTCCTGCTTGTCTGAGAGGGAGATGGGATAGGAGCCAAACTCAGGGCAGCACCCAGAAGAGTCACATTTGGGTTTCCTAAGCTTGGCAGACTATTGATTCACAATCAATCCAGACTTTCTTGAAAACAAAGGTCCCTTTGTCCCCAACCAGAAGTAAATAAGGTTGTGGCAGAAATTCTCTCTCCTTGCCTGATGGTTCTATCATCCCAAATTTGTATCCATTATCTCCTAGGAGAGCTTGCTGGCTGAGCCATATTGGGGCCTATGATGTCCTCGGTAAGATTTCTAAATGAATCTTTAATGTCCGGAGAACCTGGAGTGACCTGTTGTTTTTACAACATGTAAGCAATCCTCTCTAATGAAGTTGAACATTTCCCTTTTGGGCTTGCTAAATTGTGGAAAATAAATACGAAAGAGCTTTTAAGATGCCTCCTAATCCTAGGGTGTGCACAACCACCCTTTTGTTTACCTTAATGTAATAGGATCATTATCTAGGTGCCCCATTTGGTTGAAGCCTTGAAAACATATTAACCTGTTGACTTTGTTAATAGTAATTTAGGAAAACCTCTCAGGCTCCAAACCCAGCTTTTTAAAGCCAACTGTAAAGCGGTCTTTCCTTGTTTTCTGTGTTGACTTTCACTGCAGATTTGCGTAAACATAGCTGAATGGTGACTATGTTGCTTTCTGGGGCCAGCAGTGTTTGTTGGTGGAGGTTGTTTTTTATCTGCAGGGTCTGTAAAAGGTGGAGTTTTGGGTGTCTGTTGACCTTGATTTGCAAAAGGGAAGGACTTACCTCTATATTTTATGGTCCAATAACAGACTGCAGTGCTCAATTAAATGGGGGGATTAATAGCGGGTTAATTGATATCCCTCTCCAAGTGTGTGTTGCTGGTGAAATAGAATAATCAGTGGCGCTCCACCCCAACTCTGACGGTCTCATTCCCCAGAGCCCACAACTGCCAAAAGGGAGTTCTGTGCCTCTCTTCTCACTGACCTGCGGCCTGCCTATATCTGCCCAATTAGAGCCATGGAGGCTGTGACCCACCCACCACTTTCCTGGTTCCATTCAGCAGACCCACCCTCTTTGCCTTTGGAAGGCATGATGGATTGGTTTGAAACAAAACCATCTCGTTCCCAAACTGAAAGGTTCCTTTTTACATTTGGGAACAACTTGAAACCGCTGGAGAAAATCATGTGCCAATTATGTCTAAACTCCTTTACCACAAGGTATAAAGGAAGCCATAATTCGGGGGCTTATGTTTGATTGAATTCATCTGTTTCCATTTTGTAACTGGAGAGGAGGGAGAATCCACAGCGGTGGACAGTTGATAGAAGGCAGCTTCTATTCCCGGCAAAAGAAGGGGTGGCCCTGTCGCTTCACTCCCCCAGAGCAGGCTTCATGGGTGCAAAGAATCCCAAGAAACTTCTGGGCTGGGAGGGAGGTCAGCCTTGTGCACGGCAGTGCCAGACTCTTCTAGAACCATAGACGTAGAAGAGGAGGAACCATGTCAATGTTTCGTCAATTATTCAGCCAAGAACAACACCCTTCAACTGAGAAATACCCCACTCCCCCACACAGGAGGGGATTTACACTGATGGGTCTGTGTTCGCCAGCAGCTGACAAGTCAGACTTCACCCTTCACATCCCTAAGCATGTTGGTGCTCATTAGGTGAAAAACGAGATGCATTGTTAACACTGGCTTTCCTTTCCTGCTTGGCAGTGTGACATTAGGGGACACTGAAACCTCAAATTGCCTCCAAGAAATGTGCTCGAGGATAACTGTGCATTATGTGGGGAGGGAAGATTCAGTCAGGGAAAGAATAAAGGTCCCTTCACTGTCACTCCCATCTGTCATTAATGAAAGGCAGGCTTGTTGAGGAGCATAGTAGATTAACTGATATTCCTCACCAAATGTGTGCTGCTGGTGGCCACGGATGCTTTGCCTGGAAGTGAGAGAAACTTGGGTTGTAGTCTCAGCTTTTCCACTCAGCTGGTAGCATAACTTTTGGTGCCTCCTGGAAACTCGCTGTCCTCATCTGTAAAATGGTGAAGCCTATGTTGCTGGTCTGCTATAATGTGAATGATATTTGAGTATCTTGCAGCATAGTAACATAATAAATGGGAATCACGGGCCATCCCTTTCTCTTCTGGGACTCTTGTTTCCTGAGAAGGCCTCCATGTATCCTCAATTTTAAACTCTCTATAATGGACCAAGAGGATTCCTTGGCATGTAGTAGGGAACAGCCACACTCAGAGGCTGCCGTCAAACCTTTTCTAGATCTTTATGTATTCTCCTGAGGCCACTTTGGGTCATGAGCTTCTATTTTGGCAACTGTGATAACTGGCCCTCTTCATCCCTCCCTCATTCATTATATTCTCTTAACTTTTAAAATACGAAAATATATTTCCCCAGATGAAAATGCTTTGCTTAGGTCCTCTCTCGATTACCCATGGACTAGGGTTAAAGGTTTATGTTTTATGTGTGACACAGACCCTTGTGCCTTCCTTGCCTTCTATTCATCTCTAGTCTGTTCATAATTCAATTCTGCAAATATTTAATGATAGCTAAGCAGTTTATATGGATGAGCTAATTTAATTTTCTTGACTACTTTATTGTTATTCCTTTGTTACTGAGAAGGAAAGAGGACACAGAGTTATTAAGGAACTTTTCTGAGCTAATCCAGCTCATAAATGGTGGAGGTAGGATTTGAACCCAGGCAGTTGGATTCCAGAGCATTAAGAACTGAGCCTTCACGTACTAGGTGTTCCTTCACCCTGTTAGGAGAGATTGCACAAATAAGGGCCAAAATCGTGAGGCCCACATCAGACAAACCACATGACTTAGTCATAAATGGCGAGAGCAGAACAGGAAATGCAACGTGCTGTTCAGACGCAGCTGGGGGACTTGCTGCTGCGTTTAATCCAGGCCTGTTTTCTGCTTCGTTCTTACGGTCATTGAGACTGGAGTGCACTCTACTCTCAGAAGGAATCGACTCCCAATTTCTCCAATATAAATTTTACTTTATTTCAAATAAACAACAACACAAAATTTAGACCCACCATAGCTCCTCAGGACAAGTCACTCTTGGCATTCTAAAATAAACTCGGTTACAAACTGCCTGCCTCTCTGTGGTGAAAATTGTATTCAATAGTTATCAAGATTTGTACTCAAGCAATCGCTCCTCCTGCTTCTGTGGAGTCTTATAATTGTGTTTTTGTTCGTGATTTATGCCATGACCACACATCTGACATAGTTTTCCTGTTATTTGTTTCAGGCACCAGAATCTCTCAGGCTTTCCCTCAGCTTGAGACATAATGGCTCTATTTTGCTTTTAGGATTTTCACCTCTTGGGGCATTCAGACTTTCCTCGGCTTGCTTGATGATTTCAATGCCATTTTTCTCTTGAGGCAAACTCAGACTTTCTGCATAGCCCTTCACCTCCACCTGTGTTGTAAGCAGAAGTAGCCCTTACTCCACGGAGCAGATCAAGCCTTTTTAGAGGCTCACTCCTTGCAGCATTTCCAGGGTAATTTGTCTTTATGGGATGGGCAATGAAGGGGTCTTGGAGACTGAACAGCACAGTAATTTGGTCCTTTCCAGACAAGGATGATCTTATCAGGGGTTGACTATCCATGCTGCTGAGACTGAGACCGTGCGGCTCTGGCAATATTTGCTTTTGAAAGACTTGGAAGTCAGGGGACCCCAGCACTCTGGCTCCCTTCAATGCAACTGACCTAATCTTACCCTCCTGTGAGCCATTTTAATTCATCGAGATTCTGCCTAATGATCCTGGTCATTTACATTGTTGTCATTCTTGAGCGTTATTATGCTTTCAGAGAAAGGGATCAGGCTTATGGAGACATTTTCCTCTAAATGCTTCCTTTAAGGACACTGCTCACCCTAGAAGGGAGAGAGATGAAACAAAAGAGGGTCCTCTGTAAGACAGCCAAGGTACCTCCTAGGAACTCCAGGAAGAATGGTGTCTATTGTACTCACGTGGCATTTTGATATCTGTCTTTCCATATCTCTGGTACTGAACCGTAAGAGCAATAACTGGGTCTGTGGGAATTTTTAGGTTACCCTCATGATCGAACTTGGCTTGAACTGGTATGATTGTCCAAAGCAGGATCCCCTTAATTGATTTCCAACCACCCCAGAGATGGGGCAGACACTCTGCAAAGCACTTAGATTCAGAGAGGGTACTATGAAGGGAAACTCGACAGGCCTGGTGGTTATTTGAAGACTCAGGGGAAAATGAGTACAAGAAATGGGAAGATAGAGATTCTGACAGCTGCCGAAGGAGGGAGAAGGTTTGCTCTGGCCAGATGATTAAAAAGTATCACGACTGGCTGGTATAATTTAACACTGATTGTACATCTGCTATATAGCAGGCTCTGCTAGGGGCTTGACTCAACAAGCCCACATCAACTTTCACTTGAATTTTGCAATAATCCCCTAACTGGTCTCCTTGCTTCCATTCTCCCCCTCCCAATCCCAATCTGTCATCAACAGAACAGCTACAGTGATCCCATGAAGATGCACATTTGGATCATATCACACCATTGCCCCACACCCTCCAAGGGCTCTCCACATCTCTTGCAGTAAAAGTCTCTACAGTGGTCTGTAAGGCTGCACAAGATTGCTCCCCTGATACTCCCCATCCCAGCCCAACACTTCAAATTCTCATTTGCCTACTGAAACCCAGATTCTATACATCTTCCCATGGAAGAGGACTCTGGATCTCTGTGTACCCCTTAACTCTTTGTGTGTGTATATTAAGTTTTAGCACTTAATATACTATAATTTGATTTTTGTCCTTCTGTGTACCCCACTGGTTATTGAATTTCTTGCTAAAGGAACCATGTTTTACTTAGCGCAAAATCATCCCTGAGATCAAGTGCTCAGTAAGTCATTGTTGAATGAATGAACAAATAAATAAGCATGTGAGTGACTGAGTGCCTCTTCTACATGGGCATGCCTGTGGCCTTGGTTGTGTTATGTAGAAACCAGCAGATAGAAGCCACTGTTAATGGTTCACGCTGCATTTTGCATGCCATGGATGCCCAATAGCTGCATCCAGTAGCTATTCATTTTCCTGCATCAAGAGTGACCTACGTTCTGATGGTAGTTCCATTCCTGGCCCCTGGAGAAGTGACATGGGGCCAGATGATCCTTCCTGGCTTCCTCAGTCCCCAGGGCAGGCCCCAGAGAGGATAGGAGGGCTGAAGAAAGCACCTCTGGAGTCGGTGCTGGGCCCAGATCCTCCCTCCTGTTCTGGTGGAGCCCAGTTTCTGCTTTGTAGCCCGGTCCCCAGTCCTGCTGCAACATCAGTATAAATATTGTTCTTTCAAGCACTCCACTGTGGTGGGACAGGGAAGGAAAAACCATCACCAGGGGATATGTGTGTCTGCTTTGCCTTTTGCAGAAGGTAAAATTTAGTCTGGGCAGAGCCAGCTTTGCAGTCTGCTGTATCCTGCTCCAGGGCTGAGTGCTGTGCTGGAGGCTCTGGGGGTGGCCCCTACACCTCCTCACCCCTCTCCCCATATGCACTGGTGGCACCTATTGTGGGTCACGTCTTTCTTGGGGGCAGGTACACGGTGGGTTCCTGGCACTGAAGAGTTTCAAGAAATTATAGGGGGAAAAGCCATTTGCTCATGGCACACTGCCCGGGTGGGTTAATACGATCCCTCAGAAAGCATTCTTCCTGTACAACTTGTAATTAATACAGAGTGTTCACAGCCCCAGGAGGCTATGAGGCCAAACTACTCAGTAGGTTTCAAAAAGCAAGCTGTTGTCCATGTCTAAGAGTAGCATCTTTCTTTAGACAAGTTGGGAGTAAGGCTGCAGGGGCTGTCGGTCTATTTGGGGCAGTGAGGACATGCAAGGGCCTGGAGTAAAATAAAGGCAGTGACAATGCTAAGTGAGCCATTGTTATGTGCCTGGCCTCCCATGCAAAGCATTTTATTTGCATCTACTTGTACAGTTCTCATAAGCAGTAGATCCTGTTGTCATTCCCATTTAACAGAGGACTAGAAAGGAGCCCAGAGACATTAAATAACTTGCCCATGGTCACAGAGCTAGGATGTGCTGAGCTAAGGTCTACACCAAGGCACAGGGTCTCCAGATCAACTCTTAATCACGAGATCTCAGTTCTGGTGCTACCATGGGTTAAATAGTTCTGGCCAGTGGGCACGTAGCTTCTCATGACTACACCATGTGTTAGAGAGTCCTGGGTTTGGAAACTACATTTAGTCATTAGCAGTATGACCTTATAGCAAGTCATTTACTCTTTGAGTTAGTGTGTTCATCTGATAATCTCTCTTGACGATTTTGGGTGGTTAAATTTAAGAGTGTATTAAAATGAACTATACACGTGAAAGTGGTCTTCAACTGGTAGGCTTTGTTATGAAATCATAATCATCAATAAAATGAGAGCAGAAGAACTACACTGTTCAGCATGGCAGCCACTGGCCACACGTGGCTATTAAAGCCCTTGAAATACAATTAGTGAGGTTGAGGAACTATGTTCTTAATTTTATTTCATTAATTTAGATTTAAACAGCCATGTGTGGTTATTTGTTACAATAGTGGACAGTACAGGAGATGGTTTCAGCTGGAGGGGATCTCGGAGACCACTTAGTCCAGTGCTTTGATTTCACAGATAAGGTTGAACTTCTCAGTGGGGCCGCAACTTGCCTAAAGTCATATGGTAAGTTAGCAGAGAGCAGGTTCAGAACTAGGTCTTCTAACACTCTGATAGTTTCCACTTCAAAAAAATCTGAATATCCCTAATTTCACCCAGGAGATTAGGAAAGAAGATTGATCATCATCAGCCTGCAGCTCACTGAAATAAACAGCGAGGATGGGTGCAGTGGCACAGGCCTGTAGTCCCAGCCACTTGGGAACCCTGGGGCAGGATAATGGCTTGAGCCTAGGAATACGAGTCCAACCTGGACAACATAACAAATCCCTGTCTCTAAAATGTCAGAAAAAGAAAGAAGCAGCTAGTGAAATCCCAAGATGGCCCTGATTTTGAGAGCTTCCTGAAGGCTAGAGAAGGTGCTAAGATGATCAGGCCCACACCTATTCATGGGAAGTGGTGTGTGACTGTCTCTACTGCAAGCCATGCTCAGTTCTTCCTTGATCAAGTCAGGGTCTTCTTAGGGTCAACATGAAGGACACCCTTTGTCCACTTGCAGCGCATCCTGACAGTGACAGAGACGTCTCTGGATAGGTCCCTGTCTCCAAGGAAGACCTTGTAGGTGGCGGAGGGCTCAGGACTTCAGTGTGCTGTAACAGTATATCTGTGGAAAGAAAGAAAAGGCCTGTGGTGAGGCTGCAACCTCGGTGCCAAATCACAATGTATAATTGGCCCTGATTTTTTCCATATGTATCAACAAAAACAGCCTTGCTTTCATGGGAGATGAAAGCAACCCCTTTCTTTGGTCCTGTTTCCTTTTTAGGTGTAGTTCCCAGGTCTCCAGTGCGTTCATCATTCTCTCTTTAAAACACACCAAAAAAAAAAAAAAAAAAAAAAAAATCATAAATTAGGGATACTGAAGGACTTACAGAGAAAATCTCTTTATGTTTTCCATGGCAAAGAGATATACTGTTTTGATGTTTTCTTCCTTTTCTTAACAAAAATTAAATTAAACTGATTTGTCAGAGTTTTCATAAAATCATACTCCGGGGATAGTGAGAAATAAGTGCTTAATAGCAGCAGATTAACGTATATGCGTGAACTCTCTTTCTTGAAGGACTTTCATTCATTCAGCACTCTTGTTGGATTAGTCTGCCTGGATTGCCATAAGAAAATATCACAGACTGGGTGGCTCAAACAACAGGAATTTATTTTCTCACAGTTCTGGAAGCTGAAAGTTCAAGATCAAGGTGCCAGCAGATTGGGTTTCTTCTGAGGCCTCTCTCTTTGGCTTGAGGACAATCACTTTCTTGTCCTGTCCTCCCATGGACTCCCCTCTGTGTGCGAACATCCCTGGTGTCTCTTCTTCCTATAAGGACATCAGTCATATGGGATTAGGCCCCACTATTGTGACTTCATTTAACTTAATTACCTCTTTAAAGGCCCTGTCTCCAAATATGGTCACACTGAGGGTGAGGGCTTCCACACATGAATTTTGTGGTAGGGGACACATTCCTTCCTTAACACCTTTACTGAGTACTTTTCATGTGATGGTCACTGTAGATACAGAAGAAAATGACAGCAACCTGGGAAGTTGGGAGTCTTACAGACATGAAAAAAATGCCATACGATATGCAATTTAGACACGTGAGGGCATTGAGGGAGAGAATTGACTTGGTTTTGGGGAATGAGGGAGAATAATTAAAAGAAATCTTCAAAGACACGGAGGTGGGTGAGCTAAGTTTTTGAAAGAAAGCCTGGCATAAGTGTGATGCAGGAAAAATAATAAAGGGGGCATTTTCATCATACAGATGAAATAAGCTGAGTCTCTTTCCTGGGTTTTGAAAGATTCTATCTAAAAATACTGACCCTAACTTCAAAAGCCTACAACTAGAGATAATTTTTTTTTTTTTTTTTACAATTAGAGATGAGTTTTTACCATTAAGCTATTGTTTCCTTAAAAAATAATAAAGATTTAAAATATTGTATTGATTGAATTGGTCTTAGTTACAAACATCAGAAACCATGACACAAGCTGGTTTGAACAATGGGAACTTGAGTTATTTTTGTCCGAAGAGGAGATCGGGGTGGGGTGGGTTCCAGGCAGTTTCACCACAACTGAGTGATGGCTCCAGGATTCAGGCTCTTTCTGTCTCTCCATTTGCCTTCCTTTCCGATGGCCTTAGCCAAAGGCAGGATCCTCTCCTGGTTATAACAGCTGCCAGTGGAAATCGGGCTTTATTTGCACCCTGCAGGAGAGAAAGAGAAAACTCTGTCTTAATCATTGGTGTACTAGAATTGGCTTGCACGGACTGATGAGATCTGACTGTTAAACTTTCAGGAGTTTTGCAAGCTGATTGTTAAACACAGTTGTTATTAAACATTAAAATATATAACTTAATGAAATGAGTTACATTAAATAAAGATAATAAATACTCAATATGCATCACTTGCTAATTATTTTCCTATTATTATGGCTTTAACATGACATGAATATAAAGTCTATTATATTTTTAGGATAGTGACAGTATACAATGGTATGCTACTGTATGTCTCTCCCAACTCCACACTCAGTGATATCACATTGGTGACTTGAAATCAGCCATGACGGTAGTAGTATTTCTAGCATGGAAATAGGCAACCGCGATAAATCAGATTTTAGTTTTATTGTATCATCTGAACTTAAGAAAGTGATGGAGAAATGTAAATAATGCAGGTTAAACTTTCAAAGGTTTGGTTCTAAACTGTCACACTGTGAATGGCACAAAAATTAGAGGAAATATTCTCCTAGTATTATTTGATTCAGCAAAGTCACTCACATCATTGACAAATGAGTGGAGTTCTGACACATAAACAAAAGCAGCCCACATTTGTGTCAGTATTATACTCATTTGTCCGTTGCAGCAATAGGTTGGCTGTAGATGCATGAATGGCAAAAGTCAATGAAAGTATTCTGTGAAAAATTAATTGGCAGTGTAGTACAGTAAAGGGCATTGTATGTTTTATTTGATTTGTATATTGGGTTCTACACATCCACTATGTCAGTGAAAATTTATAATAAATATATGTGTGTGTGTATGTAAATACATGGATATAATTTTTTCCTGGACAACTTTTTGTTAAACCTTTATTATCACCACTCCTTCAATCTTTTTGTTTCACTGGGCCAACCTAGTTTATATGTCTGGAATTTATTCCTTCTGGTGGGTTCTTGGTCTCGCTGACTTTAAGAATGAAGCCACGGACCCTCGTGGTGAGTGTTACAGCTCTTAAAGATCGTGTGTCCAGAGTTTGTTCCTTCAGATGTTCAGCTGTGTCCAGAGTTTATTCCTTCCGGTGGGTTCGTGGTGTTGCTGACTTCAGGAGTGAAGCCTCAGACCTTCGCAGTGAGTGATACAGCTCTTAAAGGGGGCGCATCTGGAGTTGTTTCTTTCTCCGGGGGGTTCCTGGTCTCACTGACTTAAGGAATGAAGCTATAGATCCTGGCAGTGAGTGTTACAGCTCTTAAAGGTAGTGTGGACCCAAAGAGTCAGCAGCAGCAAGATTTATTGTGAAGAGTGAAAGAACAAAGCTTCCACAGAGTGGAAGCGGACCGCAGTGGGTTGCCCACGGCTGGCTAGGGTGGCCAGCTTTTATTCCCTTATTTGGCCCTGCTCACATCCTGCTGATTGGTCAATTTTACAGAGTGCTGATTGGTCCATTTTACAGAGTGCTGATTGGGCCAGTTTACAGAGTGCTGATTGGTGCATTTGCAATCCTTTAGAGAGACACAGAGCACTGATTGGTGCATTTTTTCAGAGTGCTGATTGGCATGTTTACAATCCTTTAGCTAGACACAGAGCACTGATTGGTGTGTTTTTATAGACTGCTGATTGGTGCGTTTACAATCCTTTAGCTAGCCACAGAGTGCTGATTGGTGTGTTTATAATCCTTTAGCTAGACAGAAAAGTTCTCCATGTCCCCACCCAACCTTAGAAGCCCAGCTGGCTTCACCTCTCACCCCTAAGCGCATAGTGCCATGCACTAGTTACCCTTTGTGGCTGTCAATGGGTGATTTCCTGAACTGAAAAGAGGGTTTGTTAGGAAAGGGGAAATAAGAAATTCTTTCAGGTAGGAGGAAAAAAGCACCTGCAACTGTAAATATTACCCTTCCCCCACCCTGCAGCCCAAAAAACACATTTATACAATATCAATCTTTAATAGTTTAGTGGAAATTAATGTATGACACCTTTTTCAATAGGATAGGTGGCTCAGAGCAGTTTGGATGGAACTACTGACATTTTAGGCTGGATAATTCTTTGTTGTGGGATGGTTGTGCTGTGTATTGTAGGATGTTTTGTAGCACCTCCACACACATTTGTTGGCAACCAAAAATGTCTCCAGACCGTGCCAAATGTCCCCCGGGATCAAAATAGATACCAACCATTGCTTTAAACCATTGGTTTACATCTAGGACTTGGCTCCAAACCTGGAAGTTTTAAATTTCTATTCCTCTGCCTCTAAAGTAACGCCATCTGCAATTGAATGTTACATTGAGGAGTCAAAGGCAGCATGGAGGAAGAGGCACATTCTTGAGGGCTGGAACCCTGGGCACCAAAAAGTTGAGTCTGGAGGGAAACCTCCTGGGCTTAGGAGGAGGGGATTTTCTGCTTGGGGAGGCCACAGACTCCAGATACTAACCTCTCCTCCAACGCTCAGATTTTATCTGCACTTTTCCCACCTTTGGAACGCAAAGGATATGAAGCCCTTTTACAAACTTTTATCTTGAAAAGGAATTGGTCCCTTTTAGAAAACTTAAGAAGTTTTTTACACTGAGTTAGAAGGAGCATTTCAGTTGGTTTGTCCCTGGGCTCTGGAAGCATCAACCTTTCAGATGATCATACTGATGTATGCATTAAAAGAGCAAACAAAGTCATCTGAGCAATTTGTAAACCAGGCAGAGTCTGGGAAATGTCCTCATGCCAGAATCTACTGACAGATGTGTGAAATCAGCTCCTGCAAAGCTACCTTGTTTTCAAGAAAGCCCCCTTAGACCTGCTTCCCCTTCTGGCTCCCGGCTGGCCTTATCTTTCTTCGATAGCAAAAGACCTCAAAGGATTCATCTTTATTTGCTGTCACGACTTGCTGTCCTTCTGTTCATTCCTTGGATTCTGTCCCTACATGCCAGCAATGATGCTCTGATGTGTTGAGTCAACTCCTCTCGGTCTTCCTCATTCTTTTTTTTTTTTTTTTTTTTCTTTTTTATGAGATGGAATCTCACTCTGTTGCCCAGACTGGAGTGCAGTGGCACAATCTCGGTTCACTGCAAGCCCCGCCTCCCAGGTTCATGCCATTCTCCTGCCTCAGCCTCCAGAGTAGCTGAGACTACAGGTGCCTGCCACCACACCCGGTTATTTTTTTGTATTTTTAGTAGAGACGGGGTTTCACCGTATTAGCCAGGATGGTCTTGATCTCCTGACCTCATGATCCGCCAGCCTCGGCCTCCCAAAGTGCTGGGATTACAGGCATGAGCCACCACACCCGGCAGTCTTCCTCATTCTTAGGACAGCTTTCCACGCTGGTGGCCATCTTCTGTCCCTTATGTTTGCTGCTTCCTCTTACTTCCATGATGCCATAGTCTTCCTCCTGCCTGTCTGTTGAATTCTTCACTGGTTTCCTTTTCTCTGTCAGCTGCTTATGGAGATGTTTCTTCCACGTTTCTGGCCTGTTCCTGTTTTCTCCTCTCCTCTCTTATCATCTCTCAACTCTAGACATACAGCCATGAGCCTGCATCTTCAGTTGTGCCCTCTCTTGTTTGCTGTAGTGTTGGACACATTTATCTTCATGTTGGTGTACCACACGGGCCTAACCCAACATGTCTAACATGTAACCTTTTACCTGTTTTCCTAGCTTGTCTTCTCCTTGTCCCCATTTCAGTTAACGGAATTGTTTTCCAGGCTAGAGACCCTAGAGATATTTTGACATCAACCTTCCTTGTAAAGCAATCCTATGATGTTATCTGCCTGTGAATCATGTGGGTTTCACTGCCACTGTTTCCCTGATATGTATTCCACCTTTTCTACTCCCATTGCTCCAGTTGAGACCAGAGGTCAGCAAACATTCTTTTTCTTTTTAAAAATTTTTAATTAAAAAAAATTTATTTTTAGAGACAGGGTCTTGCTGTGTTGCCCAGTCTGATCTCCAACTCCTAGCCTCAAGCAATCCTCCTGCCTTGGGCTTCCAAAGAGTTGGGATTACTGGTGTGAGCCCACTCTGCCCAGCCAACAAACTTTTTCTTGAAAGGGCCAGATAGTAAATATTTTAGGCTTTGTGAGTTACACTCCCTTTGTTGCATCTATTCAACTCCGTCCGTATAGCATGAAAGCAGCCATAGGCAACAGGTAAGTGCATAGGCATGTCTGTGTTCCAATAAACCTTTATTTATAAAAACACTCTTCCAGTCTGATTCAGGGCCATAGTTTACCACCTCCTCTTTTAGATCATTGTTATCTCTCGACTGGATTTTATCAATCCAGAAGCTGATCTCCCTGCTCTAAACTATTTTGTTGATCTTACCATCCAAAGTAAATATTTGTTGAGGAATACATCTTCTTAAAATGCAGGTTCAATTAGACACAAGGGACATTGAGACCCTAGAAACTTAGCTTTATTTGAACATGCCACACATTCATGTTCTATAAATCTCCCTTAAGTATAGTTTCCAGCCTGTAATGCTCTTCCTAGACCTTAAATATTTATACGTGCTAATCTATAAGACCTAGCCTCTTCTACAAAGCCCTGTATACTCACATCATTCACAACTCGGAGCTCTTCTTCTCTGAAACTGTCTTGAATAAGAGTGTACCTCTCTGACAGTTTTATCTCATAGCGAGTCTGCCTCACAGTGAAGTTACTTCTACCTGAGTTTGTCTATCTCTGTCAATCTAAAGCTCTCTAGAGGGTGAAGGTATCTTTCTTAACAATTTTTCTTATTCCTCAACTTATTAATTCCTCAGCTTATTACTCTGTTCGAGTAGAGAAGTTCCTCTATCATGTACTCTCCAATTTCAGATATAAAATATACACATTTCCAGTTTATAAGATGCAAACAAGCTACAGTCCAGAGTTAAAGTTTTAATAAATCCACTTCACTCACCACCGACAAATGGCGTTTGAGATAGATTACTTCAGTCTCAACCATCTCTTTTATATAAGTAGTCTATAGCATACTTACTGAATCTGTGATTCATTTTTAGCCTTTTTTAAATTAAGAAAACAGCATCAAATCACCAAAAAAAAGTGGACATTGAGAGGATATTGAAAGGCCTGGGAAGATGAAGTCATGATGAAAATAAAACAAAGAAAAACTCCTTTGAAAAATGAAAAGAGCAGGAAAATGGAGAGTGTTGTGTACATAGATTGAATCTTTGCTGCTAGGCATGGTTTTAAAGGATGAACCACACCAAGTGTGAGGAGTGCCATGTCAATGTAATGCCAGTACAATTAATCACAAGTAATAAGAGGGGAGGTGTATACTGAGGAAAGGAGACAATATTTTAAGGATTTGTTTAGAAGCTCACTGTTCAATATAAGAACTACTAACAACATGTAGTTATTTAAGTTTAAGTAATGAAAATTAAATACAATTTAAAATTCACTTCCTTGGTCCCACTAGTCACATTTCAAGTGCTCATTAGCTACTTGTAGCTAGTGGCCACCATATTGGACAGTGTAGATATCAAACATTTCCATTATGAAAAATTATATTTATTGCAACACTATTCATAATAGCAAAGACATGGAATCAGCTTAAATGCCCTTCAATGGTAGAATGGATAAAGAAAATGTGGTACATATACACCATGGAATACTATGTAGCCATAAAGAAGAATGAGAGCATATCCTTTGCAGCAACATGAATGGAGTTGGAGGCCATTATCCTAAGTAAGATAACATAGGAACAGAAAATCAAATACCACATGCTGTCATGTAAAAGCAGGAGCTAAACATTGAGTACACATGGACACAAAGAAGGGAACAATAGATGTGAGGGTCTACTTGAGGTTGGAGGGAGGGAGAAGGGAGAGGATCAAAAAAGTATCAGGTATTATGCTTATTAAGAGTTCTATTATTGGCTGGGCACAGTGGCTCACGCCTGTAATCCCAGCACTTTGGGAGGCAGAGGTGGGTGGATCATGAGGTCAGGAGACTGAGACCATCCTGGCTAACATGGTGAAACCCCACCTCTACTGAAAATACAAAATATTAGCTCGGTGTGGTGGCATGTGCCTGTAATCCCAGCTACTCGGGAGACTGAAGCAAGAGAATTGCTTGAACCTGGGAGGCTGAGGTTTCAGTGAGCCAAAATCGCACCAACTTGGGCAACAGAGCAAGACTCTGTCTCAAAAAAAAAAAAATTCTATTATTAAGAGTTCTATTGGATAGTGTGCTGGTCTAGAATTAGCAAAGCCAAATGCCTTGTAACCTCAAGTCACCAGAGGGGGTTTGTTAGAGAATGTAAAGGCCAAATATGGCAAACATGCTGGTGATAAAAGTTTGGTCAAAAGCAACAGATGGCTCCACGGAGTTGAGGCATATCGGAATCTACTCAACATCAGTGGGAGGGAGGAAATGATCAGTTCTGAACTGATGACCCAGAGTCAATAGTATAGAGCACATCAAGAGCATCAAGCATTACCACCGTTATTTGCTTTTTTCAAGGTAGGTTTTTTGTTTGTTTGTTTGTTTGTTTTGTTTGTTTGTTTGAGAGGGAGTCTCGCTCTGTAGCCCAGGCTGGACAGCAGTGGCACAATCTCAGTTCACTGCAATCTCCACCTTCCAGGTTCGAGTGGTCCTCCTGCCTCAGCCCACTAGTAGCTGGGATTACAGGCATGAGCCACCATGCCCGGCTAATTTTTGTATTTTTAGTTGAGATGGGGTTTGGCCATGTTGGGCAGGCTGGTCTTGAACTCCCGACCTCAGGTGATCCACCCACCTTGGCATCCCAAAGTGCTGGGATTACTGGCATGAGCCACCACGCCTGGCCCAATCTAGGTTTAAATGTATGTTTTGGGAAGAGATATTAGATCACAGTATTTATCAAACTGTGGGGCAAAATCAATTAGGGAGTCATGAATCATTTATGACCCAGCAGACATTTTAAAATGAAATAGAACAGACTAGAACATATCAGGCCGCGTTTCATGCTGCAAAATCAAATATTGTTGCAGAAACTTCTGCGTCAATGAAATATGTATGTATTTCTTAACGTGGGTCAGTTGCCAAAAGTTTGAAAGCCACTTCTTTTCAGAGCATAGATTAGCAAAGAAGAGAAAAGTATGTCTAGTTTTTGAAATACAAAAAGACAGACTCAACTTGCTTCTGGAGAATACAAGCTTGAACCCTTCTCAGTGCCTCAGGCTTAGGAAAAAAAAAACCCATCAAACTTTGAAACAGCCTCTAGAATCTAACCTGTTTATTCTTTGCGCTATTACTTCCTAGAAAGGTCGGTGGATTATACCGATTCCTGGATTGTCTGCATCCCAGAAGAAATTGTTTTTTTGTTTTGTTTTGTTTTCCCTGCCTTGGGGGATATCTTGCAACCAGAAACTGTCTGTGTTTGCCTGGCAGAAGTGGACTGACCTGGGGAGTCAGGGTTAGCAACTTAGAAAGTGGGTGCATGTGAGAGGCAAGACCAGAAAGCCTGTGACTTATTCCCCAGCTGCACAGCCCAAGAGTCACTTTCCTGCTTGGCAAAAACAAAAGCTCTATTAAATTTTGAGAGAGAGAATAATGCTTGTCTTATTCACATATTAATATGATTTATTTAAAAACCCTGATCCTGTTACTTCAGAACGACTTATAATGCTCTGTTTATCTCTTGGATCGCTGACAATGAGAGTTCAGATTTCTCCCTCCAGCCTTCTGAATGATCTTTTTTGGAGCTGGTGGGAGCTTCTTGTACTTGCTACCCTATACATTACATAGTAACATGGAAACCTTGATTGCTGACTTAGGCCAATTTAATTAAAAATTTAAAGAACAAACTCTAGCTTAATGAAAATTCCTATGGATGGCCACCCAAATTTGCTGAAATCTTGAAAACTTGATTAGTCCCTTAAAAATAGCATTGATTACTTATAATTGTCATTAGAAGTTCAGTTTCAAAATTCTTTCCTCAGGTTAAACAAGAAATCAGTTCTGACTGAAATTTATACATCTGCTTGTTCTAATTATCAACTTTCCACAATGTTGCCTGTGGAAACGTTGATAATTTAGGAGAAGCAGATGTATAAATTTTTGCTCTGATGGGGGTAGATGTTAATGGAAATTTTAGAAGTTGTTTTCTCTGGGCATTTGAACGGATGAGATAGTCCCAAATTATTTGTCCTGAGCTTCTTATATTTAGTTTTATAAAGGTGGTGACTAACCAAGTTACACTTCAGAATGTTTCTATGTGTTTTCATCTGTCCCTTCAGTTTGGTCCAAGAGGTACTGTCATTAGGACTAGGGCTCAACTGCCAACTATATACGTTAATCCCAAATTACATCAATCCCCGAATTGTATTGCGTTAGGAACTTAAGACTCTTGGGTCCTGCATTCCCAGGGACAGCTCCACCTGAATCTCCAGGGGCACCGCAAATTCAACCTGTACAAACCTAAGTTCATGATCTTCCTGCCTCAAACCTCTGCATCCTCCAGCGGAATCCTTGCCTGGGGGAATGGTGATGGTGTTCAGCATTTACCTCATTTCTTAAGCTAGCAGCCTTGCGGTGGTCTTGAAGGTTTCCCTTGTCACCAGATTCCACATTAGAGTTTTATCAGTTCTTCCTCAGATATGCCGCTCACATCTCAGACCCCCTGGCAGCGTCTGGCTCTGGCCTCACTATCTTTACCTCCATGACAGCCATGGCTTCTTACTGGCCTTCCTCTCTCTTCTAGTTCCTCTTCCATGTGTCTTCTGTGTTATCTTCCTGAAAAACAAACATATTCCTGGTGCCCCTCTGTGTGACTGTCGCCTGTAGGATAATTTATGTTATCTCTCTGTTGTCTATAGGATGAACTGGAACTCTTTGAGAAGACAAATGCCTTTCACAACAGGCCCCTCTTTTCTCTGCTCCTCTCACCTTTGGTGCTTTGGCCACCCTGGGTTTCCTTCCACTGCCTTCAGATGAAAGGTGTTTTCATGTTCCCTGCCTTTGCAACACTCTTTCTCTTAGAATGCCCATATGCATTTTCAGAAAAACACCTTTTTGTCCTCCGGGAGTAAACTCAATACCACTGCCTCTGGGTACCTTTTGTAATGACTCCATGAAGTTTGTTAGTTTATTGCTCCCTCTTTTTCCCATCTTTCTATGAGAGCACTTTTCACATTGTATCATGATTACCAGCTCATGTGTGTGTGGTATTCACTAGGGCTGTTCTTCAAATGTCGATGCATCTTCCTGATGTAATTGTAAGGTAGAATTGCTCTTTCTGAGCTTCTTGTGGTTGGATGGGGCCAAAAACCAGTACTGGGCAACAAATTGAGAGCAGAAGAGATGAGTGTCATTTCCAGGATGGCACATTCAATTGCCTATACAAGACTCGTGAGAGATTTTTTTTCTTCTAGCATGGTGACTAGCAATGTTAAAGATGGCCCCTGCTCCATCAGCCTAGGCCCCTCCCAATCCACAGTGCATGGGTGGCATGAGCAAGAACCTTCGCTAATTTTTGCCAAGGAGATGGTGGTATTGTTTGTTACTGTAGCACACTCTAGCCAGTCTTTCCTGATACACTGTGTGTCACTCTCAGTGGACTCCTCAATGGGTTCAGTGTCCATATTGTCTTGCAAGTGCACGGTAAGGGTTCAATGATGTACTTATTGAATGAACGCATACAGAAATAAGGTATTTATTATTACAGAGATAAGGAGAAAGCCATTAACAAAAATGTTGTGTTTCTATGGGCTGTTAAAAATAATGGTCACTTGAGAAACATACTTAAATAATTCAAAACTGCTGTCTTCAATAACAGTTTTCATTCAGTTTTCCGTGCAGTTTTGTATTCTGGTTCTGGACCTTGCATTGCAAGGTAGAGAATATTTGCTAAAGAAATGGCATAAGATTAACATGTTTCATTGGCCAAATCTCGGTATGGTTGGCCGACTTTTCCTAATGGACCCTCAGTTCTTTTTAGGAAACAGCTGCGTGCATTGCCTTGGATGGGCCAGAAGTCTGTGGAGATCCAGTAGACTGGCTTCAGATGTCTGCCCAGTTATCACCACAGAAGTTAAGGAACTGGCTGTTTTGAAGCAACTTTAACGGAGACTTTTTTTTTCCAGTGTGATGGAAAATGACATGGAGCTGTCCTTGAGCCAATCGTGCGTAGCCTTTGTAAGTGACCAACACTTTGCCAAAGTCCCACACACAAACTAATCATTTGCGTTTGGAGCTGCCTCCTCTGTCTTCCTGGCAGAAGCTCAACATTAGGAAATTGTGACTAATGGCAAGGAGAGAGAACCCTTGAGGCTTATCTAGCCGGGGAGAGCTTCAAGGAGCCAGGAAAAAGTAAAATCTGGCTCAATTAACCAAGATAAGATAGGAACAAGCAAACTGGACAATGTTTCCAAAAGGGACAAACACAGACACAGGGATTTCTGAAAGGAATCATGGTAATTATTAGTGTCTGGTTATTATTTTATTGCATGGAAGCACATGCAAGTTGTGCTTCTCCAAATCTGTGATGCAGGCAAGAGATTCTAAAGCCTTTGCAAGCTGTAAATACGACATTTTTTTTTTGTAAGAAAAGGCAAGAGAAGGAGTGCACTTAACAGAAGAGGACCAGCCTGGTAGCATTTTCCCAGAGCTACCACCTGTCTGCTGTGTGACCTTAGGCAAAGCACCTCACCTCGCTGCATCTTGGCTTCCTCATCTGCAAATGCTGTGTTATTACAGCAGCCTGTTGTGAAGATTCAATGAGGTAATGCATGTGAAGTTCTTAATGTTCTTATTAAGCACACACTGAACTCTCCAGTAAGCATTAGCAGTTACCCAATTCTGAGATATGCATTAGGAAGTCCATTATGTAAAAACCCTGCTCTGCTCTTTAAAATGAACAAGAGTTTATGGTTTGGGGTGAGGGGCAGAGACGTGGGGCATAGGAGATGACTGACCATTTCTTGTAGCAACTTGTGCTTCTGGTTCCTTACAAGTAAACTGTCTTATAAGATATACTTTTTGGTCCTATCTTCTCTGCAGAAGGCAGCAGCAACTCAGAATTGCAAGCTTTCTGCTGATGGTAACAACCTGGTAATCGAATAAAGCACACAGTCTTTGCTTTGAAAAACCAGAGGCCCAGGAGTCGCTGTTTTCTTTCAAACTGCATTTGAGCTTTGTCAGCTGGCTGGGCTGAAGTTTATCCTGTGTCTACTTCCCTTATCAGCCACCCATGGCAGGCACACGCTTCTTTGCTCAGTGAATGGCAGGATTTCAGGACTCCCCATTGACAGAGCTAATCCATCTTTCTGCTCCTTCCATCTTGAAATAACTTTTGGAGCAGCTTGTCGGGAACATGGAAGCAGCCATGATGGCTGGGAAGTTTTCTCAGCCAGGAAGCAGCCTTTTTCTGTATGGAAACTCCAACGAAGCTATGTCAAAGAGATGGCCCAAAACATCTGGGCTCATTTATGGGGGGAATGGGAGGCATTCTCACAGGACAGCCCGATGCACTCCGTTGATAAACCCTCTAACACATTATCAGGAAAGGAGGCTTCATGGATAGGAGAGCCCCTGACAAAGTCAAGATATCCCTCATCCCTCTCAGCCTGTTGGAGCCAGCTATTGTCCACATCACCCACTGTCACTAGAGCAGGGATGCAACTACTTCCTGTTCCTGGAATGGGCTTCTGGCACTGCCCCCACTTCAGGGTCCCCATGTCTCCAACATCTGCAGATGCACTGGCATAGGGTCATTCCCATGTGATCGGACTTAGGTTTTGGGGATCTGTTTGACAACAGAAAGCAAGAGGTGGAGACCTGCTTCTCACTATTCGTTCTCCTCTCTCTGGAGCTGAATTTTCCTCCACATTAAAGATCCCAGGTTCATGAGAAACCAAGTCGTCTTAAAAGCTGATTATTGTAAAAGCAACCTTCCTGCTTTTCTCTTCTTCCCTATGAAGTCAGAAGTCAGGTTAAAAACTCCCTTGCAGAAAAGAGTCCATGTAGTTTGACCAGACGGAATGCTGTGATATGGAAGCTTAGTCTGGTCAAAGCGGGTGTGTAGGAAGTTGTTAAGCTGGGCCTAAAGTCCAGCTTGGATAAGACTACCTGATTACATAACTCTGGGGTGGGGGCTCCTTCCCCCCATCATAGACTGTGTGAGTGGCGCCCTCTGGAGTCATGCGGTACACAACCTGCCCGGCAGGAGGCGACAGCCTGAACTTGAGGCTCAGTTCCCACAAGACCAGTGATTCTCAGCTTCCTGTGATGCTCCACACACTGGCGTGTCAAGACAATAGGAGGTGGTTACAGGTCACTGGCTACTAGTAATACAGTACGAACATTTTCAAACACATTTCTTCTTTATTACAAATTAAGGGAAACTAAGATCATTGCTAGGTCACTCTTACTGTGAGTGAGATATGCTGGCTTTGTTTTTCGTATTTAAACATTAGACAAATGAGAAAGAGAGCAAGAAAACAAAGACAAGAGAGAGCTAGAGTCAGCGAGAGAGAAAGTGGTGGAGATACAGCTCCAGAATGCGAATTAGGTGTAACTGAGCACTTTATGCTACCGTGCCAGGGATATGAAAGTCATTAGTCAAGTGTGTTGCCATGGAAACAGAGTCAAAGATCACCAGACAAAACCATGAGCTCTTAGGCAAGAATTATATCTTAGCCATCCTCCTAAAGTTTTTCATGCTGCTGGCACAGATAAAATGGTCGATCTACATTGAATTTCAGTTGTCACTATGAACACTCCTGGCACCACTCTGCCTATGGGGATCCAGTGAGTCCTTAGCTTCCATACTTCAAAGGTGGGAAGTCACAGCTTGTGAGGCTGTGAGACATGAGGCTGCCCTTGAGCTGACTGTGTGTTGCCTTTGTGAGAACCCATTTCTCATCCCTTGACTCAGATGACATTTCTCTGCTTAGTACATAGGGACCAGCCTTTTAAAAATAATCCTTTAAAAGAAAAGTGAAACCCCAACTGGGCATGGTGGCTCACGCCTGTAATCCCAACACTTTGGGAGGCCAAAGTGGGTGGATCACCTGAGGTCAGGAGTTCATGACTAGCCTAACCAACATGGTGAAACCCCATCTCTACCAAAGAGACAAAAATTTGCTGGGTGTGGTGGTGCACACCTGTAATCCCAGCTACTCAGGAGGCTGAGGCAGGAGGATTGCTTGAACCCAGGAGGTGGAGGTTGCAGTGAGCCAAGGTTGTGCCATTGCTCTCCAGTCTGGGAGACAAGAGTGAAACTCCATTTCAAAAAAAAAAAAAGTGAAACCCTTATTAAATCTGGCAACATTGTTTACCCCCTGCTTTTTCTCATGGCATTATTATTTATCTTTATTTTAAAATGTATTATAAATATGTATCTGTCAGCAACATGATACATATTTGAAGAGAAATAAGTGGTGTGCTTGGTTCAGATCTATTTTTTGAAATGGGAAAATCAAGGCAGTAAATTCAGTGTTACATGGAAGGAGGAGCTATAAAGGCAGGTTTCTCCTCCTATGCTGTGTTGTGAAACCGTCCCCATCTTGGCTTAAAAATCACAATAAGATTTGGCAGTGCTAGAGTTCACGGGGTCCTCAGAGATCACCTAAAGCAGCCTTCTCTTCACAGAGGAGGTCACTGGAGGGTAAGTGAACTTGATCTTTGAGGAAAAGCATAATCTACCTTCTGCAGTGTGGGGCAGTAGAAACGTGGCTGAATGTGGGGGTTGAGCAGCTTGGCACTCATGCTCACATCTTGGCTCTTCTACTTGCTGTAAGATCTCTGGCAAGTTCCTTAACCCAGTCTCTTCATATCTAAAGTAAGGGTACAGTCTTACTCTGCCTGTGGGATTGTAATGTGAATTAGCAGAGAGAGCATCTTTTACTGCACTGGCCATGTAGTAGAGTCACAATTGTCATCATTAAAAAGTGCTTTCCGCTAAATATCTTCAAGGCTATTCCCTGTCCCTGATTAAATAAATAATCAAATTCTCTGTAAAGACCATCTTTTCTTTTCTTTTTTCTTTTCTTTTTGAGATGGAGTTTCGCTCTTGTTGCCCAGGCTGTATTACAATGGCACAATCTCGGCTCATCACAACCTCCTCCTCCCGGGTTCAAGCGATTCTACTGCCTCAGCCTCTCAAGTAGCTGGGATTACAGGCATGTGCCACTACACCCAGCTAATTTTGTATTTTTAATAGAGACGGGGTTTCTCCATGTTGGTCAGGTTGGTCTCGAACTCTCGACCTCAGGTGATCCACCTGCCTCAGCCTCCCAAAGTGCTGGGATTGCAGAAGTGAGCCACTGCGTCCAGCCAAGACCATCTTTTCTATGCAGGCAGCCAATAATTGGCAAAAACTCTTTCCCTACCACTGCTGCCTCTGTACTTGGAGACAAAATTTCTGGGCTTAAGGACTGGGTGCATGGCCTTTGTCTAAGTGGTTCTTCAGAACATATCTTGGGGAGTTTTCAGGTCATTTGTAAATAAGGACAAGACTCTCTCTCAAATGGGACTTCAGTTTCTGCATAAGTGTCTACAGAGCTGTTTGAAGTTGTTGATGTTTTGCAAAATGGTGCAGTATATTCTTATTCTTTTTAATACACATGAACCAAGGCAGATAACTGTAGATTCACATTCTAGTGACGTTCCACTTCTTACCCTAGATCACTCACTGAGTTTGCTGCAAAGCCAGAAACCTATGATGCAAAACACAAGACCACATTCCCTCCCTTCCTATCACATAAACTAAGAAAAGCTCATGAGGCAGATGGCTAAAGACAAATAAATGATTCTCATGCAATTTGGGGCCATGCCAAGCAAACAAGATGCTCAAGTATGGAAGGCTGTCCTCTCTGGAGCTCTTACTGTATTCTCTCCTCTACAATATCTTAGGCCTGGACTTGAAGTCGAGATTTCAATTTTAAGGTTTATAGTGAAGCATTGATTTGTGTGGTTGCTTAATTGGCCAATGAGTATACAGAAAACTAAGGATTTAGAACAGCCTTCAAGTTCTTCTCTCTAGCCACCTCTCTTGTTCTGCCTTGTATTATGGCTTATTAGGGGCATGACTGCTGCATTAAAGCTGACCAGGAATAATGCCTTATTCTTCTTTGCAAACTTTTCTCTCTGACTTAGTGCTGAAATCTGAGCATAAACAGTACTCTACTGTTAACTAACGGCATAGCTTTGGAATTCTGATTTTATCCCTCAAAGCACATCTCCTGCAGTCTTTCTTGTCTCAAGAAATGGCATCACTATCTACCCGGTTGCTAAAGCCAAAGCCTATGTTATACATTATTCCTCTCTTTTTTGCCCACCACCCCGCTGCATCTAATTCATCAGCAAATTGTGTCAGGGCCCCTCAGAGCTGGCATTAGCTGATGCGGTCACACAGATTGTCAACAGGTAAAAATTCTCCCAGACTAGTTTATAAGTCGTCTCTTCCATGGACCTCCTGAGGGTCTTCATCCCCCAATCTCAGCACCCCAGTCCCTTCCACCAAGCCCCCATCTTCTATTTTCCCTCATGGTCTAACAACCAAATGGTCAATTCCTAGCCCAGGAAGAATCTAACCTTTCTGAGCTCCATCGTTCTCATTCATTTTAGATAGGGACAATAATGTCACAGTTAGCTTTACTATGAGGGTTAAATAAGAGAATGTATTCAAGGTTGTAAACTCACAAGGCCTGGCCTGCCCCATGTGGCCACTCATAAGTAAGTTCACTTCCCTTCTGCTTTGATTAATATGGTGGGAGAAGCATGGCCTTTGGAGAAAGATAGACCTGAGTACAAATCCGGGCCTCACCTCCTGACCTGTGTGACCTGGAAAATGAACCAACATAATTGAAGCTCTGTTTTCTTGTCTGTAAAATAGGAATAAGGAATATCTAGTGCTGTTCCTGAGCTTAGGGGGTATCTATCTCCTTAAATATCAACTTCCTTTGGCTAACTCAGTTTGCATTAGTGGATGGCTTTGTAATTAAGAAATGTAATGAATGCTTAAAAAGTCTCCAGACAACAATGAGATACTACTGTACACTTATAAGGATGGCAAAAATACCAAATGCTTGAAACACCGAATGCTGGCAAGGATGTGGAGCAACAGGAAGTCTCATTTATTGCTGGCGGGAATGCAAAATGGTACAACCACTATGGTAAAAATTTGGCAGTTTCTTGCTAAACAGAACATGCTCTTACCATATGATCCTTGCTGTTAACCCAAATGAATTAAAAACTGACGTTGACACAATAACTTGCACATGGTTGTCTATAGCAGCTTTATTCATAATTGCTAAAACTTGGAAATAACAAAGATATCCTTTAGTAGGTGATATGGTTGGGCTTTCTGTCCCTACCCAAATTTCATGTTGAAATGTAGTCCCCATAATCCCCACATGTCTAGGGGGATACCTGGTGGGAGGTGATTGGATCATGGAGGTGGTTTCCCCCATGCTGTTCTCATGTGAGGGAGTTTTCACTAGATATGATGGTTTTATAAGGGGATTTTCCCCCTTCGCTACTCTTCTTTCTCCTGCTGCCATGTGAAGAAAGACGTGTGTGCTTCCCCTTCCACCATGATTGTAATTTCCTGAGGCCTCCCTAGCCATGTGGAACTGTGAGTCAATTAAACCTCTTTCCATTATAAATTACCCAGTCTTGGGTATTTCTTTACAGCAGTGTGAAAACGGACTAATACAGTAGATGAAAGGATAACCAAACTGTGATACATCTAGACAATGGAATAGTATTCAGCTCTGAAATGAACTATCAAGCCAGGAAAACATATGGGGAAACTTAAATGCATATTACTAAGGAAGAGAAGCTATTTTGAAAAGGCCATATGGTTCCAACTATATGATATTTTGAAAAAGGCAAAACTGTGGAGATAATGAAAAGATCAATAGTTGCCAGGGGTCAGGGGAAGAAAGGAATGAATAGTCAGTACACAGAAGATTTTTTAGAGCAGTGAAACTTTCTGTATGATACTACAATGATAGATATATGTCATTACACACTTGTCAAAACCCATAACACATGCAGCACTAAGAGTAAACCATAATGTAAACTATGGACTTTGGGTGATGGTGTGTCAAGGTAGGTTCATCATTTTTAACAGATGTACCATTTTGTGGCGGCTGTGCATCTGTGGGGGAAAGGGATATATAGAAATTTTCTCTACATTCTGCTCAATTTTGTTATAAATCTAAAACTGCTCTAAAAATAGCCTATTTTTAAAGAGTCTAAAATTCAGACTTTTTCTAAGAATTGCCCTGTATCCTAGGAATTATTTTAGGGACTTGTAGCTTTTTTGGTAGTAAATTGGTAGACATCATATGTCCCTTGATAGTAATTTCCTCCTCCCATGCCCAGTGTACCATAGTTCATTTTCCTTTGGTAAAACTTGAATGTAGTTGGCCTTGCAGATATTTTGCTCCTTGTGGTTAAGTCAGACATCACAGTGAATCAAAAGGAGCACTGGTCTGTGGTAGGTACAGTTTGTTGTAGGACAGGAATACCAAAACAGAATACTTTTATTCCACCAGAGCATTTTCCATCCTGGGACATGTAACTAGTGGAGCTTGTTGGCATGTTGGTGTTGATTGATTTCCTGATTTTGTCCTTTGTTTTTTGCAACCTCTACTTTGAGTCAAGATAATAACCCTCTGGAAGAGTTTCATTGAACCTTTGAGATTGAGCAATCATTCCACCTCAGATCCTTTGTAGAATGAGGTGGACTATAAATATATCCTATGTGAACAAGTAGGTAAACAACACACATTTCTGTTGATTTTCTTGTATCACTCATTTTATTACATGAATCTCATCACTAGATAGAAGAGTTGAGGTGCCATGAGTTTACTAAAGGCTGGGGTACCAGGAATTTTCGTGTGAACCTATAAGACTAACTCCTGTGTTCCTCACACCTGCCTCTTTCCTGAGCACCAGGAAGGTTGAGGAAAAGAAGGGCTAATTAGGAGAGAATGTGCCTCTGTCCCCTCCTACCCTGTATGTCCAGGCCACTCAGTTCCTGGGGTGTTCCTTATCAAGGGATGAAACCATGAGCAATCAGGAAGGAAAGACAGTGCCAATACCACCATGGGTTCTGCTTAGTTCTTATGGGTGCTCCCAGTGTTCTCATGGAGGATAGGTCACTGGCTCATTGAGTAAATTCAGGAAGAACATTCTTACATCTGTGTGATTAATCAGTTGGCATTATGTTCTCAGGGCCTACCTGCCAGGATTTGGGTTCTCAGTCAGAGAAGCATCAGTAAGTAAAGCGTAAGAATCCCTTTTTCTACTTTCTTTGTGTTCCCTGAGTACCCCAATAAATGTGGGAACATCAATCAAAACTTCCCTACACGGAGTTTTAGAAGGGTATCATACATATCGTTTCCCCCAAATACCCAAGGCCCAGTTCGCTCTGTGTCACTGGACTCTAAGGGAATGAGTTTTTCCAAAGAGATTTATTCAGGCTTCATTTTGAATGCACTAAGAAAATGAGACCTATATGAAAGTGAAAGTAGCCTCGTTTTCCACAGGAAATCAGATCTAAAATGTGAGCGTTTTCGTTTGTGTTGGCTTTGAGTTTGGGGTGAAGGTTCGTTTAGGTTCTTGTTTTCCTTAAAATGTTCCTATCCATAGATATCCTGGCTAATGAGGCCGAGTCATGTGATCTAAATTGGCAGATGTTTCACTGAAGTCACTGAGTTTGGCATAAATAAGGATTAAACAAGAATTTAGGATTAATTTCCTTGGTCCCAAAAGGTGGACTAAGTTTTTGAGACCCTTGTTTAAAGGACTTGCATCCAAATTGCCATCCACCATCTGGGTATTTGACAAAACGAATTTGGGTTTTCAAAAAAAGCCTCCCCTTAGTCCACTTCTAAACCCACATAAAAGCAGTTTGGGACTGGTCAGAGCCCCACAGAAAGAAACAGGAGACTGAGATTTTTGGATAAAAGTTTTTCTTTTTTACGGAGATAATTGGCAATAATACTGACTTTCAGCCTAGGCTCCGTATCCTTTATCTTGATCAGAAAACATTTTGGATAGAAAGGTGGGGTGGGGGTGAACTCATTGCCTGCAGTGACTCCCGCACAGGGACCCTGAATAAGACATTCATTGGCAGAAAAGCAGTCCTTACTGAAAATGGCTGGGGGAAGGGTGGAGAGGAGGGAGAGTGGAGTGGGGCTTGGGTTCCTTCCTCCTCAGGGGAGCTATTTTTTGCTTTACATGCAAAGAATTGCTTTGTACAGCCAAGTTGGTCTTGATCTTGTTTACATAAAAAAATCGAACATTTATTTTGTGCTGTGTTATTTTTTTCTTCCTTTGCCATTCAGAGGGTCCTAGGCAAATCAATAAACAAAGACCCTGCTCTGTTTTCACTTTGTGGTGGGGGATTGGACTGGGTAACCCTTCAGTGACTGGATTAGCTTTTTCTGTGGGGACTGACATTTGCTGCTTTGGTCAGATGAGTTGTCAGTGACATGCTGGTCGTGCTGGAGACCTAGAGCCTCACGGGACAGTGGAAGGACATGCAGGACCTCCGTCCAGAAGGTTATGTGGCAGATGGTGAAAGCAGGAGAGAAAGAAAGCTCTCCTCTCTGGCCTCTGTGGAAGTTAGCTGAAGCCCTGAGGCATGGGATTTGGTTACTCTAATCTTAGCCCAGTCAACAGCTAGCATTATTGCTGATCATTAAATTAACCAAAATGCCTTTAAAAACTGCAGCCCTGATATTTGACTCTGCAGTGTTTTGTGATATGAAATTCTATAGTCGGGCTCCATGCTGGGGGCAAAACAATTTTCTTTTTTTTTTTTTTTTCTTTTTCTAAATTTACCTGCCATGAACTTGGACTGACCCTTTGTTCTTTTGTTTTGGAACAACATGAAAAATAAGAGAAAAACATAATCATGGTAAAAGCCTTCTCTTAATCAATGTTGAGCTAGCGCCTCTCCACCTGTTAAAGTTCGCAACAGTGGCTTTCATAGTGGTTCATCATGTATACATCCAACCATTTTAATTCTTCTTTAATTCCCATTGACTTTGATTAGAGCTACATGGTTGAGGTCAGGGAGAATAAGGGCTTTGGTATTAGGCAGACCTGGGTTTGGGTACTTATTCCATTCCTTAGACAAGTTATGTAACCTCTCTAAGCCCTGTTTGCTCATCTATATAATAGAAATGCTGAGACTTATTTTAGTGATAATATCTACAAAGATCTTATCATACTATAGCATACCACCCACAGGCTCCCAATACATGGACCTTGTTACTGATTTCATTTTTCAAACTCAGAAATGTGTGGTGACAGGGTTCCTCAAAGCAAGAAGGCCTGTGTCACCACTAGTCTGGTTGCAGTGACTTTTCACTCTTTCAAAGGATTCTAGAACAATCATAAGTGGTATGATCAATGGCATGTGTCATACATACTATATTTATTTGTGTGCATGTAAGTATATCAAACATGCTCTACCAAACACTCCCCAAAAATGAAAGTAAATTAATTTGAATTAAGCACATTTTTTTGGTCAAACTATATTGTTGCCCAATATTTTATTTCTTTTGCCTCCAAACTATTCCAGGAGCCCCCATCAGTATCTGGCCTCCTGTACTTCTCCAGTTTCATTAGGACATGCGTGTTTGCGAGATTAATTTTCCTTAAAAATTCTTTGTACTGCTTCCAAGATAGTCTAAATGCAATTTGACTACAACCTAGTGATCCAGGGTAATCTGCGTCTCTGCTTCTACAGAATTCTACAGGAATACTTTTCTTTAGTCGCATAGTTGTGTTTCTTACTGTTTCTCTGCCTGAATACCCTATACTTATTGTAAAGATAGCAGTTCTCAAAATTAATCTACACATTTAATGGAGTTGCAAATTGAGGTGCAAATGAGTTTATTTTTGTAACTTCTAAAATTTATCTGTAGGAATAGATGCACATGAATAGCAAAAAATATTAAAAAGGAAGGAATTGAAGGGAAATGTACACTAACTAGATATTAAATTGTAAAGTTACATTCAAATAAATATGGAGAAATTTTATCAGAATAGATAGAACAATGAAATAAGACAACCCTAAATACAAGGATATATTTCTTTTTAGTAGTGAAAAATGATTTTTTAAATGTGAAATGATTAGCTTCATTTATCCACTAAATGAAGCTAATGTAATTTTGATTTAAAAAATCAAGTCAATCTTTTACCTCTCACCAATAAAACAAATCCTGAGAAGATAAAAAATTGAAAAGATAAAATATGCCACAAAAGTACTGGACGAAATCTTAGTTAACTATTTATATAATCTGGATATGTGGGAGGTCTTTTAGCCATAAACTGAAGGCAAAAACCATAAAAAACACATTTGGATATGTAACTACATAAATATGAAATTATACATCAAAGGTATCATAAACAGAATTGAAAAGCAAATGGCAAAACTGAGAAAAGTTATTTGTAACATATGAAACAAACAAAAGATTAATATATTCAATATGTAAAGAATCACTATGAGCCTATAAGAAAAAAATTAACACTACAATTGAAACAAAGGGGCAAAGGCTAAAAATTGGCAATTCATAGAGAAGAAATATAAATGGTCAATAAAATATAAAAACGTGTTTAACCTTGCTTCTAATCAAATAAATGCAAATTTAAACAAATTACTGCTAAGTAAGACTTTCTTTTTATTTATTAACTTCTGTACTTCTTGACAACTTTTAAAAGGAACATGCAAATAAAATAAAAAGAATAAACTGTGCTACTGTGAAACTTGTGTAAACCTGTAAAGCACTCACTGTCTTCTAGATCTTAAGAATATTCTTATAGGAGTATACTTATTAGAAAGCTATCTCTTAACAAATACATTGTTAAGAGAAAAAAGTAGCCTATAAATCAGAATGCATAATAAGATCCCACTTTGGTGAAAATACATGTAGAAATATTAAAAGATGGAAGAAAATCTAGGTGCATATATAATAAAATTTTAATGGATTGTTTCTGAATATTGCAAATATGGATAATTTTTTAATTTTCTTGTTGTTGTATATACATTTTCTAGTTTTTCAACCATAAGCTTTATTGCTTGAAGAAAACTTTTAAGTATAACACACATGTAGAAAATAATGTAACTTGTAAGTGCCAGCTTGATGTATAACCACAAAGTGAGCAAAACCACTGTATTAGTTTCATAATTTTAGCATCTTTTGCAACCTGGATAGGCCAATAATTCTAAAATTATCAAGTGCTAGTTATTTGTTGATTAGCAGTTCTTTCCTCAGTTTATCTCTTTCCTCTAGTGTTGTACTACAAGCAGCAGCAAGGAAAAGCCAGGCTGCACCTTCCACACTTTGCTTGGAAATCTCCTCAGGTAAATATTTAACTTCATGGCTTATACATTCTTCCTTACACTCAATGTTAGAACTAAATTCAGCCAAGGTTTTCCCACTTTATAACAGGCATAACTTTCCCCGTTTTCAAAAACATATTCCACATTTCCTTCTGAGACCTCACCAGAAGTGCCTTTACCACTTGTATTTCTTTTAAGATTCTATTTTTGATGATATATATGTTCTCTAAGATGATAGAACCATTCTCTTGCCTGCCCTTCTCTTCTTTCTAACTCCTCAACAGAATGCCCTTTAAAGTCCATATCTCTGTCAACCATCTCTGCAGGTTAACCTACATCTTTTCTATCAGGTGCCTCAAAATTCTGCTAGCTTCTGCCTTTTAGCCAATTCCAAGGCCACTTCCACATTTTTTTAGTTTTTTGTTACATCAATACCCCATTTTCCAGGACCAAAACCTGTACTGGTTTCCTAGAGCTGTTGTAACAAATTACCTCAAACAAGGAATGACTTAAAACAACAGAAATTTATTATCTCATATTCTGGAGACCAAAAGTCCAAAGTCTCTAGATCTTGGCTGGGCTAGCCTACTTCTGAAGGCCTAAGAGAAAAACCCTTTCTTGTCTCTTCCAGCTTCTGGTGGCTTCTGGTGTTCCTTGGCTTGTGGAAGCATAACTTTAGTCTCTGCTTCTGTTTTCACTTGAGTTTTCACATGAACTTCTCCTTTCTGTATCTCCCTGTGCCTTTTTCTTTTCTGTCTCTTATTAGGACATTCATCATTGGATTTAGGGCTTGTCCTAATCCAGGATGACCCCATCTTGATTACATTTGCAAAGACTTTTTTCCAAATAAGCCCACATTCCAAGATTCTGGGTAGACACTATTCAGTGCACTATAGTTACACAGCTACCATCTAGGTCAAGAAATAGAATGTCCTTATGCCTTCTGACAGTCCCTATCCCTCTCTCATCTCCATAGGTTATTACTACCCCTCCTAACAAAAGAAATTGTCTTACCTGTTTTTAAGCTTTATATAAATAGAAACATATACAATGCAGCCTTTTACATCTAATTTATTTGGCTCAATATTGTATTTTTGAAATTTCCCTTTGTTTTTGCATATAGCAATGTTTTCTTAATTTTATTTCTACATAGTATAATACATGGTATATCACATACTTACCATTCTATATTTGTTTTGTGTGTGTTTTTTGTTTGTTTTACTTTTTCAACTTTTACTTTAGATTTAGAGGGTACATGTGCAGATTTGTTACCTGGGTATATCATATGATACTGTGATTGGGGTATGAATGATTCCCATCACCAGGTACTGAGGATAGTATCCAACACTGCTCTACTTTGATAGATATTTAGGCTTTTCCTAAATGGGAAAAACCTAAGTTTGGGGTTATCATGAATAATGCTCTTTTGAAAATTCTTGCACATGTTATTTGGTACACACATGTAAGCGTTTTAGTGAGGTGTACACTTAAAAGTAGAATTGTTAAATTATAGGGTATTTGTATATTCAGATTTAAGAGTTACTTTAAACAGTTTTCTAAAGTGGCTGTGTAAATTTGCACCCCCACAGGGATGTGTTTGAAAATTCCAGTTGCTTCACATCCTTGTCTTTATTTGGTATTGTCAACCTTTTCTTATTTTAGCCAGTCTGGTGGGTGCGTAGCAGTACCTCATTGGGGTCTTAATTTACATTTTCTGGATGACTAATGACAGAGCGTACTTTTTCATATGTTTATGCATTGCTTTTTATATATAAATACAAGAGTGTAAGGTTGTGTTGAAAAAGTGCTCTCCTCTCACAAGCATTTCTATGGAGCCATCCAGGAGAGCTTACATTAAGAGAATCCCTCAAAAGTAAGCTGGTGAGAGAAAGCTCACTTTAGTCTAGAGATAAATTCCCTTTTCTTCCCTGCCTGTTTTCCAGTCTTCTCCTTTGTTCCAGTCGGTAAAAGATTATCTAGGTGATGTTTGGCAAGCTTTTTTAAAAAAATCTGTTAATGGCAAAATTCTCTTGAATTACTCTTCAACTTTCAAAGGTTCACTCCTTTCCCTATACACACATCCCACTCCTATAAGAAATGGTCTCCAATACCACGGAAGCCTAAGCGAGGCATAGTTACCTAATTTAGGCTTTGCCTATTTGGTGTTATGTAGTTGTTTTTCATCACTCACCACTTGTTTCCCTAAACTCCTGGCAGAATTAGAGATCTAGCCCCTTTTCTGCATTAGGCTGTGATGAATCATGTCAACTGCGAAGAATTTGTCTTGTTAAAGAGGACACATATGGCTATGAATGACTCAAATATGTGAAAGATCAAGAGTATGTTGGATGACAGGTTTGGGACTAACAGTGGCAACTGCTGACATTTGCTGCATGGTTGCTTTGAGCCAGGCCCTGTGCTAAGCCCTTTGTTGACATGACTGAAGTATTCTTCACAATAGTCCCATGAAAGGCAGTGAAGGGAAATTAGAAAGCAATGAACTGTCAGCCGACTTTGCAGGAGCAGCTTATGCGAGTTCTGGGCATTTGACCTGGCTTCTTTCACTACTATGATCTCTATAAGAAGAGCAAGCCCCAGGTAGTTGTAGCCCTTTGCCCTTGGTATCAGCATGGATTTTCAGGTAGAGCAGACCTGAATGCACCTGGAAGCCTGAGTTCAGCCTAGAACACCAGAATCCCACCCCAATCTGCAGACCCATGAGTGTAAAATAAATATGTGCTGCTTAAACCTTAAAGCTATATGCAACAATCCCTTGTGTTAGCTTTAAACTATTGAAATTTTGAGAGAACGTTCGTTATTATTCGATAGGAACTGAATAATAGAGCAGTACTCTTTTTACATCACTTTCCTCAATGAGTAAATTTAGGCTTGGAGAAATTAAACAATATCCACAGATAACAACCTAATAAAAGAGGGAGCCAGGATTCAAGCCAGGACTGCCTTATTTCTGGAGTCCATGCTCTTAACCGCTACGCTGTATCTCCTTTCAAATTTGCAACAGGCTGGGGCGATGGGTCAAAAACAATAGGATGGAGTTTAATTGGAAGGAATGCATGGCTCAACATGTCAGTTAAAACAACAGCAACAAAAATAATAGTAACTAGGATACAAGCAGAGCATGAGCAAGGTGCTCCCTGAGCACAGACCTAGTGTTGAGAATCAAAGACTCAAAGCTCAGCTGAGATGGAAAAGTGGCTCGGTACCAGGTCATGTTAGTGGAAGTGTGCTGTCTGGAAAAAAGAAAATGGCAATTGTTTCTTCTCTAGCTGATCAAAGGACACCTGAAATATTACATTTTGTTCCAGGCAACGCATTTTAAGAGGAATATTGACAAGCTAAACTACGTCCAGATGAGAGCAAACAAGATGCTGAGAAAACTCGTAGCAGTTGTAAAGTGAAAGAGTGTAAGTATTTAACCTAAAGAAGAGAAGCCTCCAGAAGGAGTGATGGCTGTCTTAGGATACCTAACATGCTAAAAGGGGCAACAGGGAGGTCAAGTTGTAATCCCCTCTCTCCTGGACGACCACCACTGCCCATAGCAGCCATTGCATTCACCATGTGCACGGTGACCTTTACCAAACACAAATCTGACTTTATTATCATGGTTCCCCACACTTCTTCCCTTAGCAAACACTCTCAGTGCAAACACGTCTGTATATACAGCCACAGATATACATACACACACACACACACACACCCCTACCTATATGGTCTTCTATGTACAGTTACACATACATACACACACCCTACATATATGGTCTTCTACGTATGGTTTCTTCAGAACATAAGGGCAAAGCTCAAATGATAAAGCTTTGTTAGAGGTCTGTGGACAAAGAGTCAGGTGGAAGAGAATTAAGTTATGGGACAAAGGGAAAAAATATGAAGTGATGGCGTGATTATGATGCCAGATACAGCTCCACAAAGAGACACACTCGGTTGGTGGCTTGGTCAATAGGATATTACCAGACAGGCCATAAGGAACCACTAAACCTCTGATATTCCACTAAAGGGAGGAAGAACAGGGTGGAAAAACCTATTTGTTGAGTCTTTCCCATTTCCTATGGATGCATTCCCTATGGAAGTCAGATCCCAGTCCCTCCGACAGCTGATAGGATGAAACTCCAGTGGCAGGAAGAGGCACAGCCTCCATAGGATGGCAAGGTTGGGTCTGGGCACCCAGGGCCATGCTGGAGCCCACATTGGTGGCCCATGTGCATGCAGGTGGGGCTAGGGTGAGGTGGCAGCTCCTGAGGCTGCATCATCCAGGGTGCTCCAGGAGTAGGCAGTCAAGAGTTTGGGAGAGGGTTGAGGAGAATAGAATCTGAAGGTACATATATAGGGTCCAACACACACATACACACACATACACAATTCTTCAGTTGTTCCCACTACTTTTTGAATAAGGATAAAATCCTTTGCATGGCTTTTGCCCATTCACCTTAGGTTGGAGTCACTCTGGGTTTCTTTTGGTTCCTTGCATGCATTGTGATCCCTCTTGCCTTGAGCTTGTTCTCTCTGGAACATCATTGACCCCTAATGCCATCCAAGAGTTAATTCCTATTCATCCTTCAGCTCTCAGCTTGTTATGACTTCTTCAGAGGAGGATTTCCAACAAACCACTTCCCTGCCACCTACCCTGCAGCCTAGGTGACTAGGATAGTTCTGTGTCAGAGAACTATCCTTTCTCTTTCCTTCACAGTACTTAGCCCATACCCATCAGTCATGTTTGATTAATGTCTGTCTCCCAAACTACACAATAAGCTCCATGAGTGCAAGAAATATCTCTTGTTCCCCAGTTTTCCAATGCACCCCCAGTTTCTGCAATGCCTGACACCAGAGCAAGTGCTCATTAAACACATAAACAGCTTCAAAATAAGAGAGGAATTATATAGACATTGCATGACAAATGAAGACCAGTTTATACATTATAGTTATCCCCAAAAGAGTATGGGCTGCGTCAGGTGGATTTCATTTCCCTGTTAGTGAATTCTAAATTGATTCATACACCAGATAAGGGTTGGCTGAGATAACTTGAGAAAGTTAGTTCTGAGAATTTGTGCTCTGAATGCTCCATGCATTCAAATCATGCCTTGGCATTAAATTATGCTCAGGCTCTCTTCATTCTTTCCACTGGCACTGTCCCTTTCCTTTTTGATTTTCCAGCCCATGGAACACTTCGGAAGCATTTGACACTTCCAGCTTGAGACTCAGGAGTCTTGACCCTGTGGGTCATTCTTGTTGTCCTTCCTGCTTCTGGTGGTTTGAGTCTGTGATCCAAAGAATGGGGCTACATTTGTTCATTCTGCCCATTCCAACACCCAAATTTGGAGAGGATGTGTTGGTGGGGAAGCTCACAGACTGTCGGATTCAGTCGGGGTAGGCTGCTGAGTAGAGGTCGGGAGGAGGTGAGCAGGAGCGGAGAGAGACAGCAGAAGGCAGCCTGTCACTAGCTAACGTGATCTGAGCACGTCTCAGCAACTTCTCAAAGGCTGGATCTTAGAGTATCCCGAGGATGAATACATAGTGTTGCTTAGCACACTTCTGCTATAACATGTTGTTGGCTCTGGACAGCTTAGCATGTGCAAAAAGCAAGGATCCCCAAAGGCGGGCCTGTGTAGCAGTTTATTTCTTTGAGTTTTTTTTTTTTTTTTTTTTTTTTTGCAACGTTCTAATGTTCATGGCCTATGGTTTGCCCTGGTGAATGCTTGTTAATGCTGTTTCATTGTTGCCTAGGGAAAAAGAACCCCAGTGACCCACTATAATAACCACTTTAATGTGGGGCCTCTGCTTTGGGCCTGTGTAGGATCCTTTTAACAAATGAGCTAAAGTGGCCAAAGTTATATGAGGCAGCATTGCCAGAGGTTTGTGATAAAATCTCTAGTTACTGCCCGGGACAGTGTGAACTCTGTCAGTCTGAGGATTAACTTTTCTGTAGTAACAGCTAAGACTTTTTCTTTTTAAGGTTTCACTGCATGCCAGGCACTGTGCTGGGCGGTAGGGGTGAGGATAGGGAGCTGCTTTCGTTTGCATAATTTCAATTAGTCATCATCATAACTCTCTAAGGTAGATGTTATTATTCCTGCTTTACCAGTGAGAAAATGAAGACTTAAATGGTTCGGGCGACACATCCAGGGCCACAAGGTCACACAGGTAACAAATATTGGGACACGGATTCTGCTCCAGACCCATTACCTGTCCCACACCAGGTAATAACTTGAGCCATTTGAGCCTCAGAAATAACTTGAGCCATTTGGCCTAAGGCTGGGTATTTGGTCCCCGTTAGTAACAGGAGTGAGGCTATTTCTCCACTTCACCTGAGACCTTTCAAAGAGTGAATTGGGGATTGCATCTATGAGCCTTTCAGCTGAGCATTCTCCATCTCTCCTAGGAAACATACAGAAGGTGTTGACAAATATCAGAATAAATCAGAAAACTTTTGACCAATCATTGCTGTTTGTTCAGCTACTCGTCTTAAATTTCCATTCCAATGATGAACTAAACATTTTCCTTTGTCTGTCAGATTTCAACAGGTACTTTAACTTCCCCAAATAACACCCACTTCACTGAGTTGTTGTAAGAAGAAATGGTAACTTATAATGAAATGCACATATGATCACATTCTCACTATCACCTCATTACATTACATAAATATTAAGATCTGTAACATGCAGAAAGTTGAAATATACATATACTGACAAAAGAATCTGACACAATGTTTAATATTGAGCAACAAATTTGGCTCTGAGCTTCCATCTGGTTTAAGTAAAAATGGAAACAAGATCAGGTATATAGAACCAATTTTCATACAGAAAAAAGCTATAGGAAATGTAGTTTCTCAAGGGACATGGAAATATCCCTGGCACTTAGATCTGAAATAAATTTCTTTAGAAGATTGAAAAGGACAATAAAGTATGTAATGACTATTGTCCTCATCATCCCTCCTCCCCCATTTAATTCAATAGTACTCTTACGGTGTCTTCATATTATATGAAGTCAAAATATGAAAATGCAGTCGTTTTAAAGGAATACTGAAAAAGGACTAAAAGATTATGGTTCACTCTGCAGATAAATGACTGGGCATATATAGGAATGAATCTGGCTCTGGGGTTAAATCACTTAAGGTCCTTTTACAGGCAGGCACTAGTAATTAAAACTGAAAACTAAGTAAGTTTATTTTTGAGAAATGTTGCTAAAAATGTCTTTAGGAAATCACTAGTACTTAATTGGAAGAAAAAATCATGATGCTTATACAATAAATATAAATAAATGCTATATAAGGAAACTCACCTATTTGAAATTATGGCTATATTATTTTTATTTTCTAGATTCCAAAAATACAAACACTAGTTCTTCCAACATAGTACTTTGATAGTCTGTACATTGACAGGTATGGACTAAATCCAGGGTGAAATCAAGGTTACAAAATTTAAGGGTATGTTAACTAAAGGATAGCATTTCTAAGATATTTTGAATATTAGGTCATTTGGCATTTTTCAATAAGTAGGATACTTCTCATTTTTTGAAACTATATGAATATGGAAAAAAAATGGCTTAAGACCAGTGTCTGTGTGTGACATTGTATGGTTGACCCTCTGGGATAACTGTTTTCATCTACAGAATTGAATTTTTGCTTTTACGAGGTCTTATAGTGGAACTAGGAATCACTGTTTTGAGAGAACCTGCATATATACCAGTCATTATCTGTTTGGTCCTTATACAGTTTTAACTTAGATTTATTCTAGTTAAGCTATAAGTTCAACGTGTAAACTTGTTTTGATTAAAGAATTTTTCTATCAAAAAAAAAGATTATGGTTCATTGGCACATATTTCTGGAGCTTCAATGAATCCAGGATTAAAATCTAAAATAAAAAATAGATGAAATGCATATATTTGTATTTATCTTCTATAAATGACATTTTAATCAATAGAACTTGAAATGAGAGTTGAACAAAAGTGAGTTTGAGGTTGTATAAGGACAAATGTGGCCTCGGAATTTCTTCATGAGGGTGGGCTTAAGAGAGGAAGCTTTATGGCAAGTACAGGTGCTGGGTGGGTGACCAGTGTTTTCCAGTTCACCAGAACTTTCCCAGTTTTGAGGCTAAAAATTTTGCATCCTCACACCCTGCTACCCTGCCCATCTTAGTCCCAGGGAAACTGGGACAGTTGGTGATATGATTTGGATTTATATTCCCACCCAAATCTCATGTCAAATTGTAATCCCCAATGTTGGAAGAGGGGCTTGGTGGGAGGTGATTGGATCATAGAGGGAAGACTTCCCCCTTGCTGTTCTTGTGATAGCGAGTGAGTTCTCACGAGATCTGGTTGTTTAAAAGTGTGTAGCACTTCTCCCTTCACTCTCTTCCTCCTTCTCCAGCTATGTAAGACATGCCGGCTTCCTCTTCACCTTCTTCCATGATTGTAAGTTTCCTGAGGCCTCTCCAGCCCTGCTTCCTGTACAGCCTGCAGAACCATCAGCCAATTAAACCCCTTTTCTTTATAAATTGCCCAGTCTCAGGTAATTCTTTATAGCAGTGCAAAAAAGGACTAACATAGTTGGTCACTCTAGTGCTAGGATAGATGTTTCAAAGCCACATTTGCATAGCAAGCACACTGTTTTGACTTGGATTGCATGTTTACCTAGGGGTGGCTTTGGGGGAAACTGATGGCTTTTCCCCTCAGAGCCAATGCAGGTGCTCTGTTGTCAAATCTGAATACTTTACCAGTGTGATGAGTGGTGGAGTCCTATCTTTATGTAAACCTGAGGAAGTTAAACAAGACATCTTGCTGACTATACATCCATCCCACCTCGCCCCTCAGTGGGTAGAAAAATCCTAGGTCAAAACAAGCATGGGGGAGTTTTCTTCACTGAATTTCTTTTGAAAATTAAAGAGAACAGCCTAATGTCGTGAAAAAACCTGAGCTTCGGAGTTGGCTTACCAAAGTGAGCCTTCTGGCTTTGCCACTGATTAGCTGTGGGATTTGGAGCCATTCACTTAACCCCATTGAGGCTTAGTTTTCTCATCTGTAAAGTGGCCACAGGGATGTTATGAAAATTAACTGAGATACTTGAAAGCCCTTGGCATAGTGCCCAGTTCAACAAATACCTGTTTCTTTCTCCTTCTCCCTTCTCCGTCTAGGATGAGTGAGGTTCTGCCTGCAGGTGGGAGATTTGAACCAAAATGATAATTATTCTTTAGATAAACCTCAGCAGTTGGAATATTCCCACTGCACCACAGTGATGAATGGAGAACTGAACGTCTCAGGGCCGTTCCTAAGTTTGGTTTGTCTGCTTGCAAAAGATGCAATTTTGCAAAGTGCTTTATAGATACTAAGTATTAGTTTGGCTGTATCTAAAACATGTCTGGACTATAGAATCTCTTCTTTAGCCAGTGAAAGTGTGTGTATTCTCTTTCTCTTTCCTTTTTTGGCTAGAATCATTTTTTCTCCACTGTTACCTTCTATGTTGTTAGATTTACTAGTTGTGGGCTCTTGGGCAAGTTATTTCCCTTTAGTAGACTTAATCTCCTTAAAACAAAAGGGTGAAAGTAGATAGTTTATAAGGCCCCTTAAGCTCCAGCATAATGTTATATGGGGAATAATGTTACTTTATTAATTTAGCAGATATTTATTGAACACTACTTAGTCTTAATAGTACTTGGTACTACTTAGTACTTGGTACTACTTAGTCTTAGTAGTACTTGATACTACTTAAGTACCAAGCACAAATGCACTAACCGAGGATACAGCAGAAACAAAACAAGCAAAATTTCTGCTCTCATGGAACTTACATACTAGTGAAGGAGGCAGAAAACAAAGTATAAATAAGTATACACGTTTCAGGGGTGGCAAGTGCTGCAAAGGAGAGCGAAGTAGGGAGAAGGGAGAAGGAGTGATAGTAATAGTGAGGTGGGGAGGCTGAATCTGATGGTGCTTTTGAGATGTGGTGGGTAGGAAAGTTCTCTCCAGTAGCTGCACAAATGTACAGAGACCTTAATGAAGTGTAGAACAAGCCATGCAGATACAAGGGAAGGGGTGTTCTGAGCAGAGGATACAGTACGTGCAAAGGCCTTGAGGTTGGAGCATGTGTGCCGTTACAGGGGATATCAGGGAGGCCAGCGTGACTCTGAATTGTGTAAGCCCGGGGAGAGTAGTTAGGGATGAAGCCAGGGAGGGGGGAGGGAGTTGGGTGTCTGATGACATAGGGTGACAAGAATAGCTCACCATCGGCTCAGAATCTATACCCAGCACATGTTTTCCTGCTGATCCTAGTGTAGAATCAAAGCCCATCTGCTTCTCCTCTCTAATTTCTAGGTGCTGGCTTCCCACCATCACTCTTTCCATGACACTGTGTGTTTTAACCTCATCGGATACATGAGGAAGCGTCTTCACAGATCATCAGTCCCACTAGGGCACTAGAGGGCTCAGAAGTCCAACTATCTGCCCTGCTATTCCCCATTTTTATAGGGATGAGGGCTGACCCTGGGTGCCTTCTTTCCTCACCTCCCTACCTGGACTGGTCCTCAGAGGTGTGGAAGACATGCAGTGTGTTTAGTAAGAAAATTAACACGTGCTATTTCCCATCATGTTAAATATGGAACAGTGTGATGGAAAGCAAACTTTGGGGAAAGGTAAACCCCTGTTTCGTTAATGCTTCAGCAAGATTTCCCCCAATGGCTCTGTGCTTGCTCTAAGCCAGATTTACACCAAGCTTACCCTTCTCAGCACCTGTTTTTCTCTTATGTAAGGGGAAAAATTGTCTTGAAAATCTGCACTGGGCATTTGCCATGCTAGACTGAGAAACACCAAAGTTTAACCTTTGTTTTTTCGATTATCTGGCTAGTCACTAAGTACTGGCCTCCTACGTCCAGCTGAAGCTATGCTATGTCTTTAAGGGGGACGTGGAAAATCTCCCTCTTTATCAGAGTACTCAGTGAAGATATTGATACAATATTTATTTCCATGGGATTGACTGCCTCCTTATACTCCAAGGAATTGGCAGAGTCCAGGACAAGCCACTCAAGACTTAATGCATTTGAAACCATCCCTAACCATTTCATGTTCTGGGAATTCTCTGTGTTCAATAAAGGGATGTTAATAACATATTTTTGAGTGGCTGCAAAGTTCTAGGAACAATGCCAGATACTTTTTACATAAATCATCTCCTTTAGTCTTGGCACAAGACTGGGATGGTGGATTTGATGATCCCCACTTTTCAAGTGAGGCTCAGGTGAAGCACCTAAAGTCTCATCGCTGGTGGGTAGGAGAGCCAGGATTGTTTTTCTTTCTCTGCCTCCCTTTGAAGGGTCAATCTCCTGTTATTCTTTCTAGACATTATTCGCCTTCACACTAATGAAGACTGGCTACTTGACCCAATCCATTCTCTCTTCGAATGCCAGCTGGATTGGAATTGAGGTTTTCGGGAAGACGTGGCATAGCAGAACTTGTGTTTCAGACAATGGTCTTTAAATAAAGATGAGCTGGGCTTGGCGCCACACCTACGCCCGGCCTTCCCCAGCCAAAGCAGAAAGAGGGTTGCGCAACTCTTCAAGCAGTGCAGGGCTTTAGTACAGCTGGTTCTGCTTCCTCACCTTGCAAACAATCACCAAGGGTTACAGGACTCTCACCAGGGGCGTTCGCTTCTTTTGCCTCCTCAGCCTCACTACATCCCTGAGCGGTTGGTTGTGCTTCCAATTGCCCTTCTTCATGCAGAGCTGCGGGAAGCCTGGACAAGTGACGTGATTGTCCTGGCTCCAACAGTCCTGGAGGTGGTCTTTGAGTTTTGGTTTCCAAGCACCCAGGTGTTTTAACATCTAACGCTTTCTCCTGTGGGATTTCAGCCAGGTTGGATCTTCTCTGGCTAAGTATGAGTTAAGTGAACCCAGCTGTTTTGGAGATTGGGTCGCTGAATTGTTCTTTCTGGCCCCTTCTGCCTATTACTTTGCTTTGGAAGAGAAATTCCACTGCATCTGCCTGCGGAGAACTCAGCTGCATCTTCTTGGATCCATCAGCACTCGCTGACAAACAAGGAAACTGGATCCATGTTGGACACACACTCTTCGCAGTTATGTACTTTGTCTCTCTGTAATCCCTCTGGTATTGACAAATAGAGCTCCGGGACACGGCGGCTGTGGCAGCTCCCGCAGACAGCATGTATTAGCATTCGCATTATCGTCCTGGCCCTGACGGCCTGGGCACTGGAGAGAGGATTAAGTGATTAGTAGTGTGTATGTTACAACCATCTTTTTATTCCTTGGGACTTTTCAGTTTTGCTCACTTCATAAAGACGTAAAAGAGGGCTCTGAGTAAAAACAGATGCATTTATATGTTTCTTTGGGTCTGATGGGCAGCATATGTCGCAGACATTTGGATGATGTTGAGACATTATCAAATTTCTTCATGAACACAGCAAATCATCTTGCCTTTGTGAAAACTATTGGTTTAAGGGCTGGCTTCAAGGTATATTAATTTAAAAAAAAGATCTGTTTGCATCTCCAGTGTATTTTATTTGATGAACTGGCTGGCCTGTGAAGGTCTGTAGGTTGGATAATCATTTAGTAAACTTTGTTCCCTAGAAATTTACTAAACAGGAGATTGATATCAGGGTGCTTTGACCCTGAGATGGGTTTAACGTGATTGTTAAATCTAATCATTTTAAATGACATTTTTTTTTCCTGATTTGATCAAATTCTCTAAAATATTCATCCACAAGAAGAGGTCCAAAGAAATGTTAGTCATCTCTCACACTGTCATTTTTATGAGTAATATTATCTTATACATTTCTAGAGTGGAAAAGTCTATCACAGTCATTACAAATTAGAACCTTTAGTCTTTATCATAGAGTTTGATTTTTACATTGTAAAATGTTGACCTCATATTTTACATGTTAATATTCCTCTTCACTCATTCAACAAGCTTTTTTTTTTTGAGACGGAGTCTCGCTCTGTCGCCCAGGCTGGAGTGCAGTGGCGCCATCTCGGCTCACTGCAAGCTCCCCATCCCAGGTTCATGCCATTCTCTTGCCTCAGCCTCCTGAGTAGCTGGGACTACAGGCACCTGCCACCATGCCTGGCTAATTTTTTGTATTTTTAGTAGAGATGGGGTTTCAGCGTGTTAGCCAGGATGGTCTCCATCTCCTGACCTCATGATCCACCCACCTCAGCCTCTCAAAGTGCTGGGATTACAGGCATGAGCCACTGTGCCCAGCCTCAACAAGCTTTTTATTGAGCATCTACTATGTGGAAGTGGCAGAAATCCAGAAAAATTTTAAAAGTATTCTTTGCTCCCCAAAAGTCCACTTTCTAGTTGGGAGAAGATATTACTATTATATTGGTTGTAGAGATGTTACAAGAGAGTTCATAACTGAGTGCCAAGTGGGATACAGCAACAGTCTGTCGAGTGGATTCAGTGCAGGGATGAACCTGTCATGGTGCAGAAGGTAGACAGGGCTTTATAGAAGAGGGGAGATTAAGATGGCCCTTGAAGGAGGGTCATGCTGGAGGGGTAGGGGAAGCAATTAGTAGTTCATATATGGAGTTCAAAGTTACATTGGAAAGTGAGATCAGGGCGGGCAGACTTTGAATCATCCCATTTTGGGAGTTTTTACTCAGAGCCCTCTTTTATACCTTTATGAAGTGAGCAAAACTGAAAAGTTTCAAGGAATAAAAAGATGGTTGTAACATACACACTACTAATCACTTAATTTTATCCTGTAGGAACAGGGAGCCTCTAAAGCTTTTGGAGAAGAGATGTGAATGAGAGTGCCAGTTTAGAAAGGACGCTAGTTTGATCAGACTTCACAGGATACACTGGTGGGTAGGATGAAGCAGGTGGCATGGAGACCAGGCAGGTGACCTCTGCAGTGATACAGGGGTAAGGTTAGGAGGGTCTGAACTCTAGTTACCATGGGAGAGAAGGGTGAGGTTTTACAGAGAAGGAAGTTAACTAAGCTGAGTTGTTAAGAGTAGGAGTAACTGATATTTTTGGTCCCCTTCCTCTCTGCCTGAAAAACTGTTAAGCACTTTACATGTTTTTAACTTTTACAGAAACTCTGTGAAGTGAGAGCTCTCATTAGTCCCATTTTCAGATGAGGAAACCGAGGCTTGCAGGAGTCAAGTAACTTGACCAATGTCACAATGTAGGAAGTGGGAGAGCTGGGATTTGAACTTATACTTCAAACTCTTAACCCCCAAGTGTGCCTTACTGTCTGATTACTGAGGGGATGGGGTGTTGGGGAGTGGCGAGGAGAAGTAACTTTTTAAAAATACTGGAAATGTAACTTTTCAAAATAAATTTTTTATTATTATTTTCTTGGACTGAGTTAAATAACTAGTTTGAAATAGAGATGAATAAATTATATTTTCAAAAAGAAAAAAGAATAACTCTGTGGGTTAAAAGGGAAGTTCATGCAAAATGTCCTATCTTAAAATAGATGCGAATTTCAGAAATGCAACACATGATGTTGACCTTAATCCTCTTATTTACATGTTCTCATACACAGAGTACTGTAGAACGTGAGTCTGCCTCTGTGTACCTGTGTGTAGCTGTCACCCAGGGACTCGAACAAATGTAACTTTGATTCAAACTTGAGGGAAAAAATGGCTGCCATTTTGACTTTTAAAAAATTATCTGTTTATTTCCCTTTCTCTGTCGATAACTCCTAGTTGTAATGCTGAAATCTTATAAATACGGCACAGTTAACTTGCAAAAGGAGCTTAGTGTTCTCGGGGCAGTCCAAGTTGAACAACACATAATTTGGCACAATTTGGCGGGTCTGAGTTTAAGACAAATACAAGACTGAGAAAGTATAGAGGCTTTATTATTTCTAAGTGAGTTCATGTAGTGTACACGGGTTGAGCTGATCAGAACTCTCACCCGACCCTCCCTCTGCCCCATCCAAGGCGTTTATTCCTTATGCTTTCATAAGTGTCACATTCACAGCACAACGTTTCTCCTTCCCAAATAGGCATGTTGTTGTTTCGAATTAACATCTGTGCTTACTGCAGAATAGTGAATGCCATCTTCTTTTGCTCCGCTGGCCCTGATGGTGTCACTGAGGCTTTCAAAGCAGAGTGACCAGGCACAGCTATAGTTTTCTGCAGTTTCAGGAAAGGGGTGGAGGAGGGGAGGGCTTCACTGTCTAGTCCTACTGCTCAAAATGACACTGACACACAGAAGAAAAGGATATAACTGTAGAATTGCTTGAATTCTGGAGAAAAAGACGAAAGAAAACTGAGATGTGTCAAGTATCTATGTACCAATCACTATATTGTATAACTTGGTGGCCCTATACTCATTTCCAGATTTTGCCTAGCATAATTATAATATAATTCCCTTTCATTTTCAGAAATATCCTGGTTTGGATAATAAATTATCTTGTCACCCTACGTACACTCTGAATGATGACTCTTTAGGCAAAATCTTATTATTTCCATTGTTCACCTCTGGAAGCTGGGTCTCTGAGAGGTTAACTACCTCAAAGCCACACAACAAGAATCTGGCAACATAGATTTTTCTTTTGCTTCATCATGGTACTTCCCAAAGACTGTTTAATCTGTACCAAAAGAATAGTACTGACCTAATAAGACAAAGTAATTTATTTTCAAAGCTGTTTGCATGGAAAGCATGTTCCTTCAGTGTTTCCCAGTGGTGGGGAGCTGGATTCGTCCTGTGTTTCCAGACGCTGCCTCTCACTTTGTCCCCTTGTAAGACTAGGGGTGAAATATGGAGAAATAGATGAAGAACTGGTGGTCACAATGGAGGTTGTGATATGAGCTCATGGATTTCAGGAAAGGTAACAGAGCTATAATAGAATCAGACATAGAACTGCTCGTGGATATTATAAAGTTGGTGACTAAGCCAACCCACATGCCAGAGCCAAGGATGCTAGTATCATTTATAGTGTCATGCTTTTGCACTATGTTCTGTCAGAAAGTAATAAAGTGCTTTATCCAGTATGTGTTTGATATTAGCCAATCACAGACGACTGAGGTTCTTTCAGGCATTTTGAGTAAACTTACACTACAAGAAATACGATGGATAATAAATAGCCTGATACAGCAGGTCTGAAAACCTTGATTCCACCTCTGCATCTCACATTTACTAGACAGGTAACGTTGCTCAAAGAATAGACCTTTCTCGGATTCTTTTCCTCATCTTTAAAAGAGAAAAAAAATCTGACATTAGAGTATAAAGGGTCCCTACTAGTTTTTGTATACAGAGTTTTACTAGAACACAGCCATCCCATTTGTTTACATATTGTCTGTGTCAGTTTTTGAGCTACAACATGAGCTGAGTAGTTGGAACAGAGACTTTATAACCCACCAAGTGTGAAACATTTACGTAAGGCCTTTTACAGAACAAGTCGGCTGACCACTGGATTAAGTGATCACTGAGGACACTGTCACACTTTGTATGTGTCTAACTCCAGGAAAGGAGAGTGAGAAAGGGGAGAAGGTGTCGTCAGAGTTACAAATCTAAGTAAAAGACCCAGAGCGCACCTTGCAAGCAATCCACAAGTCAATTGTCCTAACAGTGAAAGGTGCAGCACCCCCTACTGGCCAGGAGGACTTTTTGCATGTAATGTGGGCAGGACGATACAGAGAAAGATAAAAGCTTTGCGCGGGTGTCATACCGTAAGACTCGTGTTCAATATGATGGTTGCTGCAAACCAGCAGGGAAGTTTCTGTTTGCCCCGATGCCTTTGAATTCATAAAGCACATGCTTTAAGTAGAGAAACGTGGGGGAACTTGGGTCCTCCAGCTAGAGTGTAAAACTTCTTGGGAGAGAAGTAAGACTGAGAGGACAGGGAAAGCATGTTGAAAAGAACTTAATCATGGCGAGCGAGCCAAAGCTAATAAACAGTGCTGGATGGGTTCTCATGGTCTCAGACAGTGGGTGAGGATGGTTATTGTTGCAATTGCAGTAAATCATACTAATCCCAATGCCAAAAGCCACTTTGAATGATGAAGTGAAGCAGCCTGCGATGGCGACCAGGAGGCTCTGAGTTGCTGCCCCAGCCGGGTGGGGCTGCTGTCAGCCCTCGCAGGCAAGCTCTGGATCCTATCTTAGGGGCCCAACTCTGCCTTCAGAGGAGACTTGCGGAACTGGCAGATTTCAGTTTGGTTTGGAGTTTTGTTGTGTGTGTCTTGGCAGGAGGTGACCCTCCTCCATCCACGGAGCGCCCCGGATTAATGGCTAAAGTAACACCTACTGGCGGGACCGACCCAGGCTCAGAGCAGACTTTCTGCTGTTGATTCATGACTCCTCTTGACTCACAGCCTCATTCCGTTTTGTTGGCTGTTTGAGGCTCCTGTCCTAACGTCCAAACTTCGTGATATGAAAAACACCCTGAGGAGTAGGTGTGCTCTCCTTCCCAGCATGGAGCACGTGCTCTGTAGTGGGGAAACCTTGTGGGGAGACAAGAGGACTAGTTGTTTTGCACGGTAGTGAATCCCAGGGCAAAAAATAAAATTAGCTTTAACTCACAAAGTATTGATCTGGGCGCTTTCTTTCTTAAGTTGCCTTGAACTTCTGCTCAGAATATTGGGAAATGGTTGAAATGAGGTCCTAGGAACCTAAACCCAAATGGAAACTTGGGTTTGTCCCTTTTAGCGTCGATGAATTGAAGTGAGAGTTGCCACAACCTCGATGTGTTTGCTTCTCCTCCATGATAAATATTTTTGGGAATAAGGTTGGATAAGGAAATATATGACTAATATGTTTGTTTACTTATATATATTTTGCCCTTTCTCTGAACCCAAATTGTGCCAAAATGTTCTATATTCTTCTACTTGGTAGAAGGGTGGAGATATTTATTTCACCCCAATCTCTCTTGGGAATCTAAAGAAAATAAAAATGTTTCCTGAACATTTTTAAAATGGGTTAATTTACCTTGGAACGTGGCAATTACACTCTGCTACAGATAAAGCATTTATTTATACCACTGGTGGACACTGAGTACTGTGAATTTTCTTCATTTTTGAAGGCTATAATCCCCAAACCAAAGGAATGGTGTGCAGCATCTATTGAATCTTAGTCCTTCCACTACAACGACGCTAAAAAACAGAAGAAATAGGAATGAAAAATGAACTGAATTTCAGGTAAAGTAAACAATAAGTTCCCACTATGCAAAAGGGCTTGCAAAATGGAACTGCCAGGCACATGACTCTGCCTGTGTGTGTTTGTGTGTGTATGTGTGTGTGGGGGTGAGAAGTATGGGGAACCTGAGTGAGGAACCAGGCCTGGAGTGTAGATGCAGGAGAGAGGGTTCTGGAGTTCACGACTTTTGGAATGGGAATGATTCCATGTCTGCTAGAGCTCTTTTGTGGCTTATGCTTGCTGGGCTGTGTAAGGGCAATAGCCATCACCTGTGAGTTTTTAGGCAGAAAATCTGACCTGGTCCTCCTTTGTCCCTGTTGGAGTTATAGAAAAAACTGAATGTTGGCACATATGAATGGGGAAAAAATGGACTTGTGTGCTGGGTCTCTGAGAAGACAAAGGCAATGAGATCCACTTAGGCCAACCCTTCCCCACCACCTCTTACCTGTCTTGGCCAAGGATACTAGGCACTGAAAGGTACTCCACGTTCCCAAATGAATACTTGCCTGATAAGTTGCTTGATTATCCTGTAGTCTGGGCAACATTTCTTATTTCTGCAGCAACTTAATTCAACTGAAATTTCCCCTTCGTGGGTCACCTTAAAGCAAAGATCTCAAAGATGTTAAAATCACCCACTAAAGTTAATTATTTTCCATGTGACCTAGACCTCAAAGAAACAGACTTGTTTTCATCTCACCTTCTCACCCTCCATGAGTAGTAGCTGTATATGGACTACGGGAATTCCCATGGAATCACCGTTCTGAAAGGAGAATCTAGCTGGAGCTGTGACCTTGGCATTGGAATTCATTTCAAAATTGACACTCCAGGGGAACTTTCCATATGCCCCACCTCCAAGGCACAGTGCACACTTCTAAAAGTCTCAAAGACATTATTTATAACAGTGTCTGACAAATGGTGGCACTGCACCAAAACGTGTAGTGTGGATTTTCCTCTTGTTGGCTATATTTGCAATTTTGAGCCTCCCAGGCACACAGCAAAGTCTTACTTTCTATGTGAGCCAAGAAATTTCATCAAGCTGATACTGCCTGAAGGGATGGAGAATTGAGGACCTTGTTTGCACGAGTAGGTGGTCAATACATATTTATTCAATAAAATATTTTTGCTTTTAAATAGAAGTTGAGTTTATAGGGAGGTGTTGTTTTAAGAGAAGCAAAGTGACTTGCAGAGAGGTCCACTGTCTTTAGTTAGCTCTTTAAACTTAAGCAGTACATTATCAAGTTGACATTTTTAAAAAAGATAGTACCTGATATTGGCGAGGGGTTGGGAATGGACATACTGCTTCTACATTGCCAGTATGAGTGCAAATTGTTAAGGGCTTTTGAGTAAAAGTATTTGTGTACTATAATAAAGTAATACCTCTTTTAATAATTTATCCTAAGGATGTAATCAGTGATACAAGTAGAATTATATACACAAGGATTTTCATAACATCATTCTAAAAATGAAAAAATGGAAATAATAAAATGTCCAATAGAAGGGGGTAGTTAAGTAAATTATCATAGATATTCTACAAACATAAAAATAATTTTTGACAACTACTTGATGTCAAAAACGATTGTTATCTGAATATAATGTTAAGTGAAATAAAAAGCAGGGAATGAAACTAGAACTAATGAAATAATTTTAGTAAATAATATCTGTAGGAAAAGGATTAAAAGAACATAATTACCAATATATGTTGGTTTATATCTGGCTGGTAAGATCGTAGAAATTTTTCTTTACTTTTCTCTACTCATCATGTTTTCAACAACAAACAAAGCATTTTAAATTTACACTTAATAATTAACTCATAATTTTAAAAATTCCTAAATGGAATTTTTGTTTGAAGAACTAAGAAATTTATTAAAGGATATAAACAAAAGTAACATTATTTATTTGACTAGGCCCTGTTTTATCCATGAAAGTTGAGGCCTCTTATAAGAAATACATATGATAAAATGACAAAACATAATTAAAAAATCAGGATTTAAGAAAAAATAAATTTGAATGCAATACCAAGACTAAAAGGTAAAAATAGAACCCAGACCTATAGGCCAAAAAAGCATACCTTATTGCATTAATTGATCCATAAATTGGATGATGTTTCCTAGTGGCTGAAGCAAAGAAGGAAAGTGCCTGAGCAGTGGGTATGATTTTTGCTGTGCCTTAGCAGTAAAAATTTCCTTAGGGGAAGCAAAGTTTATCAGCTCCCAGCTTGAGAGGCATTAATGTGGGACTTTGTCTGTGAGATGAGGTGAACAGATTTCTTGGCAATTTCCCTACTGCAGAAGTTCCAATAAGACTATATTTGTAGCACCCATCAGTGAAAGTCAATGGTGGGTCTTAAAACATGATTTAGTGAGTAATTGTATGGGGCCTGCCCTACTTTGGGTTCTTCCTAAAACAGAGCCCAAGACAAGGACTAGTGTAATCACTTCCCCTTGAGAGTAAGGTGGCTTAGTGACTTGCTTTTAACAAACAGAATATGGCACAGATTATGGGATAGCAATTCCATGATTATAGTCCAAGAAATTGCTAACTTTTGTCTTGTTGGCAAACTCTGTCCCTTGATGGTTTTGATGAAGTAAGTTGCCATGTTGGGAATGCCCACATGGCAAGGAACTGAGGGCACACTCCAATCCAAAACCAGCTAGAAGCTGAGGCCCTTAATCCAGCAGCTCAGAGGAACTGAATCTTGCTAACAACTGTGTAAGTAAGCTTGGAAGCAGATCCTTCCCCAGATGAGCATTCAGATAAGACTCAACCCTACGTAATAAGTTGAGTGTACCTGATAAGTTGATTGTAGCTTCATGAGAAACCATAAACCAGAGGACCTGGCTAAGCCAGGACTGAAATTCTGATCCACAGAAACTATGAGATTATAAACATGTGTTGTTTTAAATCACCAATTTTGTGGTAATTTGTTATGCAGAAATAGATAATTAAATACAGTCATATTCCTAAGATCCTAGGACTTGCTGACTAAATCCACAACCCACACTATAAGTCACTTCCCTACTAGCTCTGAATTTACCTCCTTTAGGAAGTTTTTCTTAACTACCCTAGACATAATGAACTCAGTTTGTGACCTTTATCACTGTTAATGTTTTATTTAAGCACTTTCCATATTGAATTGTAATTTTCTGTTTACTTATCTATCTCCTGTTAGACAGTGAACACTTCAGGGACAGGGACTGATTCATCTCTCTAATGCTGGCACCTAGCCCAGACCTGACACCCAGGTTCTTTGGAAATATTTATTGAGTTAATGAATAATTAATTGCTTTGTGAGACAATGTAAACATACCAACAATTCAATTCTAAAGATGTTTATTGATGTCTGCAATGTGGCAGCTGTTGGGCCAGGGGCCAGGGACTCGAACTTAAGCAAATCACTATTTCCTATCTTAAAGTTGCCAGAGCCTAGAAGAGGAGACAGGCAAGCAAAAAACTGTCAACACAGAACAGTAAGCAACATCAGAGAGGTGTGAAGTTGAACCATGTAAAACAGCTATTCATGTAGGTCAGAAACAATTGAATAAGGGCAATGTCTTATGATTCAGCCTATTAAAGATTCTGCTGCCAGGACACAAGGTAGAATAATTAGTGAATCTGATACGGTCTTGATCTGTAAGGGTTTTAATTCTAAGGTTTGGAAAAATGACAAAGACATTGAAGTCCTCAGCAGACGGTAGAGGATACCTTGGACAGATAAACCAGAGCAGATAATCCAGGCACAGACTGGCTGGGTCATTTCCCACAGGCTGCAAGCACAGTGCCAGCTGGGGCTGCAGTCCTCCTGAGGTAAGACTGGGGCAGGATGCACTTCCAAGCTCACTCACATGGCTGTTGGCAGGATTCAGTTTCTCACAGACTGTTGGACTTAGGGCCTTGGTTCCTTGATGGCTTTTGGATGAAGGCCACCCATATCTTTGCCATGTGGGTCTCTCCATAGGGCAGCCTGCATCATGGCAGCTGAATTCCATCAGAGCAACACGTGAGAAAGCAGGAGGGAAGTCACAGCCCTTTATGACCTAATTTTGGCCGTAACATCTTGTCACCTTTGCAATGTTCTATTTGTTAAGTTTTGAAGCAAATCAAGTCACAATGAATGTAGGTCCAGCCACAATCAAGGGGAGGGCATTACTGGAAGCCATCTCAGAAGTTCCCTGCCACAGCAAGCAATTTCCAGACTCTACCAGGGACTTTTGTCTTCATGGTGAGAATCTCCTGTTAAACCATAAGGAAATGTTCTGGTAAGCAGGGAAGGGAACAAAAGGATTACAGTCAGAAGAATAATCGCTGATTAATACCTAGTCGTGTGCTCGGAGTTATATCATGCAGAAGGGAAATAAACTCCAAGGAGCATGAAGTCAATACCCCCTTCTACCTTCCCAGCCCATTTACAGATGAGTGAAGGAAAAGCCCTGGCTGCTCTAATGAAGTCAGCACTTTTGTAATCATAAGACAGCAGTGAATTAGGATGCAGTTCAGGTTGTGTAAACTGAGTCGTGGTGCCCACCATTGAGTTATACTACTCAAGGGGCTCAGGTCTGACTACTCCTGGGAGCACATGCTCAGCTCTGGGCCACGAGTTTTAAAAGACACTCTGGGGATTACTTGAAGAGGACCAGCCAGGATTTAGAGAAGCCTGGACTCTACATGAGAAGAGGAGCAGTAGGAAGGATTGAGGCCTCTTGCATATGGAAGAGGAAACTACAAGGGAACATGAAAACCATTTTAATCAGTCCAGGAACAAGTGGACTTCCTCTGTCTAGCTTCGGAAGACAAGAACTAGAGAGAGAGAAGAAGTTGTCGGGGCAGTGGGGGCTAATTTCAAGGCCTCTCTCTCACTAGAGGTGTATGAGCTGAGTGAGGCTGGGTTATGTGAAATGATGTTGGTGCTTTCTTGATTAAGTAAGAGAACCCTAACTCTAGCAAGCTTGAGCAGAAGGGGCTCCCACAACTGAACATGGGGAGAACAGAGACACTGGAAATGGCCTCAGTGTTCTCCACTCATCTGTCTTCTCTGACCCTGTATGCAAACCAACTTTGCCATGAGGTGGGATTCAGGAATGTCGACAAATATGGGCTCACATCTTAAGAGCTTTATGGTCAGGTAGGAAGGCTGTTTCCAAGTTCCTGTCCAAAAATCCAAAAATTAACTAAATGTCTGCCATACACTGGACACAGGCCAAGACACTGAGGATGCATCAGTGAGCAAAACAAACTTCCATGTCCACGTGGAAGTGACATTCTTGAGGAATTGGCCTAGAGAGATTTAGATACCCATCCCACCTTCAAGTGCCTCTCTGGTCCATCCTTTGCACCCTGGGAACCTCTGACCACGTGCCTGCCTGTCCTCCCTCAAAAACTTGCATGGCTGTACTTTCTTAGAGCATCTCATTCAAAATCCCCAATATGGTAGTCAGGGCCCTCTACAATTGGGCTCCAGTTTCTCTACTTTCTCCATCATGCACTCAACTAAAAACAGAAAGGAAAAGAGGCCTTTATGGTTCCCCAGGCATGTTCTGCTCTTTTGTACCTCTATCCTTTGTCAGATTGTTCTTTTAGCCTAGACTCTCCCACTACCATCTCTCCTGGAAAGTTTAACTTTCTCTTAATCTCTATCTGAAAACTTATCTCCTCTGTGAAGCCTTTCCCAATTTCTCTGCATCTTCTGTCATCCTTTTCCTCTCCTTCCCTGTCTGTACATAGTTTATTTCCCCTGCCAAGCTCTAACTCATTTTGTGTGCTCTGTAATACATAGTAGGGCTAGGCTCATCGTGTCCCTACTATTGCTCATGCTGTTCCCTTAGAAGCATCAACCCTTCCCTTCCATTCCTACTTGCAGAAAGACAACTCCTCCTTCACCTTCCATTTACTCCCTCTCCTCTTCACCATGCAGCATTCAATCCTCTACAGATGGAATTATATATCTTAGTACATCTCCCTTTGTTGTTGAATGTTCTGAATATGACTAATCTTCCTATTTGATTATAAGCTATTTGAGGGCAGGAGCCTCCTCTTTTCACTTAAAAAAAAAAAAAAAAAAAAAAAGTCTTCAAAGTGTGAAGCCCAGTCCTTTGCACATGGCACTCAGTTAACAAAATGCATGTTGGCTTGATTGCAATTAGGTTGAATGTAAAACCCTTGAGACCTGTGCTTTCTGTGGGTCATGGATCCAATATGAATACTTAGAGAATGTTGAATCTCACTAACATAATACAGATAATTTTGTTTGCTGTGAAAATGAAAATGTATTTTCTTTCTTTCTTTCTTTCTTTTTTTTTTTTTTTTTTTTTTGAGACGGAGTCTCACTCTGTTGCCCAGGCTGGAGTGCATTGGCAAGATCTTGGCTCACTGCAAACTCCACCTCCCAAGTAGCTGGGACTACAGGTGTGTGTCATCAGGCCTGGATAATTTTTGTATTTTTAGTAAAGACAAGGTTTTGCCATGCTGGCCATGCTGGTCTCAAACTCCTGGCCTCAAGTGATCTGCCTGCCTCAGCTTCCCAAAGTGCTGGGATTACAGGTGTGAGCCACTGTGCCCGGCCTGGAAATGTATTTTCATGTGTAAAGAGTTCATATGCAACAAGGATCATTTGTCTTGTGCTGTCATTGCTGGAAGTCTAGCTTGCTCATGCAACAGGAAGATGAGGGCATAGCACCAGTGTTGGCTCTTTGAGAGATAACTGAGGGGCTGAGGCAAGTATGAAACTGAGGCTATGCCGAGATGTCCTTGATCCTGTGATGGAGTTCTGTCCCTTTTCTCCAACTCTTTTGGTCAAGCAATATGTTCTATAAAAGGCTTTTAGATTGGCCAAGCTTTCTGGGTGGCCCTGAGCTAAAGCAGGGAGTGAGCCTCTCATTCATTCACCCCTCAAACAGTTATTGAACCTCTACTCAGCATCAACCACTGTGCTAGATCCTGGGGGCGTAGTGGTGTTATAGGTTGAATTGCGTCTCCCTTAAAAATATATGTTGGAGTTTTAGGCCCCAGTCCCTCAGAATGTGACTGTATTTGGAGATGGGGGTCCCTACCGAGGTAATTTAAACAACCAAAAAAGTCTATTCCAGGGAGTCTGACACTGGCAGACAAATGTGTAGTAGATTTAATCTGGGTCTTTTTTATTTCTTTCTCTTACAATTCCCTACCTAGTTCTTAAGTAATTACCTGACAAGCAAAGGGGCTATTATGCTTCCTTTATGTAGGCCTGAACTTTCTTTAAAAAACTGATTATGTAAGGCTGATAAATTAAGATCTTTAACATAAAGTGAGGTGACATTTAAAGCAAAATAAAAGTTATTTAGGATTTTCACATTCGGAAGGAGGAATAATTGTATCAAGAAGCTGAACCTGGAGGTGAATTCAGCAGTTAGCAACCTGAGAGACTCTTCTCTTCCCCCGTGACAGTACTTGGCAGCCCAAATGTTGCAGAGCAGAAGTCATTCTTTTAGAAGGTTTCAGAAGCCATCTTGGTTATCTAGTTGAAAAATCACAGTGTTGATAGTTGATTCAGTTGGCATATGAGTCATCTTATATTAGGCCTTTTAAAACTCAACACCCGAAATCTTGGATGCTCAAATTTCAACTGGATTGACCTTCAAAATCTGGGAAATGTGTCAAATGGTGTTAGCAAGCCAAAAGGCTTGCTTTTGTTTTGGTTTCCTACATGCTCCTCTGAATGGACACAGCTTAGAGGCACAGAGAGCCTCTGCCGTGTGGGCCTGGGTCATTGAGATCTGATCTGTCAGTTACATTGGGTTGTCTAGACGTAGGTGTCGTTCTGGATTGCCTCCAGGGTCATGCAGAGCAAGGGCGGCCAAGTAGGAACAAACCAAACACGCCCTCATTCTGAAGCTGGGAGAGCTCAGCCTGACCTGTGAAGCAGGCAGGGAAGCCCCAACTCCGAGTCTTTTGTTTTTCTACACCTAGCACCTTCTGCTCTGCCAAATTTGTCTGAGTTTGGTGTCTTATTTCTGTCCACTGCAGTGGCAGCCATCTTTTCCCCTCATAACCTTCTGTTTGTGGGCTCTCTTCAACCATGAAAGCCTGGAACCTTATTTATATTTGAACTCATTTTTACACATTCTTGTTCAGATTATCTGAGTGATTCCCTGATGCCTGCTGCTGCAAAACTTTCATCTCATGCCCAGAAAAAAAGCATATCACATTGGGAAACATTTCTATTTTGAGGGGGCTAAATAAGGTACCTAGTCATTGACTCTCGCCAACCCTGTCCTGTGTCCCCAGTGTCTATGTGATCTCTGATGATTAAGGGTTGTAAAAGAGTCTCCAGTCTGGGAAGGGATGCTCAGGTCCTCCCTGGGATCCAGGCAGCACAGGTTTGAGAATAGCTTGGTGGGTGGATGAAGGAAGGCCATGGACTCATACACTGTTGGTGTGCTTAAATATGATGGTGTCAGACTTCTGGTGTTTAAAATAAGGTCTTGAGCCTTGTAGACACATCTTGACCAGCAACAAAGGGCAGCATGAAACCTGAAGTTAAAAGTGTTGGCCAGGCCGACTGCGGTGTCTCACACCTGTAATCCTAGCACTTTGGGAGGCTGAGGTGGGTGGATCATCTGAGGTCAGGAGATCGAGACCAGCCTGGACAATATGATGAAACCCTGTGTCTATCGAAAATCCAAAACTTAGCTAGGCATGGTGGTGCACACCTGTAATCCCAGCTACTCGGGAGGCTCAGGAAGGAGAATCGCTTGAACCCAGGAGGTGGAAATTGAAGTGAGCTGAGATGGCAGCACTGTACTCCAGCCTGCACAAAGGGAGTGAGACTTCATCTTAAAAAAAAAAAGTGTTGGTCAGTCATGGTGGCTCACACCTGTATTCCCAGAACTTTGGGAGGCCGAGGCGGGTGGCTCACCTGAGGTCAGCCTGGCCAACATGGTGAAACCCTGTTGCTACTAAAAATACAAAAAGTTAACTGGGCATCATGGTGGGTGCCTGTGATCCCAGCTCATTGGAAGGCTGAAGCAGGAGAATAGCTTAAACTTGGGAGGTGGAGGTTGCAGTGAGCCAAGATCGTGCCATTGCACTTCAGCCTGGGCAAGAAGAGGGAAACTCCATTTCAAAAGAAAAAAAAAAGTATTGCTTGGCAAGGAATGATGTCACATGCTGAGGGTCTGTTTTGTGGTCTCTTTACTGTAAAGCTCTACTTGAATTCTTGAATTGATGTACTTGTTCTCATCTTTCTGTCTTCTGTCTTACACACACACTCTCACACTTACACACATACACACACACATGGCCAGGATTAAGGTAAGTTGAGTAAAACACTTGCCCTGGGCACAAAACTTAAGGAGATGCCTAAAAAACCCCACAGTAATCAAGATAAATAATATTTTAATGCAGTCTTTTTAAAAATCAAAATTAATGTTAAAAACCCACGATGCACAGAATGTCAAAACTTTAAACAGAAGTAGGATCAGTATTATTGATTCTTCCTTTGCCTCAGGCTCCAATACAGTTTGTCATGCCATGGTACTGTAACTGATCCTGCCTTTATTTAAAATGTTGATGTTTTGTTTATTATGGATTTTCATGTTGATTATGATTTTGAAGATATCACATTAAAATGATGAAGACAAAAATGATTTTTCTTGATTACTGTGGTTTCTGGAGCCCCCTTCAATTCTGAGTGCTTCACTGGCCACCCCCAGTCCTGGCCCTGCAGACACAGGAGTCAGACAGACACATATAGACAGACAGGCATAGGTAGACACATACAAACGCCCTCTCTACAGTTCACAGGAATGTCGTTTTCTTAGTGTAAACTATTATGCTGTCCATTATTGTATCTTTTTCTCATGCTTTGATGAGTGCAGCTTTATATAGTAGTTCTCTCGTGAGAGTCACCTTGATGGGAATATACATTATATTATTGTCTTTATCTTGATAATATTTTATCAGCTCATATATCAATTGTGCTTTGGCCCTCAGGAGGGATCTCTGTTGATGTAAACATTTTTCAAGCCCTTCAATACTGAACTCACCTTGTAGATGTTTCCACAGTAGAGGTCCCCTAGGGCCTCAGACCTCACAGGTCCCCAAACAAATTCAACATCCCCGCTGTCCCAAGCTTCCAGCATATTTACATCTTTCACCATTCACACAGTTAACCAAATCGGAAACCTGGGACCCTGATCAGCCCTTCCTGCTCCCCTTCTTTCATTAAGCCCTTTCCAATCTGCTGTTGCAGGAGCTTTTGATTTCTCCATCCACTGTCACTGCTAGTTCAGGCATTTTCTCTCTGCTCTCCTCCAAATAGACTAGAGCCTCTTTACCCCATCCCTCCAGACCTCCCATTGCGTTGCACCTGAGGGACATCTTGAAAAGTCAGACTGGAAGTGCCTGCTGGTTGGGTTGACTTCCTTTGCATGGTTGTTGAAGGGGTGCTGGGGCGTGTGCTTGGATTGAATGTCTTCATGTATCTGGCACTGGTTTACAGCGGGGAACACACAGATGGCTCAGCTGACCTCATGCCCCACCGCCCTCCTCTATGCCACCTGCTGCAGCTGCATGACACTCACCAGACACAGCATCATCCTTTCTAGTCAATGGTGGAGATGACAAATCACTCTGTGGTTCTCTTGGCTTTAGTTAGTCACTCTTCATGTGGTACTCCATGGTTGGAAGTGTATTTAGCTTCACTTTTTCTAAAACTGGTCCATTTCCACCCGAACCTGTTTAGTTTGGTGCAATTACAGGTTAACTTATGTTTGGGGGAGCAGGAAGAAGACCTAGTAGGAAGAGAGGAGAAAAGGAGGGTATTAGAAATGTTCCGTCCAGAGGAATTTATCAAGGCTAGGAGTAGATCTGGAGTCTTCTCAGAGGCCACAGGAGACACCCATTCCAGAAATCCCTAGAACTGAGAACAGAGTTGGCATGGGTGGAAGTTGAAGTCTAAATCGTCACATCAGGAAGCTGGAGAGTTGCTAACCAAACGGGTAGGGATAAAAGCCAGAGTATGGGATCAGAAATCCAGAAACTAACGGATAAAAGCAACTGGTAGGAGACCAAGAGTGGCCTGAAAAGGGCATTGAGTGATTGCCCAGGTGGGATGTGGGGAGGTGGTGTCAGCCACTGGCTTGTTCCTGTCCGGGACAGGGTGCAGTTCAGCTGTGACCAAGGTCTGGGGATAGGATGTCTCAGATATGTTAGGTCTGACCCCAAAGTCATAAGAGTCCACGGGCTGAGGACTGGACGGAGAGATATTCAGTAGGGTGAGACTGCTAATCTACTACCTATATCCTTAGAACATCAGTTTTCTGAGAATCTTCCCTGAACCCTTCTTAAATCCACTATTAATAAAATATGATGGCCTGCCACAAGGGCTCAGTAGCTTCTCTTGGGAAAAAAGAGAGAATCTGAATGACTTTGATATTTAGCTCGTTGTGTAAATTCCCTAGAGTTGAATGAAAGAGAAACCTGGAACTGCAGTAATGCTGCTTTTCAGCACATTTTGTTATTCTATAGACCAAGAACTAGATCTTATCTCCCCAAACATAACCATCTATCATATGCATTTCTACATTTTGGATTAGCCATGATAGATGGAGAAGGAGGCAGTGTTGATTCTAAGCACCACGTTTAAACACCGGAGTTGTTTCCCTTCCTTCCATCATTTTCACAACTCTGCTAATTGCATGATAAATGACTCACTGACATCAGTCAGAATGAGTAAGGGTTTCATAACTGGACAAGATAGACTGTGACCTAAAGGCCAAGCGTGTGATCTTAGAGCCAGGCTCATGACTAAGACCCACCAATCAAAAACCATTTCTGGGACTTTAACTCTTCAACAAGTAAGATAATGGAGAGGAAGCATTTCAGAGCCAGGTTCATTGCTGGCTGCATGGAGTCCCAGGTCCATGGGGGTCCAGCCACAGGACTATCACTTCTGGCCCTCAGTGCTCCTTTGGTTCCTGCCATTGCCCAAACTTAGTCCTTCAGCATCACTTTGATCCTATGAGTTGACCTGATTTCTTTCTAATTTTTTTCTTTTCTGTTCAAGTTAGTAAGAATTGAACTACTATGGCATCACTGTTTAAGTGCTACATTGGTGATAAGGACAAATCAGGTGGAGAGATTAATCCTTTATTTTTCTTTCAAATATCTCTTAATACAACTGTTCTTAAGACCTCCTGGATTGCATCAATTCAGTGATTTGACTGGAGAAGGTGAGGAGGTTGATCCTGTTCTAGGGTGTTAGTCAGTGAGTGTTGGTTAGGGAGATCCCAGGGCCTTTTATATCTGATCTCGTTCCTGAAATTCTCCACCTCTAAAAAGATAAAGGTTTCAAGCCATTAGTGTGGATCTTCACATTGCCTTATTGACCTTTTAATTATTTATTCTATCTTTGGCTGAATAAGCTCTAAATAGAGCTTATTTAAGTAAATACTTTAAGTGTAAAGTGCCAAGACACTGAGGTTTACAAAATGACCACCACTCTTGTGATCCAAGCTGGTCTACAGATGGAGGTTATTATGAACATGCATTTGTGTTGAATGAATCAGCCCAGTGCAGAAGAGAGAGTAGGAGGAGGTCTCGGCAGAGGCGGAAATATTGGTCAGCGTTTGCTCTTTTAATGGTACTTGGCTGCCTCCTACTCCAAACCTTGTCACCCTTGGATGATGTTTCTGAGAATAAAATATAGCAATGTGTAAGTGAGATGGTGATGGGTTGGGACTCAAATACAATTTTTCTGAGGTCTCTTTAGGTGAACTGAAGTTCAGGAATCAGAAGGAAAAAATAATAATCAAGGTAAAGGTCTTCAGCATAAACATATTCAACAGAAAATTATTGATGCCCTATTTTGGACTAGACACTCTGCCAAGCCCAGAGGATATGGAAATAAAGAATGACCAGTTATTGTCCTCAAGGAGCTTAGAATCTGCTGTAACTTATAAGTGTGGGTGAAGTTGATTTGTGCTACATAATCACTTCAGACCAGAGGAGATGCAGGGCTGGAGGTGACTCACACAGAAGTACTCATAGTTATGCTACCCCACACCTGGCATGCCTTCAATTCTGACCACAATTGATTGTCCACCACCCATGGATCCTGTAGGGTCAGTCAACAGATTTGTGAGTAAAAGAGACAAGAAGACAGGAAGAAGACAAAGTGAGAAAATAACTTCAGAGTAGAAAACAGCCAGCTCTGAAATGGGGAAGAAAGAAAAGCAGAATCAAAGGTCAAAGATTCCAAAATGTCTAATCTCTGGACTGGTGCCATCTTGGTGACTTTTTAAAAAATCATCTATCACAAAATGAGAAGAATAAAGACAGTGTAGTATTTTACATCATAAAACACCTTTGGTAACCTTAGACATGTATATAAGTCTAAGGTAACCAAAGGTCTCCTGTGGGAAAGACTGTCATTTAGTTTAGGAATATCTTCTTCCTAATTTGAAACACCTGCTATTTCAAGCTAGCAAGCCATGCAACTGCTGAAATTACAGAGTTGACAGCTCCCTGAGAATCCCCACAATGCATTATCCAAGTCTGCAACATCTACAAGTCAGGAACCACTGATTGAATGAGAAGCTAGGGCACAGTTCCTACTACCTGAGGTACTTCTGCTCTTCTGAAGACTGAGGCATTTCTCAGGGTGGAAGAAACAACCCTGGATTCTTCAAGTAGAAAATGAAGAGGAACTGGCAGATGAGATTCTGAAACCAACTTCCTTCACAGCCTGCAAGTGTGATATGTTCAGCCCATTAGAGATTCTAATTTCCGGGGAAGCCAGCCTGTGGTCAAAGGGTCAGACCAGTGTTTATGCCTCAGAGTGGAAGAGCGGAGGAAAGGAATGGGTGAGTCAAGATGCCTCATTCCCTCCCACTGGAGTTAGAAGGAATTCCTGTCTTCCTCAGCAACCTCACCCACCAACCAGCTACAGGAAAGACTAGAAAAACACTCCAATAACTGGCGGGGAAAGTTGCCTTAACTTTCTAAGATGGAGTTAATGTTAATTCTTCATCTCAAGTAAGGAACTCTAAATCCCTGAGCTTTCACCTCAAGACTTCTTCCTGGAGGCTACAGAAGCGAACAGCGCTTTCCTTGGGTCATCGACAGGGGCCCTGAAGAAATGCTGTTGGCCTGAGGGAGCAGATTCATGAGGCTTCTCTCATGGCACTGGAGAAGACTCATACTGCCCTCTTCTTTTTTCATGATACGTCCAACTCACCCATAGGTTAGAAGCATCATACTGCCTTTCTCTGCAGGAGAAGACTATTGTATTAGGGTTGCCTTATTAATATTAATCAGTGCTATGGACTGAATCATGTCTCTCTGCCTTCCCTTCCAATTCATACATTGAGGTCCTTACCTCTGGTGTGACTTTATTTGGAGATAGGGCCTTTAAGGAGGTAATTAAATGATGTCAAAAGGGTAGAGGCATAGATGGCCGTACTAATCCTATGGAAATCTTTGCTTCCCTGTCTCTGCCATGTGAGGATACTGTAAGAAGGCTGCCATCTACAAGCCAGGGAGAGAGCCCTCCCCAGAAATGGAATCAGCTGGCACCTTGATCTTGGTCTTCCCAGCCTCCAGATATGTGAGAAACCGATTTCTGTTGTTTCAGCCACCCAGGCTGTGGTATTTTGTGATAGCAGCCCAAGCAGACCAATGCAATAGATAATTATCACACAAATTGACATTTATTCTTTGGGAATAAAAATTCACCCCGAGGAAGTGGTTGAAGTCTCTGTGGGCAGCACATTGCCATTCAGAAGGAGAAGGGTACTAATACTATTCATATTTTTTACCTATCTGCTAGGTATGATGCTAATCATTTTATATGCACTAGAGATAGGAAGCTGTGGGTCAGAGGGGTTGTGGAACCTGCCTAAGCTCACAGAGCCAATAAGTGGAAGGTTCTGACCTGCTAGGTTTGCTGGGCTCAGAAGCCAGGCTGTCCCTGTTTGCCTTGCCTCTCGTACCATCTGAGCCTGCATCCGACTGACCTCTTCTCACCTTCCTTGTCTAAGCTCCTGCTTTTACTGTAGCGATTAATATCACCTAATAAACTTGTGAAGGTTCTTTTGAAGGTTCACTGAGATCCATTGTTTATGTGATCCCGATTTTGCAAGAGTAAAGAAAAACCAAATGAAAATATGTATTAAGTGAAGCTTATGTTGCAGTAAAAAATATTGTCATCAAATGGTAATCGTGGTTGTTTCTGAACAGTAGGATAATAACTGATTTTACTTTATTTTTTTTACCTTTTTTGACACTTTTATTTTACACTCAACTTTTGTAATTATAGAAAGATTCTTCATAATGAAAAGCAAGATGCACTGTCCCCATCCCATGGCATTTGTGTGCCATGCCACAGCACAGGAAAGTTGATGGCTCCTCCTCTGAAAGCCTGAGCACCAAGGTCAGGGTGCCAGAGACCCACAGAAGAAAATGGCAGGAGCTGGCCTCAGAAAGTCCCATGATGGAGGGGGTTGGGACGGGGAGGAGATGATGACACTGATTCAGTTCCAAACCTGATTGGGAAAACAAGAAAATTATGACCATCTGGAGCCTCAGTGACTGGAGGTCAGGTGCGAGGTGATCTTTCTTTTCTTTTTTTTTTTTTTTGAGACGGAGTCTCGCTGTGTGGCCCAGGCTGGAGTGCAGTAGCGCTATCTCGGCTCACTGCAAGCTCCACCTCCCGGGTTCAAGGCATTCTCCCGCCTCAGCCTCCGACTAGCTCGGACTGCAGGCGCCCGCCACCACGCCCGGCTAGTTTTTTGTATTTTTAGTAGAGACGGGGTTTCACCATGTTAGCCAGGATGGTCTCTATCTCCTGACCTCGTGATCCACCCGCCTCGGCCTCCCAAAGTGCTGGGATTACAGGCTTGAGCCACCGCGCCCGGCCGCAAGGTGATCTTTGACCAGGGCTTCTATGGCTGTGACTCGAGCTCAGACACCACCTCCTTGGGTGCCCCCGTCTTTTCTCTGTGCTGAGACATGGGAGAAAGAACCACACCTCCTTATGACCTTCGGATGACCCAGTGACTTAAGTGGAATGGCCACTGTCAAAGTGACAATTCCAAATAACAGAGTGTTCCATAGAAGCCAGCCCGTATCTGTGCAGATCTGCCTTTATCAAATAGTAAAGGCGTGAAAGGCAAATTCCCTGTTTGTGCTGCAGAGAGTGTGTGGCCAAGATGGGTGATTTTCTTGGCAACGATCAGCTGTTTTTCCCCTCTTAGATCTTCTGAAGTGCCATTTTTGGCAAAGGTGCATGAGAGAAATATTATATGTTGAGGAAAAGGAAACAGGAGGGTTCCTACTGCCCCCAGTTTCATAATGAAAAGCTGTGAACAGTCGGGGGCTAGGGTTTCTTTAGAGAAACCTTGGTGAATGAAAGCTTCTTTGAAGTGCTAGAATATTCTGGACAGGATCTTGCTAATTAGGAAGTAAAAGGCCTATTGTGTTTTTTTCCAGGGAAATTTTGGAGGCAAGCTGTGACCTGAAAAGAGTAGTGCTTCTAGAAGTAGTCACAGCTTTACCAAGTTAAGGCGCTCTCCTGAGTTATTTGTTGATGCTGGAGGAGCGTTGTGAGGGAATTACATATTTTGTGAATAGTAGCATATTCTCCACAAATTTGTCTACTTTTTTTTTTTTTTTTTTTTTTTTTTTGAGATGGAGTTCTCACTTCGTCACCCAGGCTAAAGTGCAGTGGCACGATCTTAGCTCACTGTAACCTCCACCTCCCGGGTTCAAGCCATTCTCCTGCCTCAGCTTCCTGAGTAGTTGGGACTACAAGTGTGTGCCACCATGCACAGCTAATTTTGTATTTTTAGTAGAGATGGTGTTTCACCATGTTGGCCAGGCTGGTCTTAAACTCCTGGTCTTGTGATCTGCCCACCTCAGGCCTCTCAAAGTGCTGGGAATACCGGCCTGAGCCACTGTGCCCAGCTATATTTGTCTATTTTTGACATTAGTTTTTTGTGATTCTTAGAAGGCAGGGACCCTGTTCTGTCTGTCTATTTGTTCCTTCAAGAAATAATTACTGCACATTCATGATGTGAACCACTCTGTGCTACACACTGAGAATACACACACACGTGCACACACACACTACCTTAGATATATGTATGGCTATATTAAACATATATTCAGTATGTATATTATAGATATGTATATAGAAGTGGGCTGAGTGGTAGCCACCCAAAAGATATATCCATGTTCTAGTCCCCAGAACCTCTGAATGTGACCTTAATTGGAAAAAGATTCTTTGCTTATGTAATTAAATTAGGGATCTTGAGGTGAAATCATCCTTGATTAAATTCAGTGCAATTGTCCTTATAGGAGGCACGCAGACAAGACAGACACAGAATAGAAGATAGTGTGACCACAAAGGCAGAGATTGGGGTGATGCAGCCACAAGGCAAGGGATACTTGACTTGTGAGCTACCAGAAGCTGGAAGGGCCAAGGAATAGGTTCTCCCCTAGAGCCTCCAGAGGGGATGTGGCCCTGCAAACACTGATTTTGGACTTCTAGTCTCCAGAAGAGTGAGGAAATAATTTTTTGTTGTTTTAAACCAGTCAGTTTGCAGGACACTAATTGGTTGCAGCAGCCACAGGAGACGAATGCACACAAATACACAAACACATACACTCATGCATACCTATGTTATATATATGAGGGCACAAAGCAGACAAAAAGGTGCCTGCTCTCATTGGACAATGAAACATCACAGTTTACAGGCATCAAACACATAATTGAAATAAAGAGCAGTGAGGGTTATGACAGAGGAAGAACAGGGAACTTGTGGGAACATATGAGAGAGCCTTGCTCTTAGGTCAGGCAAGGCTTCCCCAAGGAGAGGTCATTTAAACTGAAACTAGAAGGTCAATAAGAAAAGCTGCCACTTATTGAGCACGTGCTTCACACCACATGATGTGTTCAGTGCTTTGCATAAGTTATCTCATTTAAATCTTTTAAGATAGACACAACTATTTTATCCATGTTACAGAGAGGGAAATGAAGACTTGGAGACTTGGAGAATGAATTATTCAAAATTGCACACCTAGCAAGGGTTAGGGCTGGGATCCAATCCCAGGTGCTCTGACTCTGGAGCCTTGACTTTTCATCATTATTCCCCACTTCCCTTGAGTCTATGAGAAGATGAAGAATATGATTGAGCCTGGCTTTCTAAGCAAAAGCAGTGAGCAGGGGCCTTGGCACATGTGATATGTGCAATAACTACTTTTTACATTAATGACTCCATCAAAATTCACCTCTTATTTTGGAAAAGGAGAGCTTTTAGCAAAACAATTGATCTCTTTCACAAATGATGTCTTCATCTGTCCCTCCAGAAGCCAATACTAAGATAAGGACATTAATGGAGGTGATCCCAGGAAACACTGGTAGGAGAGTGGGAAAGTGAGGCAGGGAGGAAAGGCAGCCAAGATGAGGGTTCATCATCAAGCAAGTTACTACTGGGAATCTAAAGCTTAGTCATGCTGTGGATCTCTGGGATCCAGAGTAGAGCACACCTGGGGTAGAAAGTACCAATACCCATTCATTTTTTTGTTGAGGGCTATTCATGGGGAGCATAATTCCCTTGTACTTTTGGCCTGTGAAGTAGCAGCAAAGACCTTCTGTCAGAGAAGCACAGGTGCATTCCTCTGTGAGGTTGTAATTTAGGCCAGGGACCCTGAGATAAGGAGGAAATGGGGCCATGGGAGAGTACTAAGAACATCAGCTAAGGTGGTTGGAAGGATTCACTCTCTAGCTTCCTGGTTCTAAGGTTGTGCATGGAGAAAGAGGTTGGGGATTATTTCCCAGAGATGCCAAACATCTAACCTAGGCATATTGTCTCTGGGGAGCCTGAGTCTCCCAGATCAAACCCAAATTTAGTCAAAAGCCCTGCAATAATGAGCAGCTAGATCAATTCTATGTTTTCTTCTTTCTTCTCTCCTATATTATTGAGTTATGTTTATTGTGGCTTGAACATTGCCTCCATTTTGGGTGAAATATTACAGAGAAATAGGCAACCATGTTAGGGGTTCATATGGTTTGGCTGTGTCCCCACCCAAATCTCATCTTGAATTCCCACGTGTTGTGGGAGGGACCCGGTAGGAGGTAACTGAATCATGGGGGCAGGTCTTTCCTGTGTTGTTCTAGTGATAGTGAATAAGTCTCATGAGATATGATGGTTATCATCAGGGGGAGTTTTCCTGTACAAGCTCTCTTTGCCTGCTGCCATCCATGTAAGATGTGACTTGCTCCTCCTTGCATTCCACCATGATTGTAAGGCTTCCCCACTCATGTGGAACTGTAAGTCCAATTAAACCTCTTTCTTTTCTAAATTGCCCAGTCCTGAGTATGCCTTTATTAGCAGCACAAAAACAAGGGTGGGAGTAGATGGGCCATAAGGTACAGAAACATAGATAAGGGGAGGAACCCTACACATGGAAGTCACCTTAGACTCCCAAATCCTGTGATACAAGTTTAGCATTGGAAAAAAAAATCTTTCCTTGTTTCTTTTCTTTGGAGGGTGGGGGCTGAAGGGGAGCTGAAGCCAAGCATCTTCTTGCATATCTCAAGTTCAGTGACAAAAGAGCTTTTGGACCCTGCATGCCTTTTAAAAGCAGTTACCTTGGGCTTTATAAAACTGAATGTGAATGTGGGTCCTCTTTGTATAGAGAATTGTTACCAAATCATCCAAGAGGAGAACAAGCACATGATGAGATTTTAAATAGAGGAAAATGAATCTCTCCACTCTCTCACACTGGTGGCAGAGGTCTCTTTCTCAAAGGAAATAAGGCCCCAGAGAAATTAACTGTTTGGGGAAGGAAGGAGAGAAATATTTTTCTTTACCAATCCAAGAACCCTCAATATCCATAGAATGGGGGTCATTTTCAGAGGCTTCTAAGGAATTTCCAGATAGGGAGGTATAACAACATCTCTGTAATCACCCCAAGGATAAAATGAAATAAACCCAAATCTTTGGCAGAAGTAATTGCAGTGAGCAGCTTCAGAGTTGGCTCTCAAACTGGCGACCAGGGATACCTGGGAGGTGTTGAGGTTGAAGCTGTCCGAATGTCAATGTATTGCCTAATGGGAGTAGCAGCTCTGACACAAACCATCCTGGCCAGGAGTGGGAGCATAGGGAAAAAAGGCTATGGGGAAACAGGATGACAGGTGCTCACTGGAAGAACTGGGGAATAAAAAAACTAGAGATGTACTGCTGTCACCTGGTGAGCAAACAAGGTGTCCAGCACTATAAAGTCTATGCTTTATAACTATGTTTTAAAATAGTTATAAATTTCTATGAAGTTAATAGAAAATTTGAGGTATGGTAACACCAGCACAACAGGAGATGACTACTATTAAAAAGAGAGTGTGTTACTCAGAGATCCCAAGAGAAGGGGTATGCCATGTCATGGGGGGTGCACAGGTCAGTGATGGGGTCAGTCAGGAGGCAGAGGTGGGAGAGCACTGGGGGCAGAGGCCTTCACTGTGTTTTTGTGAAAAGGAACAGGCAAGGCAGGGTAAACAGGCTGAGGACTGGCTGATTGAAACAATTTCAGCAGACTCTGGGGCATAGGGACTGTCCCTAGTTGTCTGGTACCTGGCCCTGGGGTGATTAGGGGAGGTGGATGATAGCCTGAACTGCGAGATGCTTATAAAGGACATGGCTGGCCCTCTGGAGTGGTTGGTTTGTATTTAAAAGTGCTCTGTGCTGAGTCATTTACTATCTCTAGGAATTGGCTAACCCTGGGAGGGGTGGTCTCTTTAGGGTGAGCAAAGCCCCAGATGTCAAAGCATCAGAATACAGAAAACAAAAGACATTGTTAATACAGCAAAACAGCTGAAAGGTGGTCAGCACTATTTCTTTTTCCTTTTTCTTTTTGATCCTTTGGTAAAAGGTTAAAATACTTTCTATTTTCAGTCATGGCTTCTGTTGGCCACATAGACCAGCCCTAGCGTATCTGCTCATGATGGGAAGTGGTGATATTTGCCCTGAGCTTCACTGGGAACAGAATTTGAAACCTTTCTCAGCAGAAGGCCTCATATGCATAAGTACAAAATCTTATTCATCAGTAATAAGCTGCAATGGAGACTTTTAATCATGTTTGTAAGGGCTGCCATTTCAAAGCAACCCAGTAGAACCAAAGCCTTCATTATTTGAGAGATGTTTCTATGGGAAGTCTGTTGATATCACACTTTGAAAGTGAATTAATGATGAGCTTGAGTAAATTGAATATTCAAAAAGAAGTCAAGGAAGTCCCCCATTGGAAATATGGCATACAGTGTGGTATTAAATGGGGTTGCTGTCTCATCCCCACATGTTGTAGCTCTGAACTGTGGTTCCCCTCTCTCTCTCGAGTTGCTCTGCCAAGAAGAGACCAGTTAAAGAATTACCCATAACACTGTATTTCACTATGTGGCATTGTTATTTCTTCGATTTGCATATTAATGTTCTAGA